>NC_140497.1:56653032-57253032 GCF_964271855.1 Acomys minous
TTTACCCTAACAGTCATCATACTGATCAAAAGAATTTGTTACAGAGACTGATATAGCAGTCAAATTAAGCCTCAGCAATTATCGTTTCAAAATTAAAAAGCAGAACAAATAAGAGACCAGTGGACTAACAAGGACAATGGGAAGGCTTCCAATAACTGCAGAGCCACACAGATGAGCTTGCATTTAAATGCACTGTGCATCACATTTTCATATATTCACCACACAATGTGCTGTGAGGGCTCTCTGCCTCCCTGTCTCATGTAATTCTGATTATGAAGGCAACTAAAATGATCAAAGTGGTAAGGTAATGATTCCACATCTGAAACTGAGTTGAACCATCATCTAAATAACCATCTTAAGTACAAGGAAGACTCTTTGGGAGCTAATAAGCACTTTCACAATAACAGAAGTCACACACAAAAAAGACAAAACGTGAATCTGATCAAATCTCTAGACTGAACAACTTATGGGGAAATCCAGAGGATAAAGAAACAATTAAAAACACAAGAGAGGCAATCCACACAATCCAGGCTGGGAAAACAAATGGCTTCCTAATTTTTTCAAATAAATCACAAACCATAAAAATAAATAAAACAAACCAGAAATGAATGAAATTATAGATTTACGATGTATCATTTAATGGACACATTCCATTCATATTTAGTTTCTGAGCCACAAATCAAATAAAATCTGCTAAAAGAATTTCAATACCAAATATATTTGAGATAACAAGAAATATGTTGGGCTGGAGAGATGGCTCAGAGGTTAAGGGCAGTGATTGCTCTTTCAGAGGTCCTGAGTTCAATTCCCAGCAACCACATGGTGGCTCACAACCATCTATAATGTGATCTGATGCCCTCTTCTGACCTGCAAGTGTACATGCAGGCAGAGCACTATATACATAATAAATAAATAAATTAATTAATTAATTAAATTAAATAAAATAAAACTTAAAAAAAAGAAATGGTATTTTAGGTTAAGAGTCTACTTTTCAGATAGGAATAATGAATGGCTCTGCTTCAAATGCTAGGAGAAATACATCTAAGATTTCTCCACTAAGAGTGATGCTGCAGCCTTCCAACAGATACCCTTTACCAGATGAAGGATGCTCCCTCCCTTCCTCTTCTACATAAATTGGTCTGGATTTAAAAAGTCTAACTAGATTACTAATGTTGGAATAAACCCAACTCATGTTGACATACTGGTGATCTGGGCGAGTAATACCATAGGACAGGATGACAGGATACCTAAAACTTTAATATTTTTACAAACATATTCATGAGTTAGACTCAGGTATAATTTGCTCTTATTTTATCAGATAGTATGAAACTGACATTCAGTTCAGATTGATTAGAGACGCCTTGTCAAAAATCAAGTGCGAATACCAGGTAGCCTCGTATACTCCTGGTTAAGAAGGCTGCACACTGCCGCCTCCCCTTCTATAACCATCACAGTAGTCAAGCTGCTCACATAAAGCCACCATTTAAAAAACAGCCTATGGCCCTGTCTACATTCTTCCCCAGAAATTTTATTTACTTACTTGTTTGCTTGTCTGTCTGCTTGTCTGTGTGGGTGGATGTTTGCCTGCATGTATGTCTGTGCGCCATGTCTATTGCCTGTGGAGGCCAGAAAGGGCACTGGGTCCCCAGGAGACCAGTTAAATGGCACGAGCCACCAGGTGGGTGCTGAGAACCACGCCCAGGACGTGGGACAGGGGATGTGCTCCTAAGTGTTCAGCCATCTCTCCCATCTCTCTAGCCCCACCTTTTCCCCATCACCTCTTTAACTTGCTGTCTTCAGGTCCTCCCATTATGTCCCTCTGCAGGGTGTACTTTGCAATTGCTGCACTCTGACCTAGAGCACTAGACAATCCTTGCTCAAAAACAGAAATAGAGTGACTATCCTATCTGCTCTAGAGTGTTAGGAGGCCCAAATACAACAATATGAAAACTCTCTATTGACTCTAAAGCACGAAGGAAGCACAAACATAAAATGACATTTACTAGGAAACTTTACCTCTGTGGCAGACAGATGGACATTTATGGTTTCTACATCTTAAAGTCCGTCCACAATTTTGATCACAAGGTGGACAGTTTCCAGGGCAACACTAAAGAGAAAACAATATATAAAGAAGAAAAATTTAAAAACCCACACATAACACATCATTCCTACTCATTTACATAATTTTAGACAGCAAAAAGTTAACTTTCACTCTAAGGAAAAATCTTTCATCTTGAAAGTATCAATATTATTCTAGTAAATAATAGTACACTATATTAAGAACTTACTAGTTTAAGAAAATAATGACAGCCGGGCGTGGTGGCGCATGCCTTTAATCCCAGCACTCTGGAGGCAGAGGCAGGCGGATCGCTGTGAGTTCGAGGCCAGCCTGGTCTACAAAGTAAGTCCAGGACAGCCAAGGCTACACAGAGAAACCCTGTCTCAAAAACAAAAACAAAACAAACAAACAAAAAAAGATAATGACTTAATAAAACCAGGCTAGCTTTTTAATTGTTCTATGACTTAATTATTTCCACCATGAAATTTGACTTACTTTTCTATGCAGAAAACCCAAGGATCTGACCAAATCCAGTTACGTCTCAGACAATGAGTCTGGGTAATTTCATTTTAAATTAAAATAAGACTGGCTGAATGTGAAGGGTATCAGTTATTTTCAAAACATAAGATTAGAAAAACAACTAAGAAAGCAAAGGTAAGCACCCTAACCAGTCACTTGCTTCTTTTCTTCTCTTTTTTTTTTTTAAATTTATTTATTATTATGTATACAGAGCCTGCATGTACATCTGTAGGCCAGAGAAGGGTATCAGGTCACATTATTGATGGTTGTGAGCACTGTGTGATTGCTGGGAACTAACTCATGACCTCTGGAAGAACAGTCAGTGCTCTTAACCACTGAGCCATTTCTCCAGCCCACTTCCTTCATTTCTAATCTAAGAAACAAATATTACCTATCTGAAATTTTCATTTATTAATTTCAGGCAACTAGCTAGAATCTATTTTGTCACTTTAACTTTCCATTAACTTTTCTCATATCCATTTTTTAATGGAAACAGGCTACAATTGTCTTACAGAAACTTAGGGCTGTAAACTGAAGAACAAGTTTCAGTACTCAAAAATACACCTCACTGAAAAACAATCAACTACTCAAAACTCCTCAATTAAATAGATACTTGCTGAGTAGCAATGTATCCACCACTTGGGAGCAATAAAGAAAAAGGTTTCAGTATCAGCAGAGAAAAAGCTGACATGGTCCGTGGCCTGAGTAAGGTAACTGGCACTTCTATGCATGATAAGTAATCATCAGATTTAACTCCCGTGCAAACATCTAGGAACCCTGACAACAGACTAGAAGTTACAGACTTTAGAGATGACTCAGGCAGCACCAGACAACAATCTCTCAGAAGGGAAACACAAAGGCTGAGCCCCACAGTGACATGAACCTAGACCTAGAGGCATCTTGGCTGCTCTACAGGAAGATTGTCAGCAAAATCTGCTGATCTTGGGCCATATGGCTTACAGTACGACAGGTGCTAGCACAGAGAAATCTCTGGAAAATTCCAGAACAGATCTCTTTGAGTCTTTGCTTGAACATATGTGGAAAGCCCAAAACTTCAAAGCCCAAAAGAACACTAAGGACAGAAAAAAGAACAATGTCTAGAGTTCACAGGGCTAGGAATATCTTGTATTCCTTAGAGTTAGTGTAGAAGACCTTGCTGACGCACAGGTATCAGCTGAATGCTAAGTTATTACCTTATGGTGAGACCCTATCAGCCCCAGACAAAGGGGTTCTCTGGCCATGAGGCTTATAAAGAAACAATGATCTAAGTGACTTACTTGCCCCAGAGCAACCCTTTAAAAGTGTTCAAAGCAAAGCAAAGCAAAGGAAAATACTTAAAGTTTTAAAAAAAGAAAAGCATGGGGCTGGAGAGATGGCTCAGAGGTTAAGAGCACTGACTACTCCTCCAAAGGTCCTGAGTTCAATTCCCAGCAACCACATGGTGGCTCACAACCATCTATAATGTGATCTGATGCCCTCTTCTGGCCTGCAGGTTTACATGCAGGCAGAGCACTGTATACATAATAATAAATAAATCTTTAAAAAAAAAGAAAGTATAATAATAATAAAGTGTAAGAAAAATCAGTCAAAAGATCAAGAAATGAGAAATTATATTAGAAGACAAACACATTAAAGTAGGCATCTGCATAGAATAAGGGAGAGTATGCAAAGCAGAAACATGCAGGCTATACCAAAGTCTCATTGGCTCCTAAATAAAATACACACCTAAAACAAAAACACATAGAATGAGAATGATTAGAAAATGCAAAAGCAACCAGTGAGGCTGAAGACAAAACTATATAAACTATCCAATATACTACTGGATACAATAAACTATCAAATACACACACACACAAATTAAGAAATAGAGCATTGTTGAGCTGAAGGACTTCAAGGAGCATACATGCCATGAAGAAGTAAAATGGAACTACAGAAAAAAAGCAAAATTTTTTAAATATATAAATTTAATGCCAGGCGTAGCGGTGCACGCCTTTAATCCTAGCACTCGGGAGGCAGAGGCAGGCGGATCGCTGTGAATTTGAGGCCAGCCTGGTCTACAAAGCGAGTCCAGGGCAGCCAAGGCTACACAGAGAAACCCTGTCTCCAAAAACCAAAAAAAAAAAATTCATGAGAACTATTTCAATCCCAGAAGCCAGTTCAATAAAAACCAAGCTAAAGAAACATTAAAAATAAATAAATAAAAAAATAAAAACCCTGTGCTAAGGAACATCGGAAAACAATTACTAAAAACTAAAAATGTAAAGAAAAATCTTCAAAATCAACCAGCGAGCAAGAAAGTGAACATGAGAATGCAAGACATTCAATACCCGAGAGAAAAGCAACAGTCACAGCCTCTTGTTAGAACAAAGCATTCGTAACTACAGGGGACAAAATGAGTTCTGCAGTAAAAAAAAAAATCTATTTTTCAAAAAGGTAAAAGTATTTTCTCATATATGAAGATGAAAATTAATTGGTCAGCACAAGAAACATTTAAGGGAATCTGTGACTTAGGAAATGGAAGACAACCTGTATCTAAACAAAAAGTGAAATATACTAATACATATGATGACAACTACTTTTTATTCTTTCAAACACTAAAAAAAAATAACTGAGGCTGGAGAGATGGCTCGGCTTTTAAGAGCACTTCCTCCACGAAAACTCAAGCTTGATTCCTAGCACCTCTGGCAGGTGGCTCAAAACTTCATGTAACTCTAGCTCCAGAGAATCGAATGCTCTCTTCTGGCCTCTCTGAAGGTACCTGCACTCACTTGGCAGATAGAAGCATATGCATATAAATAAAAATAAAATAAATCTTCAAAACTGTAACTTTTTACAACAATAATAAAAGTAACATATTTGGAGTTTCTGAAATACATAGATATAAAACATAGGGGTGTCATAAACTAGGTCAAAAGAAATAATATAAAATATACTATAATAATTCCTAAAGAATTTGGAGCCCCTAGTAACTACTCTCAAGAAAGGAAGAAGGGAGGAAGAAATAAGAGAAAGAAATGAGTCATAGCTAATAAGCAAATAAAGGGGATAAAATATAATCACTGAGAAACAGGTCAAAGATAAGACAAATGAGAAGGGAACAAATGGATAAATGGAAGATGGGAGAGTGTGGTGGCACACACTCTTAATCTTATCACTCAGGAGGCAAAAGCAGGAAAGAGCTCTGTGGGTTAGAGCCCAGCCTGGTCTACAGTGAATTCCAGGATAGCCAGAGCAACATGGTGAGACCCTGTCTCAAAACACAAACAAACAAAAAAAGATGGTTGACTAACTCAAATAATCACATTAATATAAGTGATGTGTGGCCAAATTAAATGACAAATACTGCCACCATGGATTAAATTAAATCTAAATGCTGACTGTAACGAATGCACCTTAAGTGTAAAGACATGAGTAGGTTTAAAGCCTAAAAAGAACAAGAAAAGATACATATTAACAGTAAGTGAAAAAAGCTGAAATTATTCACATTTCAATGAATTTAAAAGCCAGGAATCTTGCCAAGGAACAAAATATATTTTATAAAGAAAGGAAAAAAAAAACATATAAGAGCTAAAGCTCTACAGACTCAACAAAATACTATAGTCAGATTCACTCCAAGTCAAGCATCAAAAATAATTTATATTATCATCTAAACTTTGTAAGCCGTCAAGCACCAAGGTATTCTGTCTCTCTTAACACTGCTAAGGACAACTTCAATCAGAAAACAGAAACAGCCCAAAAGTCAAATTGAGAATTAAGTGTGTGAGACAAGTAGACTACATACAGTCTTTGGTGTTCTGTTTTGTTGAGACAAAGTCATGCTGTATTAGCCAAGGCCGCTCTCAACTCAAGATCCTTCAGACTCAGACCCCTGAATTACCCACATATGCGACCACATTCAAAAAATGCTGTGATTTCCCACTAATACAAACTACTAATCTACAGTATTTGCTAGTATTTGATACAGAAAACAAAGAACATGGTTGAATATTTGAGAGACAATTAAAATGGTGCTTGCTTCCTCACAGGCCCAAATCATATATGGGAATTTTTCCCAAAATATAAAATCCAACAACTTTTACATTAGCTTCCAAGTTTATCACACATACCTTTCTCTTACATTGATGTTTTTGACAGTCTCGCATCTTAACACACTTAGTTTCACAAAGATAAGGCTTGTGACATGGCATTCGCTTTGTATGCTTTCCACAGCGACACTGCTTTTCCACTTCCTAGGCCAAGCACCAAGAAGCAATGTTAAACTGATGTTTTTCTCCATACTGAAATCTCTGTAATTTGCTTAGTAGCAAATTTCTATTAAAAACTAACTAAACCAAAACTGAATCTCCTAAAATACAAATAGGCCCTAATATGAATTATAAAATTTAGTAGAACTCTGGTATTAAATAGTAAAAATAAAGAAAAATGAATTAAAACAATTTACAGGTAGTCTTAACCATAACATCTGTACACCTCGTCTCCATGTGACCAGATAAGTGGAGTGTTTAAGAACCTAGTTGGGCTGGGCGTGGTGGTGCACACTTTTAATCCCAGCACTCGGGAGACGGAGGCAGGGGCAGGCAAGTTCAAAGCCAGCCTGATCTACAAAGCCAGTTCAGGACAGCCAAGGCTACATAGAGAAACAAAAAAAAAAAAAAAAAAAGGAAGAACCTAGTTGGTTAATGGAGTACTTTGGTTGACACCAAATCTAGATATGTCTGTCCCCATTGTATCGAGGCTGAATTCAACAAGCTCTAAATATCTTCTGGTAGCAAACAACCTCACACTCAACTATGCAAATGAGAACATTATACCTTGTATCAAGAAAAACAATAAGGGTGATGTTCAGATTTTATTTCCTGCTCAATAATATAAATATTAGGTAACACAAAATGATTATGACACATATTATAAAAGTAATAAAAAACATAAATAGTTTCTTCTGACATATTTTGGTGTACAGCTCTTGAAAGAGTGTATGGGAACACAACTAACTTGTCTGCATGTTTCACAAGGACCTCGGTGGCAACGCTGTGAACACCTATGGACTCCACACTCAAGTACTTTGTCACAGCTATCTCCACAAGTCGGTACATCTTCTGTGCAGGGCAATGAAAACTCTGAAAATAGACAAAATGTTAATGTTCAATACGATACATCATTATGAATCACTAACGAGGTTCCCTGTTCTTTAATTCCTGAAGAACGACAGCCCTTTTGAACTATAAGAATTTTATAACCACATAATATTAGAATAACTTTAATAAAAAAAATTCCTAATATTTCTGCAAGGCTAACCCCAAATTCACAATTCTCTTACCTATATCTCCCAACCTCTGCCAAGCTCATCTTTCTTCTTTTCTTTCTCTTTTTGAGACAAAGTGTATTTATTATGTAGCCCTGGTTGTCCTAGAACTCATTACATAGACCAGGCTAGCCTAGAATTTAAAGATTTACTTGCCTCTACCTCCCTGGGATTAAAGGCATGTACCACAACAACCAGCAAGCTTAGAAATCTGACACACAAGTTACTATCACCAAACATTTTTATGAGCAAAACTACTTCAGAAATTGTTATCTAGAGAAATGAGCTTTGTGGGCACAGAACTCTGAGGGATTTCCACAATATGTAGACTTTAAAAAATGTATTCAACTTCATAAGATGGAAACAAATATAAACTTCAAAACACTATAAAACTCACCTCTAACAATGACATTATGACAAGTAGTAAGGCTTACTCACCTACCACACTCCTCTATAAAAACAACCAAAACTAAGCTCACTGAGTAAGCAAGTGCCTGCTGACAGGAACAGCACAGGCTCCAGCCAGGGCAAGGCACACTAGCAGGTGGAATGTTACAACTAAGGATCTTACGATCGGTAATCACTCAGAAACCAGCTGACAACAGAGTTCACTGCATGTGTGGTTACCTTGTGATATGAACAGAAGTACAGTGATTGGTACACACGTCTCACAGAGGAGCTTCACGCCTAAATCTTCTGTGCCCAGCTAGTCATCCCTCCTTCTCCCTAACTCCTGACTCCTATCAATGTTTCATCATGTAGTTTGACTCCTACAGGATACATCTTTTTCGGATTAGCTTGTTTCCTTTAGTAATATACATGAACATTTCTTCCATGTCTTCTCATAGCTCAGATAGCTCGTTTCCTTTACAAACAAGTCTTACTTGATTTCTGACATGGGCAGGACCTCTTCCCAGAGCGAGGACACGCTCCACAAGCACCAATATGACAAACTTGCTCACATGTATGATTTCCACATGGCAGTGTCTTTCCACAAACCTAAAATAAAAGCACTCATCAAGAGATTAAAACTACACAAAAAAGCAGTATAAAACATAACGCACTTGCAATCACAAACAGGTTCACTGTAGCTATCTCATTATTCTGCTTACATCTAACATAGGAGGCATGCGCATGTATGTACACACATTTACATACGAACACTTCTTTCCTGTGTACCAGTGTGCCATAAAAATGTAAGAAAGGACAGATGTATACTCGGCTTCGTATGGCCACCCACCAGACTTCCAACCTAGGGAAAGGCAACCCACAAAAACAATTCTACTTTCTCGCTGGCATTATCTCAAGACGAGAATGCTGGTAGCCAAAGCAAAACAGAGAAAAGCAAGGAGTAAATCAATACACTGAATTAAAACTTCAGCAACTAACTTATTCTGAGGGGGAAAAACCTTTTCCTCCCATAACTAAGACATTAAACTGAAAACTAGCTGTATCTGTTGTTCCTCCTTACCTCTTGATCCACTACGCCCAACAACACTTACGCTTTTCAGTCATCTGTTTCTACACTCTTCTACACCCGCCCCTCAAAGGGCACCAACACTCACTTGGTCACAGTGCCACACTGGACTCGCACAACTTCTTTCTGCTACTTTTTTGCCGCACACACATTTTTGCTTACTAACTCTTGGACAAGGCTGACAGTTTCCTAGAATTACAACCACAAGTTAATTAATAAATAATCAAAACCAAAAAAGTATCTTTGACTGTTGAAAGTTAAGAGTTCCTCACGTGTGGTCTTTTACCTGCATGACAAGGATTTTCACACTTATGATGCCCACAAAGCAATTTCCGCCCACACGGCAGCTGACAGGACCACTGCTTGGCACTGCACCTCCGAGGGATAGGTTTTGCTTTCTCACAGTAGCAAGTAGTTGTGACCATCTTGGGACAAGGAGGGCAGGGACCTAGAATGCAACAAAGCAGGGTCTGATTAAAAGTCAATAAACAAAAGGTCTAAGTGTTACATTTTCTTCATGGCTAGTTTAAAGGGTAATCCCTTCTCATACTTCCTCACAGCAAGTTTCATTTCAGTTTTGTTTGCATCAACATTAAGACGAAACCGCCACCCAGCAACAACTCCACATACTGGAAGCAGCTCACCTGGATGGCAGAGCAGTAAACATTTATGGCCACAAGGAGGTTTAAATTCTCTCTCACACACTTGGCCACACGAATGAGGCACAAGCCATGGATCTAACGGTGGATCTTCTACTTTTCCACAGTAGCAATAGTATCTATTAGGGGTTTCTGATCTTTTGTACTCAAATCTACATTTTGGACTACAAAAAAAATAAAATGTTAATTTCATTATCAAAGGCAATATGAGAGACAACAGTAACAAGAATTAATTTTTGTTAGGTTAAAAAAAGTAAATTCTTATTAAAATCTCTGTACAGTAACTATTTTATATTCACACTCTCCAATACAAGAGCCAAGAGGCAAATATGGCACATGAGATGAGGCTATGCGTAAAACCTGGCAACAATCACCACTTTTCACATTTACAGTTTTAAAAACAACAGTCACATATAGTTAGCTGCTACACATTAAACACCGATATTCAAACAACTACCAACCACAAAAGGAAAGCAACATTAGCTTTCAACTAGCCAAGATTCTTAACCAAAATTTCTACATACTACATTTTTGTAATATTCACCCAGATTTATATAAGGCTTTTGCTTTGTTCTTTAAGTTTGGATATATAGTCTATAAATAAAATATATTAGAAATAGAAAAAGAAAAAAGACACACACGGTAAAGACAGCAAGAAGAAAGCTAACAAAACCCTAAAATTAAGAAGAAAAGAACTGAAAGTAAACAATTTCCTAATTTTCCTTTTGTTAAGGTATATTTTTACTTTATTTTATGATTATTTTGTTTGAGTGTACATATATAGACTACATACATGCCTAGCCCTTACAAAGACCCAAAGAAGGTGTCCACTACCCTGGAAACTGGAGTTGCAAACGGCCGTGACCATCACATGCGTGCTGGGGAACCAAATGTGAGGCCTCAGTTGAGCAGCAAGTGCTCTGAAGCACTAGCCATTCCTCCAGTTCTGAAAACTACCTAGTGTTAAATCTCTAACCAAAGTACACATATGTCAAGTTCACTTGGGCCAAGAGGAGAAGTTTAAATATGATCTTATATTTATATTCTCTGTTAAAGCAGAATGACTTGTACATTACAACATCAAAGTAAATTTGGGCACTAGGAATGACAACCTTCAACTCTTATAAAAAATTCACTTGTAGATTGTGAGCTATTCCTAAAAGATGCTCTAAACCTTGTTTCTTCCCAAATAACTGAGTATATATAGTTAATGTACTGAACCAGGCTATTTGCATATCACCATTTAAGTTTGTTCTGTATAAAAATCGATGTACTTTCATTGTCATTAGAACATGCTATCCTTCCAAATAAATACCATACAAATGTTCAGAATAAGCAAAACATATTTGATTTCATAAATAAATTTCAAAAACAAGGTATGGCGAGACGGCGCAACTGCTCCTGCAGAAGATGAGTTAGTTCCCAGATCACTATCAGCGGCTCACAAGAGCCTGTAACTGCAGCTCCAGGGGGATGACACTGCCTGACGCTGCAGAGGCCCCAGGCTTATGTGCACACTCCCACACACACAACAACATGCACAAGTGCACTTAATATATTCAAAGTCAACGCCACAGCTCATGTTTATAATAACTGACATTTTGTTCAAAGAGTTAAGTTTCCCTTTACTAAAGGAAAATGACTTTCTTATAGCTACCATGGAATGTGTTTAGATGGTGGACCAACAGCTGACTTGCGCTGCACAGCCCGCCTGCACTGACAAGGATTACATTGGGAGGGGTAATATGTACAAACACATGTGTTTCAATTAAAATTGTGGAGTACCAACAATCAAAGGCCTTACCCTGTTACTCAATAAGCACTTATCCTAGAAACACATAGTGTAAGCTCACGTCCATAAAATAACTATTTCATTATAATTTTTACCAGGTTCTGGTTACATCTTAACAAGAAGTAAACAAAGTTCTTAACTCGCCATCTATTTTCATGTATTGTATTCAGAATATCTGTGTAAACATTGAGAAAAAAGGAATACTACACAGGTGATTACATTTTTATCCTTTCAAGTCTGGAAGAAAAGTAGCAGTTCATTATTCCAGTAATTGGCACTGTTCCTCTATGGAAAAATTACTACTTAAAACAGAAGTACTTGTGAAGTGTAAATCTCTAACATAACAACTCTGAATATCATCGGCTTCATTCTGTGTCCACTAAACTCTGAAATCCCTCTGCTGCCGTAACAAGTGAGCATAGAATTCAAACTTTCTTTTTAAAGATTTTATTTATTATTTATACAGTATTCTGCCCACATGTGTGCCTGCCCACCACAAGAAGACACCAGATCTCATTATAGATGGCTGTGAGCCACCATGTGGGTGCTGGGAATTAAACTCATGACCTTTGGAAGGGCAGACAGTGCTCTTAACCTCTGAGCCATCTCTCCAGCCCGTAGGCTTCACACTAACTCTTTTAAAGTAGCATGTGTTCAAAGAGAAAGCAGTCTACTGCTGGGTGATGGGCTAATGTATTTTGATGCTAATTACTGCTTGCTGTCTCTGTGACGCAACTTTTGATTAATAAAAGCCAGAGGAGATAGGTGTGGCTAAGGTTCCCGGGCAGACAGAGAGGAATTCTGGGAAGGAGAGGAAGGTGAGAAGGCTGCCATGGGTTAGATGGAAGAGAAACACATGGCCAGTGTGGGGAGGATTTGAGTCAGATGAAGAACATTAGCAAGTATTTGGGATTATGGATGGAAGGTAGCTTGAAAGAAGTTATTGGAAGCAGATGGCATGGGATTGGGGCAGGGATCCCATACCTGCCCCATTATGGGAGGTAGTTTAGAGGATTGATATCTTTCCTGTCCCAAGTTAACTAAGGCTATTTTATAATATGACAAGTGTCTGTGTCTCAGTTGATCGCTGGCTGGGCATACTGAAGTAATAATCATTATAGGCCTGATAATAAACAATTATTAGGCCCTACAAATAATTTAAAGACAACATAGTGAATATGAAGAGGTCTAAATTTTAAAAAATTAATTATAGGTTTCAATCTCTAGCTCTATCTACATCTGAACAGTGGGAGGACTCAATGCTGCTCTCAGCTAACTTCAACATCCTCAGAATAATGGGCAAAACTGCAAGACTGTCAAGAATTAAATGTTTTTTAAAATTATGCCACTAAAAGTTTACAATATATTAATATTTATGATAAGGAAGATGTTACTCAAAAACAGATTTTGCGAGGCCTAACGTTACACAATTTGGAAAGTATTGTAAAAAGAACACTACCTTTTAGATTTAAAATATCAGTTACAAAAATTATAATATAAGCATACAATGCCCCTGAGCTAATGTTTAATTACATTAACAATGACTCTAACACTCTAGAGTAGCAGAGACAGATGATTTTACTTCTCCACTTTGTCTCAAACACAACAGAAGCCCACAGTTCAAAATCAGCAATAATAAACAAAGCTGGTGAAATCAACATAATAAATCAATGATATCACATAATGCACAAATGTAATTTTAATATTGAAGATAGAACTGGAAACCATATAATCAAGATATTTTAGATAATAAGCAGTATTACTAGTTTTTAAGGAGAGAGAGGTAACAAACTTTCAATGATTCTCACTCAGCCTCAAAGACAAGTCCTTTAGAAGCACAGGCAAACTTCAGCCTACAGATTTGTTAGTGTTTGCACAAGAACTGAAGGAGAGGAACCTACCAAGGTCTCCTATCTTTACAAACTAGACAAGTAATGGAAAGCAAAGCTGACTGAAACTTCCAATAGCACAACTTCTGATCTAGAAGTTTCTACATTCATTTATTTATTCTACAACTTAAAATCCAATGAATCAGAAAAAAATTACCATGGCCAGGGATAATCTTTTTTTCCAAAATCATCATCTGTCACAGAAGACACAAGAAACTGGCTGTCTTTAGCCCACTTCTGAATACAGGGCATATGGAATATACAGAAACATCCTGAACAGCTCCAAACCTAAGACAAAGATGTCAAAACTGATTATATATTTGTCAGTTACACAGTGATTATCACACACTGAATTATTTTCAAAGTTACCTAGAGACTGAAAAACAAAACAAACTCCTTTTAATATCATAGAAGACATGATCTTTACAAAAATGTAGTTAGGGGAATAACATGTGAAAGAAAAATATTAATCACCCATATACAATTAGCAAAATAAAAACTATAGCTAACAACCTGAATGATCTTTAATTTTACATGAGTGTACACATATTCATATACACATATACATGTACTGACTAATATCTTCTTAAAATATGATATAAGCATTTATTCTTGTCAAATATACCTAAGCATTTTATCATAGAGATTTATGTATCATAATTTCATTAGTTTTTATTGCTAGACATCTATTATACCCAACTATAAACAATACAACAAGAAAATCCTGGCCATAATTTGTGTATCTATATATAACCTGTTATTTAAAGAAAAACAAAAAACAATAATCTATGCCAGGTGTGGTTGCACACACCTTTGATCCCAGTACTTAGGGAGGCAGAGGCAGATAGATCTCTGTGAGTTTGAGACCAGCCTGGTCTACAAATCCAGTCCAGGACAGCCAGAGCTATACACAAAAACTCTGTCTCAAAAAAACAAAAACGAAAAACAAAAAACCGCTGTAAGTCTAGCATTTAACACAAATTTTAAGAGCTGAACAGTGAAAATATATGTAATATAAAAACTTAAGGAAGAGCCAGTGAGGTGGCTCAGCAGGTAACAGCACTTACTGTGGAAGTGTGGAGACCAGATCCCCAGAACCCACATAAAGTTGCCCTGACTCCCCCAGATCCACTGTGGCACACATGTATTCACAAACATAAAAAAATGTTAAGGCTTAAGAAGTAGTACTAACTTAATTTTTAAACCTATCAACATTTTAATATAACAACAACAACAAAAAAAAAAGCTCAGTTCTGGTCTCCTTATTACAACTATTTGGGAGGGAAAAAAAAATCAGACCTGTACCATAAAGTAGACAGCAGCATTATCTGAAAAGAAACAGCTGTCAGGTGTGGTGGCACACGCCTTTAATCCCAGCACTCGGGAGGCAGAGGCAGGAGGATCACTATGAGTTTGAGGCCAGCCTGGTCCACAAAGGGAGTCAAGGACGGCCAAGGATACACTGAGAAACCCTGTCTCGAAAAAACAAAAACAAAAAAAACAAAAAAACAGCTAACTCCTCAGTTTTGATTCCCCAAAAGCCTTTCTGAAATAACCTAGAGGAGTGAGTAGACAAGAAAGAAGAAATGCCACGTAATGGTATTTTGTAGAACTGTTACTACTAAGGCCTCAGCAGTTCAATACTGCACGAAGCCCTTTAAAGAAAAACACTGTAAAATACACTGTTCTAACTCTAGCCAACACACTACCTGGGTCAGTCACCGTTCCCTAGAAGAATGCTATTCCGGGAGACGTGAACTCCTTAGTGCTGCATCTCTCTGGCTGAGTTGCATACTGGCTGAGTTGTTCCAAAGGTGGACAAGCAACTGTGACAAGATGGAGGACAGGGAAGCACCCACACAGAGACCAAGACTGCAGTGAGCAGCAGACGCACTACTCACCATGCCGCTGGAACCACAGCAAGTCAAGGAGACTCTAAGTATGAGGCCACCCGCCTCTTTGCGCTCCCAGCAGCACTCAATTATCACTCACTCTAAGGACCAGAACACTCTATCCCTTCTATGGAAGCTGATCATCTCTCTCGCAGCAATGCTACTCCACCAGTAAAGGATTAATATGAGATCTTAAAGTTGAGTCTGTCATGCTCCGTTGTCACTTCTCTTTAATTGTTTCATTAATGCCTCCTAAATTTATGACAGCGCCACAATCAGGCCAGAGCTCTTATAACAGCATAGTCATGTCTCTCTCGCTCTGCCTCCCCGGTGACCCTGGCTACTCCCCACAATACTCTCAACTTTGTTAGAAGAAGCTCATCAACCTCAAGCATCACTACCAAGTTCTCATTCCGCGAAGACAAAGACCGTGCCTATCTTTATTGCAGACTGTTTGCCTAGCAGACACTAGGCTTTGGTAGACGACAGCACCACCACACAGTAGCATTCTGTAGTTGTAGGAATATCTAAACAGATGCTAAAAGCGCCTTACTAAAACAGCATATGCAGTAGCATTGAAATACTTGTTTCAGATATCAACAGTGCTAAAATTATTTAGCCATAATTCCTTAAATTTTTCAGATTTACAAAATGAATATTAATTCACATATAAAATTGTCAAAGAATTTTTAACCAAACCTAAGTAAAAGTACAGTAAACGGCTAAGTACTGTTAAGTGTGAGATGATGCTTGGGGGAGAGACAGAACTGGGAGAAAACTTACTGCTTGGTTTCTCTTCACTGAAGCAATACAAATTAGGCATGTCATAGCCCCCGCTTGAAAAGCTTCATTCAGATACTGTTTTGTTCGCTCTAATTCATGTACATCTCCATCTTAAAATTTAAAAATTGAAAACAGCACAGTAAATAACACCTGAAAACAACACATCTTCATCAGCATCATGCTATATGACAAATGCTAAGCAATTTTAACTGCAGAAAATATGTTAAAACCTCAAAAGAAGTAAAATACTCAGTGAACTAACAAAGGGTTTACCAAGTCCATGAATTAACAGCACTTCAGCTCCCTCACTGGCTTTCTGCTCCGGTGGAGGAAGAACCACTGGCAGAACCACAGTATGGCAAGTAATAACACATCAAGAATCCGCAGTATGGAAGGAAAGGTTAGCACGTGACACGCTCAGACACGTGTCGTATGACTGAGAAGATGCTGAGCTTACAATACCACGGGTCATTAAGCTGCTCACTACTCCTGCTTTAAACAGCAGTATAGACTTGTTTACAGACTAAAACTCCCAAACTGTACTTCCTTTAAACAACTATTAAGTACTTATTTTCAAGCACAATAAATTACTATTACCTCAGTGTTATACATGAGAAATCTGAGACACAGAACACGTCAGTGACCTCAGTTGGACCACTAAGTGAGTCCTCAATTTCTATTCTATGCTTAGTGAGGGGTTACAGAGAAAAGGTCCAAGAAAAAAGACGTTAATGAAAGAACAGCACTTTAAAGTACAAACAACACCAAAATGGTGGTAATTCAAGTCATGTTTGTGTAAAATGTAACTAAAATGATTTAACACACACTGACTGAATTTCCAAGAAAAGTAGGTCAATAATATAAGTAAGCTTAAATACGGACAGAATTTATCATGGCAATGATGTAGTTCAACCCAAAATTTGTTGCCAAAAAGGAATACTAAGTAAATAAGAATCTTAGTTTCTTTTCTAAAATCATCTAAGCACACGACTTAACAAAAGTTTGCCCTACCATACATAAACATGTCATTTGTGCTGTTAAGAGAACAAACGTAAAGCACTCTGAAACTACAAAAATTTAAAGACAAATGTTTTTTAATTGACATTTAAGTTTCTAAACTATCCTTATACAGAATAACTGTATTTAGTATGGTTATATTGCTGACAGTACTATTGGCTTTTAAGAACTTGTAACATTTTAAATTTCATCAGCTTATTCGTTCAATTTAACAGTTAATTCATACAACTTAAATTTTAAAGTATGATGGTGTAGAACTGTGCTAAGCTCTCTAACACTTCTCGGTTTTCTCTTCTGTCAAACACTAACAGTAGCCGCACTGGAGGTAAACTAGACCTACAACAGGTAAAGCCAGTATACGGGGAGAAAAGGGGGTGCTTAAGGGATCAGCAGAGGGGAGGCTGAGTAAGGGGGTGAGCGGGGGTAAACAGCAAGTTCTAGGCCAGATAGAGCCACCGGAAGAGACCCTGGTTCAAAAATAAATATTTTTAAAATTTACCAAGTAAAATCTAGGAGGCTTTGGTGACAATTAGACTATGTTTAATTTGTGCAGGGTATGTACCATCTCTGCTCACACATTTCCAAGCTAGAAGACTGGACTGCTACTAGGTAAGAACACAAGAAAAGTCACCTTTTCTGATATGAGCTGTCTGTGGGTGAAGGTGACACACTCTTTAGAATAAGTCCATGGCCATGCTTTATTCTAGCATTCAAAGTGTGAATGAGATAAGAAAATCATAGAAATGCGAAGCCTGAGACCAGAAAAATGGGAGGGGTCGTTGGTAATGTACTAGTGTTCAACTCACCAGCATGGGGTAGACACCATCTCATTACCCTGGATCTATTAAATTAAAACACTTAACTATCGCAGTTTCCTTAATTTATCACATGCACAGTGTAAAATATACAGGAACAAGAACCAAAGTATTAATGTATTTGATACAAAAATTACTGTGAGAAGAAAACTGTATTAAAAAACTCATGAAGCATGCAAATGACAGTATTTTCTACTACACTAGAAAAGAGCCACCTGCCTTGCCTTAGAACGGTTCAAGTGAGGTCCTCTTTGCCATGAAACTTAAGATTATTTAGGAAGTCATCCAGAAGCAGGAAGTTCTCTATCCTTAAAGTTGCTTTCATCTGCTTTTATTTTGCTAGGCTTGACATTTTAGCTGAACTTCCGTAATTCCTCAGGAGAGACAGTAAATTTCTTAGAGAATGCATGTCAACCTTTGCAATTTCATCAGTACACGCAGGCAACTCACGAAGAAACAAAGCACAACGGACTGGGGTGGGGCACACTACCCAAGCCAGCCTGAAGACTTACTAACACTAGTCTTCTTAAGTTATGTTTATCGCACCTAGTATACAAAGTCTGCTGGGCTCAGCCTGCTGTACTAGCCATCCTGTTCTCAGTAAAGCACTATGGAACAACCAAGGGACAAGCGTAAGAGAGCTGGTGTGGAATTACAACAAAAGGCCTATGCCTAAAGGAAAACAGGCCTTTTTTTTTTTTTTTTTTTAAGCAGAAAAAGCTTTTTAAATGACAAGCAAAGAAAGAAGATCGCTATGGTAGCAAACCTCTGACACCAACCTACAAAACGTGTTAGATGTTTCAGTAGGCAGCTGTGCCACCTCATGCCAACCACAAGACACATGCCACATAACACAGAGACCCTGAGCCAATGTCAACATGGCAAACACTAGCAAGACACAGCAACTGCGAATTCCAAATCTTAGTTTGGCTTGTGAGTCGTCCTTTTAAGCAGTCTCCTGATTTCCGCCTATAAACAGGTACATGAACAGCTATCTCGTCTACTTCAGAAAGGCCTTGCTTTTACACTGAAGACACATGAGCCCAGTAAAACTTCAAAAGCTGCCAAGCAGTGGTGACGCACACCTTTGATTCCAGCACTTGGGAGACAGAGGCAGGTGGATCTCTGTGCGTCTGAGGCCAGCCTGGTCTACAAAGTGAGTCCAGCACAGCCAAGGTTACACAGAGAGACCTTGTCTCAAATAAATTTTTGAAAGCTGAGAAAATCATGTTTATGTCAACTTTGCCATTTACTAATTGTATAATTTTAGGAGATTCTTTCTTATAAAGAGCCATTTCCTAAAAAGTTTCTGTATTTCTGTTTTTTGTCTTTTTTTTTTTAATAGCTCTAACAAGATTTTAAAGGAAAAAAAGAACTGAGACTATAAGCATGTGTAACTAACATAAGACTAAACAGCATGAAACGTAGCTACAGAAATACCGAGAGACATAGTTTCTAATAATATGAGAATAAATTTTATAAAGTGAGGGCATATAGATATTAATCTTTGAAATAATTTTTAATAACTTGATATTAATAAGCATACAAACCAGAATCACTATGGCCCTCTCTCACATTAAGTAAGAGTGGATACTTTAAGCACAACCCAAACAAATACAACAGATAATGAATATACATGTAAGACCTTTCAAGACTTAATTTTTTAAAAATAATGAAAATCAAATGTAAGAAATAAAACTAAAGTCAAGAAACAAAATAACTTTAGGGCAATCTTAAGGTGATAAAAAGAAGAAAATGAACACTACCTGGAAAGAGGTCCCTGAAAGCCCTATGGCCCAAGAGAATCGCAAGCAGAGACCACCCAGCCCACCTGCCTCTCTGGGAACTACAGCTGTGAAGGGCACTCGCCAGTCTCCTTCATCCACAGATTGGTATTAACAACATACACCTCATAGAACAAAACATGCTCAGCTTCACAGGATTCCACACTACAAATGAAACCTATCCTGTGTGGTAATTTAAATTATAACTAAACAATTATCAGAAACAGACTTCTATTTCGAGCGGAAAGGTTAGTCGGTAACATAGTACCTGTGTGAGTCGTGTATGTTATGAATGTCTTTGCCACGATTTTCCCCTGTTTTCCTTCAAGGTCTTCATCCCCTTCCTCTTCAGAGGAGGAAGAACTGCAGTGTTCCTCCATCAGCTTTCTGGCTGCAGCTTGGTTGGCCTTCTTGATCTCCTCAAATTTCCTCTGAGACATTAGCTCTACTTGAAAAAAGAAAACAGTGTCATTTCTGAAAAAGTGTCCTCACTGGCATGATGTAGAATGACACTTCGTTACTTTTCAGGTCCAATTTTTCTATCTATCAGTTTTAAACACACATTTCAAAGTGGCCTTTAGAACATCCTACCTTCTTGCAATCTGTGAGGGAAAAGAATGTAATTCCTTACTACGGAACCCAAGGGAACAACATGACAAACACTAAGGTAGAAGCAGCCTATCAAAAGTAATCAGGTACTATAGACACAGAGACTAAAAACCTAACGACAAATTCTTAAGCACAGTAATGGTGCTAAACACCTCATCAACAGTCTCAAGATAACAATACCAACAAAAAATGGAAATGGAAATGAGAGGTTAAAATATACTGTACAAGCCAGGCATGGGGCACACGCCTCTAATCCCAGCATTCTGGAGGCAGAAGCAGAGATGGATCTCTGTGAGTTCGAAGCCAGCATGGGCTACATAGAGCGCTCCAGGACAGCCAAAGCACAAGGGAGGCATTACCATACACACATATCACATCATTTATCCTAGAACTCAGAAGACAGAAGTCAGTGGGTCTGAGATCACAGCCAGCCAGGGTTAGCTACATAGTAAGATACTATCTCAAAAATAAGTAAGTAGTAAAATTCGCTACAATACATTATACATCGTGGGGACTAGATTCAGTGGAAGCACACCAGGATGACAGGAGGCGGTGCTTCTTGAAACCAGTCTCAGGAACCCAGTCCAGCCCACCAAAGCCTTGCACACAGACAATATCCATAGTTTATCGCCTGTATTTATTAGCTGCTTCTTAGAAAGCTCAAAACCTTCCAGCCTTCAAGGTGAACTTGACATTTTTGTGGTCACACAAAATGTTAACACAAAAAAACATGTTTCTAATGATTTCACTCAAAAAAAAAAAAGAAAAAAAGTAAAAATCTATTGAATTGTTCGTCTACTATTGTCCGGAAAAAGGGTGTGAAATAACGTTTAATGAGTGCTCATTTCTGGAGCACTCTCTGTCCTTCTCGCTGTACTCAATTACAGGACAGGGCAAAGCAGCAGCAGATAACTTCCTAGCATGTGTTCCCAGCTGAGACTGCCAACTTCCTGAGAGTAAGAATCCTGGTGACTAAGTGCTACAGACAGCACCTGTGTTTTAAAAGACCCACAAGCTTGCTGAATTACTGCACTGGTGCTCATATTAACAGGATTTTAAATTTACTATTGTAAATCACTAATTAAAAACTTCATACAGCAGGCTGATGAGCCACTATCAAAATAAATATCATTTTAGATGGTATATTTGTACTTAGCGATATTTTACCTTTTACTCCCCTCAGGAGATGTGTTTAAATTTAGAGGAAAAAAAAAAGTTGACTTGGGAAAATATAACAGAAACACCGAGACTGTTATGTACCTAGTACCATCTGAAGGCAAGTAGCAGACAAAGTCACCAAGCAGCCTTCTCACATTATTCCTTCAACTCAGACATCAAATATCCATATAGAGATGCTTGCTTCCCTGCTTCCCACAAGATCCCAAGCATGCTTAAGAACTTGTTCATAGGTCTCTGAACCACACACTTCACCTAAGATAAACTGACCCAATTGCAAGCAAAATCAGCACAAACTAACTTTCAAGTTACCCTGAAAAACCCCACTCAAGAGGCTCAATTTTGCTTCTAAAGGGAAGGGAGAAAATTTTTTAAAGTCTTCTGAAAAATACACAAAATGAGTTCAGGGATCATCCTCCTCTCTCTATGTACAGTTAGATGTACAGGCTCTCAACATTCCACTAAAGCAAGATCTTGGACCAAGGTTATTGACAAATCCATGGTGGCAGCACCAGACGCAGCCATGAAAAGACATGAACTTTAGAAACTGGAATCAGTCGTAAACACCAACAAGCAAATCGCTTACAGAATCTAAGGCAATTAGTCAAAAAAAATTTTAGTCAGGTAGCCTGAAAGCTAGCTATCAACAACAAGCCTTGAAAGTAGTTAATTAATGTAGGATGGAGTTCCCAATCCTTGTGTAAATGAGATTCTGAGACCTTAGCCTAGCTTGCTGTTACCACACACAAAAATAGGAAGGCACAAAGTCTTGCTTTACAACAACAAACGTTAAACATTTTAGATTTTAAAAGAAACTGAACCCTGGCAAACAATGTACTGGTAAGCAAGCACTGAGTTAACCAAACAAACCTGACGAAGTAGACACAACTTAAAATTTAAAAGCCTAGGGATTCAGGTAGGTTAAAAATAGATAGACTGATTGACTGATTGATTGATTGATTGATTGATGGGGGATAGGTAGATAGATAGACAGAGTTCTGAGCAGAGAATAACAAAGGCAATATCAATTAAAATTAAGATGAAAGAGATAAAATGGAAATCTGTCTGAGCCTGAGAAGGTGTCCACTACTGAACTCCCGAGCAGCTCAGAAGTGAATGAGACTACGAAGGCACAGGCAGCCAGCGTTAAGTAGAGAAGAGCGTGGGGAGCCGGGCGGGGCCGGGGGCCGGAGCCGTCCTCACCGCTGGCCCCCGGGGTCTGCGGGGCTTCTTCGCCCCCGGCGGAGCGCTGCCTGCGACCCGGAGCTGCTCCGCCAGGGCCGGGGCCGGGGGGCACCGCGCTCCCAGACCCTTTGACTCGCCCTCCTCCCGCGCCGCCGACAGGGGCTCCGTTTCCTGAGGAGGGGACTGCGGCGGCCCGTCCTCGGGCTCGGCCTCGGCCAGCGGCCAGCTGGCGCCAGGAGGCGTCCATCCCTGCAGCGGAGAGAGAAAGGAGGAGAAGGCGCGTGAGCGGCCGTCCGAGGCTGTGCGTGGCTGCCGAGGGACCGCCGGGGCGAGGCTGGGCGCGGACGGACCCTGCGACATGGAGACCAGCCAGGTCTGAAGAGGTCGCGGCCCTGTGTCTCCCGAGGGCCAGTCCCCGCCAAACCCGGGCTCGAACGGAGGGCGAGGAGGGAAGAGACTGGGGACAGAGATGACCCGCGGAGGCACGAAGACCACCCAGCCACCCACCCGGGACAGGAAAAGCGGAGCCACCGGAAATCCTCCTCAGCCGCGGGAGAAGTGCGGGGCAGAGAAGCGCTGACTGACCCTCCGGCCGCGGCCGGGAACCAACTGCTGGAGTGAACTGCACCGAAAGCTACGTCTCCCTACCGACGGCTCCCACGGCCACAGACTACAACTCCCAGAAGCCTCCGGGCGACCGCAGAACGCGTGGCAGCGCGGCCGCTTCCTTATCCGGAAGAGGCTAAGGAATTCTTACTGCGCATGCCCCCAAGCGTACCTCCCAGCCTCTTGGAACTATATTTCCCAGGGTGCTCTGGGACTCGAAAAAGGCGGATACCTTCACTGGTGGCCGCGTCCGGAGCATGCTCTTAACCGACCCGTATGCAGCTGCTCCCTGGAAGTCCGCAGGGGGTCAGGATTCAGCCTGCGAGGGCTAATGGCATAAAGTCTTCTCGCCATTGTCTTGCTGATTCCAGATTGCTTGAATATTCTCGTCCAGGAAGTTCTTACAAAGAAAACACTGAGGTAGCCTTGGAAAATAGGAAAGCTACAGAAGCATTGTGGGAAAGTGACCTGAGTTGAGAAAGCTCTCCTGAATTTCCAATGAAATCCAACGCCTACTATTACGGTCTTTTATAGTTAAAAAAGAGCTTTCCCCTAGAAGCGGCTTGTTTTTTTACTTAAAGACTACTCCCTCAAGAAAATTTCTTTAAGGAAAATAACTGAAACCAAGAGTTAATGTTTGGACTGCGCTGAGTATAAATAGCATATGTATAGATCGCAGAAATTCATTTAGTAGTCTCTCTGCGACTGAGCAAAACTTTGGTAAATATTTGGAATTAGACAATCCTTAAATTACCCTTCAACATTTACCACAAATATCCAGTATTTAGATGCCATCTAATGTGTCCAAGCATGTACACAACATTTGCACAAATGTGTTTGTAGCTTTTTGTCTTTTTTCTTATGTTGTGTTTGCATGTATGTATTTACACATCTACAAAGTTTACATATATAATTTATTGGGGTGAGTTTTTTTTAATTGTCTAGGCTGTCCTTGAACTCCTGCCACAGCCTTTGGAGTTGTTGGGCTTACAGGCTTTCACCACCATGCCCACTGCATTAACAGAGATTTTGCAATTAAGATGACTTTATTTCTCATTCCAACTTTACCACTGAGGAAATGGAAACATGGAGAGGTAACTGTGGGAACTAAGCTTTAATTCCAGTCTGTTATTAAGACTCATGCTCTTAACCTTTGACAAATAAGTATTGCATCATGGCCTGTACTTTATCCAAAATCAGTGCTGTCCAGGGAATATTGAGAGGCCGCCATGAGGGAGACCCTGAGAGAACCATGGTGTGACCACAGATCTGTGTTACCACACTGTCCAAATCTCCATACAGAACCTTCCTGAGAACACATTTCCTCCGTCCCCCCAAACATTGGCTATTACGTATCCTTTTATTCAAGGCTTCATACAAGCATCCTTCTAGGTTTTTTTTTTCTTTTACTTACCTCTTTAGCAGCATGCGAAGTATCATCATTAAAACCAGTTTTAACGGATAAATAAAGGCACAAAATTTTTTTTTCAATACTCCAGCAGAGCCTGGGGCAACTAGGTAAAGTAAGTCCCAGCCTCCACTCTTAGACACTATACTTTAGATTGTGTAACTATCTTTATCTGAAATGTCATGAGAAGCCACGTGTTAACAAGTTCATCCTCGGTTTTTGTAATGAAACCTGGCAGAGTCTACAGGGAGGCTGGAGGTCAAGGGATGTGCCCTTGAAGAAGACTGGCTCTTGTTCTTTCTTCTTCTCCTCCTCCTCCTCCTCCTCCTCCTTCTTTTCTTCTTCTTCCTCTGTTCTTTCCTTCTTCCTCCTCCTCCTCCTCTTCCTCCTCCACCACCACCTCTTGGAAGAGGTATGTGATTTGGCCCCTACCACATATGCCTAGCACTGTCTGACCACGAACCCAAAGCAGTGAGGCCAGTCTTTTAGGATTGAAGCCTCTGGAACCTAGTCCAAAATACACACTTCCTCTTTTTAAGCTGGTTTATCTCAGGAATGTGGTACAGTCCATAGAAAGCTGACAAACACATGTTGAGATGTCAGTTACTTTGAAGAGCCTAAAAATGCAAAAATATCACATTCAATTTTTTCCAGGAACGTAATAAGAAGTTATAATCATGATCACTTTGGCGTCACTGTTCTGAGCTCCCTGCATGAGCACACACTGTATCATCGTAACCCTTGACCATGGAGAGCTGCTGAGTCACAACACAGGAGCGTGCATGAGTGGAGAGCATGATTTCAACCTTTCCATGCTGCTGTTTTTAACTTTTGTTGGGGACGGGCTACATGGCCAATGTTCAGCCATCTTGTCAGAACCTCGGTTTCTGTTTCTCCGGAAGTCTGCCATTCACCAGAAACTAGCTGACCTTGTCGTAGGTCGGCAGTTAGACACCTGTTGTGGTTTATTGTGGGGGCTGGTCATTCCAGACCCCCGAGCTACTCCTTTTCTGGTGGGACTACTGATAAAATCAGATTAAGGGCCAGCTGCCTGCGAGCAGCAGTTCCAGGAGCTTTTTCCTGACTAATCAGATCCTTCACGACTTTCCTGGAATTTCTCTCCTGCAATTATAGCAGCTGTAAAGGTAGATACCTACCTGCTGGAGCATTCCAGAGTTAGGTATCCACAGCAACCCTTGTTTATGCAAATACCCATGCCTCTGTGCCTATATAAACTCTGTAAAATTTCTCAATAAATGGGGTTTGATCAGAATGCAGACTTGCCCCCTTCTTCGTGTCTAGTGTTCTGTCTCCATACAGGAAAATTTTCCTCCTGAGCGTTAGTCGAACCCCGGCGGGCCGGGGCAAACTTTGAAGTTTCAGATAGCAGCAAAAATAAGAGTTGGTCGACGTTTTGCATGGGGGCTATGGGTTTAGAGATTGAGGAATGTATGTGGGCACTTATAATTGATTCCAATTTTAAAAACTGTTCCCACAAAAAGAGTTCTGAAGACAACATAGTCCCAAGTGTCTGGAGTGCTCACACTTTGCAGTGGAAGACGAAGCTGCTGCAAACCCCCAAAATGTTGCGCAACATCACCTAAAGGACTATGACTATGGAGTTCCATTTCTGGATATACAGCCAAAAGAAAAGAAAATATAACTACACATATGAATACATGCCCATGCACAAATGTATGCATATAAGTTTGTTGGAAGTATATTCAAAATAGCCCCAAACTAGAAACAATGTGAAACTGGCCTCTGTCTGTTTCCTGTTGCTGTAACAATATACGAGGCCACGTTTGAATATTATGAGCAACTCTAACTGCCTTAGTAGTCTTAGCAAAACACAGATTTATTCTTACTGTTTGGGAACATGTCTGCAGCTGGTGAGAGATTGCTGCTGTGTCATAACATGGCAGGAGACATCACATTGCTAGATAACAAGAAAGACAGGCTCTGGCTTCTATCCTTTTAAAGCATTAGTCACATCATGGAGCTCCACCCTCGTAATGGCATCTAACCATAAATATCTCCCAAAGTTTTCATCTCCAAAGCTCATCAAACTATTAATCTCGATATTAAGTTTACACATGGACCTGAGGAATACACTTACGTTGTAACAGAACTCTGGTAACATCAGGCACTTGAAAAGCAAACTGTTATACAGTCATATGATAAACTACTGTGTCAGAAAAACTACAGATCTATGTACCTGTACCTATGTACATAGCGTGGTAGGCAAATCACAAGGATATATTTAAAAGTATTATTAACGCCAGTTACGATAGTGGTAGTTCCATTTTTTGTAGTTTGTTGAACAAGTGATAGAAGGCAGATAGGTGCTCACTTCTGGTGGCGTTAGGAAGACTTCACCTGTGAACATTGGTTATCCTGGGTGTGGAAATGTTCCGCCCTTATAAACGGAGCAGATTCATGGGTGTGTCATGTCCAGACACAGTAACTCATCAGTTTCGTGTTTGTGATGTGTAACCACCATATGTGCGCTACTCCTCCATTTTTAAAAGCTATTCTAAAATAAGTCTAGAGAAATGATACCTGGATATGCCTGTTGACCAGATATTTGACAATGCAATTTAGTTATTATACCGACGTATTGTACTTCTTTGGATTGGTTTTGTCAGAGTGTCTATACTCAACTCTTCAAATGTATTTATCTTTTATACATCTTAAACATCTTACCATCTTAAACACTGCCGGTTATAAACTTATTGCCTCTCTCTTCATAATTCAATAGATATCCTATAATCCTGACTCCTTCCGGCGTTCTGAGTACTGTTTAGGCTCTCTGAATATAAGACAACGCTAAAGAGGCACTGCAGGCGTGAAGCACTTTGCTGGTGTTGCTTGTGGTTGCTGCCCAGTCACCTTAAAAACTTGCCCTGTCCTGCCACTAGCCTTTCCTTTGACACAAGAATTGGCAGGATGCCCTTCTGTTCATGTTCACAACTCAATCCACCACTCGGTTTACCACACTGGCAACCTGCAGAGCAGGCCCAGCCCACCCAGCCAGCACTCAGCACTCCCACTCCATCCCTGGCTATCACGTGGCCTTGTTGGCACTTCCAAAGCCTACCTACCTCCTGTTTTCCCTGTAGACTAGTGCTGTACAGAACAGAAAGACCACCCAGCTCCTCTGCTTTCCACTGTGCAGAACTGTCCCCTTTCTGATAAAATCTGGATTCCAGTGTTAGAAACAGACACTTGGTGTTTCAACCAATAGTCTCCTTCAGCCTTCAGGTATAATATGCAGCATCTGGAGATAGGGTACAAGTCAGGAGTAGAGTGCCTCCCTAGTTTCCAGGAGGCCACAATAAAACAAGAACGTAAAATGAAGCAACTTCCTAAGATCACTTTTATCAGAATTTCAAAGTTCCTTATATTAAACTTAACCCACTATGTGTTTCCTAGTCCCACTTGGGCCTACACTGATTAAGACACTATATGCATTACATTAATATTCTTTCAAATTCCAGTGCAGCACACTAAGACGAGGGGCATGGTGAGAAAGGCTTCCGTACCACTCTGTAATGCAAGTACCCATGTCCACAGGCATATCGCATGACACAAAGTAGAGGATCTCAGCAAAGTTATTGAACCTCAGAATGGGCCTCTAACAGGGAGGTGGCTGTTTTCCCTGCCTTCATGGAAGTCCCCTTGGGTGCTGGTGGCCCAGTACCTTCCCATAGTGATAGTGGGGTGGTTGGCCACCCTAGAGTCTGTGTCAGTTTCCCGTTGGCCCAAAGACTGTATAAAACTGCTTGTTGCTTTGCAATAAAATAGATTTGTACCTCAATGTTGATCTCCGGAGTCTGTTTTCTGGGCTCATGATTCCACCCCCCTCCCTCCCTTCTGGATCCCAGTTCCCACCGTGTGATACCGTTAGAGACTGGAATTCTAAGTCTGGGATCCAGTGTCTCCAGCAACGTGGTAGTTTCCTTTGATCAACTCTCAACCCTTTTGGAGCTGTGCTAGAACAACCAAAGTGGCAGACATTAAATAGTCTTTTGGCCCAGAATTTGAGGGTGGCAGAAATATCTGCCTTCTTCCTTTAAAACTAAACCCCTGGACCTATGTGGGCATTTACCCCTGTAGAATTATGCATATGTAAGTGTATCCCATAGTGAAGACTACACTGAGCCTGCCTCTCTGGCTTCCAGGTCTAACCACACAAATAGGCTTTGATCAGTAAAGTATGTGGAAGTGGGTTTTTGGACTGTTACAATGTGCCCTGTGAAGGAGGAAGGACGTCCTTGGTTCATGCCTAAGGTGTGAGCAGACAATAGGAGCTGGATCAGCATCTCAGACTGTAGGATGGTGTTAGGGGTAGAGGTCAGACAGACTGAAGAGATAGAGGGAACGTCTTTCCTAATGGTTCCATTGGACAAAATGGCGTGGCAGTCCTCGTTTGCCTCTCTGTGAATTTCTGTATGAAAAACAAATATAAAATCTATTCTCATGTAGAATACAAGTTCCTGGATTTACTGAGCTGTTGTTATCTTGGGTTGAGAGTCGAACCTAATGCCAGACTAACATGATGCCCAAAGAATCTAGTTTTCAGACAGGAAAGAAGTTGACAGCTCAACTCAACATGTTTAATATAGACTTTTAATCACATTTTATTAAAAGAGAAGGAAAAGCTAGCATGATAGCTCAGTAGATAGAATACTTGCCACACAAACCAACATGGGGACTTGAGTTTGATTCCCAGTTAGGCTCCACAGGGCATGTATGTAATCCTAGAGCTGGGAAGGAAAGACAGGTGCTGCCTCAGGCCTCTCTGCTCAGCCAACCTGATTAAAAATAAATGTAGCCTGGCAGTGATGGCGCACGCCTTTAACCCCAGCACTTGGGAGACAGAGGCAGGTAGGCGACTGTGAATTTGAGGCCAGCCTGGTCTACAAAGCAAGTCCAGGACAGCCAAGGCTACACAGAGAAAACCTGTCTCGAAAAACCAAAATAAATAAATAAATAAATAAATAAAAACAAATTTCACATTTCTTTGTGGTGGTCTACATTTTGCTTATTTACATACTTGATGCTCCTTAAATTGAACAAAAACATATGCAGTGTAGATCTACTAATGTTAGTATCTTTGCAAACTAAAAGAGCTAAGACAGCCTTGTTACATTTAAAATAGATACTGAGGTTACGGACCTTCTTGCACCCGATACCTGTGATGCCTGTGCTCTGCAGCACTGGAGACCTTTGTGAGAAATTCAGGTACTAGTTGCCATACTCTTTAAAGACCTAGGGCAACCAAAAACTTGGACCAGGTCCAGTGACAGAAGGTCAAGCCAGATAAAGCAAAACCGAGCCTCATTGGACAGAGAAGATATCGGCAACCCAACAACGTACCCAATATCAACCTTCTTGAAGAGTCAATATTGTCAGACTGGTGAGTGATTTTGTAATAGTAAATTGGTATTTTCTGAATCTTAAAGGAATGTTAGTGGGAAAATTCATTCTTTCACCTCCTGATTAGTCAGGAAGTCCAAAGCCAAACATAAATATAATTCTAGAAAACATCATCTCAGATTCTTGACAAGCTTAAAGTGGAAACATGCAGGCTGTGTGATCAGCAAACAGAAGGTCATTAAGCACTCAGGGTCCATGGAGGCAGCAATAAAGTACAGCTGCAAAGGGGCGCAAACACCGAACCTGTGCTCAGCTGTGTGGGCTTGTAAATAACTCTACTGGGGGATGGTCCTGTGCACTGTGTATTCAGATGCTGATTTCTGTGCCCCCAGATCTGGCTGCAATCCAGACGTGGGCATTGTCATTTCTATGAAGAATCTCGTGTCTCATTGCTGCGTTAAAAATAGTTCTCCATCATCTATGATTGGTTAAGAAAGAGCTAACAACCCTGTGGCTGGACAGAGAGAGGACAGGAGGTAGGACTTCCAGATATTCTACATATCTGATATTTAAACTATGATTCATAATGGTAACAGAGTTATAAAGTAGTAACAAACTAATTTTATCATTGGGGTCATCACAACATGAGGAATTGTATTAAAGGGTTGCAGCATTAGGAAGGTTGGGCATTATCAAAGGATATCAGGACAGGAACCCAAGCAGGGCAGGAACCTGGTGGCAGGAGCTGAAGCTGAAGCTGAAGCCATGCAGGGTGCTACTTACTGGCTTACTCATCATCTCTTGCTCAGTCTTCTTTGTTATAGAGCCCAGGACCACTGGCCCACAGGAGCACCGCCCACAAATGATTTGGCCCTCTCCTGTTAATTACTAAGTAAGAAAATGCCCTACAAGCTTGCCTACAGCCCAATCTTATGGTGTTGGCTCTGTTTATTAACAATTAAACTTTATTATACAACCCAACTAGCATACACAAGAAGGAAAAGAAAGGTTAAAGGGGCAGAAGAGTGAACCTTTCGGTATCCGTTCCACGGGACGGGTCCTTAGGTGTCTCTCTGTCCCGGGAGCTGGTTCGGTCTGGTTGCTCTCTCCGCGCGCTCGCCTCAACTTGTTTTTTTTTCTCCCCACCTTCCCAGTCACATGCAAAAGGTGGTCTCCTTCTCCCTTCAAGGGTCAATTAGGAAAACAATAGCCACGGTGGGGTTCCCAGGTAGGCTTCCTGAATTCCAAGCCCAGGAAGGCTCCAAACAGTCTGTCACAAGGTATTTATGGGGTGCCCCAAGGGTAAAGCCCGCCAAGATTGTTTCCATGGGAAAGATTAAACTTTGTCACATTATGGAGGCATTTTCTCAGTTGCCATTCCCTCCTCTCAGATGGCTACAGCTTGTGTGAAGTTGATATGAAACTGGCCACCACATCATTCTTAAGGACCATCTACCATTACAGGCTAAACACACCCAGTGCTATATCTTTGACACTTCCCTGAGAGGTTTATGCATAGCATCAACTCTACTCTCCAAGTTTTTGAGCATCCCTCACATGTGAGGCACTTAATTCAGTTGAAAAGATGGTGCATTCTCTGCACCTAACCATTGGTAACATGGCTAGGAACGTGTCGGAGTCCAGCTCCGGATAAGGACAGGGCCTGAAGTGGGTGGATGCAAGAGCTGTGACAGAGGACTCAGATGCAGGGTACCTGTTGTTTCTTATTAGTAGATACAGGGCAGAGTGGTAAGCACATCTCGATATGGCTTGTCCCAATCTGACAATCTGTGTCTCTCACAGGCTTTATTTAAACACAAAATCATTTCCTCAAAAAGCTTTAATCATTGATTACACAACTTTTTGAGGTACACTTTTTTCTAAAGTCTTACTTGATTATATAAGCATACTAAAGGAAAAGAAAGCAACCAAATGGAAAATCTCACGAGAACTGAAAATTAACATTATGATAAAATCAGTTTGTTTGTTTGTTCGTTTGTTAACTTAATCTTGTCTTCCTTAAAATCTGTGCAGTAAAGTTTTGTGGTACAGAATGTCTTTATAGACAGGATGGCTCTGTTTGAGTTTGGCTAAGTTAATAATCAGAATTTATTTCCTACTTACCTGTTACATCAAACTTTCTCTGTATTATTTTAGTAACCTGTTATAATGAATACCTAATCTTTCTATGGAAGCCCAATCTTTCATTCCCTTGTTTAATTCTTTCTTTTCCTCCTCTACTATACTTTTATATTTAGCATAAGACCACCATCCTTTCCTGGGACTTTTAAAGGACTGTGCAGCCTTTTCACACGAGTGCTGCTTAAGCAAAGGCAATCTAGTCTTTAAGCCCTGATCTGACAAGTCTGCTCAGGAAGTCAGGCGCTTCACTGAGTCAAAATGCTTTCTCTGTGTCTTTGTCATAAACCTTTGCTTCAGTATGATCCCTATCTTTATTGCAGTCCTGTAAAGGGTAGAAAAACATCAAGAATCTTAAAGCTGCCTGCTCTGCCTTCAGGAAGGTAACAAGGCTTGTCATTAATTGTCTAGTCAAATCTTTTCCTGCTCGTACTAGCTCCATGTCTCTGAGGCTGGACGTGCATAGGAAAAGCAAGGTGAAGACCTAATGACTCAGGTATAGTTTGTCAGCTCCTAGAGTTTCCCTACGTTTTCCTTCTTTAATGGTTTTGCACAGATCCCGTGTCTCATGCCTACTAATACCATTTATGAATGACTTAAGGGTGTGTGTAACAGGTTCTATGGAAGACTCAGTTTTCTGCATAGCTGGTTCTCCGAGGGAACTGCCATTAGTTTTATTCTTATTAACACTAGCATTTATAAGAATTGTTACATTGTCCGAGCTCTAGTCTTCAGTGAGAATTCCTTAACAGCAAGGAATACAAACATTAAACATGTCAAAAACACAAGCAAAAGTTGTGTAGCAAATTTCTGCTAAGGGCAGTGCAGGGTCAGTCTAGTCATCTGAGCACTGGAACTTTGTCAAAGAGTGCCTACAGGACACTTGGTGTCACCAGAAAAGGAATCTCAGAATTGATAATTAGGAAAGAGGACGTGATGAGACAGTATTGAAAAATCCAGCTGGACCCTTCAAAATACAAACCAGCATCATTGCATTTTAATACGGTTTGTAGCTCTTCCAGGCCATACTTACTGCCACGTTTTTGTTTGTTTGTTTGTCTTTGTCTTTGTTTTTGTTTTTTGGTTTTTTTGTTTGTTTGTTAGTTTTTTTTGGGTTTTTTTTTTGTTTTTTGTTTTTGGTTTTTGGTTTTTCAAGACAGAATTTCTCTGTGTAGCCTTGGCTGTCCTGGACTTGCTTTGTAGACCAGGCTGGCCTGACAGGTTTTTTTTTTTAAGATTTATTTATTATTTAACCTATTTATATATTCGTAGGCCTGTATAGGCTTCTGTGCACCATAGTCACTCAGGTGCCCACAAAGGACAGAAGGTGTCGGATTTCCTGGAACTGGAGTTACAGACAGTTCTAAGCACCTGCTGTGGGTCCTAGGAAAGAAACTTCTGAAAGAGCAACAAGTGCTCTTAGTCACTGGGCCATCCCTCAGACCTATTGCTGTTCATTTTTAGAGAAAAATCCAGGGAGCATATATGTACAGATGCTGTGGCCAAGTAATTTAAGGGCTTATTCATGTGTTTCTGTGATGACTATTTTGATTTTGTTTTTTAGTGTTTTCTAAATTGCATGGATTTCATTACTTCTGAACAAGGATATCAAAAAAACTGAGGCAAAGTTTTGTGTGTGTGTGTGTGTGTGTGTGTGTGTGTGAGATGTTTTTATTCCCTTACTTTTTATTTCATTTATATTCAATCATTTCATTTTTATTTGCTGATGGCTTCAGCTCAGCATGGCAATGTTGATATTATAAGACACACAGTCTGTCTGTTATGATGACTTAAAAAGGCACAAGGAAAATTTTCTAAGACTTCAAGTGGCCATGGAAGCTTCTCTTGTCCTACCAAACAAAACTAAGAGGTGTCAACAATCAGGGCAAGACCTTGTACTTGGCTTTCTGAACAGAACACAGAAATGCCAAGTGAAGGTAGACATTTTGCTGAAGAGGGCTAAGGAAAAGGCTGACACACATTCCGAAAAGCTGTTTGCTTTGATGGAGATTCACCAGCAACAAACCAGAAACTCAGCACATTTTTTTATAATCTGAATCGAGAAGGTGGGTTTATTGCAAATAGTTGAATAAGGGGGTGGGTTTACTGTGTATAGCTCAACAAGGAAGTGTGCTCAGCTAGTTTCTGTAGGGAATTTCTGTAGGGTATCAGTCTCAGGATGCAAACATACCATGGATGAAACTGTGGTCACATATTTCTGCCCATACTGTCAACATTCACACATGGACCAGGGGAAAGCGTTTTCATTCCCCCGACCCTGACCCAGGGAAGGTTCTGTCATTCCCAAGAGTCTGAGATATTGGTATCCTTGATGTGGCTGTGCTTATGTCAACCACATACATTCACTCAGGACTTTAACTGTTCCTTACACACTCACTCAGTCCCCACACTCATGGCGTTTTGTCACAATGACAAAAAATAACTAGTAAGGCATCCTAGAGTTTCTATTGCTGCGATAAAACTCCATGAACATTAGCAACTTGGAGGGAAGAAAGGGTTAATTTCACCTCCTAGGTCATAAGTCTATCATGAAGAGGAGCCAAGGCAAGAACTCAGGCCAGGAACCTAGAGGCAGAAAGTAGAGGTGCTGCTTCCTGACAAGCTCCTCCTGGCTTGCTCAGTGTGCTTACATAGAAGCTCCAGGACCACCAGCACAGGAGTGGCACCTCTCATGGTGGTCTGGGCCCTCCCACAATAACTATCCATCACGGAAATGCCCCAAAACCTGTTCACAGGCCTATCTGGTGGGGTCATCTTCTCAACTGAGGTTCTCTCTTCCCAAGTGACTCAGCTTGTGCCGAGCTGACATGAAACTAGCCGGCAGAACAGGGATGAATATACTCTAGATAATTTCAAAAAGGAAAAGTGTGTAGCTTCAGGCTCTGGGATTTTTCTTAATGTTTCAAAATGGTCTCTTCCTGTAAACATCATATAAAAGAGCCGGGACATGGCAAACTCTCACTTACTGGTTTTTCAGCCCCTTTGCTGATCTGTCATCGTCAAGTCACCGAGTTTGCCTGCAAACTTCCACCCTAGCTCCGCTCTCTTGTCCCAAACGCCCTCATCTTCATGTCGAATCTGTCTTTGTCCTAGTACATTACGATGTTCACACTGCACAGCCACTTGGCTGGTTTCTGCATAGCTAAGACATGAGCTCTGGCATTAGCCTCCACAGGCACCCAGGTTCTTAAAATGAATTTCCCCAAAGCCACATGTATCCAGGTGAAGCTGGAGCCCAGTCTCGAACCTCTGAATTGTCATTCTTATCTAACCCGAGCCATCACCAATGTTAGCCCGGCAGAGCCCTCTGTCTAGGGGAGATGTGAGAAAGGAATCGCACAGCTTCCTTACCCCAAGCTTTCCACCAAACATCCACCTGCAGTCCAAGGTAAGCATCAGCTTGAGATGGAAGATATCCAAATAAGACTGCTTGGTGTTATTGCTAGCCCAGGTAAGATTCACAGCATCCTTTCACCCTGATGTTGAGCATGCTAAGCAAGCACTCATTCCTCTCCTACCACATGAAGAGGAGGAGGAAGAGGAGGAAGAAGAGGAGGAGGAGGAGGAGAATGGTTATGACTTGTTTCAGGTAGACACCAGGTTACATATCATATATAATATACCTGCTTGAGGACCAAGACATTTCCTTTATTGTGAAGAAACATGTACCGGCTGATACTCAAGGGGTGTGTAGAAGAAAATGTACGACTACAAAACTATAATGTGTAAGTTAATGGATTAGCTTCCCTTCCCTCTTCCTCCGCCTCCTCCCCCTCCTCTTCTCACCTCCCCACACTTATGCTAGCAATAGAACCCAGAGCCTTGTGCTGTCTAGACTAGCACACTGCCGCTGAGTTAAAGTCTTGGTATTCTGTGTTTCCAAGAAGCTTCATACTGGCCCATAAGACATTCAGGCCTCCTTTTCTGATATGACACTTTTCCTAATTAATCATCCAACAGTGTTGCATTTGTCCATTTTTATTACTTGGTCAAGCATAAAAGGAAGATAACAGCCACAGTTGTCAGGCCTTAATATTCTAAGAACTGCTTAAATTTAACATTAAAAGATTCCTACATCATCTTGTGATAGCAATAAACATTTTAATATTCATCTGCACATATATTTTCTTGTCATAAAATCTGATTTATTTTGCTTCTATCAGTAAGAAGCTTCACTCAATCACCCATACTTATGTTATTACCACAACGGCTAGTATCCTTAAAATGATCCGAAGCTCTGCAAGGGACTGCTTACTCCCTTACATAACCTTCAAATAAATCAAACTCAGTCAGGTTTTGTAATCAATTTCACTTTATTGTATTCTAATTCTTCTTAAAACTGTATCTCAAACACAATGTACACAGTTACACTGAATACATTTGACTCCTCAACAATGCAAGTACCTTGAAAATGAGAGATACTCATTCATTTTTACAAAGATTATTGCATAAAAGAAGCATCTGTGTGTGTGTGAGGAAGGGGCAGTCCTGACGCAGACACGTTAATCAGATCATGTCCTTGCACACTCCCCATTGTGAGAAATCTCAAAGGATGATTCTTCAGCTGCAGTTCTCCACAGTGGATTTGGGTCATCCACCCACATACACCTTCCCTATAGACAAATTTCCAGATGAATCTTTATTCTTCCAGTTTTCAGTTGTCTCTGGTCAAGTGTGCAAAAGGGTCATGAGACGTGCACAGTTTTGTTGTTGTTTTGTTTTTGCTGATGACCAGCTTTTCAGTGCTGTAGAGACTCTGTGGGCTCACTTTCTCCTCCAGGTTCCTCAAGAGCTGAAAATTCTGTTTCAATAAGTGGTTTTAGAAATTTCTCGACTTTGGTTAATCTTTGCTTGAGTTTCTGCTGCATCGACTCATATTCAGCCAAGATGCGGGCAAATCGTGTTTGCAGGAGGTCGACTGACCCCTCCATTCGAGTGACCTTCTCTTCCAAGTCTTTAGGGTCACTGCCCATGTTTGCAATGTTCACATCCAGTAGACCATCTTTCATTAAGATCTGCCTCCCTTTCTCCTCCAGCATCGTTTTGGCATCTGGGTACTCTGTAAGAGCTTCCATGAGGTCATCTTTTGAGAGGCAGAACAGATCTGAGTAGCCAATGCTTTTAATATTGGCTGTTCTTCGGTTACCAGCCTTGCTGCCTTTGATGTTAAGAATGCTGATCTCACCAAAGTAGCTACCATCACTCAACACCACAAACTGTGTGATTCCGTCGTCTGCCACCACAGCAAGTTTGCCTTCTTTGATGATGTACATCTCTCGCCCAATGTCCCCTTTCTTACATATGTAATCTCCAGGACTGTACACCTGGGGTTGTAGTTTCAACACCAATTCCACCAACAGACCAGCTTCACAGTCAGCAAAGATGCGAACCTTTTTCAGTGTGTCTAAGTGAACGTTGATTGCGATTTCGGCCCTGAGTTTGTCAGGTAGATATCTCAAGACTTCTTTCTCATCAACTGTTTTTTTGTTGGTCCACAGGTAGTCAAACCACTTAATAACCCTCTTCTCCATATCTTTGCTCACGTTTCGAAAATTCATGTATTGCTTGATAGCATCGACTCTTGATTGAAATTCTGCCCTGGCTGCATTCATATTGGAAATCATAGAACCTATGTTACCAACAATGGTGGCAAAAATTAAAACGCCAATCAAGAAGTCTACCACCACAAAGACATACTCAGAATCCAGCACAGGAGGTGGAGTTTCACCAATGGTTGTCAAAGTCAGTGTAGACCAATAAAGGCTATAGACATATTTTCTAGCCAAACGGCCAAATTCAGGATCATTAACATCAGGGTAGACCCATGTGTCATTCCCAAATCCAATAGCTTTTGAGATGGAATAGTACACACAAGCATTCCAGTGGATAATGATGACAATGTACATGACAAGGTTTGAGATCCTAAAGATGTTTGGATAGTTGGTCCTTGTTTCCGTCCTCTGGAAGAACTCAAACATTCGAGAGATTCTTAGCAGCCGGTTCAAACGAATTTCTGGATAGTTCCACCCCAACTTGAAGTACAGCAGATCAGTCGGTACCACAGAGAGAACATCAAGTTTAAATTGCAAGTTTGCTTTATACTTGTCTATGAGTTTCAGTTTGTCTTTTACTAGCAATCCTTGTTCCAAGTAACCTAAAATAGAAGAGAGGAAAGCCAGACTGTTTCTGTTCATTATGCCACTGTGTTTTTTCTATAGTAACTCTTTGTGGGGGGACGTTATTTGTTTGTTTTGTTCTGTTTTCCTGAGACAGGGTTTCTCTGTGCAGCCTTGGCTGTTCTTGACTCACTTTGTAGACCAGGCTGGCCTCGAACTCATAAAGATCCGCCTGCCTCTGCCACCCAAGTACTGGGATTAAAGGTGTGCACCACCACCCTGGGCTTCTATAGTAACTCTTAATCAGTTTTGTTTGGGTCAAAATAAAAATGCTTTTCAATAAATATGTCTTTAGTTATACAATAACCCATAAGATCAAATTGACATGTGGTTATAGAAGTCTATTGTACAAATAGAAAAATGACACTTTCAGTGTAAAAGTATACAGATAGGTAAATGGGTAGATTGTTGTCATAATGTTCTTGTGGACTGTGTACAGTTTACCCTTGTTCATTCAAATGCTGATTTCTCTACCCCACTACCTGGTTTCAATGCAGACATTGCATTGTGATGTTTATTTTAAGTATCTCCTGTTTCAAGTTTTTGTAAACATGTCACCATTTATTCTCTGTATTGCTAATAAAAGCCAACTAGCCAATGCTGAGCAAGACAGAGGATAGGGTGGGACACCCTGGTCCAGAGAGGGGAGGAGAAAAACAAGAAGGACAGGATGAAGCCAGGAAGAAAGGACCAGGAAATACCAGAAAAAATTAGCTGGACCTAGAAGATGAGTTAAAAGCAAGTATAAAGTGGGAAGTCAGAATGGGAGGGAACTATACCAGCTTAGAGGCTTAGGATGGAGCAATTTTATTGCACAGCATTGTGCTCTAGGCTAATTAAATAGATCCTGGTCCCTCTGTGTGGTTATTTGAGTATATACCTGGTTAAGGAGTAACTGCTGGTTTTACTAAAATAATGACTCAATATTAAATATTAACCATCATTCTACAGTAGATACACAACTGATTCATTGATTGATCAATATATGATTTTACCTACCCAGGTAGGTAAAATTTCTGTTCATTATGATGAAATTGCATTCATATTCTGCAGGATTATTATATGATAAGTTACACATTTGGCTCCTGTCCTCCATATCTGGCACAGCACTCCTAAAATTCTTATGATTTCCTGAGAAACCAAAGTGCTAGCTATCTCTTTTGTCCTGATATCTGCTCTTGGCTTCAGCTCTGATGCAGAGCTCAGAGTGCTTTCAATTCCTAGGAATGAGAAGGGTGTCTCTGTTCTATGGAGGCAACTCTGGGTAGGCTCCTGGTGGGGATGGTACCCAAAAGCATGCTTAGAAGCTTGGCGCTTTGAACCTCCATCCACACTTCCTCCAAGAGAAGAAGACAGGCTGGTGAGGAGCTTAATAGTCTGTCATCATTATATGATAAAGTTTCCCATAAAAATCATTTTGGTGATCAGAGAGCATCCAACCAAGAGAACAAATGTTGAGTTTTAGAACGATGCCATAACCCAGGTCCAAAAAGACAAAAGATCTCAAGGTCTTCCCCACTTGTCTTCTGTATTACGGCATCTGCCTGTTCATTTGTATCATGGTTGTGTTTTTTATTAACATAAAAACTACTAAAAGTCATTTTTTGGGTTTTTGTGGGGGGGTCAGTGAGCCATGCTAGCAGTTAACTGATCCTGAGGAGGGATTATGGGAACCCTAATGGAGAGCTATGTGAGCACAAACAGAAGCTGGCTCATGTCCCTGGCATCAGAAGTCAGGGAAAGCCTTTTGAGCCCCAGCCCTTAACCCATGGGGTCTCACTAGCTCACGTTGGCTTCAGAATGGAGTAAATTGTAGCTGGTGTTATAGATGCTTAGTGACTCAGGCTGCTCCTCGGCAGACTCCAAGCCCTGCTGTCTCTTACAAGTGTGGGTGCCTGCCCCGCTGTCTCGCTGTTCTGCATGATTATGCTTTTCACCTTCAGTGGGAAGCAGAAATATCTCTTCAGAATCACTGTCACTCCTTAGCCTTGTGCTCCATGCTGTCCTCAGTCACCGGGACCTTCTCTTCTACGCTGTTACTATGGGTCTTATATGTTGAGCCCAGAATTCCAGAAGTACAAAGAGAATTCATTTCTTCCGCTATAGTGGCTACCAAAGCTGCAAGGAAGCCCTGGCAACTACACACTGCACTGGTGTTTAGAGAGCATCCTTTCATGATTCTTAGAGGCTTCTGTGCTGTGTATAATGCTACATTTACAGTGGGGAGCAGTGTAGAGACAATGGGCTTCATCCGCTTATAAACACTCTTCAAGTAGATCACTAGTGGATGGTACTCCCTCCAGAGTGAGACACCACCATGGACTGCAGAGTTTATGTTTCCCATAAAATCTATTAAGGCTCTTCTGGAAAACAATGACACTTTTCTTTGTGTCCTGTTAAGTATCCCCACGTATAGCAGTAATTGCCCTTTACCCACAGAGATTTACTAAGTATTTCTGTTCTTTCTATTCTCCTGCCCGACATAAACACAATGAATAGGATAATGGAGGAAAACCACCTGTCCACACTCAAAAGGTTACTTAGCAGACTGGAGAGCTGGCTCAGAGGATAATAGCACTGGCTGCTTTACCAGAGAACCTGGGTTCCGTTCCCAGCACCCACACGACAGCTCACAGGAGTCTGTAACTCCAGACCTAGGGCATCTGACACCCTCTTCTGGCCTTCTTGGGCACTTGGTGCATGTGGTGAGCAGAAAAACACGCAGGCAAAACAACCATACACATGAAAATAAAAATAAAGGCTGAAGAAAAAGGTAAAGTGTTCTGGTCACATCTTCCTGGGTCAGCTGGAACGACCCGAGCCAAGGTCTAAGCACACGTTATTCATGTTCTCAAGTAAGGTTGTGAGTTTATCTTGAGCAACAGTTGGGTTTGGAAATGGAGTTATGTGGTAAAGATAAAAGCAAGAAAGTTCAGGAAGACACAAACAGGTCACACTTACCTGTCCTTGTCCTTACAAACATATCAGCAAGATAGACTACGTCTGACACATAATCAAAAATGAGCCAATATTCTAGATAATCGGACTGGAGTTCATCAAAACACGCTCTGTAAAGGAAAAAAAATGTATAAATAAAAGGACATAGAGACGAATTGAAATAAAAGGTTCGTTTGTATGATTTTTTTTCCATGATGACACATACAACGTGCTGAAGCTGGGGGTTCATTAGCACACACTTAGTCAATCACAGTTTCTGCAAATCCTTCTTTTGGTGGTTAAGATTCATCTTCTTGCACCTCCTTATCTTAATATCTTTTCTATAAATGTTAATTGGGTTTGTGTAGCCATCAAATAAGATTTAACCAGGCATGGTGGAATATGCCTTTAATCCCAACACTGGGGAGGCAGAGCAGGAAGATCTCTGACTTTGAGGCCAGCTTGGTCTACAGAGAGAGTGCCAGGACAGTTGGGTGCTACACAGAGAAACCCTGTTTTGAAAAACAACAACGACAAAAGAATAAAATGTTTCAGCTGAGAGAAGACTTCCATTGGTAAAGCGCTTGCTGCACAAGCTCGGTGATCTGAATTCAGTCCTCAGAACCACTAATGCTAACAACAACACCAATGACAAAACAGCCGTGATGGTGTATGCCTGCCATCCTAGCTCTGGAGAAGCAGCGAGGAACACACCACCACCACCACCACCCCGCAGTGTTTCTCTGTCCAGCCAACCTACTTATAATGGCTAGTTCCAGGTCAGTGGGAAATCCTATCTCAAATATAAGGTAGATAGCATCCTAAGGACACACAAGGCTGACCTCTGGTCTATACACACATATGCATACACGTGCGCACGCGCGCACACGCACACACAGACACACACACACATGAATAAGTGGCTTAAAGCTAAAGTCAAGTCTCACTGGATAAAATCCACTGGTCACAAAGTTTGCATTCCCTATCTATACTCAAAATGCTTCAGGGAAAATGTTCCTACTCTTGAACAGCTAAGATGTTTCTTACAGATATTAGATCCTTCATTGTTTTCACTATGGGCAATAATTTCCTTTCTGATAGGTCAAGAGTTACAGCTTCTCCCAGTCTAAATTCCATGACTGAACAGCCCGAAGTTTGAAAGAATGCTTCTTCCACTTTCATCCCCATGCCATGCCTGGACTATCTGTTCAAGCACATTAGGAGTAAAAGACATCCTGACCTCGGGAAAACACATGGAGAACGATTCGGCCACCCTTTCCAACCAAGTCAGGGAAAAGAAGTTTGCTCTGAAAAGCTCTAGCTCAAGGTATGTAGGCAGTAAACTTCTAAGTGTTTTGATAACCACATAAAATAGACATGTAAACCTTGCAATAATCATTGTCCAGTTGTACATCACAGGTAAGGTGATACAGAAGAGCCAGTTGTAGTATGTGTTTCCTGAAGGATCAATAACCACAACTTCTTTCTTCTCCCTAGCAACAATTAGAAATAAAGGGGAAAGTTATTAAGAAACAAAAACATTTGTATTTACCATACCAAATGAGTCTTTATCCACCACCCATGATTAATGTAGTAGATGGTGGAGGAAGATTAGCTCCATAATTACATTCACCGTAAGAGACTGGTTACTGAGGGGGAGGTAGATAGTTAAGTCACCAGTCTTACAATGATCTGCATGTTAGACTTTTATTAAAGCCCTATATTTACTACAATGATGCAGTCAGTTCTATACCCCAACTACGGAGTGCAAATAATGACATAAATTACAGGAAGCTATAGACTTCCCAGCAGTCCTTTGTAAGGTTAAGGGTGATAGGATGTTGGCTTCTCTATCAATTCCTTTCTTCTACCCAGAGTAAAATGGTGATGGGAAGGGTATGACTTAGTGACTCACTCATGGAGAAAGAGTGATGCCACATAAATTAGTGCCGTTCTCACTCACTCATGTGCAGGAGTGAGCTCTGAGAGAGGCATACAGGGCATGAAGAATAAAGGAATAAAACACATGCTCAAATAGACATTTTAAATGGTCTGGTACCATTAAGGATTTTTTTCTCCTTATACAAGACAAGCCTCAACAACTTTCAGAGCAAGCACAGATAGTTGAATTATTGTTTGATGGGTTGTTTCATATAAATAAATTCAGAGAACAAGTTCCTTTTGATTAAAATAATTTTCCTTTAAGGCTTTGCAAATATGACTTTGTCCTATCCCCATGAAATTCTATATTTCTATTTTCTACTCTAAAAGGAGTTCGTCAAGAGCCAGCATTTGGAATGCATGTCTGCTGTTGTCAAAAGCATCGTGGCTTTGGGGTGCTTGTCAGACTGAAGGGGCTACTTCAAAATGTTAATGGAATTATCACGGTTTTATTCGCCCTTTACAGGCTGATGGCTGGTCCTTAGCTTGAATATTTAGTGGGAAGTTTTTCTTCCTTGAAGCTTGTAAAAGAGAAGTAGCCAACACAGCAAAAATCCTCAATTGGAAAATTCATCTTGCTAATTTAAATAAACCTAGAAAAGGTTTTCAAACTTATTTGATAGCAGTTTACACAAATGTTTGTTCTTCAGCGGTTAAGGACTTTTGTCTTTATCTGGGGCTCTTTGCTCAAAGCTTTCTTATGCTTTGGGAAATTTTACCCACATCTAAAACCCATTACAAGTTCAAGTCTACTTTCAATGCTAGTAAAAATATTTACTCTTCTTTCTTATCTTTGGGTTTCTCCTCTTTCTTTTTCTTCTCTTTCTCCTTTTCCTTCTTCTTTTTCTTCTTCTCAGGGTCCTTTTTCTTTTCATTTTGATCATCTGCCTTGCTGGAAAAGTTTCATATGTATTGTTACCACATGAGAATCACACATGCAGGCAGAAAAACAGACAGAGGCCTTGACGCACAGTCAGGCTTACCTCTTCTTTTCCTTTTTCTTTTTCTTTTTTTCTTTTGGGTCTCTAAAGAGAAACAGCATCACATTACTTCAAGCCCAGCTCTTTCTACTTTCCTCTCCACTGAACAAGGGCTCTCAGCCTTGCTTTCAAAGTCCCATTTCTGTGCTCAGAAACCAAAAGGGTGAATGGCCAAAACCAAAAGGGCACCCAGACAAATGAAGAAAACAGGCTCAGCTTGACAGAAAGCAGGAGTTGAAAGGACAGAGTACATAAGTTATGTAAAGAAATTCACTAATTTAGGAAACAGCAGTCACTGAATATGCGTCCAGAATTCTAATACAGAAAGGTAATGGGTTTTTACTTTAAGATTTAAATATCATTCACATATATTCTTAAAGTAAAACATCAAGAATATGTCATGAATTCTCTCTCAAGGAACTTGTTTTGATGACAGCATCTTTTCCCATGAGTAGTAAAAAGCTCTGTGCTCATTCATTCAAGTCATGAGGTTGGACAGTAACCCAGCATATGATAACACAGTATATCTGAGATGGAGCATGACCCACAGGGAACAAGTAAGCAGCTAAGAAGGTGGATTAGCACATCATCCCACCCCACATCACTCAACCACTGTGTCATCAGCACCCACTCCTCATGGCTTTCCTACAGCTATATACGGAGAAGCTGTTGGAGTTGACTTGGCAACCACAAATAGGCTACGTCTATAGCATAAAACCATCTACAGGTGGCCTTGAAACACAGCAGTGAAGTTAATCTCCCCAATGGCACAGCTTCAAGTACCATGCAATCATTTACTTTGTATGGAAAAAGATTTGGCTAACCTAAGACTACATATAGACTCATGGGCAATCACAAAGGTCCTAATTGGTTGGTTAAGGACCTAGATAGAAAAAGATTGAATAATCAGACGGAACAATAGTAGAGAAAAGGCAAACCAATAGGCTCATACTTCTACAACACTGTTTATCATCAAAGGAAGTCAGGGCGGGAACTCAAACATGGGAGGAACCTGGAGGCAGGAGCTAATGCAGAGGCCATGGAGGGGCACTGCTTACTGGCTTGTTCATCATGGCTTTCCCAGCCTGCTTCCTTATAGAACCCAGGCCCACCAGCCCAGAAATGGCACCACTCACAATGGACTGGGCCCTCCCACAATCAATCACTAATTAAGAGATTCCCTACAGGCTTGTCTAAAGACAATCTTATGAAGGCAGTGACTCTAGCTTGTGTCATGTTGACATAAAACTAGCCAGCACAGGCACTGAATTTGGAATCCAATGGTCTTGTTGTATGCTGCCTCACTCAGAAGTTTACAGAAGTGAGCTTCAGGGGCACAACTGAAATGCTACCAGGGAGTACATATTCCTTGAAGGTGAGTGACTATAATCCAGGAGACCATGTGCATGAGAAAAGAATGGTCGTTAGGTGGTGCTCTATGCTTATGCATGAATAGAGTGCACAGGCCCAGGAACCAACGTATTTAATGAGGGGGACCCTACATAGGGAAAGAACCCTTCTCATCCTTGCACAGCAAGGTTTTGTGGTTCTAGAGGTCCTCATTTCACAAGGACGCAGTTATAGTTCCATTAAACATTAATCTATGGCCATTCCCTGGCCACTTTGGACTCCTCATTCCAAGAAACCAATTGGCAGAGAAGAATCACCAGACTGTAAAGTTTATGACTCAGGTTATCAAAAGTAAGTAGTGCTGCTGCTGTGCAATGAAAAGGTAGAAAATGATCTGACAGGCCCATGATCCACCATGGCAGCTGCTCTCAACAAGTGGGCCATGACCCCTTTGGGGGTCGAATGACTCTGTCACAAGGGTTGCATATCAGATATCTACAATGTGATTCATAACAGAAGCAACATTACCATTATGAGGTAGCACTGATAACTTTATGGTTGTGGTCACTGCAGCATGAGGAACTGTATTAAAGGGTGACAGCACTGGGAAGGTTGAGGACCACTGCACTCTGGTATCTTTTGGAATGTCCCCAGCCTGTCTTTGACGGTGACTAGACAAGTCCAGGAGCCACATCATAGGGAAGCATGAAGACCAGCTAAATGTCTGTATTTCTCAAGACTGGAGGAAGTTCTGTATAGTCATAAGAGGGCTCTAGAATGATCAAAAGTAGATAAGGAGTTTCCATGGAAACCTCAGAAGCACTTCAAGTTGTCAGACATCTTGGTACATCCCAGTCACCTTCCCCTTACACGCTTCCCTTAGAGGGAACAGCCTCATAATTTTCTGTGGATCTGTGCAGGCCATAGGTGGGCTCCAGGCTGCAATTACACGTGGGTGTCAGGCACTCACTCTCCACACACCAAGACTTGGTCGCTGACAATTTGTTTCCTCTTATCTCTTGGAAGGAAGGCCTAGATGACAGAAATCACCATTTTTAAATTTACCTTCCAGCTTCTTAAGGCCACTCTTACTAAATGACTGTGTATGACTGAAAAGGCCCAGTTCTGTTGCCTGAGTATGACGCTAATATGAAAGCACATCCACACTCGGAAGCTACTATAAGGTCAAACCTATTCTCTGACATTCAGCATCTCCCTCTGCCCAATTCTGCCACCCCCAACTCCATTCCAGGCATCACTCCAAAGGGCACATCCAATAAATATCTGCACACAGACCTCTATCTCAGAGGTTACCTCCTGAAAAATGTGGCCCAAGGTCCACTGTTCTGTGTTTCATAACTTTTGTGGTCCAGTCTGTCCTAAGGAAGGGCAACTGCATATAAAACACAGACCTTTTAAAAAACATATACTCAAGCAAATGAATAGAATATATACATATTACTTTTAGTAGGGACAGCTGCATTTTTCAGATATAAACTAGCAAACAGCAAAATAATAGAGTGCCACGTCTGTTAAATTACTTTATGTGCTAAGGGTTAGCTATAGCTCTACTTTGGATGCTGCTAGCTTTTCACTTGCTTGAATCTTCTGTAGATGTACTTACTGCTCTTTGTTGCTGCTGTTGTTCACATTGAACAGAGCCATAGTACCTGGTAAGTACTGCTCCCTGGAAGAGGAAAAATATACAGTGAGATCACAGTGGCCACAGTGTTCAAGTAAGCAAATGGCCTTGAAAAACAGATGATTTAATGATTTTCTACTTGCTACGGAATAGTGACCAGATGACTAAAAAGCACAGTAAAGCATAGCCTGCCAGAAGGCAGTGCATTGCACCAACATGGTTAAAAAATGCCTATTTGTCATGGTTCGCACCAAAATTTAGCATGCTCTTTGGCGTTGAGTAAACCAAAATGGATGACACTGAGTTCAACCAAAGGACCCCAGATAGCCAGAGAAGACAGAAAGAGGGAGGAAATGTATTTTAATAAACACGGTGGAGAGCTTCAGTTAGGCAGCAGAAAGAAATAAAAAGAGAGAGAAAGATAACCAAAAAAGATACACTGCACTGTAGTGGATGTAAACATGTTTTCCCCAAGTGTGGGATGTGAAACAGACTAGTGTGTGGTGTTTATCCACTGGAATCAGACTGTGAGAGGACACGTGGTGTTTGTCTGATAGAAGAGGGACCGCCTCTTGCGGGGGCATGGTCTTGCCAACTGATAAACATCCTAGCAAGGACTCTGACAGGAGAGCTATATAAACCCAAAACCAGAGGCTTGGCTTTTTAGTTTTTGCGTGGTTTGGCTGTTCGTCACTCCACTGAGAAATGCTCCTGGAGAGAAATGCTCCAGAGAATGCTCCGAGGTTCCGGTTCCGGCTGCTGCTCTGGGCTCCAGCTGCTGTGGCAGCCGTCACTTTTGCTGAGTTTATCCTCCCAAGGAACTGAGTCTAAAAAGCTCTACTTTTCCTGTCCCCATTAACCTCTTTTCTCTCCTATATAGGGTAGGTGAGTTGGAAGGGACGTATAGGCATTAAAGACCCCCAAATAAAATAGGTTGTAAGAGATAAAAGCCTACATTGCACAGGATCAGAACTTTAAACCTTCATTGGCTTCAAGAGTGTATGTTTGAACATGACTGCTTTATTTCCCCATATGGATGTTAGGCTTTGCTCTTCTAATCCCACACTTTATTTCCTGGGAATAAACTCTATCAGTCCTGGGAGTAGGCTGTATCAAGATACAGTAGTTTAGAGAAAGATAGCCTACCTTCTCATATGTAGCTATCCAGGACCCTGAAGGATGAATTTAAAAGACACAGGAAATCAAGGGAGTGTGGGCAGCCAGACACACCCAAGCCTCTTGCAGAGGCGCCGACGAAAGGACAAAGGGAACTTTAGTTCTGTGTCCTTGTTCAGGGACATACTTGGCAAGGCCAATCTGGGACTGGAGCCAGTTCCTCGAAGGAGCCAAGGTGGTGGTTTCTGAAGACCTGACTCTTCCCCCTGGCCTATGGTTTTTGGTCCTAAGGCAGCTCTGTCTGACAGACCCTGTGTTCTCTTTGCCACCTGTCTTACTTAGCTCTCTGCGGACCTTAGCCGGTTCCCTCCTACAGTACAGCGCTGTGCTTCTTCACAAACTTGCTTGGCATAGTCATCAGCTTCTGCAAGACATCCTTGTGGAAGGAATGTGACTGGGCCACAGGTGAAAGTAATCTTTGGAAGCTTTGTCCCGTTGAGAGACCTCTGATACCCCACTGAGAGAAGTGTCTGTGATTGACAGAAAGGAGCCATTTGGTTAAGGATAGGACGGGGACACCAGTAGGGCTATTGTACTGCAAATCGACCATCGATGGGAGGAGGGGACCGGAGAAGAGACCAGGGTCCCCCCATCCCCGCCCCGCCAGCTGCGAGAAGGAGGAAGGCTGTGTGGTCGGACGACGGACAACGAGCAGTTCCAGTCGGGTAGTGGATCTGCTAGCAGGCCGGAGACGCTCAGGGATTCGCCCCGCAGAGCTGCTACGCGGAAGGGATTCACCCCACGGAATTGCTACCCGGAAAGTTTATTCTTGTTCTCCTTAACTTCCTTTTCCTTTAGCATAGTCAGGTTGTAAGGAAGATCCCTTTGTTTAATAAATTCATAATAAAGGAACCAGAGCCAACACCTCCCGGTCCCAGTTACTGCTTTTGTCTTCTGTCATTTTTATCTCCCATCTCCAGTCTTCCTGCTCCACAATTTTGACATCACAGGTAGGCAGATTGTAGCAGAATCCTAACACGGGGCCCTTATTCCTCTGGGTTCACAGGTCAGGAGAGGCATAAGGACACAAAGTGCCTGAGAAACAGGCATTAGTCTCAGGGAACATGAAGGGGCATATTTATAACTGGGAACCCTGTGGCCATAAATAATTAGACACCAGCAGTTTTCCAAGGGAGGGCGAAGGTAAGGAACAGAATTACCAAAGTACTTGTGAGATCTTGCATACTCTGTCAATGGCAAGAGCGTTTGTCAAGCCCACTCTACAGAAGGAAGAGAAGGCTTTTCATCCAAGTGATAGTTAAAAAAAAAACACATTCTAGAGGGTGGATGACCCTGCTCACCTCTGTGACGGTCCTGGCCTCCTGTGTGACTTGTTTCTAAAGAAAGAGTCGTCATTCTCTGATTCTTCAGATAGAGAGGCATTGTCTTCATCAGAAAAGGAGCTGCCGTTCAGAGGGAAGCGGAAGTGAGTAGGAGGTTTTAAGCAGCTCAGAGGAGCACCACTCCTCATCCAGGTGAGCACTCACCCATCACTTTTCATCCCTTCTCAGGCTCAGCCACAATACATGTTTGATTAGAATGAGGCAGGAGCGTAGTGTTCTATAGAGTAAGTGCCCAGTGAAGATTAAGATACATTTTCTATAGCTTTCACACACTACGGCTTGATATACTGGTCAATGTCAATGTTTGTCCAATAAAAAGTATAGTCCCTAATTTTGGATTATTTTTATACATGTGAATGAACTGTCATTTCCTGATACCTCACTCCATTAACAGAAAATTCAATCACACACAAGGGCGCATGCACACACTCTCTATTCATTTATGGGTAACTATTTAAAATTGCACTGTTAAATTATATTATTAGACTTCATGTTCTATATACATGAAGTCTATTTCCACATTTATGTATAACAATGTCACCTATTTAGATTTTATATTTTCCATGGGTCAAGGCCTTTTTTATGAGTACAGAAGCATTTGTCATAGCCACGTAATAAGTGCTTCCAAAAACTACCCACCCTCTTACCCTTCATGCGATGGACAAGTTATACTGTTCCAAAGTATAAATAAGTTCACTAAATTAAATAGGTTATAATTTTAAAGTTACAAATTATAGAGCCAACTTGAAACCAAACCTAGATAATGCATGAGATGGTTGCATAGATTCACCTGCACGCTCCGTTTTCCATCCGCCGGATTTCCTTTTCAATAGCTGGGACAATCACATTGGGGATGTTTACAAAAGAGTGCCACGTATTGATAATATTTGTCTTCATGGCTAGTCTGGTATCTGGGAAGGAATAAATCGTATTAAAGAGAAGAACTTTTATGTTTGCCTGTACAATTATACTTCACACTACAGTGGCCACGCTGTGACAACAGAGATCTACTGAGGAGGAAAAAGTGCTCAAGCTGCGGTTCTTCAGCAGAGCCATGCTGTTCCACAGCACTGTGCATTTGCACATGCATACCTGGGAGGGGCACCACCCATCTCTTAAGCCCAGGCCAAGGACTCATCCCCTTCAGAATGTTAATCGTATCCTCCTGTCTCTGCTACAGCAATGTGCACTCACTTGAATAATTCTCTCATATGATAAATCACTACGCATTCTACCTTCACAGCTTCACTATGACCGTGATAGGGACCTTTGCCACAGTGGTGGAGTGCTTGGCATATCATAGACTTTAAGAAGCAGTTGCTCACTGAACAAATCCTGTCTTTTTTCCCCCTGTGGTGGGAGCATGTTATTGCTGTTTCTTTGACGTTGAGAACAGACACTGAGGCCTCGCACATGTTACACACGGTCTTTACCACTGACTTCTATCCCAGCTCAAAATCTTGTTCTTACATTTAAAAACTAAACTCACATAACTTTTCTCCATGAGTTATAGAAATTTGGTGGATTTACAATGATGTTTGAGTGTTTGTTAGGGTGTTAAATACAGTCAATGGGCAACAGCATCCAGTCCTCTCTCGTTATGGTGCGCTTTTGCAGTTCACAAAGACATAATGACCTAAAATTACATGCATTCATCTGATTCCTGTGCAGCCCAGATTCTCAGTGTCACTGAAGATTAGATGGTCATATAAACATCTATGATGCCAGGGAGGCAGAACTGAGATTAAAAACAACATTTTTTCTACCTTGCCATGACAGCCAGCAAGAATAGACAAGGGGACCACCTGGTTTTCTAAGACAGAAGTCCTTGGCCAGTCAGTCATTAGTCTTCTGAATCCTAAAATTCAAGGCATTAAGTTTACACTGTGACAGTGGCGGTGTTGGTGTTGGTGGTGGTGGAGGAGGAGGTGGTGGAGGTGGTATATAGCAAGAATGGAAAGACGAGGCCGGGCATGGTGGCACACAACTGTAATCCCAGCACTTGGGAGGCAGAGGCAGGTGGATCTCTGAGTTCAAGGTCAACCTGGTCTACAAGGTGAGTCCAAGACAGCCAAGGCTACACAGAGAAACTCTGTCTCGAAAAAACAAAAAACAAACAAACAAAAGAATGGGGAGGCCTTCGGATCTGGCTACAGTGTGAGTGGCTCACAGTTTAGAGCACACATTCCTATGTAACAGCAGCAGTGGCAACTTTCTCACTAACCTTCTAGAGGAAGAAGCTCCTCTGTGAGCCAGGTCTCCGATGCTGTTTGGTAAGCATGTTTTGAACTCAGCCTGGAGCCTGTTACCCCCAAGTCTTGCAATGATCATTAGGTCCTGGTCCCCCAAATTAAAGCTAAGAGGGGGAGAAAGGAGACAAGGAAAAACAGGTGTGCTGTCTAGTATCTGAAAATGAAAAAATTATTTTCTTGACTGTCACAGGATGTTGTAAAGACAGTCAAAAATGAGAATAAGGGAAAAGACAGAGAGAGGGATGAAAAGGAAAACAAGAAGGAAGGTGGAGACTGCGAGGGGGGAAAGAAAGGCTGAGATTTTATTATTTAGGGAAATATGAGAGTAACAATGCTGGGTCTGGGGAGAGGGCTCAGTAAATAGGTAAAGTACTTGCCATGTTAGCATGAGGACCCGAGTTAGACTCCTGGAACCCATGTAAATGCCAGACATGCTTGGCAACCTGTCTGTGATCCCAGAACTGCGGAGGAGGAGACAGGATCCCCTGGCAACTGGCTACCTAGAATGGCCAAATTAATGAGCTCTGGGCTCAATATATCAATAAGATGGAAAGGGATCAAGGAAGACACCTGACATAAATAGTTGGCCTCCACATGCATGTACACACATGGAAATATGCATACGCACCACATAGACATAGAGTGCTAATGGCTAACACTTTTCTGTGGCTGTTTGAAGATGCACACAGCAAATTCCAGAATTTACTGCAAAGTTTTGTACTGGTCTAAACCACTGTTTCCTTCAATGTATTCATAGGTCATTTACTGACAGACCAAAGAATCACTACAAAGTATGTCCCAAGTTAGCAAGCAGAAGAAATGTAAGGAAAGTTGGCCTGCAAATGGCTCAGTTGCAATGTGCTTTCCGTGTAACCATGAGGATCTGAGTTTGATCCCCAGAACCCATACAATGCTGTGTGTGGAGATGCATGCCTAAAACAGAGACAGGAGACTCCCTGAGACTCTGTGCCAACCAGTCTAGCTGATCAGCATGATCCAGAGTCAGTGAGTAGAGAGAAAGACACCCAGTGTCAACCTCTGACTGCCACACTTATGTGTACTTGCCTTGATCACACACATGCACACACACACATACACAAGTACGTATACAGCTAAAGATAATAGTGGTGCAGAAATACCCTTCCTCCATCCCAGGAATGTTCTATCACCTATAAAACTGATGTTTCTGGGTAGAAACGATATTGAGGTTTCTAAAATCTAGAGACCTTGATCAGCTTTGACTACTCCTCAGCACTGTACAGCTGTACTGGGCAGGCATGTTTACATTTATGATCATGTTGCACCCATAACATGGATAATTTTTAATATTGATTTATATAGTGCGTATGTCTGTATGTGTGTGCATGTGTGCACGTGCACCTGAGTATACATATGTGCACCGTGTATGTGCAAGAGCATGCAAAGGTCAGAAGCAAGCATAGGATCCCCTGTAACTGGAGTGACAGACACCTGTGAGCTGCAATTTGGATGCTTAACTCTAGACTCAGGTCCCTTACAAGAGCTCTAATCCCTGTAACACAAATTCTTCACTGTTTTCTCAAAAGAATCCTATTTGCCAATCATAAAACAGTTCTCTTGCCTCCTCTGAGCCTTCAGTAATTTATTGAGAAAGGAATTCATCACACATTTTTGGTCCCCATAATTCTCTGCGTCTAGCTCTGAATACACAGGTGCTGAGGGGCCTGATTCTTTGGGAAAGTCTATCAGCATAATATTTTGCATATACTAAATCTTTTAAAAATTTATGTATCAGTCCCACACCAAGTCCTGTGTACCTAAAATGTAATTCCTTGTTTTAATTATTTTACTTTTGAGTGAAAACATGTTATGAAGAAAAAGCCACAGATTTTTATTTTTAGTTTTTAAAATGTGTATATACAACAGGACAGAGATTAACGGATAGTGGAGAGCACAACCCCAACAGCTACATATACATCCCAGCTCCTGCATCTACGGCTCAGAGAACATCAATGAAGTGGAGGGGTTAAGATTTTAAGAGCCAGGGTACCAGGAAGTCTGTTGTAAAACCATCTTTCCTAGAGGTGACTGCATAGACAAGACTGAGCAGTAGCAATATCAGTGGACATGGTAACAGGGAAGGGGGAAATTCTTATGGTCTCACCTCCAACACAAAGAACTACAGGTAGCCGTTGGCTGATGGGAGAAGGGGAATTAACCTCTTCCAGAGACAAGCCTTCTTACTGGGTGCCCAATGCAGAGTGGTCAGCCTTGAAACCATGTACACACAAACGACAAAAAATGGGTCCAGAAGGATATATTTACACTTGTACATACATGCATACTAAATATAATCAAAGATAAAGAGGCTGTCAACTTGAGAGGTTCAAAGGACTGTAGCTGGGAGGGACTGGAGAGAGGAAGTCAGGTAATTTTATTTCAATTAAAAATATTTTTTAGCTAACAAAATGTTAAAAGGTATGCCTTTTGCCAGGAAGTGGTGGTGCATACCTTTAATCCAGCACTCAGGAAGAGAGGCAAGCAGAGCTCTCTGAGTTTGAAGCCAGCCTGGTCTACAGAATGAGTTCCAGGACAGCTGGGGTATACACAGAGAAACCTCGTCTCAAACAAAAAACAAAAAACCCCAAACAAACAAAAACAAAACAAACCAAACAAATAAGAGGTAAGCCTTTGTGTGTGTGGGACTCCTCACATGCTGTGTTGTTCTGGTCTTTACGGAGGGCCCAGGGTGTGGTACAGATTGGTAGCATTTGTGGCATTGATGTCTGTCATACAGGAACCTGAAACAGTTCCGCCCATGGTAACTAACTGTTCCCTGAGCGAGACAGATCTTGTAGTGTCAGATCACAGGCAGGTAACTATGAACACAGTATCTGAGCTCACCCTGGGCCCAGAGGGTGGCTACGGCAACAGATTCCTCTTTCTAAGTATTTTTCTCATTCTTCCTGAACACACAGGCAAACAAAGCCAAGTCTAGCACAGAGGTAAATTCAGAAGCTCAGGGTACCCAATCCTTTAAACGAAGACCAAGTCACATGCAAGCACGAACCTTGACCTTGTTTACTAAGGTGACAGAAACCAACTTGATAAAAATCAACATGGAGGAACTCTCAGGAAGAGAATTTAAAAGAACCGTTCTAAGTAAACTCAATTAATTTGAAACAAACATTGATAAATATTCCAATATTTTGAGAAAATTAAGAGGTAGAAATAATCTTTAATCAAATTCTTGAGCTCCAAAATATATATTTGGTTGATTAAAATTGAAACAAGAAAGTTTTTTTTTAAAGCAACTTTACTTGCTGTCATAAAATATCTAAAGATAGTAGGAGCCAGGCATGGTGGCGCACACCTTTAATCCCAGCACTCAGGAGGCAGAGGCAGGTGGATTGTTGTGAGTTTGAGGCCAGCCTTGTCTACAAAGTGAGTCCAGGACAGCCAAGGCTACACAGAGAAACCCTGTCCCACCCCCCCCAGAAGAAGAAGAAGAAGAAGAAGAAGAAGAAGAAGAAGAAGAAGAAGAAGAAGAAGAAGAAGAAGAAGAAAAAGAAGAAGAAGAAGAAGAAGAAGAAGAAGAAGAAGAAGAAGAAGAAGAAGAAGAAGAAGAAAATAGTAATAGTAACATACCTGGAATAAATGACTGTAATACAATAACAGTTTTATGCAACACAATAACCATTACACACAAACACAACCATAGCAATTGTATAAAACAGAACAAGAGTTACAAGACAATAATAGCTGTAATGTAACAGACAAGTCATGACAAATAACAGAGAAATGGCAGCATTAAATTGTATCCTAAACAGGCAATTAGCAAAGACATAGCAGCTAAATTTTACCCTAGATCATAACTTCTAGATCTCACAGTTTCCAAAAGTGCTATACAAGCTGCCAAGGGAGAAAAGTAATCAACTCTATCCAGCCATGAAGTCTATAGGCCACAACAATAATAGGCCCTGCAAGGGATGCCCAGTGGTGCAATAGCGGCACCTTTATCGTGGAGTAACCAACAACTGTCTAATTGTGCTTAAAGCCACCCCAGGGATAGGTAAGTCATAGACTCTAGAGAAGAACCTACTACTGACATTTTCTTAAACCAATATAATTTCTAACTATATTCAAGATACATATCCTTATACCCACAGATAATTGTAGCTTTTATCCTTCCTTGAAGAAGTATCTTAAATCATAGGTTCCAAACCCACTTGCGGCTAACACAACTGAATGTTGGGGTCACAGATTTTTTTTTTGGCAACACTGAAAAGATTCTCAATGTAACCAAAAGTTGGTTCAAAATCCAAACTGTCATGAATGTGAGGTGTTTCTGACAACCCAATTGCTTTGTGAGGCTTCACTGCAGCCTTAGTTCTTAATACATAGTATGTGCAGTCTGCAGAGCACAAGCGGTTGCATCACATGGCACCAGCAAACAGTGTCCAAAACACCTCCATCGAGATTCAAGGCTACTGTTTCCTCTGAATTTTTTTCATGGTTTATCTCTATGTGTTTGATTTATACACCTGTTTTTTATACCTATAGACTTAGAGAGAATCACATGAAAATTTATCAGGGGTCACAGGTAGAAATGTTTAATGGCCAGGCGTGGTGGCACATGCCTTTAATCCCAGTGCTCAGGAGACAGAGACAGGTGGATCGCTGTGAGTTTGAGGCTAAACTGGTCTACAAAGCGAGCCCAGGACATCCAAGGCTACACAGAGAGACCCTGTCTCAAAAAACAAAAGACAAAACCAAAAACCAAAAACAAAATGAAAAACAAACAAAAAAGAAATGTTTAAGAAGCCTTACCCCAGGAGCTCTTATATATTGTTGAGGGTAAATGTATGAGGCCACTATTGATATCAGTTTGAAAGTTTCTCAGAAAAAAAAATACAACTACCATATGACCCAGATATACAACTCCTGGAAATATACCTGAAGATCTCTATATCCTGCTATAGGAATACTTGTACATTCATGTTGATTAATGCTGTATTCACAATAGCTAGGAAAATGGAATCAATCTAAATGTCCATCAACTGATGAATGGACAATGAAAATGTGGCACATGTATACAATGGGATTGTCTTCAGCTATAAAAGAAAATGAAATTATGATATATGTAAGAAAATTGATGTAACTGGAAAACATACTGAGCAAGGTAACTTAGGTTCAGTCAAATGCCACATACTATTTCTCATATGCAGATAAAAGTTTTGAATATTTAAATTTCCATGTTTGTCTTGGAATGACTGTGAAGACCTGAAATACAGAAAGAGGCCACAGTGGAGTGGGGAGGTCTTCAGAGAGGTGAGGACAGTAGAGCACATGAGATATGAAAGCAGAAGGAGGTGTGCTGGGGCAGCAAGGTTAAACGGAGGCGTGGAGGTAGGAGCACGGGCTGGACAAAATACTAGGGGGAAGAGGAAGCCAAAATCAAGAAAGTATGAAGAAGCCATATGGAAACCTATTACTTTATAAGCTAACTAAAAACATAATTTTTAAAAGTTTGAAGAGTCCCCTTCCTGAGTGAATAATGCTCCTCTGAGAAGCCACACAGTATTTACTGAAGGCAGCAATGGCAGGTTTAAGTTACTTCCCTTTGAGCTCTTGGTCAAGGGTGCCACCAAACAATACAGCTTATTACCACTGTTCTTTGTTAACCCCGGAATTACCGCTCTTCTTTGTTAACCACAAGAAGCAGGCAGCAAAATCTTTTAGCTGAAGATAACATACACTTTGGATTTTGACATAGAAAGATCATGCAGAACTCAGCTGGAAGCTCCCTCCCTCCCTGCTCTCAGCTTTCGCCATGGCGGAAGTTGATATGCAAGCCGCCGAGGAAGAAGAGTCACCAGTGGTCATCCCTACCTGTGCCTCTTAGCTCTACAATACCAATTTTCCAGGCCCACTGGTATAAATGATTGTTCTGGATGTAACCAACTTCATTCTGATTGGATATGAAGCCCACTCTATAGGAGTAAGCTCATGCCTGGTGCTGTAGATCAGACCATAGGCCAATATCTGGGGAGATTGTAGATGTTAGGGGTGAACCCACTGCTTCTGTTTTACTAAAAGGATATGTTGTTAAACCTCTAACTGGGTATCCATATCACCCTTCCAAGGATCAAGAACTGTCAAAGAAAAGGGGGCAGGAAGAAGGTAAGTGGTGGACAATAGAGAGCGAGTCATAAAGTGCTGGCTTCTGGGCATGACGTGGTTATTGCATTCCTAAACATGCCATAGCTGCTGTTGCCTGCACAGGGCCTAGGCAAGATGGAACCAGTCAACATTCAGTTATGGATGGGGCAAGGGCTCATGAGACCCCACGGCTGGCCAAGGAACTGTTGGCAACTACGTGCTGCTAGAAGATGGGAGTCCTTGTCCTTAGTGGTAAAGTGACAGCTCAATTACCCATGCTCCAAATGGATAGCTCCATACCTATGCCCATATGGATGGCCTTCGTTAAACACGGTGGCTACAAAGTGAAACCCAAAAGATATGATCATGAGAGGGTGGCTTGTTGGTGGAGGACCATTGAGGATGGGTCAGGTATAAGAGAGGGTGAATGTGATTAGAATTATTTCATATATATATATATGAACTAATTACTAAATTAATGTTAAAGTGAAAAAAACTTAAGATAAAAAAATGAGTAAAAGAAATCATGCCCCAGACCAAAAGGATGAGATAGACTTCTATGGAACTTTCTGCCCACTGGCTGCTAATACACATTTTCCTCCTTCGTATATGAAACATTCTCCTAGACAGACCACAAAATAAACCATAACAAACTATTTTAAGTGTCTTATCAGACTGCAGTGCACTAAATGTAGAAACCAGAAAACTTTAGAAGTGATATAAATATGTAGAAAACAAATAACTTACTTTTGCACAACCAGTAGCTGAATGAAGAAATTTAGTAGAAATTTTTCATTTTTCTTGAAACACATGAAAGTGCAGGCATAGCATGCCGAGTTCTGTGGGGCACAGGAAAGGGAAAGCTTGTGCAGTGAGTACACATCATAGAAGCTGGAAATTCTTCACTGAACAACCATTCATGGAAGCTAGAGCAATGGTTCTCAACCTGTGGGCTATGGCTCTCTCTTTGGGGTTAGAACAACCCTTTCACCGGAGTTACTTAAAACCATCAGACAACACAGATATTTGCATTACTGTTTATAACAGTAGCAAACTTACAACAAAATAGCAACAAAAATAACGTTATGGTTGGGGTCACCACACTATGAGGAGCTGTACTAAAGGGCCACATCATTGGGAAAGTTGAGAACTGCTGTTCTGGAGGAACTAGACAGGCAAGTACAAGACATATAAAAAACTAATAAAAGGGAAGAAATAATAAAGGCCAAAGCCAAAATAAATGAAATAGAGACCGAAAGTTACCAAAGACAGCGAAAGAGCTTGTTCTTTCGAAAAACAAGCAAGCATGACAAGCAAAAAGGAGAACTTCCAATAAATAAAATCAAAGATAAAAAGGAGGCAGTGCAACTGATGGTGCAGAAATGGAAAAGATCTAACAGGATTATCACAGAAAAATACATAGTAACAAATATGATAACCTAGAAGTTATGGAAAAATCCATAGATGCACACAAAATTTAAAAGATCAGATCATGAATAAATAGAAAACCTAATTATATAAATATCAAGTACTGATATGTAATCAATAATAAAAAAGACCCCATCAAAGAACAGCATAAGCCAAATGAGTTAGATCAATCATTTAAAGAAGAAGTGATGTCAGGTCTCTTTAAGTTACTGAAAAACAAAAGAGAAGGAATTTTTCCGAACACTTTCTAGAAGGCTAGCATTACCTTAATGCCCCAATCAGATAAGAATACAGCATAAAGAACATGATAGGACAGTGCCATTGATAAACAGAAACTCAGAAATCCTAAACAACAGCATTCTGAACCTAGGGCACAAGAGGAAGCAGTTCACCATAACTAGCCAAGTGGAGACTTCCCCAGGACAGCAGAGATGGATCAGTCTTCTCAAACCAATAAACATGTATACCACACCAATAGTATCAATAACAAAAGTCATATGGTTATCTTAGTAGATGCACCGAAGACATTTTAATAACTTTAACATCATTGATAAAAATCCCTGAAAAAATTAGGGACATGTGTATACATGCGTGAAAATGTCATAATGAAACATGGTATTCTATACAATTAATATACTACTAATAATACTTAAAGCAAAACCAAGATAACTCAACATAACAAAGGTAGGCTCAGCCAATAGTTAGAATTGTAAAGAATGAAAAGGGGCCGAAGGCTCATTCTGATGAAGAACATAACAGAAGACATTTCCCACAACATCAAAAACAAACTGCCAGTTCTCTAGCATTAGTTTATATTATATTAGAGGTTCTAACTTGTAATAAGGGAGAGAAGATATTCTAATTATAAGAGGAGAAATAAAACTATTTGCAAGTGATACAATAGAGAAAGAAGACTAAACAAACTTCAAAAAATAGAAGTAAATAAACCTATGAAGTTTTAAGGATTAAAAGGTCAATGTAAAAATTAAAATTTGTACTTATATGCTAAAAAGTATAAAGACATACATCTCATATGATCAATGTCAATATCAAGTTGTTTCAAGTCTCCCACATTCACCTAGAGCTTTTGGGACCCATAGAGGAAGCAGTGAAATGAAATGGAAAATGGGGGGAGGGGGCACAAGTAGGTAAGATTGTTCAAGTGGAAGTGGGTGCTCAGCCAAAAGCATAGAAGTAAGAGGGAGATGGCCCACCTGGACCATATAAATTAATCTGATTTAATTTCCACACCCAGAGAGGCACTGAAGAACAGATCTGTGAAAGTAAAGGTAGTTTGTTAAGATAGGAACTCATGTCTTTCCCAAGGGAACTGAAGAATCTTTGAAGACTTTAAGGAAGAAAATTATATCATCCCACATGAACTTTAGAAAGGTCAATCTGGTAGATAAAGGATACGGTAGATTCTATGCACCATTAATTATTCCTATAGAGTCTCAACTTGGTCCTTAATATTGGTCATCAACCCTCTTTCTACATGTATAGAAGTTGTTTCAAACCTCTAACATTCATCCCAGACTACACTTCCAACTCCCTTTCCCAAGATCATTAAACTGGGGCCAACCAAAAAATGTCCCATTGGCATGGCCTTCCGAATCTGATGGAGGCCAATTCATTGGTTGAGACTTCCTTTTCTCAATACGTCTAGATTTGTGTCCAATTGAACAAAAAACAACCAGCACAGGGAATGATGCAGAAACAGTGGCTTAATTTGAAGCACACAGATAAAACAAGGCCAGCCCACACTAAAGGCCCATCCAGGTCACTCACTAACCTAGTCTCGTGCCCTTCACACTGAGCTCCTACTGGAATTCTGCACTGGATTACCAGGTAGGCACACCTGTGAAAGCATCATTTATCGCCAGACAACACATTTGGAAATGGATGGAAGCAACACAGAGCAGCAAGAGCATTTATGCCCATACAGAAATGGACCAGTCCAGAGGGATTATAGCAGCCAAGAAGAGATTCACCGACTCCTCCTCAGGGAACTTAGAAATTTCCCTGAAAAGACAAAGGAAGCCTAGAGCATTCTTGGCCAAAATCCTGGACACTGATCCAAAAAGGATTCTAGCATTAGTAGGTAAGAAAAAAAAAAAGAAAAGAAAAAAAAGAAAAGAAAAACTACTAAACAAACAAAAACAAAGAAGGTGTATTCAGAAAACCACATAGGTGCACACAGATGGCAGAGAGTAGTGCATGGGAGTAAATGCGGTGTCAAGGTCACAGATATACTGACTGAATGCCCTATTTTCTGAAAGAAAATGAGGGTTGGAGGTTTCTAAGTGAGGCATCGCCCATTTTACAGTTTAATGATAACTTACAGAGAGACAGAAGCACAGAAGTCTCGCTTTCACCGGCAACCGGCCATGGCCAGGGCAGCAAGCAATGGACGGGTTATAATGTAGCACTAGGCACCAAATGATGCAGTAGCAGAGCAGGCAGTGCTAGGATGCAACGGCCTCTGTGTCACAGGACTCAGCGGTTCCAATGAGAAGGAGGGGGGTGGGGGAAGGCAGGTGTTGGGAAAATCCTGGGCTGCACCTCAACCGAGCCTGGGAGTGGGTAGGGTGGCTGGGTAAGTCCAAGCCTGTAAAAGATGAAGAGTTTGTATGATACATGGAATACGGCATGTTCTAGGGTTTGAGAAGGAGATGCCAGAACATGGAAACGTAATAGGGAAGGAGAAGTCAAGGGGACAAGGGTATCAAGAAGTTTGAAGTGCATGTCTAATGGGGAAAAACAGAGCTCCAAGTGGACAGCAGGAATCAAGGATCCCTGATGAACGCGGGAAGCCCCTTTGAGGCAGGGGCCTGCGAGACCATGGTGGAAATAAAGAGGAGGTCACCAGAGTGGAGAAAGACAATAGTGTATTGCACGGCTACTGAGGCGACCCAGAATGGCAGGACACTCCTCCAGAAGGACACTGGTGCCCCATGTGTCTGATAATTTGATGAATACGGAGCTCAGTGGATACGCAGGACAAGGAGTAGCAGAAGTTCAGATCCTCATGGGAAAGGATGAGGGTGTAGTGGGTGCTGAGATGGAGCAAGCAGTCTGGGGCAGGGAAGCCCTGGACTTCCTAAGTGGTTCTATTAGCATCTTCAGTCTGTGCATCATCAGTTCTTCAGGCTCCAGGCAAAACATTCGTAATTGCTTCAGGGGAACTGTCCCTGCGACTCACTAGAGTTTTTACATCCTGCTGTGACAACGGTGGACAGCATGAGGGCAGACACACGGGAAGGACCTAGATGTCGCCTTCCACCTCTGTACTTTAAGGCTGAGGGATAGAGAAACTAAGAAGTGTTTACTGAATGCCTAGGAACTCAAACATTCTATGAGGAATATTGCACAGTCCGGTGGCGACCTTCCTTGCTGTGACACGTTAATGGTTTCTCATGTTGTGGTGACCGCTAAAGCATAAAGTTCCTTTGTTGCTGCCGTAACTGTAACTTTGCTATACTCTTAAGAATTGTAATAGAAAACGTCTAATACGCGGGATGTGTGGCCCCCAAAAGAGTCACCACCCACAGGTTGAGAACCACTGCCACAGTCCGTCTGAAAGGTTGAAAACTACACTTATGTGGCCTTAAGTATTTAGAATGCACTTAAATTACACTTAAGCCAGACATGGTGGCCCATGCCTTTAACCAGCACCCAGGAGACAGAGGCAGGCAGGTCTCTGTGAATTTAAGGCCAGCCTGGTCTACGAAGTGAGTTCTACCACAGACAGATGAGGCGGTTACACGGAGAAACCTTGTCTTGAAAAAAAAAAAAAGAAGAAGAAAAGAAGTTGCGCTGGTTTAGGAAAATGGCAGGAGTGGGTTCCCCTCTAGGGCGTGACCTCCCCAGCTCCAGCTATTTGCCTAGGGTTCCAGTATCAGGCTGAAATGCCCCATTTAGCAGTCTATATGTCCAATTAGCTAACCTGTTGGTTAGCCTCAAAAAAGAAGTGCAGTCGTGGCACTTTGCTTTTTATTTGGCCCAGGACCAAAGTCCATGAAATAATGTAGTCCTCGGTTAAGGCAGGGCTCCCCATCTCAATGAATGTGACCCAGATAGTCACCCACACGCATGCCCAGGGGCTCGCTTCCTATGGGGCCGGTCAAAGTGGCAACTGACGTAAACCATCATACACTTCCACGGTGGCAGCCGCCACCACCTGCTCGATCCCTGCACCACATTCCATTCCTTTGCTCATTCTAAGTACTACACGGCCCCACTTCCTTACTTCCTCTAGCCACACATCTTGCCTGCACTTGCCAGGGTTATTAAATCTGGCATGGCTTATCTTTGACCCTTTTCCCTTCCATTTTCTTCTGTCAGGGTCCCACACAGTCAATTCCTATGGGGATTTTGCCTCTGCTTCCACTCTCTCATTTAATCCCGACTCGAACCTGTGAGGTGTGTTTTACGACTTCTCTTTGGCGAAGGCTTTTTAAGGTGTTTATTCAAGTCCAACCTCATGTTGTCTCCAAGCTAGTCTAGAAAATGCTACCCAATTAATCATCTTCTTTAAGATTAATTTTTAGCTGTGTGCACATACATATGCATGCGTGCCGTGCATGAGTGTGTGTATGAGTGAGGGTGCACGTGTCTATGTGTGAGGACCCCCAGTCCTATTCCTGCCTTCCCTCTTACCTTCCTCCTTTGATGCAGCCACTACTGTAAACTGGCTGTGTTCCTCCTCGTCTCTCTGACCTTTTAAACATCTACTCAAGCAACCACAGCCAATGTACAGTGTGAGGCATGCGTCTCAGGCCACAAAACATAAGTCTACATAATTTGCTTTTTTTCTACTGGAAGCTGTAGAATTTCTATTTTGAAATTATGCTAATCTACACAGAGCTGCTCAGTTTCATAATATATCATGTTAATATTGTAGCTTTATTAAACCTCTATATTTTGCCCCCTTTTCTGTCTTGACTATTAATAAAAATGTGTTTTCAATTATTTTTACTACTATGATTTTTTTATTGCTTTTGCTGCATATTGGGCTGTGGTAAATATCCTTTGTGTGTCTTCACTGCTCTGGTCACTAAAACCAACCATATTGCTGCTGTGATGGCTGTCCATCTGACATTCTGCTAGCCCCATACAAGCTTGCCTCTTTCTCCTGACCCATGCTGGAAACTGTCAGATTTAAAGTTTTTCTCTGTCTGATAGGTAAACATTTTTGCAATGAGGCTTGGGATGTGTGTATCAATAAAGTTGAACAGGCTCTCATGTTGATGAGTCGGTTACATTGCATTTATGTTAATTACAGGTTCATACCCTTGGTAATGGTCTTGGTTGGATTCTGTCATTGAATTATCAACACATATGTAATAAATGGTGGCTATGTGTGAAGCATCATTAACCAACTGGTCCTGAAACTGTAGCTGGACTTTGATTTGAACTTTCCGAAGTCATCTGCTTGTGTTAGTAAGTATCTGTTGCCCAGGTTATGGCTTGTATAGAAATTCAATGCATATAATCTTAATTACCATTAGAAGTATACATGTATGTGTATATACAAATATATAATGATATATATGTAGTTCTATTGATATATTTAGAAGTCATGTATATATGTCACCCAAGTAGTGAACTACTTCTATATAAATTGCAAACAAATTGGATGATAGATTTTTGTAAGCATTATGTAAAATTTGCGTAATATGCAAATTCTAAAGAACAATTTTCCAGCAAAGATGGTTGATGTATTTTGCAGTTCATAGTTCTGTCTCTTGGGAGTATTATCTGAAGATGGCTAAACTCAACAGAAGCTTCCCCTGTCTTGGTGGTTTCAGCGCAAATGGTCCCAAGTTTTACTATAGATGTTTTATTTGTTACTTATGCATTATTTGTAGTGTTTTATTTAAAAGTAAAGTATGCACCTTCAAATTTTTATTTATGTGTGGTATGTATGTATGTATGTGTACCATATGCATGTAGTGAGTGCTTGCAGAGATAAAAGTGGGCATTGCATCCTCTAGAACTGGCGTTAGAGACAATTGTGAGACATCTGATCTGGGTGCTGAGAACCAATCCCAGGTCCTCTACAAGAGCAGCAATTCTCCATTAGTTCAAAATGTGTCTTAAAAGATTACTATTGCCCAGGGAATGTAGTCCGGTTGATAAAGAGCTTTCATTGCACTGTAAATAGTTGGCTCACGTCTGTAATCCCAGGACTGAGAGCTGGGAGGAGGAGGGTCAGGAGTTCACAGCCGTTCACCACATCAAGGCATTAAATAAGACTTAGGTTGCTGAACGAAAACACAGAATGCTGCACCGAGTCCTCTGCATACATAATATAGCTTTCAGTTTAGTGTTTTAATGGGGCTCCCCGAGTGTGTGAATGGGTGGGTCTCTGATTCTTGTGCCTTCTCTTGGGCACTTTTCCTTCTGTTTGTTTGCCTTATCTAACTTTGATGTGATGATTTTTGGCTTATCCTGCTGTGTTTTTATTGTTGTTGTTGTTGTTTTGTTTTGTTTTGTTTTATGTTCTGCTGTTATCTCTTGGAAGCCTGCTCTTCTCTAGTGAGAGAAAGACAGGGAATGGATCTAGATGGGAAGAAAGTGGGAAGAATAGGAGAGCTGGGCGTGGTGGCGCACGCCTTTAATCCCAGCACTCGGGAGGCAGAGGCAGGTGGATCGCTGTGAGTTCAAGGCCAGCCTGGTCTACAAAGTGAGTCCAGGACAGCCAAGGCTACACAGAGACACCTTGTCTTGGAAAAAGAAAAAAAGAAAAAAGAAAAAAAATGGAGAAGGAACTGTAATCAGAATATATTGTATGAAGAAAAAATCTATTAGCAATAAAGGAGTGGGGAGATACAAACAACTATAAGATTGTAACTCTGAAAAGTCTAGAATTAAATGGTTTTGCATTGCTTGGATTTTGTATTTGATTACACATCAATTTTATAGGAAACAAATACATTTACTTAAGGAGCATTTTTAACAATATGCATAAATACATAATTAGGTAGAGAAAGCAGAATTTAAAACAATATATATAGTAATAGCATTTTATTAAAAGGATATACATGCATACAGAAAGGATAAATATGTCAATGTTAACTAGTGTCCTGTTAAATACTGAATCCTCAGCACTCTTCCTTTGTTCTTTATGTTTGTCCTTATCTTATCTGATATATTTTTGTGGTGTGGAAACTAATATTTAATAAATAAAATTCTGTTTAACAACAAAAGACCACTGTATAAGCACCTTCGCTTTATTTTTTGTTTTAAGGTCATTTTTATGTTTATGAGTGTTTTGTCTACATGTATGGCAGTGTATGCATGTGGTGCCTGTGAAGGCCAGAAGAGGGCAGCAGAGTCCCTTGAACTGGAATGACAGATGGTTGTGAGCCACCACATAGGCGCTGGGAATCAAATCTGGTCCTTCTGGAAGCTGCCCTCCCAGCCCAGCACCTTCACTTTAAAATGATGTTCTTTTCACTAGTGCAAAAGATATTTGTTGGCCGAAGAGAGTGACATTCCACTGAGACAACAGTATGTTCTGGCAAGATAATTACCCATCAACCAACGGGGCATGTTTTCAGGTCTTACCCAATCTCTATATTTAAATTGCAGGTTAGGTCACAATGAAACTTGAGGTATTACCGTCTAGAACCAGAGTAGGCTTTGCCTGCTCCACAATAGGGAGGAATCCAGTACCCAAAACAACAAATCACCTGCTTATCAAGGATGTGGCTTCTAACCACAGACTTCAGAAGACTTCAGAAAAGTGCTGTGAAGCCCCGCCTGAGAGCGTTCTGAGCTCTGGGCTCCTCCTTTTCTGTGAAACAAGCCTGATACATCCCTGTCTATTGTAACAACTGTCTGGAAAGTTAATGAAAATTGCATAAGGCTACGCTGAAGGCTTGGCAAGTTACACAAATACAGGTTGCTAATATGATTATGTAATCCAAGTTCAGAGACTGAGACAGACACAGGGGCCCGGGGCAGGAGAATCACCATGGGTTAAAAACCAGCCTGGCCTACACAGTAAGACCCCACCTCAAAATAGGACAGCCGGCATGATGAAAATAATCCTCTTCTCTTCCCTCTGAACCATCATTCTGAGGAGGCAAAATTGTCAAGGGAACTATTAAGAAAATAATAACTTATCACCCCAGTTTCAGAAGCAAGCTGAAATTCCCTTGAAAAATTATTACAGCACCAACACAACACTGTTGCTATGTGTGCCTCTCGAAAGCAGAGACGGCTTGTCAACTCACTAAGCCAATTGTTGTCCCTGGAGGAAGAGACCCTTGATACTTTCCCGGGAAGAAACAGTTTTGCCAGGAAAATTGTTATCATCATGATTGTTATCACAATCTTCACAGTCCACAGAAAATGCATAAAGCATCCACCACAAAGTAGAAATCTCAATCAAGAGTAAAACGAACAAAATCATCACATAGTCTCTTTTCCTATGAGCCCTTTAAGGCAACATGTATAATAAAAACAAACTTACATAGCTATTAAGTATCAGAAGAAGTAATGCTATAGTTTAATATTTAGTTTAGTGTATTTATGATATAACTATATGTTAGCCATCCTTCTGTTACTAGAACAAATAATACCTAAGATAATGAACTTATAGGAGAAAAAGTTTACTTTAGCTCATGGCTCCCATTTATGGCCAACTTGAGCCATTGCTTTTAGGTCCCTGATGAGAGTAGCAGATAGTAGTAAAATCAGGGAGCCTGTGGCAAAGCAAAATTTCTTACCTCAGGCCAAGAGTCAAAGAAAAGGAAGAGGTCAGAATTGACAGTCTCCTTCAGGAACACTCCAGTGACCTAAAACCTCCCAAACATTCCACTATCTCCCAGCATTCCCACCCTGGGGTCCTTCAATACAGGGGCCTTTAGGAGCACTCAATATCCAAACTGTGACATCTAAATTGTGACCCTGGAACATCATAAGATCTTGCAACACCAAAAAAGTTTTTCTTCAAAGTCTGCATGTTTTTTGAGTCACGAGTAGACGCACAGACTACACAAAGCCTAGAGACCGTCTCTCTTCTTCACCTCCACAAACAGGAAAGAATCCGGAACCTGGACTATTCGCTCTCCACAGTCCTGAGACCACACTTCCACTGCTTACAAACAAGGCAGTCTGTTGTGTTATTCTGTTATTGCGGTAGCCTGAAAAACAGAAACGAGCCCTAAGCACCCACTTCCTGTTACACACACCTACGTTCATAGGCAAATGGCCCATTGTCTCACTGTTCTCTAAGTCTGAGAGGAGCCAGGAGTTTACTTTATCTTCCTTCCTTGATTGCACTCACATTTTATGGTACTAACAAAGTTAGGTCAACACTTTAGTCAAATACTTACAGTTCAGCACTTGAAGTCACCTGGACACTAACTGCACAGACTTTGTCAGTCACAGCAAGTGGTCAACACTTAGTGTAACGTTTGTCTTCTCTTGTCAGTCTATACCTTATCCCCAAATGACCACATTAAAAATATTTATAATTTTGCTGACTGTAAACTGCAAATGACGTACAACCCAACCTGTGCCTCGTTAATTTTTTTTTCTTCTTCTTGTCAGCTTCCACTGACTGCTGCCTCCAAGCAGCACTGTGTAGTTTGCTGAGAAGTAAAGGGGACGAAGGGGAGGAAGAGAGTGAAATCCTGGAGGGCCAGGGAGACAGCCTGGAAGGAAAGGCACTTGCTACAAAGCCTGGCAACCCAAGCTCAATCTCAGGCTCTACATAAAGATCCTGGGAAGAGAGAACGAAGTCCGTGCCACATACACAGTAATAACAATAAACTTTTTAGAGAAATAAAGTAAAATCAAATCTGAAAGTATGGTGTGTACATAGGCCAGTACTGTTAAAGTTGGATCAGTGACAAAAATCACAAGATCTGTAACCTCAAGAGCTTGCCTCACAATAGAGAAAATGAACTTTTTTGGAAGATGAAATAGCATGAAGCAAAACCAAAATTAAACAAGTAACTAATGAAGAAAAGATCAAGTGTCTCTCCCTCCCTTCCTTGCCCTGCTGCACTCTCTCCCTCCCTCCCTCCTCTCCCCTCCCTCTCTCCCTCTCTCTCTCTTCTTTTCTCTTCTTCTTCTTCTTCTCTTTCTCTCTCTCTCTCTCTCTCTCTCTCTCTCTCTCTCTCTCTCATGTTTGTTTGTGTATATTTGTGTATAATTTTGAATCAAGGTCTCACTCTGTAGCACAGGCTAGACTGAAACTCACTATGAAGCCCAGGCTGGCCTTGAATTTGTGCTTAATCTTTTTGCCTCAGCCTCCTGGGTTCTGGGATTACAGACATGAACCACTATCCTGGGCTTCTGTATCTGTAATGGCTGGTTTCAGGAAATAAATTGTATACTTTTTAAGTTTCTCATATAGAAGCCCTAACCCCTACTACCCATGAATTTGGAGACAGAAGTTTTGAGGTTGAGATTAGCTGAAAGGAGGACAGGTCACCTTTACCCAATCTGAAGGGTGTCCTTGGAAAATGAAGTGAAGAGAACAGGGGAGGAAGGCACGTGAGAGGACAGAGCCACAAGATGGCTACCTGCCAGTCAAAGATAGCAGCTTCGGAAGAAACCCAAACTGTAGACACCTTGATCTTGACTTCCAGTCTCCAGAAGCACGAGGTGGTTTGTTCTGTGGTGAGCTGCCCTTGGACCTGAGGTCACCTAGGCATTATTTACAACGCCATCTAGACTGCAAACAGTAGCTACAGTACATTGTTTAGAACACAGCGACCTAAATGTCTATGTGTTCAGCACAGACAACAGCTTTGTATACTTTTGCCCTGCAGCTTGTTGGCTCTGACTTCATTTTGCTGTGGTCCCTCAAGTGGACTGATAGTCAGACGTAGGACATTGGGTATTGCTGTCTCTTCCTGGGCATCACAGTCTGGAGAAGTTACCATCAATGCACTGACTCATTGTCACAGTGGTCCTTGTATATGAGCCTCCTCTTTCAGCAGACTTGAGAACAAGTTCCCATTTTTATGTCTCTATAACAGTGGCCATGAACCTTCCTAACGCTGCAACTCTTTAATACAGTTCCTCATGTTGTGGTAATCCCCAACCATAACATTGTTTTTGTTGCTACTACATAACTATAATTTTCTACAGTTATGAATCATAATGTAAATATCTGATATTCAAGCCCTGTGAAAGGATAATTCAATGCCCCCCAGCCCCCTGTGCAAGAAAGGTCACGACCCACAGGTTGAGAACTGCTGCTCTTGCTCTATGACTTATATAGTGTCCAACCCATACTAAGCAAACAACTTTTTCTTTTAACTTTTATTGTTTATTTTGTTGTACAAACACTACATGTGAGTCAAGTAAAATATACATCTATATTCTGTGTTCCTTTCAAGGTTGTGTTTGGATGCTAATGACTGTCCTGTGAGCGTAAAACATGTGCTTATTGTTCACTGATGTCCTTACAGTAAGATGGTCCTGTGAAAACTCAGGGTGCTTTACAAAGAGATGTTATTAAGTTTATAAGTTGATTTTTAGAAGACTTGACATGTTAACATATCAGTTTTTAACCACACAATAAGAGATATCTTCTTTGTAAAAGCCTGCTTTATAGTTTGGGTAATTTTCAATAAATGTACTTTACATATTAAATTTTCATTTTTATAAGATATGCTATCACATTATCTAATGGATCTAAAAGGGAAGTTATACATTTATATTTTATTTTGTGAATTATCATCCTGCTAACTTGATATCTTATGGTTTTGAAATGAATCCATTTGAGAATTTAGGACCAATAATCATATTTTCCATTGGTAAATACCTTCAAAAATTAATCTCACACCCAGGCAAGGTGGCACATATTTTTGATTCTAGCATTAAGGATACAAAGGCAGGCAGATCTCTGTGAGTTACAGTTGAATCTGCTCTACACTCAGCATAGTGATATAGTGAGTCCCAGGTCAGCCCAGACTACATAGTGAGACCCTTAAAAAGAAATAAAGAATCTAAGAATCTTAATCTTTAATATTTTCCTTGTTTTGTTGTATCGAATCGGACAATATTAAATAGCAAATATTATATCTAGAATTCTTTCAGTATTTAGAATTTTTCCTATTTTCGCCTATTATTTTCAAATATATTTTCCTGTTGCATTAAGTTTCTTTCCTCACTAGTTTACCATTTTATCAAAAACAAATGTTTCATTTTATCAGTTACTTTCTTATTGGCTGCACAGACATCGCCAAAGCTCAAGCTGATTGACACCTCAACACTTGGGCACTGTCAGGAGCATTTTCCTCCAAAGAACAGGATTCCCCAATTATTGTCATTCAGAACCGCAGCAGAGGCTGCTTGCTGATGCATCTCTCCTCTGAGGGGGTGTGAGGAAGGGCCAGCTGAGAAAACAGGGTCAGGGCCATAGCCGAACTTAAGCTATTGTGAAGGGAAATAAAGTGCCGTGTTAATGTGTAGGCCACTCCTTTGACCTATTGGCTGGTGAATACGGCTGTGAGCAAAACTAAAGTTTCTGTTTAGAAAGATGCCTTGAATTGTGAAAGTTCTAAATAAATGCTTGTAGAATAGGTTAGCAAGTAAAAAATGAGTATATAGCTCTGCAGAAATGTTTTGGAGGCAGGTCTTGGACAATCGTTCTCAATTTGTCCATTTTAATTGTTAGCCAGCTTGACTCTTGATTCTCGCTCTAGATTCATGCATTGGTTCCTCTAACAAATAACCATTTTACTCAGATTTTTAAATCTTAGCACAGAGCTTCACAACTTAAAAGAGATACTCCCAAGAAAAACAAAGATCTGCAAGAACTGATTTTGCTGCTGTCAATTATCAAAAGAACTGTTTGAGGTTTTGTTTCTTTTCCTTTTGTTAAGGTCATTTCCAAGGGATAGGCTTATTAATTTATATATTTCTTATTCATTTTAAACTTTGAGCATGGCCATGACATGCACTTTATCTTATGTGTGATATTCTGCCTACATGTATGTCTGTGTAACACACGTGTGCTTGGTTCCCTCAGAGATCAGACGAGAGCATTAGATGCCCCGGAACCAAGCTATGGATGCTTGTGAACCATGAGGGTGCTGAGAATCCAACCTGGGTCCTCTGCAAGAGCAACACGTGCTCCTGATCACTGAACTGTTTCTCCAGCCTAGTGCACTCCTTTGCTTTGCTGGAATTATTTTATGATCAACATCTGTAAATGTTCCCAGAGAGAGGAAAGGGAGCATTCTCTGCTAGATGTAAGGCCCAGTAGGGAAAGGTTGAATATTTTAAGCACGTTTAAGCTCTGATGCTTCCTCTGTTCCATGGCTGATCTAACGATGACACTGATGAGTGAGAAGTAACTTCACACATAATAGAACAGGTAGCTTAGGGGACATATAAAGAGAAACACCAAACTCTAAAAACCCAGTAATGAGGCATATATTGATAGGAGCATGTCTTAAAGCTTTGTTTAATAGCATATAACTTTCTAGTATAAAATAAAATGACTAATATTTTAAAACATGAAGCCATAATAAAAGATAATAAGAATGATAAATGGAAGCTTTTAAGTATACAAAAATGAAATGTGGTTGTAGTTGATAAGAGCTACTTATTTAAGGCCTAATTAAAATGCACATGCTTATTATGGAGAACTAAAGATGTGGCAAGGCTGGGAGATGGCTCAGCAGTTAAAGATATCTCTGTGCAAATGTAAGGACCACACACACATATATACAAACACACACACACACCACAAACAACCTATGCACACAAACACACACACATACACAGGCAGATGTTCACATACACACACACACCCCACATACACACCACACACATGCACACACACACACACACACACACACACACAGAGGCAGCTGTGCATATACACACTACATACATCACATACACCACACACATGCACACACCACACACACACACACACATACACAGGCAGATGTGCACATACACACATACACACCACATACGCCACACACACACACACACACACACACACACACACACACACACAGAGTAGAAAAGAAACAAGATGTTAGGGTGAGGTTCTGACCCTCACTGAAGAGAGGTGCTGTCCTGGTGAGTCACTTCCTCTCCATAGGCCATGTCTTCATCTCTGAATGGGAGATCAGGTTGTCATAAAAGTACCTACAAAACCGCCAAAAACTAGGAAGTTTCCAGCAAATTGAAATTTGTGTGTTCACAGTCAATCCTTTGTTACCATTTACATGAGTGTGATGCCCAGTCTTCAGATATTGTAAAGAAAAGGAGAAATTAATGTTTAATATTTTCTTTAGGGAAGGCATACTCCTGTCATGGTTATTGCACTTACCTTCTTAAAGCAAAGTTTAAATTCCCAATAAACCCAGATTCAGAATAGCAAGGTCATGGTGTAAGACCTTCATTGCTATTTTTAAGTAAACTTGCGTATTAATTCACAAATCAGAATCAAAATGCAGAGGCTCTATACAGATTCCATTATTAGCTGTTTCTAAGGCTATGCCACAGGAGCCAACACAAAAGCTGGGGCAACTGACAAATAAAAGCACATGTCAGCATAAACTCAAAAACATAACTGAAATCACCACTGGGTTCTTACCTGTGCTTGTTTCAATGAGGTGCCTATCTTCCTGCAGTGCCAATCAGAGGTGCGTCCAAAACAGACGCAGAGTTATGGTTAATCTTGGCATTGTCAAAGTCCAGATGCAAGGTTTCATAAATATTAAATATGATGTTTTTCCTCTCAAAAAGAATGGCTCATTTTGTTAAATATTCCTCAGGAAGAAAGCTCCATGGTGCTGGCAGGGGCACATGATGTTCATGGCTCAGTACTGGATTTGCGGATTTGCGGGTAGATGAAAATAACAGCACCCAAGTCATCATTATCCTTAGCTTGAACCTGAGCTCATTAATATGTATGTGATAAATAAAAAGGCCTTTCTCAAAGCGATGTCTCTTACAATGCCTGAGAGTAAACCAAAAGAAATAGTGTCTAATAGATTTTATTAAAATAGCGTTGCCACTTTTCCCCAGGGCTATAATACCACAAGTTTATCATGAGGATTAAAATGAGACATGGTGACACAGATATCTGTGGAGGGCCTCAAATGCTGGCCATGTTGTTACTATAACTCTTGACAGACAAGAATCAAGAGAAACTATTTTAAAGTAATTACCTGTGTTCTTACAGACTTGCTTGATTCCTTTTCTAGCTGAAAATACATATTTCTGGCTTAAAATGTGCATCCCTAGGATTCATTTAGGGCAGTCTTTCCTAGCCCTGCTTCACACATGGACGAGGTAACTGAGATAAATGCCACACATGTGTTCATGCCGCACGGTGCTCTCGTGCTTATGACTTGCCTGCCGTGGGGTACTTTTTAAAGTGAGTGTGATGAGCTAAAGCAAACGGTAGGAGCACCTGTGACGAACAGCCCTGTTTTTAGAGACCGTGCAGAGGAAGAAGACCATTAGGACATGTTGGGATAAAGAGCTGAGGGACCACACCCAAGGAACACAAATATTTAAGAAGGAAGGAAAGCAAACCAGAAGACTTTGAGGAGAAATTTGTTTATTTATTTATTTATTGCTAAAATTGAAGATAGGTAGAAATTTCTTTCTGACATATGAAACATTTAATAGGAAGTTTCCCCAATTGACTCAAATTTGAAGGGGTGAGAATACTGCGTGTTGTTTTATTTTCCCTCCACAGTTTGACTAGCTTAACCTAGTCTACCTATCACTGAGTTTCTTTTCCGGGGACCTGCAGTAACCTTGACTGGCAAAAAGAGCACAGCCGTGTGGATTATCTACTTAACAGGCTACTTTCAACCGGGCTCTCTGTCCTGCTTTGTCAGCGCCTTCTAAGTCTTTATAATCCTATTTAAAGTGCCTGTAACTGTAGATGCTCACTTGCGTGAGACTGGCTGCTCTCATAGTTCTATTATTTAAAAAAGATGTGATTTGAGAATTTCTGGCTCTTGACTGTGTTATTAAGGTATTTGATCATCTGCCTCCCAACCTACCAAGACCTTCAGCCAGCACAGCCCATTAATGGCATCTCCGTCTTTATGGTCACAATTAAAGATTGCGTAGATAATTACATAACAGCTAAATAATTATTTTCTCTGTAAGAACCATAACCCCTCTGAGTTTAGGGCCGTGTCCATTAATTGTCTATTACTCCACAGGTATGGCTCAATACGATGCATAATTCAAGTACTTAGGAGGTCCCAGGCTCCCTTCTAAGCACTAGGAAGTTAAGAGCTAACAAAACCAAATTTCCACCGTTAGGAAGCAGGCATTCTGATGACGGTGAGGAGCAAGTATAGCAGGGAACACATAAGTCAGGCATAATCTGTAGTGTGATAAAGGGGGAGAAAATCGACACTAGGGAGTGTCCAGGAAAGGCTTCTTTTAGGGGAGGTCTGAATGCAGGGACAGATGGCCATGCCCTCTTCTCAGGGAAAGGCAGGATTGTGTTGGGTTGTCAAAGAGAAGCAGACAAGGCCCGCATCATAAGCAAAGGAAAGGGGGAGTCAGGGAGCTGGGGTCTGAGAAGAAAGAAAAAGCCGGGAGCGGGTAGGAGGCGGTGGTAATTCAGTAAGGAGTGGCAGTCACTCCAGTAAGGATGGTGGGAATTGGGGTGGGAGAAGGGGTCAGATTTTGGATATAGATTTGAAGCAGAGGCAAGAAGATTTGCTGATTGACTGGATGTGAGGTGTGAATGAAAGGACGGAGTCAAGGATGATGCCAGGCTGTTTGGCTTAAGGCAATTCAGGAGGAGATTATTTAGTTTGACAAGATGGAAAGGCCACTCCAGTAGACTAAGGTGGGTGGAGATTTGGAAAGTAAAGTTGCATATGTGTCTCCTGATACTCGCTGGACTAAGTGGAAGAGTATTATACATTTTCTTATACATGCTTTAGTAACAGAACAGTAACGCGAAAGAAATGGAAACTGCAACTCTGAACGCACTAAGTATTTGGAAATCGAGCCACATATTCCTAAATGAATTAGTTAAGGAAGAAAACAAAATGAGCATTTTAGAATATTGCGAACTGAATGTCAACGCAAGCACAGTGCATCAAAACTTGTAGGGTGAAGCCATTGTAGTATCTGAAGTTAAATGTTAACTTTAAATGCCTAGTTTTTTAAAATGTATTTTATTAGTTTATTCATATTACATCTAAATTGTTATCCCACCCCTTGTATGCTCCCATTCCTCCCTCCCTCCCATTTTCCCTTTATTCCCCTCCCCTATAACTGTGACTGAGGGGGACCTCCTACCCCATATATGCTCATAGGGTATCAAGTCTCTTCTTGGTAGCCTGCTATCCTTCCTCTGAGTGCCACCAGGTCTCCCCCTCCAGGGGACATGAATACTTAGTTTTTAAAGACATACACACACATACAAATGCACACACATGTACACACACAAACACATGCACACACTTGCATGCATGCACACACACATGCACACACACTCACACACATATGCACATACACGTACAGAAATTTTCATTTTAACTCTTTCTGTATGTGTATGTGGATATGTGTGTGAGTGTGTGTGTGCGCATGCATGCGAGTACGTACATGTGTTTGTGTGTGTACATGTGCGTGAATGTGTATGTGTGTGTGCACACGCGCATGCACTCATACACACACACACACACACACACACACACACACACACACACACACGATCATGGAAGACAGAAAAGAGTTTTTGGTTCCCTTGAGCTACCAGATGTGAGTGCTGCAAACTAAACTCAGATTCTCTCCTGAACAGTTTGCACTTTTAACCGCTGAGCCATCTCCCAGCCCCTCAAATACATTAATAAAATAGAATAAATGTTTAAAACCAATCATCTGAAATTTTACATTGAAAAGTACAAAACATAAATTAAGTTCAAAGTGTAAGGAGGAAATATTCAAAATAAGAGCAGGAGACAATGAATTTTAAGTCAGCGAAGAAAATCAGATGCTTCTTAGGAAGATTCTTAAATTTTTAACTCTGATTTTTAAGACTGATTAAGAGTGGGGACAATAAGAAACTAAGACCTGTAAGCTAGTGCTACGCATAATGCGTCTACAAATGACCTCCTCCACCACCTAATGGACAGCTAATGTTCCTTCTGCCTTGTCACTGCCCCTGGCCAGAGAGCCTCAAACTCCCTCATACCGTGTCAACTTGGAGGTTAAAGGTTCACACAGGAGGCACTCTGCAGATCCGCCCAAGGTCCAAGGCAGTGTGGCTTCACTTCCTCCCGCTCCAAGGCATCGCTAGTCTTTAGTTTTCCGTTATCACCGGGTCTAGTGACCTTGCATGGAGACCAGTAAATGTGAATCTCCCTTTTAGAGAACCTTGTTTGCGGTCACATTCTAAGTTTTGAGTCATAAAAGTGTTTCCCAAAGCCACTGGGGGCTCACTGGAGATTTTCAAACATTGCTCTTCTTAGAATCAAACAACAGATTCTCGCACGAGATAACACACCTGTCCCCAACTGATGCACTCATGACGTTCTGTGTGATACTCACACATTTATCCATCTAGAAATAACCAGTGAAGGAAAAGGCATAACCAATTTCTGCGCAGGCCACCTAAGGAAGTTTGAGTATTTTTTTTTCCAGAGAGTTTTCTCATGTTTCCAGAAATTAAATAAATTAACAATAAAAAATAATAACAATAACAAAATATCTCCTGCCCAAAACAGATCTTCCTCTTCAAGTGCAGGAGCGATGCCTGGGGGAGCCACAACCCTTGCTGGCCTTGCATGAGAACCAGAGCCCATGTAAAAAGCTAACGTGGTTTACACCTGTAACCCCAGCACCCTAGAGGACAAAGGCAGAAAGGTTTTCCAGGGCTTGCTTACTAGCCTAGCTCCAGGCACAATGACAGGCCCCATCTCAAGAGAATCAAGTAAAGAGTGATGAAGAAAAATACTCATGCTCCCTTCTGGCTTCTACAGATGCACAGGCATGTGCACCGGCAACACATGCGTGCGTTCATACACAAACAAGGAAAACCAGCGCATCTCAAAGGAACATTTTCAGGTGTTTCTTTTTTCCAGGTGAAGATATAAAGCATAAACAACATCTATCATCTTGAACGATTTTAATATGAATTAAACAAAGTTTTAAAAAGTGCTTAGGATAGATTTTGCCACATAGCAACTGATGTTTGTTAAATAGTAATAAAGTCCCTGAGATCAGATTTATTATCATAGCTAACCTGTGATGAAAACAAAGCTTCAAATCTTGTGCCGGACGAGAACATTTAAATAGACGTCTAATTCACAAGGCTCCCTATCCATCCAAAACTGCCTTAAATCAATCTTACCACTTTCACCTGCCTGTTCCTGTCCCCACCCCATTCTTTTTCTACACGTCATACCCACGCAAAAGCTATGCACCTTGCACTACTGACTCATTTGCATTTAAGGCTTGTCTCCTAAGCCTAAAAGCAAGAAAAGCAAGGTGGATCTCTGCAGTGAAACTCTTAGGCAATTAAAGTTAATAGCTGTTCATGAATGTCGAGAGTAGAGGGGAAAAGAGCAAAGTGGGAGTACGGTGTTTACGTCACAGCGCAAAAGCACCCCACAGCGTGCACGCTCTCGGCTCTTCCTGCTGAGGGTTTCAGCAGGACGGGTGCCCATTTCTTGAGGTAGAACTACCTCGTGGCTAAATTACTTTACCTCACTCTCTACTTTAGATCCCTCACCTGCAAACTGGAGCTAATAAACTGTGCTCTGTGACGTAATGAGTCGATTCGTGTATATTATGTAGCGTACAGTTAGAATGCCATGGCCCTCAGTGAGGGAAAGCGTGTTCTCAGTTTGGGCATTGCTGTTCCCATAAAAGCTTATTTCATGTATTTATAAGTGGGCGTGGTGGTAAGAGAGTTGGGGGTGGAGTGGGGGGTGGGGTGGAGAGGGAGACGCCTGCTGGTTGAAAACAGGTATGTATTGTAAGACAAGGAGGACAGTGAGGTACATAAGAGTACACAGAAGCACCAAGCCTGTTCGAAAATCCCCAGAATAAACTCTAGCATGGACTCAGCCCAGAACTCTGAGCACACAGTGTCTAGTGCCACAAAAGCCAGTGATGGAAAAGCCCCACAGTGGGCACGGCCCACAGACGCCAGCCAGCGCAGCAGCTTCCACGCTGTGACCGCATCGTTTCCTGGACAGGTGTTTCTGGACTGCACACCCGTACAGCTCCCGGCCCACCCTACAAGACACACTGGACACTACTGCGATGGCCAAAGGGTGGAGACTGAGCCTCTGAGGGCTCGGTCAGGGGCCACGGCTCGCTCCGATGCCCCACCCAGCCACTCTCATTGGCTGAAGCTACCACGGAGGCGGAGACAGCGCACACCCTTTGCTGACTCCACTGCTCAGCCAGAACGAACGTGGGTTCCGGAGCACAGGTGTGTAAGAAACTAGCGCCAGCAGCAAGGAAGGTCGGTCCCCAGGCCATGGGGGGACAGCTGAGGCTGCCGCCCGGAGAGCCCTGCCGAGAAGGTGAGTGTCAGCCCCGGCTGCGGGAGAGTGGGGTTACCTGCCACTTGGGTAGCTGGGAGCCCAGATGAGTGGTCTCCTTCCAACTAGACCCGAGGAAATGTGCGGATTCTTAACGCTGTCCTCTAGTCATTACGTCTTCCAGCTGTTCAGTTGACTGTCCCACCAACGGAACAGAAATACTCCGCTGTGTCCACCGCACTGCAGGCTCTGTGGGGAAGCCCAGGTGGAAGCAAGCCAGACGTGACGCCCACTTGGTCCCCGGGCGGGCCCGTATCGATTACGCCCTGCTGAGTGTGTGGCAGGGAAATTCGGGATGCTAAGAGTAGATTCCCGGGCTTGATAGAAGAGGACGGTTTCCTCTGACTCAGACTCAATTTCAAAGTCCACGGTCCACGCCACTTGCCGGGAGGAGCGCATGCTGGGGATCCCGCGGACCTCCCACGCTGAGTCCTGATGGTCTGTGCCCGAGTCCCACGGAGAGCTCGCTGAGCACAGGGAGGCCAGCGCAGGGCTGGTCCCTGACGCCCATGTGGCTGCTGCGCCTTCGAAATGAAACATCTCTCACCCAGAGCTAGGAGTATGACTTGCTGGGCAGTCCCTCAAGTGGGGTGACTACTCAAACAGGGAACTGGGCGTACCCTTTTGTAAATTCTTCTTGCCGGCCGGGCTAGGATTTACAGCCCGCACCTTGCCCTGTAAAATCCCTGGGCCAGGTCCCTTGTCTCTTGTCACCACATCCCCTAGCTTCCTGCGGTCTCAGAAGGTAGGAGTGAACTGGAATGAAAGTAAGGAAAGGAGTGGGGCAACCTTGGGAAATGTGCATTGCAAATGAAATTGCCATTATTCACAGTGCCAGAGCAAAGGCCATTTCTAACCTACTTGCCAGGGGCACAGTGCTGTCGGGTAGGAACCACACCATATAGTGGTTCCCAACCTAATGTTGTGGCCCTTTAATACAGTTCCTCATGTGGTGCAGACACCCCCACACCCGTAATGTTATTTCGTTGCTACTTCGTAACTGTAATTTTGCTATTGTTAAGAATCATAATGAAAATATCTGATATGCATCTCCTCAAAAAGGGTCCTTTGACTCTCTAAAGGGGTTGTGACCCACACGTTGAGAACCAATATTTCAGAAGTTCCAGGAAACATCCTACTGGTCCTTACTCTTGGATTCTCCAGGTTGTAGCTTAATAGGGGAATAGAACGAAGAAAAAAAAAAAGGAAAAGAAAAAAGAAAGAAAGAAAAGGGAGGGGGGAGAGAGAAGAAAGAGAGGGAAGTCATCAAAAACCTCAGAAAGGGAGGAAAATGTAGGAGAAAATGATGTAACAATTCACAAACTGTCCCAAAATTGAGATTGGTGATCCCTGAGGCAGCTGCCTCTGGACTTATTGCCAAGACAGTCACGCTGTAGTTAGTCCCCAGCCACTAAGTCAGATCCTCACTAACGCACCCCGCCCTGTGTGCTCAGGGATCTGTAGGCAGACTGCACCCACTCACTTGACCTCTGGATACTTTTCCTGCTTTGCTCACACGTTTAGTAACAACAAGAAATATTGCAGCTCTGTTTCACCTCGGTAATTGGGCAGGAAGTTGCTGGGCAGGACAGGAGAGGTTAACCTGTATTTTCAGAAGCAGGAGACTAGGTTTCAGCCTCACAGCGTCCTCTGGGCTGTCTTTCTTCCTCTCTAAAGTGACAAGGAATCTTATTGTTGACTGTCAGAGTAGGTGCAGGTGAGATACCCCAGGAAATCCTCAGAGTGGAGCCTGGCAGGTCTTAAACTGCTTCCCCTGGACTTGGGGGTGATGAACCAGAGTGCTGTGAGTCAGGCACCAGCCTAGGTCCCAGGAAAGGACCACCATCAGTCTGGCCCTCCACTCAGGAACTCCCAAGCTGTTTCCCACCCTGATGACAGGTAGTTCCCAAGCAGCAAATGACCTGACTGTGTACCTGCAGCTGTGGCAAGGTCCAGCAGATAATGTGCTGAAGGTGTGGGTGGGCTGCAGGCTGGGTGGCCCAGACCCTGTAGAGAAAGTGTTAGACCAGCTGAGACCACAACACTGAAGTCCATCACGGAGTCCTAGAATCAAGTGGTTCCTTTGGGTGCCCCACAGCAATGCTTCCATTTCAACTTTTAAAACCAGCACTGAATCCTTAGAAAGACCTTATGACCCCAAATTATCTCAAAATAAAAAGCAAACTGAAATACATATAAAGGTGGTTTTTACATGGTTTTCAGTACTGTATGCACCTGTTCTGACAGAGCTCAGATCAGGTCCAACAGCCAATACAGCTTTACTGACCATGGACATGTGGCCCCATGAAAACAGGATGCAAGAGCTGCAGACGTCACCTGGGACACTCCACCTGCATAAACATTTCATGTCAGGGACTGTGAAGGTTATGCTGGACTACAGGACAGAAACACTGGGCTTCCAAATGGACAGTTAGAAGTTCTCACATCCGAGGAGCTCTTAGCTGACTTGGAGCTGGCAAAGCAAGCTTCAGGCAGAGAAGAGTGCAGGGGTTTCAGAGTTCTCTGTCGTGGAGTGAGCCACTTCTCCATGCTACAGCGAGCCAAGGGAGGAAACGCCTGTGATGAACGCAGAGGTGAACCTTCCTAGCTTCCTGACCTGAGTGTCTTTGGCTTTAAAAGAGGAGGTCGGGAGCTAGAGAGATGGCTGAGGGGCCAAGCCCACTGACTGCTCTTTCAGAGGACATGAGTTTGATTACAGCATCCACAAGATCGTTCACACTCATCTATAACTGCAGTTCCAGGGCATCTGACAGCCTCTGCTGACCTCTGAGGGCACCAGGCATGCGTATGCTGCGCAGACATCCGTGCAGGCAACACACCCATTTACACAAGACAAAAATAACTTTAAGAATTGTAAGATGAGTCAATTGAGGAATTGTGACTCTTTGAGAATTGTCTGTATCTTCCTTTTCTGTTTCTGTGTTGTTGTATGTTGTATAATATTGAAGATTCGAAACATTCATATAAAACATTCATTTACACTCACACTTAACTAAGTTCTGTTGTTTTATAATCTATCTTTACAGACACAGAAACTGAATGAGAGAATCTAATATGGCTTTATAGCTAGTGTTCAAATTGCACACGATACTATTTGCGCCTGTATTTCACCTGTAGGCTAAGGCAGTACATTGGCTGGTGCATCTTTCCTGAATTCCCATTGCAGCCCTTATTCCAATAGGGCAGGAGTGAGGAATGGGGCCTCTGGGAGATAATAGTCATGAGAACTCTGAGAGACCACGGCTATAAGAACAGAGGCATGTTAAGCATGGTTAAGCTGGTGGTGGTGGCACCCAGTACTACAAATCTACAGATCCAACAGAGTGCAGGGCAGCCAGGGTTCTGTTACACAGAGAAACCCTGGCTCAAAAACAAAACAAAACCCAGAAGCTTTCATGAAGGAAATTATTGCCTGAGCATCCTTCATGCAAAAATGCTGAGGATCAGAAGTATTTAAGATCTCAGACATCTTGGGATTGGGGAAATATTTACAAATACATAATGAGATATCTTGGGAATGGGACCTAAGTCTAAACAACAAGCTCACACACATTTCATGTAAAGAGTATACATGTTTCTGGAGGTAATTTTATACAATACTTTAAAAATAATTTTTTAGGTAAAACTGAGTTCCCAGATGTGAAATTTTTTCAGTTATGTCCTGCTAGTGCTCAAAAGCTTCATGCTTTGTAGCAATTGGGAGTTTTGGATTATGGATATCCAGCCTGACGTTCCTCCGAGAGACAACTGAAAGCTCACCCCAAGAACACACAGGGCAGGGGAGGCAGTCACCAGGAGCCCAACACCAAGGGCGAGCTGCAGGAAGACTGCTGCTGAGACATCACCACAGGCACTGGGACCAAACAGTACCCTACCCGTTATCCCATGGCCTCTGAGACACGCTGTGTTTTTAGAATTTTGACACATCACTCTTGCAAAAAACACACGTGATAGGCATTTCTCAAAATCCATGAGATAATCACATCCTATTTTTACTAAGACACTTTGATTTTCTGTGTAAAATATAACTGTTTATCAAATGCTCTGAAGGAGACTTCCTCTGTATATTAACAAGAAAACTAAAGACAAAGGTATTTTTTTCTAAGCCCTAAAGGATTTAAGTGCCAAAAGTAAGCACTACTTAAAAAACAAAATAAAATTATCCACTAAAAGTTGTTCAGGAAACACTAAGATGTCCACTGCTGAGGCTAATATTTAGTATGAACTATAAATGATCAATTTAAAAATCCTTAATATGCATACAAGGTTACTGGAATGTTTAAGTTCCTTTCTCCTTCTCCTTCTTCTCCTCCTTCTCATTATTATTATTATTATTATTATTATTATTATTATTATTATTATTATTATTATTCATAGTCTTGCTACATAGTTTTGGCTGGCTTGGAACTCACTGTGGACCAGGCCGGCCTTGAACCTGCCTCTGCCCCACCCGACCCCTGGATTCCATGTGAACACCACCTTACCTGATTTCCTTTTTTCCCCCCTAGAGGATTTAATCCTTAGCAATTGAGGAACCTTTCTTACAGACTGTAAAGTGCGACAACAGAGCAGGAGCTCCTTATGGAGACCCCAGGCCGAGCCATCCTGTGATATTCTCCACCATCATCCCCCACCCTGCACCCCCAGGCTCTTCCGTGAAGACCTTGTTTAAAGATAGGTTTTTAAGGCCACAGTGGTGGTAGTGCACACCTTTAATCCCAGCACTTGGGAGGCAGAGGCAGGCGGATCTCTTGAGTTTGAGGTCAGCATGGTCTACAGAAAGAGTTTCAAGACAGTGGGGCTACACAGCTCTCCCGAGAAAACCTATAAGCAAACAAATGACAACAAAAAAGACAGTAGGTTTTTAAACCAACAACGTCTTCTCGACTCCATTTTGAAGCATTTCGTTGTTGCTGCAGTGGCTGCTGTGGTTTTTCACTGCAATTTGTTTGTTTTTAACATGCTGGGGACCAAACCTAAGTTCTCCCCAGGCCAGGCAAGCATGTGCCTCTGAACTACACCCTTGCCACAGTTCAGTTTTGTTAATGAAATAGTGGGCATCTTACCTAGCCTCGTGAGAGCTATGCAAGCATCTGTCCACTGGGCCGTGGTGTCCAAAATTGTGCTGTTACTTTTCAGTTTGTTCTACATTCTCATTTATTTCTAACCCTTATTCTGTTCCAAATTAGTCTAAATAATTCATCCTTCCTGGTCTGCCTCTTCTGCTTATTCTGGTTTGCTGTGCTTTCGTTAAAGTCATCTGCTCTGCAGGAGCCTCTGCCTGTCATGTTGACCTGCGTCTCACCTGACTACCTGTGAACAGGCAACTCACTAGCACAGCACCTTGGATGGTATGGGTTCGACAATTGTTCTGTCGAGCAAATCCACAACCCTATGGATATGCAGATGTTATTTTAAAAAATCTGCTGTGAGAAATGTGTTTGATTGGGCGCGTTAAACAGAATCATTTGCAGAGAGGGAATCGGACGTTGCTTTTGCCTGGGACTGTGGAGAACAGCTGTCTAAGGAAGTGTGTTGGGCTGTGTACTCTGCCACTGAGCCATAGCCTCCACCCAGGAGGAGGCATTTCAGCGCTAAGAAGCAGCGGGCTACGTGTGCCAACACTTTGTAATGGGCGAAGTAATAGCCACCATAAAGACTGCAAGATGAGGAGGAACTCGTCTGAGACAACCGTAGAAGAGACAGCGGGACCTAGGAAGGTGCCCCACACAGAGGGCGAGGGACCTAGCCTGAGGCTGTGACGGATGGATGGGGCAGATGGACTTGCTTTTTCTGAATTGTAAAGGAAAGCCAGTGTGGAGCTTTGGAAAGAAGAGTGAGAGGGTGGAACCTGCTTTTCTAACAGTTCATTTCACTGGGTCTTGTTCCAAGTGCCCTGTGGCTACATCTTCCTCCATCTCCCTCCTGTCTTCCATCCAGCTGACTACACAGACCCTTTACGCCTCACACATATTTCTGCCTTGGTTTTTGCTTTTACATGTAACAGAGATTTCTACGTAATCCAGTTTTTAGGATATCCATGTTTGCAGCCCTTAAGCATACTACACAGTTCATTTTTCTATCCTTCCCCCATTAGAGTACAAGAGGGGGTGAATTTAGTTACGTTCGCTGCTGTACCCTCAGCTTCTAACAAGATTCATCACATTTTATTTACTTTAAACTTTTTTATTATTATGTATATAGCACGCTGGCTGCATGTGCACAAAAAGGGCATCAGATCACAGTATAGATGGTTGTGAGCCTCCATGTGGTTGCTGGGGATTGAACTCATGACCTCTGGAAGAGCAGTCAGTGCTCTTAACCGCTGAGCCATCTCTCCAGCCCTCTAACAAGATTCATGGCAGCTAAGAGACAATACATATTTGGGTGAGTTAATGAAAGTATAACGTGTGTCATTTGAGGAAGAGGGAGAGGAATGCAACACAAGGTTGGTGGGAGTTGAGGCTTTGCTTTAATTGGCGGGGAAAACTATGATGGAATCGGTGAGTCCAACCAAGGAAGGTGTAACTTGATGACAGTGGCTCAAGCATGGAGAGTGACTTGTGGTAGACAGGCTTTATTCAGCTTTCTGTGTCAATGAGAGGGGCGGTTGTACTCTATTCCTGGCTATGTGTCTGCAGGTCGGCTAAGGGTGGATTAGACTGAGTTCTTGCTTCCGACTGCTTATCTGCCCGGGACTTGTTCCTTCCTGTATATTCAGGTCTGCTCCGGGGGACTCATGCGAAAAGGCTAGCGCGGCTTTGAGAATTACAGATGTGCAAAGAGAGCAGGCTCAGGCTAGGGATGCTACAAACGCACACCCAGCCCTGTACTGGATTCCAAGCGCCATATAAAGGAGGCGTGATGGTCCAGCATTTGAAAGGTGGGTGTAGGAGAATGAGAGGTGCAAGGTCACGCTTGTTTCCATGGCAAGTTCAAAGCCAACCTGAAGTGGATGAGAGCTCTGAGGGGGGAAGAGACAGAGACAATGAGACAACATCCAACCACAGGAACAAGTTGAAGCTTGAATTCAGGTCACCTCCTCTGACATTCCAATAGCAGTGGCAGAGATAGTTAACTGAGAGAATTGGTTTTATATGAATGTTTCGAATCTTCAATATTATACAACATACAACAACCCGGAGGCAGAAAAGGAAGATACAGACAGTTCTCAAAGAGTCACAATTCCTCAATTGACTCATCTTACAATTCTTAAAGTTATTTTTGTCTCGTATAAATGGGTGTGCTGCCTGCACGGATGTCTGCGCAGCATACTCATGCCTGGTGCCCTCAGAGGTCAGCAGAGGCTGTCAGATGCCCTGGAACTGCAGTTATAGATGAGTGTGAACGATCTTGTGGATGCTGTAATCAAACTCATGTCCTCTGAAAGAGCAGTCAGTGGGCTTGGCCCCTCAGCCATCTCTCTAGCTCCCGACCTCCTCTTTTAAAGCCAAAGACACTCAGGTCAGGAAGCTAGGAAGGTTCACCTCTGTGTTCATCACAGGCGTTTCCTCCCTTGGCTCGCTGTAGCATGGAGAAGTGGCTCACTCCACGACAGAGAACTCTGAAACCCCTGTACTCTTCTCTGCCTGAAGCTTGCTTTGCCAGCTCCAAGTCAGCTAAGAGCTCCTTGGATGTGAGAACTTCTAACTGTCCATTTGGAAGCCCAGTGTTTCTGTCCTGTAGTCCAGCATAACCTTCACAGTCCCTGACATGAAATGTTTATGCAGGTGGAGTGTCCCAGGTGACGTCTGCAGCTCTTGCATCCTGTTTTCATGGGGCCACATGTCCATGGTCAGTGAATCTGTATTGGCTGTTGGACCTGATCTGAGCTCTGTCAGAACAGGTGCATACAGTACTGAAAACCATGTAAAAACCACCTTTATATGTATTTCAGTTTGCTTTTTATTTTGAGATAATTTGGGGTCATAAGGTCTTTCTAAGGATTCAGTGCTGGTTTTAAAAGTTGAAATGGAAGCATTGCTGTGGGGCACCCAAAGGAACCACTTGATTCTAGGACTCCGTGATGGACTTCAGTGTTGTGGTCTCAGCTGGTCTAACACTTTCTCTACAGGGTCTGGGCCACCCAGCCTGCAGCCCACCCACACCTTCAGCACATTATCTGCTGGACCTTGCCACAGCTGTAGGTACACAGTCAGGTCATTTGCTGCTTGGGAACTACCTGTCATCAGGGTGGGAAACAGCTTGGGAGTTCCTGAGTAGAGGGCCAGACTGATGGTGGTCCTTTCCTGGGACCTAGGCTGGTGCCTGACTCACAGCACTCTGGTTCATCACCCCCAAGTCCAGGGAAAGCAGTTTAAGACCTGCCAGGCTCCACCCTGTGGGTTTCCTGGGGTATCTCACCTGCACCTACTCAGTCAACAATAAGATTCCTTGTCACTTTAGAGAGGAAGAAAGACAGCCCAGAGGACGCTGTGAGGCTGAAACCTAGTCTCCTGCTTCTGAAAATACAGGTTAACCTCTCCTGTCCTGCCCAGCAACTTCCTGCCCAATTACTGAGGTGAAACAGAGCTGCAATATTTCTTGTTGTTACTAAACATGTGAGCAAAGCAGGAAAAGTATCCAGAGGTCAAGTGAGTGGGTGCGATCTGCCTACAGATCCCCGAACACACAAGGACGCATAATTTTGGAGGTACCTGTTCATGTCCTCTTATCCCATTGTTTTGGGGCTGCAGTGAGGCAGCATTTAAGTAGGAGCACACAGCAGGACAAAACCTCCGACATCATCGCGGGAGAGGGAGGAGAAACATGAAAATGGTCTATAATCCCTTCAGGGGCACAAATCCAGTGAACCAAAGACACACCCCTGTCCCCATCCCCCACCTCTTCACAATGACACTATCTCCCAATAGGATTAGGGAGGATTAGGCTTTCCGTGGATTTTTTTTAACTTCCAAACTACACCGGGGCGGAACCATCCGCCAACCATAGGAAGGCTCTGAGTCATTAACCACAGCCAGCTTCAACCTGGGAATGCTTTGCTGTGATTCTCTAATTAAAAGGAAGCGTTACCCAATCACAGACTTCCTGGGAATCAGATAATCTGTCACAAGCTGTACAATTAGATGATTCTCTCTAGGCAAATGTAGCTTTGAAAGGTGCAAGTGTCTCACCTTTACGTGGACGTTAAGACCTTACTGGCTTCATTTATATGTTGTGTTTATAGCTTCCTGAAATAAAAACACTGACTTGGGTTCCTTAGCTGTGCCACTTACAACTACACAACTTTTGCACTACAGCAAGGAAATTGCTTTTCTAAGGAGAGAAATGTTAAACAGAATTCTGGGTAGGTGTCACTTGTAGGGAGTATTATTTTATTTCTTAAATTGAGTGTTTTTTAAAATACAAATCACACATGTCCTATATTTGACTTAATAATTTAAAAAACAATAACCTCAAAGAAGCTAAGCAAGCTGTCTGCTGGCAGCAATTTTTATTTGTGCATTCAAAGTGACTGACACTGTCTATTACAATTTTAAAATGACTATTATTTTATTTTTGTTTGTTTGTTTTCATTTTTTTCGAGACAGGGTTTCTCTGTGTAGCCTTGGCTGTCCTGGACTCAGTTTGTCCACCAGGCAGGCCTCGAACTCACAGCTATCTGCCGGTCTCGGCCTCCTGAGTGCTGGGATTAAAGGCTTGTGCCACCATGCCCAGCTGATCCTAGTATCATTTTAAAGTGTCTAGACTTTCAGTGTTGAGTGAAGTCTGGATTCACCTCCTTGGATAACTAGGTTGCTTGCTGGGATCCTGCTGAGATGCCTGTTCTTGATAGGAGATAGCTTCAAATCCTCTGAAACCCACCCCCCTCCCCCAGTCTCTGTGCAGACACTCTGCCCCGCCCACCTCTTCCCTGGGCACCCCGCCCACCTCTTCCCTGGGCGCCCCGCCCACCTCTTTCCTGGGCCCCTCCACATCCTCATACTCCCTCCTCTGGTCTTTCCTCCCTGAATACACTCCCAAACCATAAAATGATTTAAGTTCTAAGGTCAGTAGCCAAACAAGATTTGTATTATTTCTCCTACCATAAGAGTCCCAGCCTTCCTGCCTGTTCCCTTGGCACAACTGTCCCCACGCCCCGCTAAAGTGTAGGAAACTGTGTTTGGCTCCCTCGGCGGCTTAGAAGGCATATTGTTCTTCTGGAATGAGGTCCGCCCACCCTGATTTCAGAGATGAAGTTCCGGAACGGTCTTGTTGGCTGCCCAGGGAGCGGCAGGAATGCATTCATTGGGATGTGAAGCTCAATGCTTTCTCAAGAATGAATGCAGTTAGAATTGTAACTAAGTAAAAATGGTCCCAGGCTCACTTTCCAGCTGTCTGTTGGTTGCTTGTTGCTTCTTGGGTTGGCTGTTGTTCGTTTGTTTGTTGTTTGTTTTGCTGTCTCTTCCTGCAGTACAGGGCGGCCTCAAAAATTGTGAATTTAACTTCCAAGTGCCTGGATGGGATTTGATGAGAGGCCTCCTGGGATGACTACAAATACTGCAGCTACCTAGCAACGATGGGCATTTGCAGTTGTTTTTGTTTTGTTTTCTTGTCTTTTTTTTAAACGATCTTTTACAACATTTCTCAATTTTATTTTATTTTTTATTTTCTTAGAAATCCCTTAAGTAGTGTAATTTCCCTTGGGCTATTTAAACAGTTTTGACTCAGAATCTGTTCCACATCTCTCAAGGAAAGCCAAGTCATCTTAAAATCCCACACATAAGTGATATTCAGGCTAGTTTTGAGGTCAATTACTCAACCACTTCAGGACCCGACCTTTAGGGTTGTTTCCTCACTGCATGCTGTGACATTAAGATGGCCTCTGAGGGCCCAGGAAGGCCTGAAGATCCCCTTACCGGAAGCCTCCGTGCTACGTGCTTAGGAACCTGTCGCTAAGTGTCGCTGGACTTTCCTAAGATTGGGGGTGTTGAATCAGAGTGCTTTGTTGGTTTTAGTTTTGTTTTTGCTTTTCTTTAGTTCTCCTGTGTCCCGCACCAATCCCTTTTAACTTCATGACCTTATTCTTTAACTTTTATTGTTTAAATATTATTGTTTAATTGTAGATATAAGTGTATACATACATCCTGCTGAGATCATTGTGCCGCTCATCTGGACCTGTGTTCAGGTCCGATCATGAGGGACTGGATCACCTTCCCAGAGACTCTTCACCGGCGTGGATTTTGTGTTTTCATTGAATTCTGTGATTTACCTTTGTCCTTTTTGTTTGTTTGTTTGTTTGTTTGTTTAGGATAAATGATATTGGGACATGCTGCCTTTTTAAAAAAGAAATAAAATGAGAAAGTAGAAGATTTAGTCACACTATGACCTGTTGATTAACTGTTACAAACGATAGACTAATAGTGTCTTGTATTATGTAGAATATTTCCATTTCATATTTTAGGGCTTAGCCTAAAAATGCCAATGCATAGAGTGGGTCTTCTCCAATGGCCTTGTATTCATACTTGAATCTTATTCTTTATAAAGCCTGCTTATGTTTAATTCATTTTTCTACAAAATTCTTGTTTATTCGGGAGCAGGTCACTTAGTTAAACTGAAAAAAAAAAGAAGATTTTCTTTGGGCCACTTAGTATGCAGAATTAAAGTTTAATGCATTTTCTGGAATGTACAGTTCATAGCCCACAAGTGGGTCAGCTGAATCTCCTATAATAGGGTAGTTTATAGACCAGTGGCATCACCATGGCCTTCTCCACCCTCCTATGTCACAAGCCCTGCCTTCTGAGAGACAGACTGTGTCCTGGGAGGAAGAAAGTGGTTGGAAGGTGGCAGTGGGAGGGACTATGCTGAGCTGTAAGCGCGTGGCACGTCAAAGCAAGCACTGGCGTCTCCAACAGGCTGCTTCCTTATGGGAGCCACGACCTATGTGCTGCCAGCTTGTTTGATTTATCAGTGGATCCTGGACTTCCCTGTGAAATCTCTCATCTTTGAACAATGACAACTAAACCATTTAAAAATCATTTTAAGAATATGGGTGAAAGCTAAATTGCAAGTATCTGTAGGCGCGTGGGCCACCTCTTGGGGGGTTGGGGGTGGGTGGGTGGGTGGGGTGGCTGGGGGTGTCCATGGTTACAGTGAGGATGTGTGCTTCCATCCACTTGACTCTCTCTTTTGCAGTAAGTGTTTACACAGCTCCCTTGCCCTCTTAACCTCTCCTTCGTCTTTCTTTCTACCAGGCTATGTGCTGTCTCTGGTCTGTTCGAATTCGTCCCAGGCTTCCTGTGAGATCACAAACGTGTCACAGCTGCTGGCTTCTCCCGTCCTCTACACAAACCTGAACTCCACCATAACCAACTTCAGCATTTCTGCAAATGTAGAAAACAAATACAGTCTTTATGTGGGCTTCGTATTGGCCATAAGCTCCAGCATTTTTATTGGCTCAAGTTTTATACTCAAAAAAAAGGGTCTCTTGCAACTGGCCAACAAGGGCGTTACTAGAGCAGGTAAGTAGCACAGTGCTTTCTCCTCTAAGAGCTTTCCCATTTTCCCGGAAGTCTCTTCCTCCTGCCCTTGGCCCAGCTGTCTCATCCCCCCGAATTCTGCATGGTCCGCCACGCCAGAACGGTCTCCTTCACCACCGTCTCTCAGTTTCTACCGCTGAACCAGTTCCCTTGACTGCCTCTGAGGTACTGCAGGGATTGTTTGTTTTAGTCACCAGGTTTACTTACTTGTTGGTAGTAGACTCAGGAACCATGCACTCACAGTGCTTGACACCCACTGGATATTTGATGAGTCAGTGAACAGATAGTAGTAGAGTCACGCTGCTGTTTACAGTGGCATTTCAGATGCTGAGCACCCTGTCTGACTGCATTAACCACACATTTGTATTAGTTTTCTTGACGTATAATAGAGTGAAGAAGCTGAAATGTTTTTCCTAGGATAGTATGGAAAACTAAATAGCTGTAAACTATGTAAACATGTTTTTGAAGGAATATTGAGAGGGGGAATGATTTGCTCCATCAGAAAATAAATACCCTGTGGTCCTAATGAAAACAATTTGGGACTGGAATTAGAACAGACAATAAAAGATTGCTGAAGATGCACAAAAGAGTACATATAGCAGCTAATATAGGATCTTTAAAAGTAGGATTTCAGACTAGTGAAGAAAAACGAATTATTCAATTAGAAGTACCAAGGCGATGGGGAAAAAGCAAAGGGAAAACATGAGAATTCTACTTTTTACCATCTGGCAAAACACACTCCAGATTCTCTGAGCTTGAAATACAGATTTCTTAAGTATAAATCTACTCTGTGTGACAGAAGAACGAGATTCTCTGAGCAGATGGATAAAATAGGTCACACGCAGACATTCTCTTTGGGAAGAACTTACCTGACACTAAATAACCAAGTGATATTGGGAAGAGCTTTGAAATGTACAGCACAGTGTTATATAGAGTTCCTAATACCTAAAGAACATACCCTAGCAAACTCTCAAGGCACGCACGTAAAAGGCACAGGCGAGAAGTGCAAACATCCAGTGTGATGATTTGATTCCGGTTGAGTCATTTGTAAATTTTATAACGAGAAAATACTAAGGACACATACTAAGCTAGTTTGCAAGACCATCTTTATTGCTTACATATCCTGCTTAGTTACATTATGATATAATATATTTTATATGGTATTAATATATTAACATATTACTATCATAACAAAATCATCAAGGTCAAAGTCAGGTAGCTACATGTGTTAGAATTGAGAACATTCCATTTTCTATAGCTGACACGTTAGCAGTGACTTGGGCCACACGTTACACTCACGGTGCAGACAAGCTTCAGAAAAGCGTTTTGTTCTTTTCAGAATGTCAAGGTGAAGGGTAAGCAGAGTCCACCTGTCTGACACTTGTCATTTGTTAGTTGACAAAAGCTCCTGGATTAAGCATCTTCTTCTCCTGAGGAGCAGGGTCACTTGCAAGCTGTGGTTTGGGTTTTCATTTTTTAACCATGGCTGAAACAAAGAATTCAAAGTTTACAGCAGTCCACGCCTGTACTGCTGACTAACGCCATCTGTGAACCTGGTGACTAAGGAAAATGTCATACAGGTCAAAGGAACTTTCCTTAGAGGTCAAAGGTAACAGAGAGCCGGAAAAGACCTTGGGAAGGACAGTTGCTGAGTTGAGCAGCCTTTTCCATCACTCTCAACACTCCTTTCCCAGGACTCGGTTCTTTTGCCTTCATCTCCTGAGCTGGGAATCTGATTTTTGGTTTTTGGTATTTCCCAGGGCAAGGTGGATACTCTTACCTCAAGGAATGGGTGTGGTGGGCAGGACTGCTGTCGAGTAAGTATGAAGCATCCCAGTTTTCACGGTCAGTCTTTCCTCCCTCCTGTGAGGGATGTTACTGCATGAGCAATGGCCTGTGGTGACTTAGCATATGGCCTCTGTAGCTCGGCAGAGAGGCTGTTCTCACTCTTCTAGCACCATCTGCTCTGTGCTTTCCCAGCATGCAAATGACGGAGTTAGTGTCTGGAATACTATATTTGAACCTCTCCTTGTTTTCATCTCCTGAGTTCTTTTTTCTAATTTATTTATTTATATTTTATGTTGTATGAGTGTTTTGCCTTCATGGCTCCCTGTGCTCTATGAAGATGCCAGGAGCTGCCCTTTTGGGTGCTGGAATTGAACCTGGGTCCTCTGAAAGATCAGTCAGAGTGCTAAACTGCCGAGCCGTCTCTCCAGCTCATCTTTTGAGTTCTTACTTGACTTTTTTTTTTTTTTTTCTGTCTTGGCCACACATTCCCTACACAATAGGTGTATCTTTCTCAGGGCCAAGTGCGGATGCTGGGGTGAAGTTGGGGAGGCATGAGTTTATCAGGACGCTCCTCCTCCCATGCTGGGTTTCAGGATGGAAGCAGACCTTCCGGGATCGCAATGCCTCCCAAATGCTGCTCTGATGCCCTCGTGGAAGGCAGGCAGTGCGCCCTGCCACTCCTCCTGGTTTACCCCCTCGCTCTCTTCCCTTCCAGGAACTTTCTTCTGTGCCAAGTCAGAGACTTCCAAAGACAGGATATCATAAACGTAGCTTCACGCGGCTGACGGGCATGTGTTCCACGGACACGTGGCTCACGGCTCGGCTCCCTTTGCAGCCGGAAGCCCTAGAGCTCCCCTGTTGTCCAAAGCCAAGTAACTGATTTCAGCATTTGAGAAATTATGACAGAGAACTTGGGGAGTGGAGAGATGGCTCGACAGTTAGGATCACTTGATGCTCTTACAGACGCCCCAAATTTGAGTCCCAGAAGTCATGTATCAGCTCACAACCCCAGGGGATCTGCCACCCTCTTCCGACCGCCACAGGCACTGTGTGCACATGTGAGCACACCCCTCGTATACATAAAATAAAGAAGTTTTTTTTTTAATTTTAAAAAAGAAACAGTTTGAGTACCTTTCTCCTAATAAATTGTGGGAGCTAAAATGGATGATGAGCAAAAAGATATGTAAATTTGCAGAGCCCTTTCCATTTTTAAGGTGTTTGCATCCCCATTTGCTGAGTAGAAGTTGACTGGACCACCCTAGGAAGGTTCCAACTGATACTGTGTCAATGAGTCTCCTACTCTGTTTCTTACTTGTATCTACTCATCCTTCATTCACGTTTTCAGATGAAAACATAGAGGCTGGAGCCACGCCTCAATGGTTAAGACTACTCCATGCTTTTGTGGAGGACCTAGTTCCCTTCCAGCCCTCACATGGAGGCTCACAAATACCGTTTCATTTCAAATTTCAGGGAATCTGACTATCTCTTCTAACCTCCATGGGCACCAGGCACCCACAAACTGCCAACACTTGCGTACATGAAGTAAAAATATATCTTAAGATGAAAATCTAAGGAGAAAATTGTACGGTTATATTTATAAGCCTGTATGTACCTAGCCAAAAAGCACATGGCAGTGTGGATGAGAACACACTCGAGGGACTCCATCCAGCTGTTAGCATGTGAAGGTAGGATTTGCCTAGAATGACATCTATAAAAATAGAAACTATAAATGATATAAAGGCACCGAAGGAAACTGAATAGTCTGAAAAGGCTGCTGCAGCTCTTTTTATGACAGCGGTCTCTTGATTGCTCTGAAATTCTAGATCTGTCTGCATGGTGTTCTAATGCTGGGTAGCCTTGTAGTTTTGGTGCGGTAGCAAATTAGACAAAGAAAAGAAAGAAAAAGGGTTACACTCTTCTCTCTTCCTCTCTCTCCACTCTGTTTGCTTGGAGCAGTTGGTCAGTGTGGAGTGCTGCAGTCCCCGGAGACGTAGCCCACTGCAGTCTGGCTTCCACACAAAAGCTAGCTCCTGGGGGAGTTTCCCTGACTATGGAAGTTATTTGCAACACACTACTTCATGCGGATCTCAAATTTCTCAGATTACATTCCAACATCCATCCTTAGGGCTTTCGAAAAGCTCCCTGGATCTTCTTGAGCTCCTGAGACAACAGCACTTGCTTGGAGGTCATCTCCACTTCAGAGGGTCCTGCCATGGGCCTGTGGCAGGGAATCCTGGCTATCTGCCACCTAGACACCAGATCCCTACAAAGCCTTCTCCTTATATAAGATGCCAGTGATGTTACTGCTGTGGTTCAGCTGCAAGTGGGGTCTTTCTCAGCCTCTACTAGATTCCATTAGACAGACCAAATTTGTTTTCAGTGCCTAAATAGTTCAAGTCTCAATTGAAAGCCGTGTAAGCTGTACATTCATCCATCAGCATTGCCATGTTGTTATCACCAGGCAACTACAGTAGGTCTACATCCCCAGGTAGCAATCCTTTCCCACAGGTTGCATGATGTTAAATCATTGCTTTCAGGTAGGTCTTACAGTCTCTGAGATAGAAGCCTGTTGCTAGCGTAAGTCATTTGCTTATCTCTTCCAATCAGGCTCTTATCCCACATTTCTGCTTGGTTTTCAGTGGCAGCTGGAGAGGCTGCGAACTTTGCTGCTTACGCATTTGCACCTGCCACCTTGGTCACCCCGCTGGGGGCTCTGAGTGTTCTCATAAGGTAGGTGAATAACAGAGAGCTTGGCTTCTGCAGGGAGGTCACCAGCACCCTTAGGCATGAGAAGCATTCTGCTAAGAAATCACAGTGTAAATAATGACAATGCAACCTTAACTCTCAAAGCACAGTCTTAGAGGCAAGTTATTTATATTGTACACATAAAAGATTGTTTCTTGGGCTAGGAATCACTCACATACAAAAGGTCTTAAGTTTGTCCTCCAGCAGAGAAAAAAACTAATCTTACCTCTAAAAGCAAAATTTTTTTAGAAAGCTACAAAAAAATAGCAATAGAAATAGGAACTACATTGTCATGTTGTTGTGACCATTTAAAAAAAATTTGACAAGAGAACTTGGTTCACTACTAACAAGGCAATTGCAAATTATGTTTGTGGTGGTTCAGTGAAGCCTGGCCAGAGTTTTTTGGTGTGTTTTATATCCCTCATTTGAGTAAATTGTGAAACTCCTTTGACTTTTTCTTGTTGACGTAGTGTTTAAACTACATTTCAACTCTCCCTGAAATCCCACCACTGCCTGCTGGATACCTCTGTTGGACACCCTGTATTAGAATTCCATTTTATACCATGGAGAGACACTGCTTACTGGCTTGCTCCCCACAACTTGCTCAGCTTGATTTCTTAGACAATTCAGAACCTACCTGGCCTGGGGTTGCAACATTCCTAGTGCTGGGGGCCCTCCCCCCTCACACATTAATGAGGAAAATGCCGACAGATTAGTCTGAAGGAGTCAGCCCCTCAATTGAGGATCCATGTCCCAGGTGACTCTTGTTTGTGTCAAGTTAAGAAAAAACAAGCAGTGCCGTGGGTCTGACTTTTCTGAGCTGGTCTATAATACAATTTCAGTGAATGGGTTTGCTGAGCTGTGACCTCTTTGTGTAGTCTGGCTACCATTTCATTGCGTTTGCCTTTCTAAAGTCTATACATCATCAGTATCTAGGAGAAATCTCCTGACCAGGCCTCCCTGCTTCTCCTCTCTGTCTTTATAGAATTAATTAAGTGAGTTAACGTGTATAAAGCAGGTAGAGGAAGACTTTAGCTCTTGCATTTTTTTCACTGGGGCTGTAGTCCCACAAGTGACCACAAGAGGGCAACTCTGCGAAGTCACTTGGTAAAAGCCTTGGCCTCTGATGTCACCACCGAGAATGGCAAGGAAGGAGGCTGACACGCAGAAGCCACAGCCAGCCTCCTTGTATAGCAACAGAATGTCCTGTTGAGGTGTCTATGGTGGTGTCAACCTTGTGTGTTTTATATCAAGTGGAGACAAGCAAAGCATTGGGAGCTTTAGATGGGCAGAAATATCCAGGCAAAGTGACAGGGACAGCCTCTTACTGTTTAACAGTCTGCATGGTTGAACAGGTATGCGCTAGTTATGTATTAACTCTGAACAGAGTTCTTGCTATCTAGATATATATCTTTCGTGTGTGTGTGTGTGTGTGTGAGAGAGAGAGAGAGAGAGAGAGAGAGAGAGAGAGAGAGAGAGAAGAGGTGAAGGCCAAAGGAGTTATTATTCCTCAGGCACCATATACTTTTTTGTTGTTGAGACAGGGTCTGTCACTGACCTGGACCTTTACAACTAATCTAGGATAGCTGAACAGCCCCTGGGATCCTTGTCTCTACATCCCCAGCACTGGGCTTTGAAAACTATGCCCAAGCACACTGGCTTTTTTCCTAGTCCTGAAACTCAAGTCTTGATCCTTATGTAGCAGATGCTTTACTGAGTGACCCATCCCCCCCCCCCCCCCAGCCTAGGGTGACTAGCTTTGAAATATTCCTGGTCTATTATATTCTAAATGTACAAGTTGAACATCCCTACTTCAAAACTCGAAAAGCCAAAGTGCTCCCAATCTTGCAACATCTTGAGCCTGCCAGGGATGTCGTAAGTGAAAACTCCCTCACCTGATGTCACGTGACAGACTGCAGTCAAAATGTGAGCACACATCAAACAGATTGTGTAAAATGGCCCTCGGGTGAGTTTGCCAAGTCTACATGGATGAATCTTCTATTTAACCTCAGGCTCCCTTCAATATCACACCTGCAAATCAGCCACATCCCAAAACACCTACAATCGAGTCATTTCAGGAGCGAGTGGCTTTGGATAGCGGATGCTCAGTTATGCCAGGGAGCTATAAGCTGCCTTTCATTTTAGGCATTTTACAGCGGATAAGGTGACTGGAAGCTAATTAAGCTCTCAGTGGCCATGGGGAGATGCCAGGAGCACAGCACGTCTGTCATCTCTCCCCGAGAGGTATAAAAGTAGTAAAATGGGGATACTTAACTCATACTACCCAGCCTCTGAACTATGTGGGGCTTTTTGGTTTCACATAGTCAGCTGCATGGGATGCAGAGCAACACGTGCAGCAGTGTGAGCTCTAAGCTGCTGTGGAATCATAAGATAATTGAACTGTGGTGATTTTGTTCTATTTTTTTCCCTCTCCCAACAGTGCAATATTGTCTTCCTATTTTTTAAACGAGCACTTGAACATTCACGGGAAAATAGGCTGCATCCTAAGTATACTTGGGTCAACTGTGATGGTTATCCATGCCCCACAGGAGGGAGAAGTCACTTCTTTGCATGAAATGGAAATGAAATTGAGAGATCCAGGTCAGTGGTTAAAAGGGGGGGGGTGGGGAGAAAACCCACTGAAGTCATGTATGTATGCTTGCTTTTTTGGTTTGGTTTGATTTATTAAGACGGGACCTCACTATATAGCTCAGGATGGACTTGAACTTGCAGCCCTCTTTGCCAGTCTCCTGAGTGCTGGCATTATCGGCATGCTCCAGCATGCCCATCACCATAGGAAGTGTGTGATGTCGCTGGAGGATATCCTGCAAGCCTGCTGTAGGCTGTAAGGCACAGTGAGATTTGCTTGCTGTAACTTTTCCGAAGAAGTAACAATTTGTTTCTGTGTTTGTGTGTCCTTGCTATCCAGTAACAAGAAGAGATCAGGCAAATGGACACAAATGATTTGTAATGGACTCAAACTCCTGCCCCTTCTTCCTTTAAATATAAACCCAGAATGCTATACCCGCCCAGCCTAGCCGTGATATTGTTGAGATTCAAGTCACACGTTTGTGAAGCGCTCTATGAAGTCACGGAGCAGCAGCCTGGCGATTATTTACTCTCACTTGTTCCAAACCCCTGCGCTTTTAAGTTGGGGCCTCACAGGACCACGGGAAGGTGTGGTCCCCTCAGCAGCTCCTTAGTCTTAACTCTTTCTCCTTCTAACAGGTTTCATTTCCTTTGCCGTGATCGTCTCTGTGATCTCGTTGGTGCTGATTCTGATTGTGGCCCCGAAGAAAGGACAGACTAATATATTGGTCTATATCGCAGTCTGTTCTCTAATTGGAGCATTTTCGGTTTCCTCTGTCAAGGGCTTGGGGATTGCCATTAAGGAACTCCTAGAGTGGAAGCCTGTTTACAAGGACCCCCTGGTCTTCATCCTGCTGGCTGTGCTTATACTTTCAGTAGCAACACAAGTTAACTATCTCAACAAAGCCCTGGACACTTTCAACACATCTCTGGTGACTCCTATTTATTACGTGTTCTTCACGTCCACGGTGGTGACCTGTTCTGCCATCTTGTTCCAGGAGTGGTATGGCATGAAAGCTGGAGACATCATTGGTACCCTGAGTGGGTTCTTCACCATCATCAACGGCATCTTCCTTCTGCATGCTTTTAAAAACACCAACATCACCTGGAGCGAGCTCACATCTACTAAGAAAGAAGTCTTTTCTCCCAGTGGCAGTCACAGCAATTACGTTCTACTAGACAGTACAGACTGCTCAGCCACGGGGTGCGATGATGACGTCACCCTGTTTAGCAGGAGTGATGACCAAAATATCCATAAACTTTGAGCTTCAACAGAGGCACCCAGAGAGAAATAGTACTTACTCCTGGAAGGTCGATCTTCACGTTAGCATATTAGACCGCGCATGGGGGACAGGGCAAGGAAAAAAAGCCTTTGTTCTGGCCACCCAATTCGAAAATCAACTTTGATCTTCTAGAAGATTCATGCCTTCCCATTATGTTTCCGCAACCATTGAAACAATCTCTGAGCATAAAAGAAGTCAAAGACTTGTTATTTGTCTCAGAATAATTCTTCTGGTCAATAGACTTGGTACTGCCTGGCAGCGCTTCATTTCTTGGCTGCCTGGTCTTCGATGCAGGGGGATTCAGAGATCTGCTACTGTTCTGACTGAACAGAGTCGCGACACCACTCTCTGATGAGTCATAGTCTAAAGCTACTAAGACTAGGAAACAGGAAGACTGGTGCGTTGACCTCTGCTCTGCAACTACCTTATGTTTAAACTACACAGCAGATGGGTAAAACGTTAAAGAACACAGTGGGCTAAGATGTACATGACACGCACATCCATGATTATGTCAGAGAGCCTATTGACACAGACCTCGGTAATGTAAGCAAAACTATGTTTTCTGGAAGACCCAAGGGAATTTAGCCTTGCAGTGACTTACTCTAGTCATTTCGTCCCTTTTTTTGTTTTGTTTTGTTTTTCTTTTCTGGGTGTTTTGGAGATTGGATGCTTTCTTTTGGTTTGTTTTCTTGCTTGTTTATTTTTTGGACAAGCTTTTGCTGTGTCACCCAAGCTAGCCTTGAGTTCATCACGCCTGCTTCTACCTCCCAAGTGCTGGGGTCACAGCTGTGTGCCAAGCTCTTTTTGAAAACTATTATTCTGTGTATTTCTTCTTGTTGACACAGAGGTTTTTTTCCTTTTTTTTAATGGTCACTGCACAGTGTAAAGTTTATAACGTGCTTCAGCTTTTCTCAAATGTCTTACCCCTGAAAGGTGAGTTATCTCAAACTGAAAACAGCTGATGGATTCTTTGTAAAGTGTTAATGTTGTTTTAGAATTTGTCATTTTCACTCTTAGTAAGGAAATTATAAACAGTTTCTAGCTTTTTAGAATGGGCACAGCCTACTATTGTGTTTAGTGACAAATGCATTTTTTCCCTTTTGAATTCATTTCGGCCACGCTTTTCAATTCATCTCATCGATACCTGTGTAGGGATAAAGAAATCCCTAAAAACAAAGCGTTAAGACTACAGGCGTGCTGCCAGAAGTGTCTTTTGCTCCTTAAAATTTTGCATCTGCTTTCTCTGACTCATTCTAGATTCATGTTCTTGGAATCTCCAGCGAGGTTACTGTTGAGTGCGGTTCGCTGCACTGTCTGTGGGAGCTGAGACTCCATGGCCATTCCGTGAGTTGTACCTCAAGTCACGTTCATGTTTACTTTCTATTACTGACTCACTTCGCGTATCAGGCATATAAGCTGTGAACATATACGTCTGGAGGAAACTGTCTTCTGAAAGTGTAGTATGTTTGACACCTGTACAAATTACTTACCGGTTTTCTTTTTGGCTTTGATAACTCCACTGGGCCCTCAGGATTTCTTCTTGGTGAGGACACCAGTCATCTCTCCTGGCATCTCTCCTGGCATCTCTCCTGAGCTTGTGGTGGTTCTCCAGGCTAGTGATCGTAACTTTCAGACATTGATTAAATGTCACTTGTTACTTGACACCTTGGCTGACAAGTTGTGCCCGTGGTACATTGTGCACAGGTCAAAGGTTCCCGGAACACAAGAATCTCCGCGTCCTGTGTTGGAAAATGAACTGGTGCTGACATGTATTCCCAGGAGGAAAACCGAGAGATTTAATGGGCTGTCACACATGGAGAACCAATGAAATACTGGCAGAGTGCTCTGAAAGATTACTGGGGAGCATATATATTAAAAAATTAAGATGTCACTATAAATCTAATACCACAGCTGAATCTTTCACAAGTAGGAAGACGTTGCTAAGGAAGAGTAAACTACTGTATTTACTCTGTTTCCTTGTGAACTGCTGGTCTCACATTTATGTGCATTTGACTGTATATCCCTTGTCATCACACAGACAGGATTTGCTTGGTGAATATCGACGTATATGTAAATCAAATGGATTTTTGATTTATAATTTCACCATTAGGCCAATGGTAAATGATTCTGTTTTTAGTCCAGAGTAAAAGATATCCATAAAACATTTTAGATTTAGAAACATTGTATTAAAGTAACACTTATTTCTAAAAAAAAGAAAGAAAGAAAAAACACTAATTCACACACACGGAAAGCTTCTTATATCTTGCCCAGTAAATAGCAGGCAATTCACTAAAGTTACTTCTCTCGCGGTGGCATTCTAATCCTCACAAGCTCTTTACTAGACCGAGGAGGACCACTACTCACGTGTTTTCATGAATCCCTCATCTTTCCTCAATTTCGGTCACATTATTCATTTTAGACAATTGAAGTGAAGGCAAATTCATCATTGTCCACTCTCAATCCCAAAAATGGGACCATTCCAACAAAAATATTTTTCTTAGAGAGGGAGAGTGCAGCTGAGCACCGCAAGGCCCCATCAGCGTCCACACGAGGCATTGAGTCTGATCCGCAACACCAGGGGGAAAATAAAACCAGCGGAACCAAACTAAATGTCACTTTTACCATTGAAAGCTTTGGGGTCAGAGGTCGCATGAATATGTTGAATGTTCTCCAATATTTTTGATAAACTGTGTTCATGAGAGTTTCTATTTTTCAAATGGTTATAAATACTGTTCATTTTAGAGCATTTATACATTTTTAATGTTTCTGTATATTTCCAATAAAATCATGCGGTTTTATTGTGCCTTTTGGTATTGAGTTTATAGGCATTAAGATGTGTTTCTATTTTGTTTTGAGATTTAAAAGGAAGTTCTGAAGTTTAGGGGGTAACACTGTGCAGGGGTACATATTGACTTCTCTTTAAAACTGAAATCTGCTTGGGGGAAGGTTCTCCCCTCACCAAACCATCTGCTGAAGAGCAGACTTGGCACCTGAACAAAAGAAGCTGTCTTATCCTTCAACACTTTTACTAAGCAAAATGGAGGTTCAAAGCAGTTACTATAATGAAACCCCCCTCAGCTCAAGAGAAAGGCAGCAGCTGTCCCTCAGAACTATGACAGCACTGACCTCAGGGTGCCCCTGTAGCAGCCCAAGTCCCTTATATAAAGTGGCACAGCCCTTAGTGTACACATGTCCTCCTGTATACCTTAATGTCTCCAGGCAGCTGATACCCAAGATATGTAACCTTTATGAATGCAAATGCCCTTTAGTTGTTTCTAATTCAAATAAAGGGCTTGTCTGATGTATAAAACCTCTCTCTTGCCTGTGTCTCACACTCTTGCTTTCCTCGGTTTTGTAGACAAAGGGGTAGACTGTGCTGTGTTTTAGCTCACGCAGTCGGGGCCGGAACATGCCTCCTGGCACGCAGCTTCCCAATGCTAAGTACTCAGTCTAGGCAAGGTGGGTACATGAGAGAGAGAGAGAGGCTGTGGCGTCTGTGTGTGGCAACAGTGCATCTACAATGGTGCTGCACAGACTTCAGTCTTCGAGAGCAGGCTGTCTATGTGTGTACAAAACAGCAACACCATTTCCACAGCTTAAAGGAAAGCCATTAAGAGATGGATAGCAAGGCTGGAGGGACAGCTTTGTTGGTAAAGCGTGTGCTATACAGCCACAAGAACATGTCTGAATCTCAGCATCCATTTAAAAAGCCAACCCAGGAGCTGGAGAGATGGCTCAGAGGTTAAGAGCACTGACTGCCTTTCCAGAGGTCCTGAGTCCAATTCCCAGCAACCACATGGTGGCTCACAACCATTTATAATGTGATCTGATGCCCTCAGATGTACACACAGGCAGAACACTGTATACATAATAATAAATAAATAAATAAATATTTTTTTTTAAAAAAGCCAACCCAGTGGCATACCTGCTGTCCCAGCACCAAGGTAGCAGAGACAGGCCAGCCAAAACAAGCCCTAGGGTCAGTGAGAGTCCCAGTCTCAAAAAATAAGGTGCAGTGTGAGAGAGAAAGAAACCTGTCATCAACCTAGAGACACATAGACACACATACATGCATCGTGCACACATGCACCACACAGTCACATGTACCACAAGCATGCACACAAGCACCACACACAACACACACAAACCACATACATACACACGCATACACGAACCACAAACACAGAGATACACTTAGGTTATGAAGAGCCTCAAAGTTTACTTTAATAAATGAACCACATATTTTTCCCAGTTGAAACTATGAAGCTTTTGAGAGTGTTGACAGCCACAGCTACCTCTTCTGATGACAACTGTGGAATACCTTTCCTCTTCGGTGTGAAAGTAAACCTCCATCTGAAAGTGGTTAGTGACAGAAAACTTTGACCCAGCAACATCTTAGTCTTCATAGGTGGACATCTGGGGGCAATGGAGGAGGCAAGGGATTCCCAGCCCTCCCAGCTCTTCCTGAGCAAAACTCTTCCCAGGAGCTATTTCCTTTTTTCTTTCTTTCTTTCTTTTTTTTTCTTTTTCTTTTTTTCCTTGCTAGAGATAAGCTTTTATTAGCAAAGCCACAGTAAGAAAGCATTTGGCACATTGTGATTTTAACAGGAGAAAAGTGTTGAACCGAGAGTGGGACAGATAAGGCAGGCATAGGGGTATGCACTTTTTCCCCCTTGTACTTTTAAAAATATATTTTATTAATTTATTCATATTACATCTCAATGGTTATCCCATCCCTTGTATCCTCTCATTCCTCCCTCCCTCCTATTTTCCCCTTACTCCCCTCCCCTATGACTGTGACTGAGGGGGATTTCCTCCCCCTGTATATGCTCATAGGGTATCAAGTCTCTTCTTGGTAGCCTGCTATCCTTCCTCTGAGTACAACCAGGCCTCCCCCTCCAGGGGACGTGGTCAAATACCAGAAGCTATTTCAACATCTGCCTTCGGATGCTTAGCTCCCTTCCCCTCAGATGTATGCTCTGGGCTGAGGAGAGCAGGCCTCAAGCCAGCTTTACGCAGAGGACATGCAACAGGCCATAGGAAGATCTACTCCTCGCCCCGCTGTCTGTGCGCCCTAGCAGCTGCCTTACTGGGGGAGTTGCACAAGCAGAGTTGAAGGTGGAAGGAAGGGAGGCGTGTTCTGATTGCTGTGTACCCAGAATGCCCTGTCGCATTCTCCGTCCTCAGATCTAGTTAGTACCTACCAGTTGGAGACATCTTAGCTTCATTTCTGTTGCTCTGATAAAATACCCCGGCAAAAGTATCCTTGGGTAGAACGGGCTTATTGTGGCTCACAGTTCCGGGTTACAGTTCATCATGCCAGAGGAGTCTGGCAGCAGGAACTTAACACATTTAGTCACTTCAGATCGGTGATCGAGAGCAGAGCGGAACGACTGCGCATGCTCGGTACTCGGCTACTTTTCTTCACTGTCCAGGGCCTGCTTTTCCGCGGATTCTTCCGGCATTAACTACAGCCATCAGAAAATCCCTGACAGACAAGCCACGGATAACCTGGCGTAGCCAATGGTACATTAGGACTCTCTTCCAAGGTGATTTTACATTGTGTCTACATGACAAAGCTGCCATAGCTAGTTAGCCGTATGCAACTAAACCTGGCCCTAAACATTTCAAACTGTTTCCAGAATGCCTTTACCATAGAAACCAGCACAGAACCCCTGTCAATTAGCTTATGAAGAAAGTCCTAGAACACCTCCAGGGTGTTGAAAGGTGGCTCCTCCCTATACTAATAAATCCTCAACCAAATATTCAAACTGTGAAGTCCTCAAAGACCCACAGCCTAGCCCTAACAAAACAGGTTGGCACCATAAACCTGCAGAGGAACCTTCCAGTTCAGGCTCTGTGTCTCTCAACTCAGTTTTGCTATTGCTTTCATTACCATGTTCCTGAAACAGTTTTGCATGAATTGGTATTTCAGGAAGAGACCTCTTGTGCTGCTGGAGAGATGGCTCCGCACTTAAGAATGCTTATTAACTGGATGTGGTAGTGCAGGCCTTTAATCCAGAACTGGGGAGGTAGAGGCAGGCGGATCATTGTGAGTTTGAGACCAGCCTGATCTACAAAGTGAGTCCTGTACAGCCAAGGCTACACAGAGAAACCCTGTCTCGGAAAACAAAGAATGCTTATCGTCACCTTATCAGAGCTCCTCAGTTCGGGTCCCAGAATCCACGCTGGATGGCTCACAACTTCAACTACAGGGCCTCTGACACACTCGTCTGACCTCTGAGAGTCATGTGCACATGCAGACACACAGGCGTTCATAAAATAAAATAAATAAATATTTTTAAAGGAAATTTTGCAGGGTGTGGTAGTGCACACCTTTAATCCCAGCACTTGGGAGGCAGAGGCAGGCAAATCCCTGTGAGTTCGAGGCCAGCATGGTTTACAAAGTAAGTCTAGGACAGCCAAGGCTATACAGAGAAACCCTGTCTCAAAAAACAAAAAACAAAACAAAACAAAACAAACAAAAAAAAGGAAATTTTATCCCTTAACAGGGAACTGCTAACAGTGGATTATAATGAACAAGACATGAAGAAATCAGACAACATAAATTCCTCTGGGCACAATGAAACAGCTTTATTTGTTCTCCGTTACCAAGACTGCAACGGTAAATTCCTTCCAAGCCATCTTGCATACACATACATGCAGAGAGAGGAGGAGACAGAGAGAGACAGAGGAGACAGAGAGCAAAGCATCCTAGTATTTGGGGAGTCTGTTTCTCAGCATCCCAAGATGTAAGCACACACAAGGCAGCCCTTCTGTCTCTTCAACAAGCTCTGCGCCGCACCCAGCCACAGGACAGAGGTTCCCTGAGGCAGGTACCAGTTACACCAGCACAATGTCTCACTGTGGGAACGAAACTGGCTCAGAAGCAGGCGGGACTCAGGGAGTTAGATATGAGTCAAGTTACACACAAGGTATCTACTCACGAGGTAGCACCTGCTGACTGAAGATTAGCCTCCAGCAAAAGAGGAAAGAAAAGGTATGGAGAAACTGGTCCAACAGGATCAAGCACAGCTCTACAGCCCCACAAGGCAGACACGTGACCTGCTGTCACAAAATCTGATCAATTCCCAGGCCACCACTTCCATCCAACACATCTGTGTGTCCACTGTCCCCAAAGGGGGACGATTTAAAAAGCTCAAATAGGACTACTAAGCAGAAACATGTACCAAAAAATTAGAATAACTAGTTAATAAATTCACTTGATTCTCATTTCTCAAATCAACTGGCAGTCTCCACAAAGCAACAAGCCCTCTATAAAAATATTCAAGGTTCTGGCTTTTCCCTTGAGGTTTCATAAACTTCTGCCCATAGTGTGGCACCCTAATGAGAAGCCGCTGGCTACTCCTTTGCTACAATGTTGTCTCAGAGACTAGAGCATCCTGCCTTGGTTTTGGGTTCACTGTCTCCTCTTTGCACTGCTGAGCTTGGACTCCGTAGCAGGATGACTAGCTCAGGCACATGGTGACTTAGCTTGGCACAGCTGAATCAAGTCTGTCACTGGGACCCGAAGGAACATCTTTCTCCTTTCATTCAGCCTCTTAGTAAACCTCACAAGAATCCTCAATGCAGAGTCAGTGCATGGCCACAGTGTTTTACCCACGACAAGGACCCGTGGTCCAGTAGCACATACCTGAAGAGGTATGGACCTTATTTTCATTTTATCACTTTGTTTTGTTTTGTTCTACATGTTTTGGCACTACCACAGAGCAATTAACAACATCTAAGGAGAGACACAAGGCCCAGTGTCATAGTAAACACACAGGAATTTTATTTAATTTTTTTCAAAGAGGACCTAGTACAATTGCTTGTTGTGGCCCCAATCTTTCCTCCAGTTCGTATATCAAATGAAGCCCTCCCTCACCAGTTTGGTGTTTTCTCGAGGCAGAAAATTTGGAGAGAATTAAGATGAAACGAGGGAGGAACCCTTGTGATGGGATCAGCGGTCTTGTAAGGAGACGCCCAGAATCTTGTTCTGTCTTCCTTTACCATGGAGGACATCACAAGGCCTTGGTCATCTACATGCCCCGAAGAACCCCACCATGCTGGAACCGTGAGCCTATATTTCCCAGTTTTCCTCCTTTGCAAAGTCCACTTCCTCTTGCCCTGAACCATCATCCTTATTGAAATTCCAGCAACTCTGGGAGGTCAGGAGTGCTGTCTTCATTTTGCAGAGTTGGAGGTTCACTTGGCCCAATCCACAGGAAGCGAGTAGATAGTGAATAGTGTTCTAGTTCCATCCCTCTCAGCTGGGATAAATGCCTGGCAGGGGCCGCTTCCGGGAGAAGTGCTTCTTTTGGCCTACAGTTGGAGGGTAAGATGATGGCAGAAGCATGCGCTACAGGTCACAGTCTCGCCAAAGTCCGGAAGCAGAGAGTGCTGTGTGCTGGTACTCGGCTCTCCTTCTTATTTCTATTCCATCTGGGTCCCCAACCCATGAGATGGTGCCGCCTACCTTCAGGGTGGTCTTTCCTCATCGACTAAGCATCTCTGGCTCCCCACCCCCCAATTCCCCACCTCACCACCCTCACCACCGCCGCCACCACCACCAAAGACATACCCAGAGGTTTGTTTCCTACCTGATTCTAGAACAGCATTGATGGTATTTTATCCTATGAGTATCACCAATATAGGTAAGCGTTGGATGAAAATTTCTAAGCAGATGTGTACCAAACAGTAACTACCACACAAAAAGTCAACAGAGATGTATCATTTATGAGTTGACTTAACTCTGGGTAATTAAACACGAGACTAATGGCTCACGGAACTAGGGATCATTTATCTCCTCTCACAAGCACGTAGCTCAGCCTGTCTTGGAAGGGCTCAAACGCTTTCCACACTGTGGAGGTTTGATTGAGAACGGCTCCCATAGGTTCGAGGATGTGAATGCTAGGTGACCAGGAAGGGGCGCTATTTGAAAGGATTGGGAGGTGTAGCCTTTTTGGAGGAAGTGCGTCACTGGAAGATGTCTATGAGGTTTTCAAAAGCCGAGCCCGAAGTCTCTCTTTTTCCTGCTGCCTGCAGGTACAGACGTAGAACTCTCACCTACTTCTGCCTGCATGCCACCATGCTCACTGCCGTGAAAATAATGGGCCAAACCCTTGAAACTGTGCGCTGCAAAAAAAAAAACAAAAAACAAAAATAAAAACGAGGCTTTACAGCCTCAGGATCCAGGGGCCGCTGAGGTGGGACAGAAGAGTCGGCAGGAGAAAGAGGGTCCAGGTTTTTGCTCTCGGCCTATCGGGGCTAGGAGGTGGTTGCTTTAGTGTTTCTCTCTGTACTTTAACTCTCGAACTTTCAGACTATTTAGGGCTGCTGGTCACAGCAAGAAACTCTGAACTTTTGTAACTCTTAACTGCCAGACTGATCGCTCTGGCTGCTGTAATTTAGCTCTTCAATTCTCAGGCTGGTATCCTTGCTATTTTGGGCCTCTGGTTGCTATGAAAAGAAAGAAAGAGAAAAACCATACATTCCCACAAACATAGGGAGCTCCCATAGATCATTCATAAACTTACATAAAGACAAAGACAGACAGACACATATTTGGTGGATGGTGAATGGGGGGAAATTCCCATCAGCCAACAACTTATATCTGTCCTGAGTTTTTATAATATCTATGAAAAATTATTTTATTCAAAAATATACACTAGCATCACCTTAAAAGGGAGTTACAGTAGAAGTATTGACTCTGTGCTTTCATTAGAACCATATCTAACTAGATAGTTTTATTATTATAAGTTTAAAATAGTGGTTTTATCTATATGCTCATTCTGAGTTCAAAGCAGAGGTTTTATTTTTTTCTTATTTCAAATGTATGTTATGTGTTCAAAGCAGGAGTTTTTTGTTTTTTGAGACAGGGTCTCTCTGTGTAGCCTTGCCTCTCCTGGACTCGCTTTGTGGATCAGGCTGGCCTTGAACCCTCAGCAATCTGTCTGCCTCTGCCTCCCGAGTGCTGGGATTAAAGGCGTGTGCTACTGTGTCTGCCTCAAAGCAGGAGTTTTTTATGTCAAGGTTTTTCTAAGAAACAGGTGTCTGTCTTGTTTTGCATAGATAACCATTTACTCTTTGTTTCTATGGTCTTTCTTATCCTGGTGTATACCTGGGCCTTATCCTTGGGATAAACCTAGAATGAATGTATTTCCTTAATTATTAATATGTTTCAATCTTGTTTTCCTTCTTGGTATAATTCACAGGGAGGTTCAAAGAGCTCCTAACAGCTTTTGCTATATGGCAGGAGGGTTTTTTAATTACCTGAATCAATTCAGGAACCATTATCAGAAATTATGAAGTCGACTTGTGGGAAATCTGCCCAACAGAGAGAGTAGCACCTATGGAGCAAAAATATCATGCTATAGGCAGTGGGGGGTCTATTCAAGCTCAGTGCATTATGCCAGGCATATGAGACAGGCATGGGAAGGCAGTATGGCAACAATAAGCAGTCTTGAGGCAAAAATCCTTGGGGCTTTGCCTAAACCAAGGATATATCCATTCATCAGTGAAAGCGAGTGGGCTGCCTCTAGGGAGCCTCTCTTGGCTAGGTAGAGTGTGTGTGTGTGCGCGCACTTGTGTATATGTGGTGTGTGAGTGTGTGCATGTGTGTGTATATGTGGTGTGTGTGTGTGCAAGTGTGTGTGTTGTGTGTGTGCATGTGTGGTGTTTGTGTGTGTATGCGTGTGCATGTGGGTGTGCGTGTGTGTGCATGTGTGTGTGCAAGTGTGTGTGCATGTGTGCATGTGTGGTGTTTGTGTGTGTGTATGCGTGTGCATGTGTGTGTGTGTGCATGTGTGGTGTGCGTGTGTGTGTGTGGTGTGTGTGTGTGTGTGTGTGTGTGTGTGTGTGTGTGTGTTAAATGGGGAGCTGAGTCTGCATCTGCATAAGCTCCAGGATGCTGTACACCACTCCACCAACCCCCGCTGGGCAATTCAACATGCTGACCTCAGGCTTCTCTTGCCTGTCACCATCTTTGTGTCTCCAGCCCTGCCTCTCTCCACAGCCCAGGGGCCACTCTGGGTTTCTGTCTTTCCCACCTCTTATCACATATTTGTTCATCGCAGCGCCTCCCCACCCGCTGCACAGAGGTGGAGCAGCCTGGCTGGCTTCCACCTGTTGACTCCAGCTTTTATGGTTGCTTCTGAGTCCAGCCACTTCCCCATTCTCTTCTGCCCCACACCTGCGCAGGATGTTGAGAAAGCCTAAGTTCTGTTTTCTTTGATGACAGTTTGATCTTCAAATCTGCAAACCTCAGGCCCTTGATCAAACCCAAAGAAAGTCTCTTTGTTTTATTTCTCAAGTTATTTTCAGACCCAGTGTCCCAGAAATCCTCATCGTTAACCCATAGACCTTTTCCGACGACGTAAACTCCCGGTGTAGAGATGGTATCAATGGTTTCAAGGTCTGAACTCATTTGGGCCAGGAGGCTTTCTGGTTTGAACCTGGTTTGCCCTCCAGGGGTTCATGTGTTGGGAACAGGTCTCCAGTATGGTGCTGTAGAGAGGCGCTAGGGCTCCTTGAATGGACTAGACCTGGCAGACTGTCTTGGGATTGTTGGGTTATCACCCTGGCAAGGAATTAGAATAGTTCTCAAGAGAACCCCATTAGTTCCCAGAAAGGGTTGCTATGAAGACCATGAATGCCCCCCACTTTCCTTTCTTGCCGTAACATCACCACCATGATTCAACTCAGCCAACAGAGCCTCACCAGAGGCTAAACCAAAGGGAAAGACTAATATTTGACTTTCTGCTTCTAAAACTAAGAATGAACTAAACCCTTTTTCCCTTTGTAAAATAATCTGCTTTGCTATTTTGTTTTTGGTTTTTGTTTTGTTTTGTTTTTTGAGACATTGTTTCTCTGTGTAGCCTTGGCTGTCCTGCACTTGCTTTGTAGACCAGGCTGGCCTCGATCTGCCTGCCTCTGCCTCCCGAGTGCTGGGATTAAAGGCATGCGCCACCACGCCCGGCTGGCCTTGCTATTTTATTAGAATGTAAGAAGGAACAAGACAAGAGTACATAAATTCTTGGAGGTGACAAACTTGGGAGTGACTAATGACACTAAAGTTATTTGTTTTTCTAATATAATTTTTTGTGTGTGGTTGTTTTGAGACAGGGTCTCACTTTGTAGCTCTGGTTGGCCTGGAACTCACTATGTAGACCAGGCTGATCTTGAACTCACGGAGATCTGACTGCCTTTGCCTCTTTTAAGGACTGAGATATAAGGCATGTGCCACCATACGAGGCTTTCTGAAATTCTTACCTGCTCAGCATGCTATATCTTATTTGGCACCTTATATCTAGGTCTTTTTTTTTTTTTTTTTTTTTTTTTTTTTTGGTTTTTCAAGACAGGGTCTCTCTGTGTTAGCCTGGGCTGTCCTGGACTCACTTTGTAGACCAGGCTGGCCTCGAACTCACAAAGATTCGCCCGCCTCTGCCTCCCGAGTGCTGGGATTAAAGGCGTGCGCCACCACGCCCGGCCTTATATCTAGGTCTTTATTGTTATCTGTCTCCTCACAGTTCTCAATGGGAACCAGACCTCAATACTTCAAAGCCAAGTCCCAGGCAGAAAGAGCTCCACCCTCCCCCAACAAAAATGTCTTCATTTTAATGAGCTGTGGGCTTTTTATTTGAGAAGTCCCCCACCGGCACTGTCAGGTGTGTCGTGTGGAACATTTTCATGTGTACATCTTGATGCAAGAGAGTAAAGAAAATGGGTTGCTGTAGTCTTCCATAAGAGACAGGAAGGGCTACGGTTGATTTTTCAAAACTAAATCCTACCTTAGGGATTTTGATTAGTCGGGCTGTGGCATACTGTGAGTACTGGGTTTTTTCAAAGTGTCCCCAAACGATTCTAATCATCAGTGAATGACAAGCCAAACTCATGGGGATCGGGGATGAGGGGGGCGTGTTTCAAAAACAGCAAGGTTTGGCAACCACTAGAAGGTGCGTGAAAAGGTGCAACAGGGACAGCAGTATTTTTGAGAAGCCCTCCGATGCATCTTTTGAGAAAGTACCACACCAGGAAGAGGAAGTGAAAGGGTCACATCTGGTGCAGTGGTTTGTGGGTAGACCAAGGATCAGATCTTTAATAGGTTGAAGACCCTGCAGAGTTAGGAGGGCTGGTGGACCAGGAGGAAAGGGGGCAAAAGAGACGTGTGCTGTGATATCTGTGTGGATTCTCGATGGGTAGGTCACCTCACAGCCACCGCTGGACTCTTGAGTTAAACTCTGAGCACAGGCTGACTAAGGAGGAGGTCGAGGCGGGGGCTGGAATGTGGGTTCTCTGTTTCAGTGTTCTGAGCTGTTTTCAGTCCCCAAGTGGTATGCACACAACCCAGACCTTTCCTGTCTGTGCTCAGTGTGGACTCTCTGAGCAACAGGGTTTGAGAACCATAACCGGCAACCATCCAAGGGCAAGGTGACCTACAGTCTCCAGCAATCCCTGGTTTAAAAGAGCTGTGGTGAGGTTTTTGCCATCCAGGAAGAAAGAACTTCTGTGGTCTGGCCGGGTCAAGAGACCAGCCGAATCAAGTCGCCAACTACTCAAAGGCAAACAGGCAGATAAGAATGTTATTGTGAGCCCATGGGTTCCAGGGGCCCCTGGTCCCATATAAACTTCCCTTTTCCTTCTCCTCGCCATGGCAAGGTCACCTCCCTGGCCAGGGTTGATAGCCACACTGTGTTCTGTAGGCTGGGTTAGGCCGAGCAGGCAGCATTCATTCCAACCCATCTGCACCTCTGGCAAATCAGCCGCTAAGCGTTTTCATGCAACCTAGGCTAAAACCATGCTTATCTTCTCTCAACACCTACATGATGGGTTGGGTGGGGAGGAGGGAGGAGGAGGGGATCTGAAACATGCCCATTTTACCTAAGGAAGACATTCTCCTTGATGCCCTTAAGTTACAGGATAAAATATCTTGTTTACCAGCCCTACCAGCTAGTAGGGGCACATTAGGGAAACCAGAGCAGCTATATACAGAATAAAGAAGCAATAGGTTGTCTGCACACTTAAGAAAAGAGAGAAACCCCATCCCCTGTGAGCATGTAACAGTATTCTGCTTCCTCGAGACAGTGCTTATCTACACACAAGCTACTCACTCATAACCCATGGATAGATCCCACTGTCTTTTGTAGATTAATCCAATTTCAGTTCCTAAAATAATGTGTTTCTTTCCATTTAAAAATGGAAAGTGGAGCCGGGCATGGTGACGCACGCCTTTAATCCCAGCACTCGGGAGGCAGAGGCAGGCGGATCGCTGTGAGTTCAAGGCCAGCCTGGTCTACAAAGTGAGTCCAGGATAGCCAAGGCTAACACAGAGAGACCCTGTCTCAAAACAAACAAACAAACAAAAAAAAACCCAAACAAACAAAAAAAAGGAAAGTGGAATCCAGAAAATTGTATATAAATAGAATTATTCTGAAAAAAAAAAGCAAGATATATGCCCCCAACAAAGACTTAGATAGTATAGTAACCCACAACTGTACACAAAAATAATGATTTAACCCAGATTCTCTGGAGGAATGATGTGTACCAGCCCAGCTCCCCTTTCCAGAAGATGACCCATTACTCTTGTTTCTTCGGATTATCCTGTGAATGTTTCTTTCCTCGCTTTATTCCTGGTTCTGTGATACAGGCGAATAGACAGACAAAATCCTTGCAGAGAGTGAATAACACATCTCACACACACACACACACACACACACACACACACACACATGCATGCATGCACACACGCACACACACCTTCCTAACTGTGCAAGAAAAGAAGGGAGTGGCTATCCATAGTAGAGCTATGATTTAAAGCAGTGTATAGAAAGTCGAGGGAGTCTTTCAAATCTGTGCTAACAATGATCTCAGATCTACTGTTCTGGTTGTCTGCTCCTTCCAACAACGCTCAAATCCTGTTTTCAAGATGCATGGGTTTCCATGTGAGTGGACACCATTCCTGACTCTTAAGGGATTGTGTGGCCCGGGTTAAACCACACAAAGCCCTGCAGACACCTGGTTATGCAGCTGTGTTCCAGGTGGACAGGGGCATCTGATCCAATCAGAGGAGCCCAGGACTGATGGAGATGCTGGGCCAAATATGTTCTCTCAGCCTTAATCCTAGGACTTGGAAGACAGAGGCAGGCAGATCGCTGTGAGTTTAAGGCCAGCTTGGTCTACAGGGCCAGTCCTAGGACAGCCAGAGCTACACAGAGAAACCTTGTCTCAGAGAACAAAATGCAAATATGTTCTCTCCTCCAGGATGGTGTTAAGTATTGACACAAGATAGGAGACTACAAAGTCCATCTGTCTTCTAGGAGAAGTAGAAATGGAGGCTCCCCCAAGCTGAGCTTCACAGACAGAGTTTAGCATCTTTTCTACCTCAGCGTCATCGTCACTCTGAGTTGTATAGCTCTTTGTTATGTGTGAAGGAGCTGTGGACTGTCAGTCACATGTTTTAATGTGCATCGCTACTTTCTTCCTACCACCTGCTACGCTCACCTCCTTCCTAAGGTCGATAACAAAGAATGCCTGTCAGAACCGCACTTTTGTTTTCTTCTGTTTGATGTCACTTCCTGTTCTGAAAGTAGTGTTCTACCGACATTGCCCAGTGTAACACCGAAATCACGCAGATCGTGAGACCCCCCCCCAAAAAAAGACCACCAGGACTTGATACTGATGTAACATACACAGGGTCCTGTATTACGAAGCTCGAGCCTCGGATCACAATCCTTCCTGACGCAGCATGATAGGAAAGTGACCCCGAGCTTCAAGGGCAATGGGCTTATAAAGGGAAGTGGGGGTTGTGCGTCACAGGAATGTTGATACTTAGGCGGTTGGGTGGAGGCTGGATCTCAAGGGAAAGTTGTGGTCTCAGGAATGTTGATCTTTACATAGTGGGCTGTAGTGATGGCTCCATGGCTAAGAGAGCTTGCTGCTCTTACAAAGACCCAAGTTCAGATCCCAGCACCCACAAAGCAGCTCACTACAGTTCCAGGGGATCCTATGCCCATTTCTGGCCTCTACGAGCACTGCACATCTGGGTGCACAGTCACACACACAGGCAGCACATTCATACGCATAAAATAGAAAATAAATTAATAAATTACTGTCCCTAAGAGATCGACAAAACAGTAATCCCACTCCTGAGGCAGGACTGCTGTAGACATTTATAGGTTGAGGTTGTTACCATTCCAACAAACTGCACCCTCAAGTATGAAAACTGCTGAGACAATGAGCCCAGAGTGACAGAAATCTTAGGTTCTGGAGAAACAAGACTCGGAATAAAGTCGGTTCTCCAGGAGGAACTGGGAAATCTGCCCCTTGCCTCAACACACACACACACACACACACACACACACACACTCACACACACACACACTCACACACACACATACACACTCACACACACACACACTCACACACACACACACACTCACACACACACACACACACACTCACACACACACACTCACACACACACACTCACACACACACACACACTCACACACACACACTCACACACACACACTCACACACACACACACTCACACACACACACTCACACACACACACTCACACACACACACACTCACACACACACACACACTCACACACACACACACACTCACACACACACACACTCACACACACACACTCACACACACACACACTCACACACACACACACACTCACACACACACACACACTCACACACACACACTCACACACACACTCACACACACACACACTCACACACACACACTCACACACACACACACTCACACACACACACACACACACACACCACCACCACCACCACCCCCATCCTTCAGAAGCCTTGAAAAGACTTTCAGCATACCTGAAGGTTGTTAGTATTGGAAAGATTTTTTTCCATGGAAACTTAGCTCAAAGCAGATGCAAGAATGGAAAACAGTACTGTTAAAGGAAAAGCAAGCACTTTTGTTTGCTTTTGCTTTTCTGTGGGAATAAAGAATTAGGACACTCCAAGACTGGGCTTCTAACATCATACCCACATTACCCAGAATGAAGTTTAAGTCAAATTAGAGCATTCATCTGAATGCCACAAAATGTTCGGAGGGTAGGAGGGTGCTCCATTGACGTGGAACCACACACCTGCAAGCACCTGGCTTCCTGAGGTGAGCAGGTAATGTCATGGGTGGTGACTAACATTTGTCTTTTGGCCCAGTTGTAGCCTGCCTTTCCTGAGCTCTTTTTCTTATACCCAGTTAATCAGTTTAACAACAACTCTCCCACCCAAGATATCTGATCAAATTCCTCACCACCACACAGAATATCAAAATTCTTATCCTAATCCTTATCTAGCCAAAAGATGACTCTCTGGTTAATCCAGTCTAGCAAGGGTCCCTTTGCCCTTGATTTCCCCTTTCAGAAACTTTGATACCACTGATGGGGGTGGGGTGTGGGGTAGAAGGGTGTCATGGGATTGGGGACTCTGCTATCTGTCCCCAGCTATCTTTGCTGTATTCAAAGCTGTGTTCAATCTCTCTCCCTACTGAAATTGTCTCGACCCCCATTGCAATCATCTTAAATAAAGTCTTCATTATCATTCAAACCAATAAAAAGGTAATCTTTCTTACTCTAAAAATGGGAAGCTGCTCTGAACCCTGCAGAGCGGCTGAACACTGAAGAAAGCGTCTTTGCAGAGAGCAGAAACCAGCATCCTACCGACTGAAACCACTGTCCTTTGGAGGCTCCCTCCAAGGAGACTCTAAATGCATGACAGTAACAGAATGCCAGAGACACCTACACCTACCTGGTCAACAAACAATGAAACAATAGAACAAATTGGTCCCGGGGCAGCCTTCATCTGGCCCTGAGCTCTGTTGTCCATGCAAAGTCTTGGAGATTCTTATATTTCCCCAAGGAAACAGGCATACCATCTTCGCAGAAAGGCGTTTCTCACCAGGCACAGCAAGGAAAGACAGGATGAGATTTGATTTGATCCAAAAAATAAGTGTTATACCTCCTACATAGAATGTTGGGACTCTGCACCAATTGTGTGTGTGTGTGTGTGTGTGTGTGTGTGTGTGTGTGTGTGTGTGTGTGTGTGTGTTTCTAGCTTCTCTAGTTTCCTCCCCGAAAAAGGAGTAAAGAAATTCTTCCCAAAGAACAGCTCAGGGAACTCTCCCTCTCCAAGCCCTGGTCTATGCTTTCCCTGTTTCCCTGAATGTGTGGCTTATGTGCTTCTTTCTGTTAACAACCTTCTCTGCGCTGGTTATCACTTATGTTTTGATTATTCCACAAACGCAACTGTCACCGGAACACGAACTCCTTGATTCTCTCAACTATCCAGGCCTGTGGGAAGTAGCTCAAATAGTAGCAAAGCTTTTTTTTTTCCCTTCAAAAGTCTAGCTAAATTATCCAAAACAACCCTTACCCGTTGCCGGTGTACTAACCACACCCATGACATTTACCCCAAGTCTTTTTCACATTTTAGACAGCGGTCCTTTCCAGTGCCAAGAACAGATAGAACCCAGGGCCTCGAACACACTAGGCAAGTGCTCTGTGCTGAGCAATATCTCAAGCCATGAATTTTATATGTATCCTGGAGGGTGGGGGAAGGCTGGGTATGTTCTTAGATACCCTTCTAAGGGGTACACTTATTGTTGTATGTGTTTGAGTGAGTATTGCAAACATGTATGTGTACCACATGAGCATAATGCCCCTGGAGGTCAAAAGAGAGCATTGAATCATCTGGAACTGAAATTAAGGACAGCCATGGACTTCCCTGTGGCTGCTGGGAATTGAACCCAGGTCCTCTAAAAGAGCAGCCAGGACTCTTTACTGCTGAGCCACATCTCTAGTACATGTTCTTGGGTATTCTTCTGCCTCCCAGGCTTCTGCATATTTATATGTGATATATATATATATATATATATATATATATATATATGAAATCACAGATGTAAATTACACCCTATATGCTTCCCACACATGCACCAAAATCCACTTGAACATTGTGCCCATGATCCCATCAGACTCCACGGAAAACTGGGGTTAATAGGAAAGGAAAGCCGCACGCCAGGCCAGCTAACACAGGGGGCATTGCTTTTCCCTCCCTCTGCTCGAGGCAGCAGGCACTGCCCTTCCCTTGGCTAGTGTGTCTGCTTCTGCCCAGTGCCCTTAACTTTCTTGATTGGGCAAGAATTACATCAGTCTCCAATGCTGACTCCTAAACTCCATCAACCAAATAATCAGCTTTCTCATCAAATATTTAAAAGCACCCAGGCTCTTTGCAAGGCAGTTAGAGATGCAGAAACCCACGTGAGTGAGGCTGTGTTTGTGTGTGTGTGCGTTCCCTATAGTAAACTCGTATCTTTCACGTCTCCTTTTTTCTTGTTCTCTTGCCAAATTCCCCCTTTCTGCCTTGCATTATACCTCTACATTTCTTTTTGTAGTGCTCACAATCTATTCAATCTTCCCCAATATTTTAAATTGTACCTGGAATACTCTCAATGATGACAGCAAAGATGGAGTGGTAAAGATTATATTGCATCGTAACTTAACTAACAAAAGCTAATATGATGCAGGGCACCCTTAGAAGTGTCTAGGCCACTTCCATGGCCATCAGGGAACGGCCAAGTGTCGCATGTGGGGTGAGTGGAACCCTCATACATGGCCACTGCTTGTATCCTTGGCATCATGTGGGGTGAGTGGAACCTCATATGTAGCCATCGTTTGCATCCTTGGCATCTTCATTTAGGGACACTGCTTAACACTTTATGAAGGTTAACCGTGCATATGGCTTTAGCTCTGAAATGCCACTCCTTGGCATATGCCTAACAAAAATATGGACATATTTTATCATAAGGTAGCAGGAAAAAAATCTTAATGCTTGAAAGTTAGAGGAAGATCAAATATTTTTTAAAAAGTAAAACAGATAAGTGGGATAACTATATAATGTAAGACAATGTAGAAGCGGAAAAATAAAATGAGATGCAACTCATTGATAGACAAAAACACATATTATTTAATTAACAGAAACCAGGTACCAGAGATTACTTACTATATGATCACAATCATATACACATAGAGATAGTCTGCACTAATCCTTGATGTTAGAGACCATGATACTAAAATCACTTACTGCCTGGTGTGGTAGCACATGTCTTTAATCCCATAATTCTGGAGACAGAGAGGTAAGTGAATCTCTAAGTTCAAGGCCAGCCTGGTCTACATGGTGAGTTCCAGAACAGCCAAGACTAAAATAAAGAGACTCTATCTCTAATGTAATAATAATAATAATAATAATAATAATAATAATAATAATAATAATAAACAAAAATTAAAACTCTTGGGTTAGTAATTTAGGTGGGAGTGCAAGTTGCTTGGGGTCCTGGGAAATATCACTTCTTGGCCTGCATCTGGCTGCACAGATGTCTGCACATTATGAATATTAGTAAGGCTAGCTACACATTGTGTGTTTTTCTCTTATTTATTTTTAAATTTGTTTTTAGTCAACATAGCTGCCATACTAGGCTGGCACTCAGATCAGAGCATTGCTTAGCCCTCATCAGAGAAGCTTCTTGCAATCTACTGAAATTAACACAGAGACCCACAACTGAACAATGTGCAGAGAGTGAGAGAGTTTGGAGCACTCAGCCCTAAATGTGATGTGTTCATCAACCGCCCCTCCCCTGGCTCAGGGATCTATAGATAAGGAAAGCCAGAAAGACTCTAAGAGTCAGAGGTGGCAGATGACTCCAAGGAAACAGCCTCTCCTAGACACAACAGGACTGATGCACATGTTAACTCACAGAGACTGTGACAGCATGCACAAGACCTACACAGGTTCAAGCCAGACAAGGTCCCATCACTAAGAAGGGAAAATGGACACTGTCTTAGTTAGGGTTTTGTTGCTGTGAAGGAACTCATGACCACAACATCTCTTATAAAGGAAAACATTTAACTGAGGCTGGCTTACAGGTTCAGAGGTTTAGTCTATTATCGTCATGGTGGGAAGCATGGCAGCACGCAGGCAGACATGGTGCTGGAGAAGGAGCTGAGCGCGCTACATCTGGATTGGCAGGGAGCAGGAAGAGAGAGACAGTAGATATGGCTTAACTTGAAACCTCAAAGCCCACCCCCAGTGACACACTCTATGAGCCTATGGGTGCTGTTTTCATTCAAACTTCCACAGACACAAAGTCCCATCCATAGCCAAGAAGCTATTTGCAATATATACCTTTTGGAAAAGGGGAAATTAATTTTCTCCAGTGAAGTGTCAACCAACACTCTCAGGCAGGCCCAATGCCCAAGAATATTTGGCCAACAAAAATAAAATGAATTCCAAGTTTTTTTTGTGTGTAATTTTTGCTTTCTTTTTCTTTTTCTTTTTTTTTTTTTTGTCTTATTGACTTTCTGGTTTTTAGTTTGTCTGCTTTGATTTTCGTTTTTGTTGTTTTCTTACTTATTTTAGAAAGAAAGAGATGTCAAGTTGGTGAGGAGTGGGTAGGGAAGTGGGGAACATCTGGGAGAAGTTGTAGGAGGGAAAAGCATATGCTCAAAATATATTATATGAATAAAATTCATACATTTAAATATAAAAGTGCTTTAGTCTTCTTCAGTGCTAGGAGTTGAACAGAAGACTTCGTTTTTGTTTTTTTGAGACAGGGTTTCTCTGTGTAGTCTTGGCTGTCCTGGAATTGCTTTGTAGACCAGGCTGGCCTCGAACTCACAGCGATCCGCCTGCCTCTGCCTCCCGAGTGCTGGGATTAAAGGCCTGCACCACCACACCCAGCAAACAGATGACTTCATACATGATAAGTGTATGCTGTTTTTCTGAGCTACATTGCAAGCTCTGTGTTATGTATGTGGGAGTCAAGGATAACATAGCAAGCCAATACATGTTTTCTCTAAGACCCAGAACTTACCAAGGGAGACTCCTTTGTGAGTGATCCAAGATAAGATAAAATTGTAATGCTAGGTTCCAGACCACATACTTGTTGTGTACATGGTAGATGCTGAGAAGTGTTAGGTAACAGAAGGGTGGAGGCCAGTGAACTGTCAGCCTACCTGGCATTCCTACAAGCATGGAAACTAAGGAAGGGGAGTGCTAGCATCAGGGTGAACCCCACTACCATGTTTCCAACTCCAGTAATTATGCATGATCTCTGGACAGGCGAGGGCAAAGTTGGTTGGCTTCATGGAGACTGGGTGGACATTCACAGAGACAAGAGGCTGGCATATGTCTTTCTACAAAACAACAACAAAAACCTGGTGCCAGATTAAATGTGTCTTGTGAGTTTGTCAGTCTGGTGGGAGTGTAAACTCGTACAGCTGCTAAGAAAATCAGGATGGCAGTTCCTCAGAAAGTTAGGAATCAATATACCTCAAGACCCAGCTATAACACTCTTGGGCGTATACTCAAAGGATGCTTCTTCATGCTACCCCAATGACACCTGATCAACCATGTCCATTGCTCCTCTGTTCATAATAGCCACACACTGAAAACAACTTAGATGTCCCTCAACAGAAGAGGGGATTAAGAAAATGTAGCACATTTGTACAATAAAGTATTACTCAGATGTTTAAAAAAAATGACATCATGAAATATACAGGCAAATGAATAGAACTAGGAAAAAAAACCATTCTGAGTGAGGTAACCCAGACCCAGAAATATAAATATGGTATGTATTCACTTCTATGTGGGTATGAGCCATTAAATAAATGCTAACCAACCTACAATCTATAGTACCAGAGAGATTAGGTATAGAGGAAGGGACTGGGGGTGTGGTGGGGGAACACATTCATCTCCCTGGGAGAGGAAAGTATAATATGTGTTATAAGTGGGTGAGGACAAGTGGGACAGGAGCCAGGTCAGGTGAAGAGGGCTGAGGGAGGGAACGCAGGGAGAGGCAGCTAGAACCAGAGACTAGATAGCCCAGAGACCTGGGGTAAAACCAAACAAATGACTCCTAACGACATTCCACTATCCCCATAGATCCGTGCCTTATTCAGCCATCACCAGAGAAACTTCCTCCTGCAGTAGATGGGAGCATCTACAGAGACCCACAGCCAGGTATTGTGCAAAGAGTGAGACCTTGGAATACACGGTGGCTCCAAATGGGATGTCTCCATCAAATCCCTCTCCTCAGAGGTCAGGGAACTCCATGGAAGAGGAAGGAGGCAGGAAGGGTGTAGAGCCAAAGGGGATGGAAATCACCAGAAGAACAAGACCCTCTAAATCAACCAAGCAAAGGGCACATAGACTCACACAGACTTTGGCAGCGAGCACAGGCAGACGCGGCTCTGCTCCAGGACTCTGCGTGTGCATTACGGCTTTCACCATAGTTTCCTTTGTGGGACTCCTGAGTGTGTGAAGATGCAGGGTCTCTGATTCTTGTACCTTCTCTTAAGTATCTTTTCCTTCTGTTAGTTTGCCTAGTCTAACTTTAATGTGAGATTTTTTGTTTCATCTTATTATATTTTATTTTGTCCTGTTTGGTTGTTATATTTTAGCAGCCTGTCCTTTTCTGATGAGAGACAGAAAGAGAGTGGGATGTGTTGAAGTTGCTTTTATAAAAGTGGTTGTTTCTCTAGCTTACTTTTTAACCCAGCTATCACACAAATTATTGAGACTCTTTCATATTTATTTAAAAGTAAGCCTCACCACACGATCTTGGGCACTTTAAATGTATTCTTAACCTTCTGTGTTATTTTGTCTTACCCCCAGCAAACATCCCAGCGATGGTTGCACTGTGTAGCTTTCCTCTGTTCCAGCTCCTTCCCCCTGATCTTCCTTGACTGCTACCCGTGGCTCAGTCCCCTGCTTCTCTCTTATGTATCACAGCTGACAGACATTGGGTTATAGAAAAAACTGATGAATGAACTGAAATCCTTACTGTTTTGTTATTGTCTTCTTTAATCTTCTTTTCCTATTGTTTGGGTTAGTCAGGATATAAGTGACGTACGCTCTGTTAATAAGTTCATAATAAAATATATTTGTTAAGAAAATTGAGCCTACCCTAGATAATTAGTAGAATCTCCTCTTTGTGTTTTTATTGGGAGCAGTCTGTAATCCCCAATAAAAGAAAATTCCATTTATTTCATCAAAAAGCTTTTCTACTATACTGGTATCTGAGTCAGCCGATAAATTTTCATCCATATAATGGTAAATTATAGATTGAGGAAATTTCTTATGAATTATCTCCAATGGCTGTTGCACAAAATATTGACACAAGGTTGGACTGTTTAACATTCCTTGTGGTAAAACTTTCCAGTGATATCTCTTTATTGGGCAGCTTCTATTAAAAGTAGGTAGTGAGAAAGCAAACCTCTCCCTATCACGTTCACGTAAAGGAATCGTGAAAAAGCAATCCTTTAGATCAATCACTATAATAGGCCATTCCTCGGGTAACAAGGAAGGCAATGAGATGCCAGGCTGTAAAGTTCCCACTGGCTGAGTAATTTTATTAATTACTCTGAGATCTGTTAACATCCTCCATTTGCCAGCTTTCTTTTTGGTGACAACTATTTTTAAAAATAAAGATAAGAAAAGCCACTGGCAACATAGAGTAAAAACATAAATATAATCATAATGTACGTTCCCCTCCAGTCACCGTGCAGGGAGGGACAGTACATAAATAAAGGACTTCTCCCGAGTAAGTTCTCTGTAATCTATGTGCCATGTTCTACACAGCGCCTTTCTTCTCATGGGGTTTCTGAAGCACACAGAATAATAACAACCATTTTCCAGTCAGTTCCCACTAAGCTGTATGATAAATTAAGAGCTGTCCTGGAACTCCCTATGTACACCAGGCTGGCCTAGAATTCACAGAGCTCCTCCTACCTCTGCCTCATGTGCTGGGATTAAAGGTGTGTGCCACCAAGTTCAGTGATAAACTAAGATTAGCCATGACTGTTGATTGTTTCCTTTGCTTATGTCACATCTGGACACCTTGTGGCCTCCTCATTTGGACAGAACTACAGAGTCATCCTACAGAAAGTACCAGAGACAGTTGTTATGACAAATCGAAGCATCGTAGGACGAAGTATCAGAACTGAAGATGAGCTCTGGATTTCCCTGACAATGTACAGCATTAGAAATAGAAAATTTGGACCGGGCTTGGTGGCACACGCCTTTAATCCCAGCAATCGGGAGGCAGAGGCAGGCGGATCGCTGTGAGTTCGAGGCCAGCCTGGTCTACAAAATGAGTCCAGGACAGTCAAGGCTACACAGAGAAACCCTGTCTCGAAAAAACAACAACAACAAAAGAACACACACACACACACACACACACACACACACACACACACACACACACACAAAAGAAAGAAAGAAAGAAAGAAAGAAAGAAAGAAAGAAAGAAAGAAAGAAATAGAAAATTCACCAAGCTATGTTCCAAGGTCACTTTGGTTCAGATTTTCAACAGCGTTTAAAACTAGAATATGAGAACTTATGCCCCACAATAGTCAAAAAAAGTTTATTAAATAACACATGGAAAGATTATAAAAGACATTTCTAGAATGTTCGCATAGAGTTTCAAAGGTATGTTTTCTATAAACATTTACACAGCCTCAAACATGAAACTCTATTGGAGAGGCTTCTTTAGCCCATGAGTTGGAAGAACTTAATTCTTTTTTTCCTCTCTGCATGGACCGCTCCAGAGAAGAATGTCAGTCCTCAGGAAAAGAAATTGTCTTAGCTTCTTATGAAGAATCAGAGTTTCATGCACACTCAAGTGTTCCGGAGCTCCAATCATGAAGAGGCCACTTGGAGGGCTGACGTAGAGTCTACTCCCTTCACATACAGGATGTGAAGGATGTGTAGTCCAGAGCCCCTCTCACACACACAGAAAGGCTACTATCAGAATGATTTGCATTGAAATCAGTGTGGAAAGCCTGTGACCTTTGCTCTGTGGCCAAGAGTCAACAACCCTAACAGCAGATCTTCCCCATCAGTGATGCCCGTGATTTCACCTTGTGATAGTTTGGCAAGATGACCCTGTGGGCTGGCATTCCGTTTCAGGTCACCAGGTTTCTGCAGTCTCTGTGAGAATGTGAAGCAGTTCGGCAAATGTCGGGCGGCTTTTAGGGTTCTGGAAAACAAAAAGAGAGCTAATCAGCTCAGCTTGCTTCTCACTCAGACACCAGAGTGTGGGACTTACAGACAAAGACCTCAACGCTCGCTGGTTCTGAACAATCTGAAGAACAGTATATCTTGGCTGATACACAGTGGCATGATCTGCATGGGGGAAAGCCGAAGACGATAGAGTGTAGTGAAAGTTTTGGTTTCTTTTCTGTTTTTGTTTGTTTGTTTGTTTTGGTCCCAAATGTGGGATGTAGAAATGTTTTATTTTATCCTCAATTTAAAAACAAACTTGCAATGGGGCACATGACCTTTGCTAGCGAAAAACAAACCCGTGAGAGGGCATGTGATGTTTCACTAAAAACAGACATGTGAAAGAGTGCGTGATATTTAGAAAGAATACAAGCAGAAGACCACAGACAGTGAGACGACGCTTTTGCATCGCTGTCTATGCCTTTCTGTGGTTTACATCGTTGGTCGGCTCTGGTCTTTGCTCTACAGAGAGAAATGCTTGAGAAAACTTCTGGCCACTTTCGCTGACTCATGCCAATCCTTGCTGTTTCTGCTGGATCGTGCCGCTGCTGCAGATTTGTTTTGCTGTTTGGTGTTCCATATTGGACTGGACTGCTGGTATCCTGGCAACGCGGAGTGGAACTGGCCCACGGAGCTATGTGTAAACAGGTCACATCCCCACCCTAGCAACCTTCATTCTCTCTTATCTCTGGTTGGTGGGTTAGGAGAGAGGTAAAAGCTTTTGAGAATCCTAAACAAAGTAGATTTTTGAAAAAAAATCTAAATCTACAATGGAGCACTGCACAGATAAAACGGCTAGAGTTATATACACTAGTTACATGTGGCTATGTAAAGAAATTGAAGATGAAAAAGTATTTCAAGCTGGGACTCCCATCGTACTAGCCGTCTTTCAGCTCCTCTGTAGTCAGAGGTTGCTGCTGTACGGACAGAGCACACATTTCTACCCCCTACAGAAATTTCCTCTTGAAAATGACAGGGATTTAGAGTGTGAGGTCCCCAGTTCAATAATATCAGTTCTTTACTATACTGGTCCCCTCAAGCAAGAAGGGTATCACATAGGCAGCAAAAGGCACATTTCCTCAAGGGACTTTGCAGATCCTGGAGCACAGTCAACCAAACTGTTGGCCGTGGAAGCGGAGATCAGAGTACCTCTCCCTGTTTGACTTTGAGATGCAATTTTGCTCTGACTCTCTATAGAAAGACATGGGACATTGGTATCTTTGGAATCTGTCCATGTTAGAGCTAGTCACAGCAACGGATGAAAAGGGGCCAGGTGGAGGACAATGTGAGAACATCAAAACCCTTGATGAGGACCCAAGAGTAAATCGCGGGGCCTTTCTAGAAGGTTCAAGCTCATCAAATAGTCTCTGGCATTTTTATCAATGGAAACATAATCTTTTAAAATTAATAAAGTCACTTTATTATAATTAACTCACAATCAGGAACACCACACATCCAGTTTAAGGAAGGCATAATTAATTACATTTTATTCACGGTACTACCCTCCACAAAAAATAGATCACTATGAAAGAATTAAAACTAGAAGAAAGCAGCTTTGTATTTTGTTTTAACATGTGTGTTTGTATGTACGTGTGTGTGAGTGTGTGTGTGTGTGTGTGTGTGTGTGTGTGTATGTGTGTGTGTACACTATTTGGGTAAATTTTCTGACCGCCATTTGAGAGACTGAGTTTGTTTCCTTGTTCCTGCTGTGATCGTCCTGTTTACCCTTCCTTCTCTGTAGCTCATATCCACATAAATAATATATAAAAATCATCTCACTGTTCCATGCCCTTGTGCATGCTTATTAGCGCTCCCTGACTTAGGACATGGTCATCTCCTAGTAAATACATTCTAAGTTGAAAGTGTCATAAGCTATAGATTCATATTATGTAAGTACTCAGCAAGAAATCACAGCTCAGCAATGATTTACAGGAATCATTTGCTCCTTCTTGTGATCTGTGGCTGTGAGGAAGGTGGGCCCCTTCCCAGCATTCCAATACTTTGTTATTCACTAAGGCAAAAAAAATCAACATCAATGCTCAAATTATGGCACTATAAAATTGGAAAATATTCCCTCAAAAGCATTGCAGCCACCATCTGCATGTCCTGAGATACTATTGTTCCGATGGCAGCTGTTGTTACTAACAGCTTACTTGACATTTTTTTGGTCTTTCAAGATTCTTTGTGGAGTAATAAATAGTGACTATTTTCATGCACTGGAGAATCTTCCTAAATGAAATACTTGTCTGGAATATGAACAGTTCTACCACTCATGAAATTCTTGTTTTTCCAGTGTTTGTGGATTGGGAATCAAATGTTGGGATTGTTTTCTTGTTTGTTGTTTTTCTTTCAGGCAGCAGGAGACCACTAACCAAGCTTTGATTTTTCTGGGCTCAGCCTGCTAACTACAGAGCAGAGCTCTCAAAAGCCACGGTTTGGTGAGAGCAGGAGGGCTGTGTTGAATAGATGCCCAGAAAAGAAAAGAGAGGGGAACAGAAACCCAACCACTCTGACTTGATTTTTAATCTTAGCATTTCAACAAAAAGAGCAACCCCTAAGTGATGGTTTCCCAAATGGCAGCTCTCAGCACAGTCGGCCTTCAGTTTCTAGTCTGGCTTATTCTCTCTATCAGGAGTCTTAAGTGCCAGGGAGAGATGAAACCCATCACTTTTGGCCTTGAAAGTGAAGAAAGTGCAATGAATAAAACAGCAATCATCTTATTCTGTGGGGAAGTTCAACAAACCAGATTCTTCTCTAAGTTCCACCACCCAGTTCTTCAAGATAATAAATCATCTGACCAAGAGGCTTTAGAGACATCCAGTTTCTGTAGGTACCAATCTCAGACAGAGAATGCTTGGAAATGAGCTCCCAGATGAAAGTCCATTGTGAAAAACAAAATGGACTGGTGACTTGGGGGGCAGGGTGGGAGTCAGAGAGAATGGTGCATTGGCTCTCAGGGTCATTGCCTGGGAACAGGCAGTTGTGGCTGCCATGGTAACAGTCCCAGGAACAAGGGGCACCTACCTCATGCCAGCAGCTGTACATTACTCTGTAGATGGACATGGGGGCCAGGTGAGGGCGGTACAGCCGGAAGCCTTTAGAGATGGCTTCCACCACTTGCAAATTTGACTTATTTTCAAAAGGCATTTTTCCTTCTGTAAAGACTTCCCACATTAAAACTCCTGCAAATAAAACATGCAAAACCAAGAGTCACATGGAACCCAAACAACGGTTTGATTCAAACTGCAAGATGTTAATCTCCTCCAGCCTTGAAGCCATAATTGCCCAGAAAGAAAGAAATTCTAGGCGGGAAGCGGACTGCACCTCTGAGTCTTTAGGAAGTCTGGACCTTGAAAATAATCCTATGAAAAATGATGCCTCACCTTTTGTTTTGGCCTTGACAGTCTCCCCACGGGAGAGAATGCAGTAGTAGCATTTTCATTGCTAAGTACTGTTCCTGTCCCCACCTCTTCCTGTCCCCACCCAGTCAAATCAATGAAACCTTTCTGCTCTTCCATAGACAATGACGGATTTGTGTGAGCCTCTTCCGCCTGAAGTTCCCCAGACAGCAGATGGCACATGTCCACTTCTTTCCACTAAGAGTCTAAACTGGTAGGAAGAACCCTACAGGATGCAGCCGGGCTGGGATCATAGCTCAGTTGGTCCAGTTTTTGCTTGCAAACATGTAGACCTGAGTGAGGTTGAGACCCAGAACCCATGTCAAAATGCCCGGCTCCTCAGAGAGATGGTTCAGTGGCTGGGAGTACTGATGCTTTTCCTGCAGAGAACCCACATTTGGTTTCCGGCACCCATGGCAAGCAAGCAATTCACAGTAACTCCAGTTCCAGGGGATCCAATGTCTCCGGCCTCCATGGGCACATATACTAACACGCACATATCCACATAACTAAAAATAACATAAATAAATCATTTTTTTAATGCCTGGCATGTTAATATCCACTTGTGATCCCAGCCTTGGGAAGGTAAAAAACAAGCGGATTCCTGGGGCCCACTGGCCACCGGGAGTCACTAGTTTAATTGGTGAGCTCCAAGCACACACACACACACACACAAACACACACACACACACACACACACACACACACACACCAAAACAAAAAGAAGAAGCTCACTAGTTCATGATCCAGGGAGGAGGAAACGTGTGAACCTGAGTGAGCTCCAATTGCCCTTTGGCCACCTGAGGCGGTCCTTGCCTTACTAGTTACCAGGTGGCTAAGGATTCACACAATCCTCCCCAGCAGAGCTCAAACCCTCACCTGCCGAGATGAAGTCAGAAGAGAGCTGAGGAAGTCAGCGATGCAAGCTGACGTTGTGGTGGGGGAAGAGACCCAGTCATTTGTGAGGACAAGGACGGTTCTGTAAACCCCAAAGCCACCCAGGAAGTTCTGGATGAAAGCTGACAGACTTTTGCTCACCAGTTGCCATGGTTTGCAAACCAACTCAAACGAACAAACTGCGTTGGGCATAGATCTACAGCGTCTCTTTCTCACTGGAGACTGTTGATCAATATGAACAAATGAGCAGACCTCAGGAAGCCAAGGTGCAAATCCCATAAACCTTGAAAGTGTAAAATGAAGAGTGCGGGCTATTTTTTTTTTAAATCCAGATGTTAAGTTCAAATTTTCCAGTTGGAAACCAGTTAGAATTAAGCCGCTGCATAAGTAAACAATGAAGCTTATTAGACACACTGGAAACTCAGTGATGATGTAGACTGTTTCCTTCAAGCCTCAGTGATTTGGCAGCATTGGTTACACACTTGCCTTCTGGCTCAGCAGACTCCCTGTTACAGCTTCATGGCAACTGTTCGCTTGGGAAGGAAAAGATCCAGAGAACAGAGCTGTGTGGGGAGGCGGATGACTCCAGGTGCCAAAGCAGTGAATGCCACATCATGTCAGAAAACAAACTAGCAACAACAAACATACTCACCAAATGACCAGACATCAGACTTGCTACTGTACTTGTGAAAGAGAAAAACTTCAGGCGGGGACCACTTGACCGGGAACTTAGCTCCAGAAGAACTGATGTAATCATCGTCCAAAACGTACCTGCCGTTGTGGGATTCAAGCATACTGTATTAATGGCCTCCAAAGCCTAATAACTTCAGATTCCTTTGTCAGCTCTGATCTGTTAGAATGCAGTGTGTTTTCCCTAGGAAGGGCTTGCACACTGTGTCTTCTTGATGGTAAATAGCTGAATGGCTCTTTATTTGGTCTTCTCCTCAAGAACCATGTCTCCTTGGTTTCATTTCCATTGGATCCCTGAAAGCTACAGCTCTATAGCCCCAAAACTATGTTCTTTGGGGCCCAGTCTTAATTCTGCAAAGAAATGTGCCCTGTGCTCCAACAACAAAGGTAATATAAATTAGAAACAAAGAGAACAATCCAAAGAATCAACAAAACCAAGAGCTGGTTCTTTGAGAAAATTAATAAAGGTAATGAAAGTAAATAAGTAAAAGACTGGTCATATCATCAAAGACAGACTCAAAATTGGATGCCATATTTTCTTTCATGTACTTAATCTTTTGTTTGGCACAAAACAGGCGAAATAACAATGTGTCATTATAGTACTTCTGATATGAAAAAATATCCATTATATTATAATATATATATTTTTTACTAATTAGGAATAACTTTTTAAAAGACATCGGCAGGGAAGCATGGGAGCTGGGAGAGAAGACACAGCTAACTTTGGCTCCTTGCATGTACAATAATGCTTACTGAATTATTTATTTTTTCTGTCTTCATGCTCCCATTTCCCCCCACATATTCTATCTCATTTCACCTTTAATCCCAACACTGTAAAGGCTGCATATAGTGATGCTAGGGAGATGGCTCCGTGGTGAAGAGCTCTGGTTTCTCTGCCTGAGAACCCAGGCTCTGTTCCCAGCACCCACACGGTGGCTCACAACTGTATTTAACTCCATCCAAAGAGGATCTGACCTGTACAGGCATGCCATGCGTGTGGTACACATGCGTGTGGTACACAGACATGCACTCAGGCAAAACACCTACACACTGAAAATAAAAATAAAGTCTGAAGAAAATGTTTTGAAGACCGTGAAGCTGGACATACTGGTGAACACTTTTAATATCAGCACTTGGGAGGCAAAAACGGGTAGATCTGTGTGAGTTCTCACCCAGGCTGGGCGGCATAGAGAGTTCCAGGACAGCCAGGGCTACATGGAGAGACCCTGTCTCAAAATAAAATAGCGTGTAAGAGGAAACAGTGGGGGGAAGGGCCTGTCCTACTGATTTGGAGTTTCTCTAGGTTAAAGAAGAAAGACAGATCTATTAACATGATACCTAATGGGACAGATCCCTGGGTGAGAAAGTTCTCAACCCCACTGGAGGTTGGTGGGACTGAAGAACAACATGGAAATGGTGCCCCAAGAAAGGCAGAAAGATTCTGGAAAACAAAAGTATCTTGATATGCCTCAGTAAGCCAGACCTCAGTCAGCACCATGGAATTTTTTAGCTAGACATTCAACGGCCCCCTGTGCAAATGGCCAGGCATAGACCAAGAGGGAGAACAGCTGTACAGATGCTGCTGGGAGGACAACAGCTGTACAGATGCTGCTGTGCACATCACAGCAGGACCAGTCAGGCCATCTCCACGACAGTACCATGGCCCCAAGAGACACTTAAAAGTTGGGTTTTGACTGCTGAAGAATTCAGAAAGAAACATTGAATTCATTAGGATTATATTTCTAGAACTCTAGGAAAAAGAATCTCAAAATGTAAAATAGATAAATAAAATCACTTTTGCATATACATGGCTAAGTTTATTGCAGTGATGACTTAAAACCAGCTTCCAAACATGGTATACACAATGTCTGATGGTGACCTCAGAAAATCAGAGCTAATCAAATACATTTCTTTCTTTCACTTTTAAAAATACACATTTATCATGAAAAAATGCATTTACTTAATCACACACATTTGAGTGGACTAAGAAATCCTTCTTTCCATCTTAAGATCTACCACAGTTGTATCAACAACAACCTGAAAGAGGACAAGGCTAGGCCACATCCACCTCACAGGTAAAGCCGGCACGTATCCTGAAATCCAAAGCACACTGAGCCCTGCAACCACGTGGACACTTAGCCCATGCAGAGTCCTTCCCAACAAGTGCCTTCCTCAGAGCAGAAAAAAAAAAGAGGTAATAGCAACTTCAGTGTGCAAGACTGAAAATGGAAGACTTGGCCGGTGAGGTGGCTTGGTGGGAAGAGGTGCTTAATAGAAAGCCTGGCTACCTGAGTTTGATTCCTAGAATTATAGGGCACAAGAGAAGAACTGATTCCCACAAATTGTACTCTGACCTCTACACACACACACACACACACACACACACACACACACACACACACTGGCTTTTTAAAACATAAGACCGCCTCTTACAAATGCACAAAGTAGACAGACAGAAACATCACATACCTCGTCATCCCGAAGTCTGAGATCTTCACTACACAGGCAGAGCTGACTAAACAGTTCCTTGCTGCCTGTAGGAAGAAGAGAAGCATCAAAGCTGAACCACAGGTCTTTCTTTCAAAAGTTTCTACTTTCATTTTCCCTAGTTTCTCCACGTTACCTCTCTGCATGAGCAACCATGTGAATTTCATGGTGACACCACTGCTGATGTGCATAACCGCACTCTATTGTATGCCATGAATTTCAATGATTCTTCAGTGTCTCGAAAAATTGAGATTGAATGTTAACAATTTTAAAAATTTAATGTTTTCAACAAGTATCCTTGGTAAATGAGGATTAATTGGTTTAATAGGTTATAAACTAAGTATTTGACATAAAACAACTTTGTTTTTTGTTTGTTTGTTTGTTTTTGTTTTGTCTTTGTTTTGTTTTGTTTTTTAACTTAAGTGATGAAAGTCTGACATGACAGATAAGACAGTCATGTAGTATCTTTGAGCTCTACAGTGGGTAATAAGAATTAAGAAATTATATATTAAAAACTTTCCTTCACCAAGTAGAACTAGTTCTGGTGGTGATCTTATACTTTTTAAAGTTATTTTTATTCAATGTATATGGATGTTTTGCCTGTGTAGGTCCAATTATGGTATTGGGTCCTATGGAACTAGACGACAGTTGTGATCTGTCATGTGGGTGCTGGGAATCAAACCCAGGTCCTCTGGAAGAGCAGCAAGTGCCCTTAACCTCTGAGCTATCTCTCCTGACTCTCCCCTCCTGCCCCCGCTACTTCTTTCTTATCACACTGAACTAAATATAATGCAGCGTCAATCTGGCTGTAGTCAGAATAACTCATTTTCAGCACAGTTCATAGAGGAAGTCATCGTTTTGATCAGCTTCATTTAGACAAACCATTAGGTAGAAGTGTTCTCCTTTCAGTGAATTTGAGGTTCAATGTATCCAGTCACAAAAGCAAGAAGCTTTAACATGGGGATGCAGAGGAGTCAGCTCAGAAGGTACCAGAAAGTACCAGCCACTGTCTTGAATTCAAACCACAGGAAAAGGACCCACTGTGAGCTGATGTATTCTACATGCAATGCAGTAGGTAAAATAGAATATAAAGACCATTACCAATCGAGGGTGGAGGTTAATCTAAGGACAGGAGAGCTTGTCCGCCTGGAGCAAACAGAATGCCTAGGGCTGTGGAACCACAGACTTTTGATTCTACCCCTTATCAGGGAAAGAAACCTTCAGAGGCCAGGAAAGCGAGCGAGGCAGCTTGGAAACCACACACGCCACTCAGAGGTGGACAGAGAGCTTCCTCGTGCTGGGCATTAGGGGTGTACAAGGAGGACCACTGAGCAGTGATCAGCACCTATGGTGGCAACATCACTGCAGAGCCCTCGTGGGACAGGCTACCATTGCACGCACTGATCCACATAGTCCTCCCAACAGGCCCACATGAAGGAAGTGATCCATGGAAAACCACATTCCTGCTTAACTAGCTCCCTCAGGATCACAGACATAGCAAGCAAAGAAGGAACGACTCCATGCCAGGCTGCAGCAGCCTTGCAACCTGGACTGCATTTTGATGGCCCTTTATGGCCAGAGATTCTGATCTAACTGGCCTGGTTATGATCTGGGTTTGAAGATTTTGCTCACAGCTCCCAGGTGATTCTCACACCCTGCAAAGTTGATGTTTGAGAACCTTTCCTCTACAAGCCACGTTCTTGGCACTATTCTTAACTCTCCTGAGCATAGGTCTCAAGGTGACCATGGTGCAGTGTTCACGTAGAATTGTAAGTAATTGAAGCTGTACCCATTAAGTTTCACCAATATGACTGTCTTAATGTGGGCTGAACAAGGATGACACCAATAGAGTTGCCAAAGTGGATGCTGGAAAGCCCGTACGGTCTCACTGCAGACAACTGAGGAATGCTAAGAAAGGGAGAGGCGGTATTTCCCGGGGAAAATCAGTTACTGGTTATTCAACGGCAAATGGCCAGCCTTAAAAACATACATACAAGTAACATCAACAGTTTCCTTCAGGATTGTAACATTCCATCCTGCAGGAAGTTCCTTAAAGAAGGCAAGTAACTCAAAGTAGCATCAGGAAGTCCCTGAAACTGATCAGGTTCACTAGGCCCCACCCTGCCAGAGCTAGCAATCAAAGCCGACCCCCCCCTCTCCCTCCCTCCCCCTCCCCCTCTCTCTCTCTCTCTCTCTCTCTCTCTCTCTCTCTCTCTCTCTCTCCCCCCCCCCCCCTCCTGAAGCTGAGCTACAAAGAACGCTGTCAGACGAGGAAAGCTGCAAAGAAGACTCTGAGACCAGAGGAGCTGCCTGGAATAAACAGGCACTAGCCGAGCCACCTAGCAGCCGTTTAGATCAGCTTGAGGCCCCTGGAAACGCTCTCTGGGCTATTAAGCTGCCTGTAGTCTGTGCAGTGTGCTCTAGACTCCCAGCTTCAGGAGCTACCACCCATGTGGGGGTGGGCCTTGGTGGTGCAGCTGTCTTTCAGTCGTTTCTGTTCCTGGAACATGTCACCCATAACCCTTTAAGTAACCACCTTCTCCTCCCCCTCCCCCCTCCCCCCCTCCCCGCGAAAAAATAGACACCAAGCAAACCAAACAAAACAAAAACAAAAATCCTCATTGGTTCACCCAACTGGACTCTGGTGGTATCTGTACTTTGGTGCATCATGGATTCCCTATTTGGGGTGAATACACATGTGTTTTGCATCTCCCTAGGAAACATTTTGTTACACACACACACACACACACACACACACACACACACACACACACACTTCCATATACACGCAATAGCAGTTAATGAAAAAAGAGGCCATGATTTGAAGGATAGCAGGGAGAGAGGTATATGGGCAGGCTTGGAGGGAGGAAAGGGAAGGGGAAAATGTTGCAGTAATATTATAATCCCCCCTCCAAAGAACTATACACAGAAATATAGGTGATTAGCTAGTGTGCGAAGCTGTAAATAATAAAGCCATGAATGTTCTGAGTTGAAGGCAAAGTAAGTCCATTTCCCACGGTGCTCTGGAAGCAGTGTAAGTCCACCGCCAGCCTCACCTTTAGATCCCCCCAGTCTCAAGGATGGGCGCTGTAATACGATCGCTCTGGGAACGGGAGCCCAAACACAAGGTTATTTCTAAGGGACTGAATCAGGGATTGAGTTCTAATTTCTATTTCTAAATGAAACACAGATGGACCCGGAGAGAACAGTGTGAGTATCCTGAAGCAATGCACGGTAGTCTAGACGTGTTTCTACCACAGGAGCGGCCACGGAGCAGGCGTAAGAGAGCCTTTTAAGTGGGTGTGTTCAGAACGTTACCCAGCGGAAGGGTCAGGCATTTCCAGTCTCCACCATGAATGCTAGTGCTGTCACGGGCAAGCCACCTGTACCAGGGGCAACTTGAATCCTGGATAAGATTACAAGGGCCTGTTCCTCTACTGCAGGGCTTAGAATGGTTAGCATATACGAAGCCGTGGGGGCAGGAATGACTGAAGGGTAAAAGGTTTGAGCTCACTTCAAACCTGAAAATTGGACACCCCACAAAAACTCCACCCATCTCTGAGCTCAAAACCACCAATCCTTGGCCTTGCCCTAAGCTCAGGACTTGCACTTCCACCAATCCCCACCCTGGAGAACTCCGTCGCCAAGAAATCCCACGTAAAGTCTACCTCCTGCTCAGCTCTCTGTTGTTTCTCAGCTGAGCAGGGACAGCCACCCTCTTGTGTCTTTCCAGATAAATCTCTTGGGTGAGGCTTGCTGTGCGCTGTGATTTTGTGGTGTTCCTTGGCTCCGGGCTGCCAGGGTACCTTTCCCAGCAGAGCTGTACCACTTACAGTGACTCCTGGAGTTTGACATTGGTGGAAAGAAAGAAAGTGTGCAAGCAAAGAAAAACAAGGGGGAAAATAAGGGAATGAGGAAGAGAAGAGAGCAAAGATCATTGTAGTTAGTTGGTTCATTAGGTTAGGTAATTAATTAGTGAAAGACACTTTAGAGTGATTTCCTACTTGGTTTCAGCGTTAAAGGGCAATTAAAAATAAAGTTACAGGGTTGGAGGATGTGAGTCAGTGATAGAGCAAAGGCTTAACACGTGCAAGGCCTTGGCTTTAATCGCCAGCACTGAAAAATAAGTAAGAAAATTAATTAACCTTAACAATAAAATGCATGAATTTTAAAAATGCTCCAAAGGCACATTCTTCAAAGTACCAAAATCAACCCTCATGGCCTCCTGAATCCAGGTACGTAAAGTCAGGTGATTTGGCCCCAGACTCACCAGATCCCTGTGAATATAGCAGTTCCTCTCCAGGTACGCCATGCCTTCACATACATCCTGGCACACACTCAAGAGCAACACCTTCGGGAGCTTGCCTTTTCTCTCCCTGAGATAGTTAAGCAGGCAGCCGTTTTCCATGAACTCCGTCACTATGTAGACGGGCTTCTGCCGTATACACACCCCGTAAAGCTGAACTAGCCTGGAGTGTGACAGTTTCCTGTGAAAGAAAAACCAGTAAACTGGGTTGCTCTTGCATTTTAAAACAGAAAAATATCATTTTCATTTTTGAGGTGAGATAAGCATCAATTCAACCACCAGGAACAGGTAGCATTTTTCTTTCTACTTTATGCACTGAAAACGTGGGATTAGGAGGTTAAGCAGCACCTCCAAAGTTGTCGACACAGAATATTGCATGCCTGAGATCTGACTTGCTTCTTTTTCTTCTTCCTGTCCTGTCAGCCTTAGCATCCTTGGTACTGATTTTCCCAGCCTAGGTGTCAAGAGTTCCTGCTCCTTGAATCCTAGTCATCCTAACGACAGCCTTTAGATGGAAAGTTCCAGGCGGGCAGCAGGGAGGGAGAGGATGGTCTTGAGGAAGAAAATGGAGTTCTAAAGAGTAAGTCCATCTCAGAATAAATGTCTAGATGAAGCTGGAGACTAAAAGTGATTTGCCAGCGTGAAACCATGTCATGTCTTTGGTAATCACATAAAGTTTAAGTTTTCTATTAAAATATACTCATATTTTTTAAATTTAGTTTTACTTTATATGTACAGGTATTTTGTCTGCACACATGTCTGTGCTCCTTGTGAGTGCAGCACCCACAGAGGCCAGAGAGGGCTGTGGAAATGTGGGACAGGAGTTACAAACAGTTGTTAACCACCACGTAGGCACTGGGATTGAACCTGGGTACTCTGCAAGAGCAGCTGATACCTATCACAGCTGAGCCATCTCCCTGGCTCCAATACTTATGTTTTTAAAAAGCAATCTAGGCTTCAAACATTTATTGATGTCCCCACCCCCATGGAAGATATCCTTTGATGTTTAAATGCCTTTTAGGCCACCAAGAAAAAAAATTCAAATTAATTTTTGTAATTTTAAAAGCAGTATACTGTCAAAAGTACCTTAAGAACGCTCTTCTTCTCAACCATAAAAGCAAAGTGTGTGTGTGTATGTGTGTGTATAATTATACGGGTATATATTAGACAGACTTTGTCTGCTTTATCTTTCAAGTTCATAAGCATGCGTTCAGTTAAGGAATGCAGTTTACATGTGTGCAGAATAATGTCAGGAAAGCGAATGTCAGAAGGAAACGATTCATGCCACCAGAAACCTGAGACCATAACTTCATGGATGCCTTTGAGAACAGAAACATGGACAAGCATGTCCTCATGAGGGTGACTGCCAGAATGCATCTGAAATAAGACAGATGCCTATCAATGTACAGCAAAAGCAAGTAAATGAATAAACTGTGTGGTTCAGTTGAACACACAGGACGAAAGTTTCTCACAGCCAGAGGACCACGTGAGCAGAAGTGGGCGCTCCTGCCTCCCGCTGTGATGTGAGTTTTTCCGCACATGTACCATTCCCCAGCTTGAGCAGTGCCATGACTCGCCGCAGGGCAATGGGTAGATGTATTTCAATTTAAGAAAAAAATCTTTTCAGCCTTCTCCAGTTATCCTTTTCTAGCACTTTCCCTCCCTTTAGCACAGAATCAAGTTTCATGGTTCTCAATAGCATCTTCGGGGACATTCTCAAGTTCATGCTCCTACCTTGACTTCTCTCCTGAACTCTGGCTCCACTGCCTTTACCTGACTAGTCATCTTTGATATTCTAATGGGCATCTCAAATTCATCAACACACACACACACACACACACACACACGCACACGCACACACACACACACACACACACTGGGAGCTCCCTGCACAACTTTTAGTCAACTCCACTACAGAAAATCCTCTTTCTAACAATTACTATTTTGTAACCCTGTGGACGGGCTTGTGACTCTTATATAAACCCCTGGGCTCCTGAGTCATGTGTATTGTATCCGCCTCCTGAGGCTTAGGAGTGCGGGGGAGGGCGGAGTTTTGTCTCTTTCAAGAAGCCCCTCATCTCCTCGTGTTCAGAGAAGATTCTGACAGGATTTAACTGAGTTACACATCCCACTTGCCCTTCCCATATTGTGTCGCTTTAACCCAGGGCACACTGCTACCCTTCTCTCCTTAAGAACCAGAACTCCCTGATTACAGAGCACAGGCCAGCAAACAGGCGTCTCAGGTGTGCTGTGACAGTCACAAAGTCACGGTGTTTTTCCTAGTTCTATCCAGATCCATTCTGTTATAAATGGATTGATGGGATATTTTGATGGGATAGTTGGGGTGTGGGCTTGAAAACTCCCAGAGTCATAATTGCTCTCTGTCTTTGATGTGACCGTAGCTAATCGCTCCTGATGCTACCCACTTTCTGTTCCTTTTGTTTCCCTTTGGGGCCTGCAAATTTGGGACAGAACCACACAGGTTGAACAACAGCACTGTTGAACTAAGGACATCTGGGTATTTTCCACTCTGATGCATTGCTGCTCTTCTAAATAAACATTGAGCACGTGAGTAGAGAAGGTTGATCTGAAACTTCCTGGTCCAAGGTCAGATTACAGTAACAAACTGCAACCAATACACTTGCGTGGGTGGGCAAAACAAGGCATCACTAAGCTATATAGCACTGACTCAGCACCGATCACTGAGCCGAAAATGCAACACTTTCCCATTACCATCTCATTAACTCGCAGCTCCATCCAAAGCCGTAAGTACTGCTATTCCAATTGTATAGGCAAGGAGTTTGGAGACTGGAAGGTGACATAGTTCATGCATGTCACATTTGCCTGGGTCGCACAACTAACTTGGGCAGAGTTGTGACACAGGTGCAGGTATGGCTTGACTCCCAAGTCCAGGCTCTGCCCTGGACTCAGACGTGCTGGGCACATACTCACATCATCACTTTGGCCTCTTCAATGAAATCTTCTTCAGACATGGAACCTTCATTAATGGCCTTGATGGCGACCTGGATATGTGCTCGCCACTGTCCTAAGTGGACTACCCCAAACTGACCGCTGCCGATCTCCTTGACAAAAGCCAGCTCGGATGGCTCAATCTCCCACTTTTCTAGAAAGGCAAATGACTCATGTCACAAAAGAAGAGAAAATACTTTTTTTTTTTTAGAAACTATTTAAGAATTATCTAGGCCTCTTTGTTTTACATAAATGTTGAAGACATACAGGTGAGGATCTGTAATTATGTTTAATATTCTCATTGTGGCCTTAATGTGTAATTCAGGACATCAAGTGTTTAAAAAAAAGTCACCTGCTTCGTATCCTGGTTTTGTTATAGGAGGTGGTACTTCCTCTTCCTGTTTCAGGTCCTCCCACTGTTCTCACTCCAGGGCTACCGAGCCTTCCTGCCTTGTCTAGCCTCTCCTTAGGGCAGGGACTGATCACCTAATAAGCATGTCCATTGCCAGAATGCTAGCCAACAAATATGTACGCATGTGTTTGAAGTGAACTTTGTGCTGCTGTATCTTTCTCATTTCTCATAAGCAAATCAGGAAGGAAAAAAATAACTTTAAAAAATTAATACTCTTTTAGCTCCTAGTTTTTCTATGGCAACATCACCATCTGCTGGAGCTTCAGGATAATGCACTTAGCAGAATTATTGATGGTGATAAGCCCCCTAGTCCCACTGGTGGGAAGCCCCCTAGTCCCACTGGTGGGATGCCCCCTAGTCCCAGTGGTGGGAAGCCCCCTAGTCCCAGTGGTGGGAAGGAGTCCCCAACCCAGCAGTGGAATGCTGTTGTAAATGTGACAGGAGGAAACAGAGTTATGACCTTGACACTGCCATGGAATTACTTGATAGAATATCATCACAGAGAAAAATATTAATAAATAGAAACTCATAATTTTGTCTGCTCATCTGGAGAAATGAGTCAGTGGATGAAAGCAGGTGTTGCTCTTGCAGAAGACCGGAATTCAATTTCCAGCACCTACATTCTGGCTCAGAATCATTCTTTGCTCCAGCTCAAGGGAGCCTAGCTCTATCCCTCCTCTGCAAGCACCAAGCACACACGGAGTGCACTTAAATACATGTAGACAAAGTACTTACACACATAAAATAAAGATAAATATTTAAAAGAATGAATGTGTTACGAATAAATCAATCAGAAAAAGCATCGAACCCAATTTTTAAGGGTGAATATGGTTGTTGTTATTTTTGAGACAGGGTTTCTCTGTGTACCCTTGGCTGTCCTGAACTCGCTTTGTAGACTATGCTAGCCTTGAACTCACAGCGATCCACCTGCCTCTGCCTGCCTAGTGCTGGAATTAAAGGCGTGCGCCACTACGCCCGGCTGGAGTTGTCATTCTTATACATTGTTGACAAGCTTGGAGTTTGGTATAAATTCTTTGGAAAATTGATTCTCCCTAAGAAATCTCAAATTGTGCATAGCCTTTGACCTAACAAAACCACTCTAAACTAAATATACAATGGAGCACAAATGTACATTTATCGTCTAAACACAAAGAAGAACTGTCATAACAACAGTATTTGTAAGAGCTAAGCATGAGTGATACCCACGGCTGTGTAAAGAAGGTGGCAACCCCAACAGTGTAGCAATATGTCACAATGAAAGTGTGCCAGCCCCACCCAGCCCCATATATGAAGTGCAAAGATATGGTGAGAGCAGGAAGAGGTCAGGCACAGAGTGTGTAGCTTCTCGTTCTGTTACCTAAAGTACTCAAAACGCAGTGTGTGTGTGTGTGTGTGTGTGAGTGTTGTGCTATAGGTGTGGCTTATGCATTATTCTGTTCCAAAAAAAAGTCGAACTTTTTCTAAGGAATTAAAGAGCATAATATTCATCCAAGTTGCTAATAATCATGTAAGTTCTTCCATATAGGAATGATGGAGGTACCCATAGCACCCTGATGTTCCCCTTCCGACTTGTTTAAACTGCATCCCTGAATCATAGTCATTTTTACACAATATAATTTTCACTGTTTTGTTTTGGGTTTTTTTTTTCTTAGTATAATCTGAGTCCTACTAATGAGTGGAATTCAAGGGAACAAAAATTTCAACAAATCAGAAAACACAGTTCCCTGGTGCACATTTGTTCTCACAGAATTGTAAATATCACACTTGCTAGAAAGCGACTCGAATCTCAGGGAACCAATTCTGTTTGAACAGAGGTGGAGTGGAGCCATTCAACAGCTGTTTCTGATAGATCTTCATGGAAAGCAATGACTTCCCAGCAACCCTTGCAACTGGAAAACAACAGCCTCAACATCCAGAGAATAGTAGTTATTTATGAAATTGGGAATGCCAACAGGTCCTCGTAACAGTGCAATGAAATGAATAAAACTGAAACATCGCTACTGAGTTCAAATCTCCCTAGGAGATGGATTACCTTAAACATCTCCAGCAAGAGAGATCGGTTTTTAAAAAGAAACATATGTAGATAGACATTTCAAATGAACTGGGAATTTAAAGAATCTGCAGGGAAGTTCCCGGATGGATGGATTGCTTCCCTCAGCACCTGTGTGTACTTTACCGTAGCTAAAGCCAGCTGTGGCAGGTAAACAGCTGCCCAGGAGCCCAACAGGATAGCGGAGACGGGTCATGAGACCTAAGGAAAAAGAAAAATGAGCATCTCAAACTTAGATACTAGTTACAGAAGGAAGAGTTAAGTGTACCAGAAGATAGCACTAGTCTTTATAAGTAATTAGGTGTAACGATTCTGTTTCCTATTTTTCATTTAAAAAACGTTTTTATTAATATACACTTACTGTACACAAAGTTAACAAGAAGTTCTCTCACAAACTCTTAGTGTGCACAGATGAATTGTTATCACTTTAGTGAAAAATCTGACAAAACTCTATTTAAATATTTGGAAGCATGTACGAAATACATTGTACAAAAATATGAATGTTTTATTATAGGTTTTTCATACCAATAATTTAGTTTATACATACTGATGACTATAAATAGACCTTAAAATATTTCTGAGACTTCACTGTTATAAAATTTGTTATATTTTCTCAAACATATGTTTCTATGTATTTTCTCATGTATTCCTCTTATAAAATGGGATACATTGATCAAATTGTTTCCAAAAAGTGTTACAAAAATCGACTTAACCATCAAATTGAATACTCTTTGGAAATAGGTTTTTGTAAGATTTTTTTTTGTTCTGCATTGATTTAGTTCTATTTTGTTTTGTTGGAAAGCAGCATAGTAAAATGAGTAAGACTTCATATGATTAGGTCAACATGAAAAAATTCTAGACAACCAATTTTTTTCCTCAATTGCTACTAGTCGAAAGTCCATTTGCATCATCTTAATGTTAGGAGACAGTGGAGAAGCTGATGGCCTCCACTCTCAAGGAGCTCACCTTCTACGAGAGTGAGAAGTAAACCAGTGTGCACCCACAAGAAAAAGTAACCACAAGGCAGAGTAGGTAAATGTAGTGATCCGAGAATGGGTCATCTAGGAAAGCCTTTCAGACAAGATGGTGGGCATGGTGGCATTGAGTGACAAGAAGCCACCCACAAACGTCAGCAGGAAAAGCCCGGGCAGGTGACTAGTGTGTACAAAGGCTGAGAGGCAGAGCTAAGATGGGCTAGCAGAGAAACGGAAGCTGTGAAGACCTAAATTATACAGGCTTCTCTTCGAGGCAGATCCCAAAGATCTCAACACATCCAAAGACACTTGGGGTGATGATTCTTCCTACAGACAGCTCTCAGTGAGGAAACACAAGAAGAGACAGGACCACTCTACTAAGATACACACACAACCTAGCGGGGACACACAGAGAGAACAGCAAACACATGGCATTCAAAGATGTCTTTTGGGAGGGTTGACACCTGCCCTCCCAAATTGTGACAAATAGAGTTAACCCCTGAGAAGAAACTGAAAACGGCTTTCTAGCCGTGACTTAATAATGAGAAGTGTGAAACATAAGGGTACTTGACCAAAGAGCAGGAGGTACGAAGAGGCAAGACCTTGTATTCAAGAAACATGTGCTATTCTGGTTGTGATGGGTCTTTAAGCTGTGTCAGAGGGCACCACGTTTTCCAGCAAAGGGAGGGGGTGGGGGGAGGTCAGTCTCAAGCAAGAAAGCGAAAGCTTCATACTTTCGTTTTGTTAGACCACTGGTAGTAGCATAGAGGTAGAGCAGAGGGAAGTGAGCATTGAAGACAATGAGAGCATAAGGAAATTGCTTGAAATCATCACAGGACTAAGGACTAATCAGAGCAGCCCTGATACTAGGGAAAGACAGGGATCTAGATGAACACATTGATGATACGAAAGTCATTGTCTTTTTAATTAATCAAGAGTATTTGTGTGGTGAACAGTTTATCATTCCTATTTCTTAATGTTGTCACATTCTTGCCTTTCATTATTTTGTAACCTCACCACATAAACACTCTGTCTTAAATGTTCTTTAGAGGAAGAAGAAAGAGGAAGGAGCGTTGAGAAAGCCAGCTCAGAACTGGCCTGACGGTGTGGGGGTTCATATCTCCATTCTGACCCTTGGCCTCTGGCCCTGTCTCCTGAACCTCTGCATCACCAAGCCTCTGCTGATCCTGGAAATCCACGTGGATCCATCCCATAAGTGGAGACAGATGTCCTGGGATGTACAGAACCAGGGTCATGAGGTTTTGCTGTTGTTGTTTTCTTTTGTGTTTGTCAACACAACTTATCATTTCCTTTTCAAAAGAAAGTTACAGTGGGCTAGTGCCAAGTTCTGTAATGCTGAGATAAACACACACACACACACACACACACACACACACACACACACACACACCATGCTAATTGGCTTAGCACATATTGGGTGGAGGTTGAAGACAAGAGATATGTCTGTAATTGTGGTAGAAACTTCTAAGACCCCTTATCTTTCCACAAATGATAGGTTTGCTTAAAGGAGAAATGGGCAAACAATAGATGAAGAGAGGGTCTAACATTCTGAACTATTTAAGTCAAAGTGTAACAGTGGAAGCTTAGGTTCTGTATTTTTTTTCAAAACAACAAAGAATAGAGGACGAGAGGCTTAAAGATAATGTCCTGTTGTAACGATCTAAACAAGAGAGCAGATTTGTGAGAGCAAAGAGAAGCCAATCTCATCATTTAGAGATTTGAAGCTGTGTTTCATTTATCCCTATATAAACTTCCAGAACAAATGCATAACTAAATCCCGATGGCTCCTCTGTCATCTACCATCTTTCTAATCTGGGAGAAATAAAAAACTGCAATTCAAGTCTTGCTCCTTGACGAAGGGGAAAAAGACACATCAATGAGACCAACCATTGCCCAAGACTGTATTTTTAGGCTTTTAGGCTGGATGTCCATGGTGGGTTGATGCTGTGGAATATCTGAGACCATACATGCCTTCCCTGTCATTGGCTGGTCCCCAGCCCTTCCCCCTAGACCTGACTCCTCACTTACCAGCTGCATTGTACTGGTGATACTGGATCAACTCTGGAACTGATGGAAAGAGGCGCCTTTCAGTGACGTACCACTGTCCTGCATCGTTCCTTTTAATGTGATAATGTTTTATTGAAGACTGTGTAGGCCTATAATCAATAAAATGGCATTTACTGGAGAAGCAAAAGACTGCTTTAGAATTAAGTCAGTGTATTAGGCGGTGGGACTCCAGAGCTCAAGTTCTCTTCTTGGCAACACTACACACTGATGGGAGGACGGGTGGGCTTTCATCTGGTCATCCAGGAAAATTTCTCAATTGTCTTACTGGTGCCTCATATTCAACATAACTTTAGGAGACAAGCCTCATGCCCAATATAGCTATATTCATTGTGAAGCACAGACAGATATTTATTGACTGTTAAATGGTGACCGAACAAATGAGAAATTCCATTGTGAGGGACTGGAAAGCTGAGATGAGGAAGGCAAAGTCGATACAGAGAACATTACTGAGCAGGTAATGGCTTTGAGCAGCTAGTGCTTTGTTACTAAACTGCAGACACACTGAGGAGTTCACCCCTCAGCTCCTTCCATCACTGAGGTAAGATGTTCCTGAGCTGCTGCCTTTCAGGTACCTCTAGCCTCATCCCAAGTTCCCATGGTCACGGAACATCCCAGGCCCAGATTAGACATAGGAGGCTTGTGGAGCTCAGAAGCCCTCTGTATAGGCCAGCACCACAGGAGACTGACGTGCCCGAGGGACATGCTGAGGGACATGCCAAGTGTCAGCCACAACAAATCTAACTTGATGGAGAGGGTTGGTTGGAAGAGAAAGAAGGCTTTATGATAGATTTGTCATGCCACATGTCATATTACATGCCCTGTAATACATGTATCAGAGATACACATGAACTGGGTAGTCATCCCAGTTTCTAGGCAGGCAGTCCCCTCCTCAGGGTGAGGCCTTTCTCATAATCCCTATGTGATAGTATCTCCACAAAGCAAAACTGCCCCAAGGATTAGTTCTAAAGTAACCAAAATCACAAATGTTTACCTTCCAGCTCTTGTAAATACAGAAATTGTATAAGATCCCAAGTGTCTTGAATCTCTCACAATAAACGCACCTTCTTTAGCCTGCAAAAATAAAATTTATCCGTTATATAAGTATAATCCTTCTCGGAGAAGTAAACTGAGATCTTATTGATGAAAAACAAATGCAGATAGGCAGTAAGTAAGTAAGAAACATATATTACAAAAAATAGCAAGTGACTTCTGCGTTCTTACTATTGGAGACTGAGATTGTTTTTACAAGTGTACCTCTCTTACAGATTTAGAAACCATAAGCCTAGGAGAAGATAAGTTAGATAAGAAATTTATAACGTGTGTTTTAAAACATTACCCTTGATTTTTCCAGGAAAAGTCCTGGTTTTGACAACCTTTTACCCAGCATTTGATGGGTTTTGTTGTTGATTAGGATAACAGATGAAAACCACTGATCCATAGGAAAAACTCTGAGAGAGACTGACAAGGCTGGCTGGATGAAGCGGGGGGAAGGATGCGGGGAGAAATGTTTCTGGAAAGGCAGAGGGTAGGACAAGAGATCAGAGCTCATGAGAAAGAACACACGCAGGGGCTCCTGTTGGGAGTTGCCAGCTGCTGTAGGATGTGGGCGAGATGAGAACAGGAATGGCAGTGGGGGACATCATGACACCCTCAATGCTCAGTTAAGAACTAGGTCCCTGTGGACATCCTTTGAAGAAACTCCAAGAAGGCTGTACATTGCTTGCCAACCATGTTGACAGTTGGACTGCTTTGTTTCTTACTATACAGCTTTTCTGCCTTAGTGGCCATGCTTATTTGTGTTCCTGGAGGCAGACCAGCCATAGAGCAGCGGCGGCTCTCAACCTTCCTAATGCCGCAACCCCTTAATACAGTTCCCCATGTTGTGGGGACCCCAACCATAAAGTATGCCATTACTACTTTTTAGCTCTAATTTTGCTTCAGTTATGAATCATAATGCAAATATACAGTAGTGCTGCTTCCCTGAGGTTGTGTGTGTGGTTTGAACAGCAAGGCCAGCCCCTCACAGTTCACTAAGATACTAAACACAGTCTCCTCCCACACTTCCCAGACATTAGGCTCAATTCCCAACTGAATTCTCTCATAGATATTGCAAAGGACACAATCCAGCCTTTATTGAACTACTAGGATGCATAAGGGGTGCATTGGATACCAAAGAGAAACACAAGATGTAAATGACAAAGGAACCCCATAACCAAAGGCAACATGAGAAGGAAAAGGTTTTCTCTCCAGTCATAGTCAGATTGTGGGAAGCTGGAGGCAGGACAGACCACGGATGGGCACTGTTGACTGGCTTGCTCCTCATGCCTTGCTCAGCCTGCTTTCTTACAGAACCCAGAGCCACCAGCCCAGGGAAGGCATCACCCACAAAGAAGTAGGTAATGAAGAAAATGTTCTACAGGTTTGCCTACAGCCAGATCTTATGGAGGCCTTTTCTGATTCCCTCCTCTTGGATGACTTCAGCTTGTGTCAAATTGACATAAAACTAGCCAGCACACCAGCAAAAGTTGAAGAAAAAGCATAAAGATCAAATTAGAAGAAAACAAATTATAAAGACAAAAATATGATACAATAGGTAATTAAATTCAAAATCTGGCTGTTCAAGAAAAATTACAGATAAACTAATTAACTTAGTCAGTAATTGTGAGAATTATCAAAAGTTATATCACAAGATGAATAAATCAATGATTTGTTTCAAAAACAAAGATTTCACTTGCCTGTATGTAACAAATTTTAGAACTTGAAGGCAATGGATAATTAACTAATAAAACAACTTATCAAGATTGAATCCAACATAGCTAAAACTTGTTTTATTTATTTTTTAAAATTTGTTCACTTTACATCCCAATTGTAGTCCCCTCCCTCTTTGTCTCCCTCCTTCATCTCCTAGTCTTCAGAAAGGGGGAGCCATCCTCCCCTAACATCTGACCCCACCTATCAAGTCTCATCTGGACTGCCTGCATCCTCTTCCTCTACAGTCTGGCACTGCCCTGCCAGGGGGAAGTGATCAACGTGTAGGGACACCAGAGTCCATGTCAGATGTGGTCCTTATTCCCCATATTGTATGACCCACAAGGAGACTGTGCTGCCTATCTACTCTATTTGAGCAGAAATTCTAGGTCTTCACCATACATGGTGGTTGGTTGGTGCATCAGTCTCTGCAGCACCCCTTATCTGCCCAGATTTGTTGGCTCCATTAATCTCCTTGTGGAGCTCCTGTCCCCTCCAGGTCTTTCTATCCCCTAACTCTTCCATAAGACTCCCTGCCCTCCACCCTGAAGTTTGGCTGTGAGTCAGCATCTGCTATGATCCCCACTGAGTGGAGTCTTTCGGAGGACCTCTATGGTGGGCTCCCTTCCTGTTCCTTCTCTTCAACTCCTTTAGGGTCTATTCTATTTGCCCTCCTGAATGACAATTAAGTATTCTCCTAGAGTCCTCCTTGTTATTTAGCTTCTTTCCGTCTGTGTACTGTAGTGTGGTTATCCTGTATTGTGTGACTTATATCCACTTGTGAGTATATACCATGTGTGTCTTTCTGAGTCTGGGTTACCTTGCTCAGGATGATAATTTCTAGTTCCATCCATTTGCCTGCACATTTCAAGATTTCTTTGTTTTTAATTAGCTAAAAATTCTTAATGGATCTATGGATTAGAACAAGGGGTACAAGTCTGAAGACACAGCATTAGAAAGCACCATAGCCACACACTAGGAAATACTAAGCTTGAAAGAAAAACATAGTAGAGGTTGAACTACGTCAGAGCAAAGGGACAAAAGATAAACTATAAAACGTGTGTGTGAGATCACCTTGACATCACTAACACCGAGCCAGCCCAGAGGAAAGCCAGCGAGTGACTTAGTTTCATCACAAATACCAAAGAAAGTGTTAATAAATTGAATCCAGTAGCATCAAAGCTCACGTGTTAGCACAGCACATTGACCAAGAGTGCTGTATGTTTTTCCCTAATGTAAGCTCTACATTCGGCACAGCCACAAGAAGGACAGTTTTCAATGTCTTGTGGTGATTCTGAGAGCGAGGAAAGCTAGCCACACCAGAGAGAGCCTTTGTATTTAAAATAGCTTAAGAGCACACAGGCTGGCCAATGAAGACAATGTAGCCTCATCAAGAACGTGGGGAGTTTTTCTTGTAACCTTGGAGTGGAGAAGGCAATTCTACCTCAATACAGTCCTTTACAAAAGCTTTTTCTGATAAACTCAAACATGTAAAATTCAAATTCCTAGTTCACGACAGAAAACCAACAGACAATTGAAAACCTAGAGGAAGTATTGCCACAAAGGATTAATTTCCTTAGTTATAGCTACATGGATTCTGAGAAATGCATCAAAAACCTAGTAGAAAACCATGCAGAGAATATGAACAGACAAAACAAAAAAAAAAATCAAACATAAAATGTAATGTATGAAAAATGTTTACCATCCCTAGGCTAAGAGAATGCAAATTAAATTCCCAGTAAGATGAGGCATCTGTGGAAGGAGCCAGATGTTTCTCATGAAATGCTGCCTGGAAAGGCTGCGAGAAACAGATGCTCTTGTATTTCTGGTGGGTATCTAGACTCATGAGACTCCGCACCACTCCTGTAGAGGGCACTTTGAGGTCTGTGGAAGTTAGAAATGCACATTTCCTTTGGCCTTGGATTTCCACGTTGGAGAGTCTATTGTATGAAAAGACTCTTATAAATGGGAAAAGATGCATGTGAGGAGAGATTTGAAGGCAGCATTGTTTTCATAGCAAAGGAGAGCACATCTTGCCTATTTTCCGTAATGAGCCATTGATTCACAAGTTGTGATATATCTAAACTAGAGAGTGATATGCAGACATAAAGTGGACAAAATACACTACTATAGTGACATGAATGGGTGCAACCAACTGCTTTTTGGTTGGATTCAAGGCCCCTTGCTCAGGAGGAAACTTATGCCTATAATATAATGTAAAATATTTATATGTAATATAGAACATAAAGTAAATATGGCCAATAACCTGTGTCTGAGACACTCATAAATCCTAGGGGTGGACACACTACTGTTATTTTGGTAAATGAACAGAGTGTCAAACTGCCCTCTCAATGGTCATCGCTACAACCACAGATTAGTGCAGATCTCAGTCCTCATCAGAGAGGCATCAGTGTGCAGATGATGACAGTTAATGCAGAGACTCATGACTGATCAAAGCTCAGAAAACATGGGGTGGTGGAACCCTCATGTACCCCTGAGATAGCCACATTGTACCCACTTCCTTCAAAGAGTCAGGGAACAGTACATAACGGGGGCAGTAAAGGAGGGGAGGTGTAAAGCAGTGTCTTCTGGACTCAGGACTTCGGTATTCACGGACTCACAGCTGCGAGTTGCCTACAGAAGCCTGTACTAGATCAGTCCAGCCAAGGGTTCAGCACAGATGGAGGAGGAGAAGATGGCTCCCACCCCTGCGGAGTAGCCACTGACAGTTGATGGCAGGTAGTGGAAAGAGAGTCGGCTCTCATCAGGGCTGTGGCCCTTGATAGGAGATGTGAGGAGAAATCCGGAAGGAGCTAGAAGAAGGGGGAGGTGAATATGATCAAAATGCATTGTATGCTTGTATGAAATTCTTAAAGGATAAATTAAAGTGTAAACTAGTATCTTACTCTTCTATATCCATGACAAAACAGCATGAACTAGGCAACTTCTGAAAGAAAACATGTAATCTGGGACACATAGTTCCAGAGGGCTGCAGTCCATGGGGGTAGGAGTGGGGGGGGGGGATGGAAACAAGGCCGCAGGCAGGTATGGTGTTGGAGCAATGGCTAAAAGCTTACATCTCAACTATAAGCACAAGGGGGGGGGGGGAGAGAGAGAGAGAGAGAGAGAGAGAGAGAGAGAGAGAGAGAGAGAGAGAGAGAATGTCTAACTATGCTATGGGCTTTGGAAGCTTCAACACCCTCCTACACACACCCAGTAGCACACTTCCTCCAATAAAGCCACACCTCCTGATTCTTTCCAAACAGTTCTACCAACTGGGGACCAAGCACTCAAATCTATGAACCCATGAGGACAATTCTCACGCAAACAACCACAGCCAGTCAAACTGGTTGTCAAAATATTCTGAATCAAGGCTTGAACAGTATTCAATCTGAACATTCCGTGTGTGCCTATGTAAGCCAGGTTTTTACATATTACTGCAGTGTTCCTAACTGTAAGAAACTGGAAATAATTAAAATGTTACATCTGAATATAAAATACTGTATCTTATATATGAAAATAGTAAAATATTAAATAATATGGTGGTTCTATGTGTATACACACGAATGATTTTTGAAACATAATGTTTTTATAAATATCCAAAGTTTGAGATAATGGCTCATACCTATTATCCCAACACCTGGAAGGTTGAGACGGGAGGATTGCCTCAAGTTTGAGTACAACTTGGGCTACACAATAAAACTTTGTCTCAAAAGTAAGTAAATGTCAATGTATAATGTTCATGTCAAGTGGTAAGATTTTCATGTACTTGTATAAGTGATAAAAATATAAACAGATGGACAAATGAGAAGATATCTGTCTTTTGTGGGGGGCACTGCCTCTAGTGAATGTAGGAAAAAAATGATGCCTTCAACTGTGTGTATAATTTTAGACCCTTTAGAAATGTCAGGGCAGCTGAGTGTAGTAATGCATGCCGGTAATCCTGCCCAGTAAAATCACATAAGGTAGATTATTCTCAGTATGCAGTGAATTTGAAGCAAGCCTGGGCTACATGAGGCTCTATCTCAAACAAGGAAAAACAGTTTTTTTTAAAAAATTAGGGCCAACGTTTTAATATTGCATCCGAGTGGCGGGCGTGTGGGCTGCCCCATAACTCCTAGTGTCTTCAGCAAGAGGAGACCTTCCAGGTATAGAAGCTCTTGTGCTGGACCTACACAGCCCCGTGGTTTGGATCATATGACCTATGTCACCTCCCTTATTGTGAAGCTGCTCCCAGCTTTCCTTCCCTTAACTTTCTAGGGTGGAGCTATTGATTTCAGGGAGCTTGCTCTAACAGGCCAGAGTTAGGCCTGCCCAGGCTCCACCCACATCTGCAGCTGAGGCCAGGTCTTGACTCTTCATCCTCCACATGCCCCACTGTTTTAAAGTGAGTCTTCTGAGCATCCTGGGCTGTGGCTGACATGGATTGTTTTAGACACAGAAGCCATTCTCATTCACATTTCCAGAGTCCCTCAACATCCGAGGCTGAGGCTAGCGCAGCGCAGAGTGACACACTTCCTCTCCATCCCCACCCCCGCACTCCCCACCCGCGGTTATGGTGCACTGACAGTTGGAAACCTAAACATTTGGCTCTTCTGTCTTGGTTCGACCTAAATGAGTAGTTTTGATCTGAGTTTAACTACCAACTCTCCTCTTTGTTCCTAAAGGATAAAGAAACTAGCATCACATGTTTTGCTGTATTGTTTGTCATCAGGGTAAACAGAGGTCCCAAGGTTAGGATCTGAGCCATGCAGAGCATGTGAGCAGGGTTCTCAACCTGTGGGTCACGACCCCCTTCCAATCTATAGATTTTTTCAGAGGAGCCACTTAAGACCATCAGAAACACAGATATTTGCATTACAAATCATAACAGCAACAAAATTACATTTATTAAGTTCCTCACCACAACATGAGGAATGGTGTGAAAGGGTCGCAGCATTGGGAAGGGTAAGAGCCACTGTCATACAGGTAACTCACACAAAGACCCCATGGAGAGGATGCATGCTGAGTGAAAGGGCTGGGGTTGAAATCATTTCAAGAGAAACATGTTTCTGAAATCCTGATGGCAGTAGTGAAAAGGTGAGCTTATGCAAATACATCTGAGTTTTGACTTAGAAAAATGTGCAGGGTGGAATGACGCTGTGGTGGTATTTTAAAATTAGAAAAAGTATGACTACACCTTTTTTGAACAGCTACAATCTTTATAATAAACTTCCCAGGATTGCTAGGAATATTCGTGGGCTTGTTCTTGACACACTGAATTACCTCTTGCCTCAATAGGCGCTCCGCCTGGTTTCTAGTGATGTTCTTATGGTACCATCTGGAAGAGGAAGAGAGAACACATTTTTAACTTTGTTATTTTTTTTTCAGGCCCCTCAAATAACTACTCTAATTCCTTCACTTTAAGGTTTTTTACTTTAGAATTTAGTTTAGAAGGCTGTGGCTTAAATTCAGATAAATAACAATGTTCTGTTATGTTGCCAATTTATCAAGCTCAATATATTTTTTTCTCATTTCAAGCCAATATGTAGTAGTTCACTCTACCATACCTTATGTCACCCTTCTGGCCCACACAGTACTTATATGTAATTTTGTATAATTCCATGAAAGATACAAAGTTAAGAAGTTAAGATCTGGGGGATAGAAGGAAGGGGGTGTTGTCAGAAACTCCACAAGGAGACCATCAAGGCATGTGAATCTGGACCCAGGGGGGCCCTGCACAAACTGATGCACCAACCAAGGACATCACAAGTAGAGGACCAAGACCCCCTGTTCAGATGTAGCCGATGGACAGCTCATTCTCCAGACAGGGATGGGGGCACAGATCGGGGGTGGGGGTTGCCTCTGACATGAGCTCTGGTTTCCGAGATTTGGTCACTGCCTTCTGTTCTACAAATAAACTAAAATATAGCCATGTCCATATCCCCTCCCCCCAGGAAGTTCCTGCTCTCATACTTTTAGAAGTGTCAGGTCTCTTTCCAAATCGACATTCACCCTGACTTACCTAACTATCCTCAGACATCTCCCTCCCCCATATGGTTAGTACTCAACAGCCAACCAACGATCCTGACCCAAAGGCTCTCTCTTGCCTTCTCTCACCACACAGTCTCCCCTTACTCACTAAGCTACATTGGGACTTTTTTTAAAATCTTATATTAGCAAGCTCACTTGTATCTTCAGTCCCTCAGTTTTCTCTACATTCGGTGTATCATTAGGTGACCAGGCTATCAGAGCTAACACCCAGTAAACATAGTTAAAGTAGATTGTAAGTAACATGTAGTTTGATATGATGTGACCATGCTTAAGCAGTAAACACATAGTGTACAGAAAAAAAGGATGGCCGAACAAAGAAGACAGAAAGATAGAGAAATTTTCGACTGCAAAGCAAGATATTTACAAAGAACTTCAAACGTATTGGAATGTTACCAAAAATACTTCTTTGTGGAGAGAGGAAAGAAGAAGACAGCAGTGATCATGGACTGAGGGCTACGGATGGGCCAGGGGTGCTACCTGAAACCCCTCGAGTAATAGGATTGAGTCTTTTGGTATATGGGCTTCCGGTGGTAAGAAACTGACTCAAAATCTGGATGGCCAGCTATATCCAAACCACTAATGTCATCAAACCGGAAAAACAAACAAACAAACAAACAAAAAAACCAAAAACAGTAGAAAAGAAGAACCACAGAAAACGTGTGATAATGACAATAGATTTTAGATGAAGTAATTGGCCAAGCTGGGGGTGTGGGGAGAATGATAGTGAACATCAGTTGGGACTCTTCTATGAATGCTATAGTACTGGAGAATTTTCAAGATGGGTCTGAGATCTCTTACACAAAGAAGAAATCCCTTCTGAAGAAAGGAGGCAGTATTAAAGACACAGGGAACTAAGATGGAGAGGTCACCACTGGTTAGGTTGTAAAAAATTGCATGTTAAAAAAAAATAGTGATGAGAGTTCACTAAAATCAGTTGAATATGTAAAAGGCCAAAACAGTAAAATGTTACTCAGAAGGAGAAGAGGTTCATATAAGCTGCATTCTCAAATAATATCTTCCACTTGCTATCATGTTGGCGTTTAGTATTTTACATTTGCATTTTACATTTATTACAGTGATAAGTAACAAAGGTGAATGTGTTCGTTTTATTTAAATGTTAATTAAAAATTCACCCATCTGGAACTATCATAAGCATGACTTCAAAGTAGTTACCAAAGAGACGGGTAGAAGTTTGTGACAAGTCTGGGTCTTTTGGGGAACATTTTCCTGTCTGAGTAATGACGAGGTGCAATGAGTGTGAACTGAGTTCGGGACCACAGAGTTTCAGAATTTCATCCCTTTAAATTGTATGCTAAAAGTTAGTGGCTTTTATAAAACCAGGTAAGGCCATGGCTTAGTTTCATTTCCTGTGACTGAGCTAAGACACCCTGACACAATCACGGAACGGTCTAGCTTGGCTCAGAGTCCCAGGTTACAGTCCGTTGTGTTGAGTAAGTTTCTGCTTGCTTCCTCCACGCTCTTGCTTGTTTTCAGAACTGCTTGGGATTTTTAATAAAAATCACTTTACTGTAATGAATTTACAAACGAAAGCCCCATGCAACTAGATTTGTTAGGTTGGCCGTTCTATTGTTTGTTGTCAACTTGACTACATCTGGAATTAACTAAAACCCCAAAATGGCCGGGCACATTTGTGAGGGATTTATTTTTTTCTTAACTAAATCTTTTGATGTGGGAAGACCCACTTATAATCCAGATCTTTGCGACGGGAAGATATATACCTTTAGTCCAGATCTTTTGAGGTGAAAAGACCCACTTTTAATCTGGGCCCTACCTTCTGCTGTCAGGGTATATAAAGGACATGGAGGAAGGAAGCTCTTGCTCTTGGTCTGTCTGCCCTCGCTCTTACTAGCTGGTCCGTTTCTTCACTGGCATTAGAATTTACTTCTTCAAGAAGATTCCAGTGTAAACTGAAGACCAGCTGAGACACCCAGTTTCACAGTCTGAACAGCTACTAGCTTCTTGGGCCGTCCATTGGTAGACAGTTATTGCTAGATTAGCTGGGCCACACCTTGTAATAACTCCCCTTCATATAACCTATATGAGATCCATTCCGTAAGTTCGGTTCCAGCAAAGAATCTTGACTAACACCCCACTCAAACAGTTGCCTGGTCCTGGACATGCCAAGGGAACGGGTGTCAGCCACAATGGGTGGGTCTTCCCACTCAGTTAACGAGATCCAAGAAGTCCCCTATGGATGTGCCCACAGGCCAACCTGATTTAGTCAACCCTTCACTGAGACTCTCTTTTCACATGGTCACAGACTGCATCAAGTTGACAATTAAAGCTATCAAAGACTGTATCTCCCACATCTAGGCACTAATACCAAATAGTGTGAAATAAGAGCTGAACATTTAAAAAGGAACCCAGCATATGAAGCTGCAGTTGAGTAGAAACAGCCTGTGTGTATCACATAAGGCCTTGAGCTTCACACGTACACCCCTTAACGTTCTGATGACCAGACTGCATGGCTTTGGGGTAGTGTGGCCAGAAACTCCTCTTAGATTTCTAATAAGTGGCACTATTGTGACTATTGTCCTCTTTGTTTTCTTATCCAAAAACCCCATTACATCTGAAAAGATGACCGTGTAGCTCTGAAAATATCAAGGATTCAGGAGAGAGAGGAGAGAGAGGAGAGAGAGGAGAGAGAGAGAGAGAGAGAGAGAGAGAGAGAGAGAGAGAGAGAGAGAGAGAGAGAGAGAGAGAATATGAGGGAGATCAATAATTTCAAGTCCCAGGTAAAGTTTGAACTACCAATATGTTTAGTATTTTTAAGTGTTTATAATTTTAAGATGATATAGTATATTCTGTTTTTGCTGATTTCAAATGCATAACTAATTTTAAGCTTGTAATTTGAAGTAAAAGAGAATTTAATTACCTTGTAAACATTTGTACAGTTAGGAGGACTTAACTTCCCACATCATTTAAACATTTGACTTTCCAGCATCATTTAAATTTATTTAAATTCATAAATAATGTATCAAGATTGCCATGTTGAGCTCAAAAGCTTACTGAAAACTGAGTTAGAACAACTGACCGCTGATAATTTCAGTGTGTGTTTAAAAACCAAAGCAGCCATCTGTCTTTCTATAGCCCAGCATTCCTCTGAGACACCGGAAGTCTGCTGTTGCCTTTCATGTTGCCTCCTACCACCTTAAGAGCTCATGTCATGTTCCTATAGAAGTCTCCTCTAATCCAGCTCTTCTGTCTCCACCAATCATTTCCCCCTGTTTTTTCCTGGGATGTCCTGCACTACTCCTTTAGAATTATAATCAGCACTATACCTTAGGATAATATATTTGTTTTTTTTTTAATATAGGATTGGTTATTGTCTGTTTCCTCCATTAATGAAAGCCCATTAAGGCTGGAGAGGCTGTGTGTGTTCTAAATTGTATCCCTGGGTGTCAAAGCAATTAATATCAGGTGCATCCCCAGGGTACACTAAATGGCCTTGAACACATAAAGGGGATTCAGGTACTGAAGTAACTAAAATATGCTGGACATCTTTAAAACTAGGCAGGGTGGGCTAAACTGTAAAGGACTTTCCCGTTATCATCACTGTTCACAAGAAGTAGCAATGATCGCTAGACTGTAGTGAGTGTTTACTATGTACTGTGTGAGGTAGATGCCCCACTTATTGGAGCATTTAGAGGAAGCAGGCAGTGCTTTCCAGAAACAAAGCACTATAGTTCTGACACTTTAATTTGGACTCCACTGCTCCTGCACTCAGTACCTCCACCTATGGCTGTTTTTTTGTAGTCGTCACGAAGTGTATGGCACATACTAAGTGACCAATAAGCTCTAGCAACTAATTATGGTAACTATTACACTCGTATTTTAATGCACCTGTTTAAAGAGAAATAAGATAAAATTTAGTGAGTCATAAAATGTGAATCATTAAAAAGCATAATTTTAAAATTCATGTAAAATGGAGCCCAGAGAAACGAAATGGAAACTCTAACACCACTGAAAGAAATGAAAGTAACACAGCTACAGTGACCGGCCATTCAGTAACCACCAGTCTCTTGGGCACTGTCACACATGTCTCCCTTGATCTACTGGAAAATTATGGAAAATGTCCTACTTTTTTTCTACTTATTATGGGGTGGTTTTCATCCACAGTCTCCTCTAGGTATGACCATTGTTACTAAAAGAAAAGAGTGATAGTTATTGCATAAATTTGATAAGCATACTTAAGGTTCTTTCAAACACTACCATTAGCCTATCTCTTATGTTTAGCTATTTCTAAAATGTGTCAAAACAAGAAATGACATCTAACAACAGGCTGGCGCAGACAGTTGGATTTACAATCTGTCATTTTGAAAAAAATAAATGTTCCGTGTAGGATGTGGAGTACAACACGTGTATCAGTGTTTCTAAGGCATGGCCAGACCAAACAAAGTGAATTCAAGATTAAGAAGATTTTCAGAAGCAGCTGCGGGAAGAATCAGAGGTCTCTTTATTGCCAAGGCTATGAAATGTGTTACTTTCTTTTTCTTTTACAAACTTGAAAACTGTCTATATTTCAAAGTTCCCAGCAGGTTCCTATTTTCCAAAAGTTAATCATAGTGCAGAGATAGGGGGACTTACTCATATGTTTCTAAGTTGGTGAGTCTGTTTTCTGTCACATAGTTGCTTGGGATTAAGCCTTCATTCCTACAACACACACACACAAAAAAAACTCAAGATGGGAGACAGGTTTGCAACATTACCATGACAACAATTACTTAAATACCAAAGATGTAGGGGGAAATCAAAAGCATTTTACTCAGTAAACTGTTAAAAGAATAAAAATGTTTTTCCTTTTCAATGCCACACAAATCTCTATACAGCAAATATCAAGATCCTGACGTATAAATTAACTATTTTAAGAGATTATATGACTATTTTCTTTTCCCTTGTTGATGTAATCTCACCATGTAGTCCACCCAAGCTGACCTCAGATTCCAGGTTGCTCTGTGTCACCTAAAGAATGCTAAGGTTTCAGGAAGGTGCCACCATGCCCAGCTCCAGTATGTGGCTGCATATCAAAGCCCATGCCAGGCTGCAGGCTCCCTCAGTGTCACAAGTACCATTATCAGTTTCAAGGTCCACACTAACATCCTAGCTCTTCTCACTTCCCCAGGCTCTTCCCTCCTTCCAAATAGCTATTGGCTTGTTCTTTTTATAATGCCTAGGTTTTTCACACCCTACAATCTATCTATCTATCTATCTATCTATCTATCTATCTATCTATCTATCTACTTATACCTACTTATCTATCATCTATCTGCCTATCACCTATCTACTTACCCTTGCATACTATCTTGCCCTCTCTTACTATGCTGTATTCCCTATTTCTTGCTGTCTCGCTTTCTCTACTACTCTCTCCCACTTCCCTGGGCCTAGCCGTCTCCAGTCTGCGGCCCATGCTCAGTAGGCTTCCTTTCCTCTCTGCTCTGCCTACAGTAAACAACCTATCCATACCATGGAGCAGTCCCGCATATAAATCAGACATGAAAAGTAATAGGCCCAGTACCTCAGCAGTTTCTACTTTTAGCTTAGGCACTATGACATCAACTAATTGTTCTAAGTCCCCCTCGGTAGATTCCCATCTTAGGACTGGGGCAGAATCTCTCGACTCTGCGTGTTCCTCGGGCCTGCTAGTCTAGCTAACTGTTTTGCTCCAGGGCTTTTCTTTCTTGGCCTCTCTCTAGTGCTGGGGTTATGGGAGGCAGCAGGAACCACTGGACTTTTACATGTGGTCTAGAGATCCAAGCTCTGGTCCCCACTTTGTGAGACAAGCACGTATGGACTGAGGCATCTCCCCTGTCCTTATTATTCCTATCTATAAGCAAAGGCTCAGGCACAATCCCTAGGACACACACGGTCGAGTGGTAGCAAGGGGGCCAGGGGGAGGCAGGTGTATCTGGTGTCCGGAGTCTGCCTGGAGTCACTGTGTTCTGATGTTCTCTTATAGATAGGGATGTAGAGACAGTTCTATTTCCTGCCGAGGGAGGAGCTGCGAGCATGGGGACAATGAGCCACTATGCCAGGTCCTTTCTTATGTTCTGACATCTTCAGGCATTGGGAAGAGAAGACATTGATAAGGAATCAGCCGTCATCTTACCCCAGATGGTCTCTGGCCTTCCACCAGTGAGGGTCACACCTCTCCAATATAATATACTCCTCTGCTCTCTTCAGTGCCAAGTTACAGGGCTCCAGAGGCAGGAAGTCATACAGAGCCTTGACCTGGATCTTCTCTTCAGCAAGCTCGGAGACCGGGAGGGGAGGCAGCGGCTTGCGTTTTGAGGGTTGCACCCTGCCTCTGTTAGACTGGAAAAACCAAGAGGTCTCTCATTGCTTTACTGCTTTAGTGATTTGGTTTTTTTTTTTTTAAATTGAAAGTACAGGACATGGCCATCTGCCTCCATCTCACTTCCACTGCCCAGCTCCAATAGGCAGAAGGCAGGGACAAATGCTGCAAAGGGCTGATGGCAACACAGCATTGAGGGCCGAGAATACACTTGTCATTTTGTGATTTTTTTTTTTAAATGGCAAGTTCTCTTGGTGTTTCACCTGCTGTGATTCTTATGAGACTTATTCTGAAACAGTTTCGTTTGGTAGTGATTCTTCACTTTTGAGAAGAGAACCTCACCCCCTCTTCCCTTCACTGCGCTATAAGCGTCTATCTGGGTGCTCTCTGCGTCCCAAGCTCCTGTCCTTCCCAACACTCAGCTCAAGATGGTGAGAGCCACAGTGTACGCCCCCTCCCACCAGTCACTGTCTTGTTTCAAACTCTATAAAGTCTAGCGGAGTAGGTCAGCTTAACTGGATTTTCCCTTTGTTTTTTCTAGAACACATATTGAGCACTTACTGTATACCCGTTGTGACTTTAGTTTTGGGGCGCGGCCACAAGCAGGACGTGCCTAGAGAGCCTGCCTGTGTGGGGGCTCCCTGTGAGAACGGTACTCACTTGGTTCTTGTTCATCAGTTTGGAGAACCATGGCCTTTGATGCTGGGAATATTTTTCCGAAAGTTCTTCATTTTTGCTCAGGCTTTTCTGTGTTCTCGCTTGCCTAACATAGAAAAGCAGTAGTATTACAAACAATTGTTCATAACACGTTCTTTTAGAGATAACGCAATCTGGGTATCTTTTCTTTCAACAAAATTGAAATCTTCATGTCTCTTTTTTGTTTGTTTGTTTCTGTCCCACCCCCAGCCCCCACACCAAGACAAGGTTTCTCTATGTGTAGTTGTGGCTGTCCTAAAACTTGCTTTGTAAACCATGCTAGCCTTGGAGCACAGAGATACGCCTGCCTCTGCCTCCCAAGTGCTAGCAACACGCCCAGCAAAATCCTCTTAGTTCCAACTCCTTCAGCAAATTAAGTAGAACTCTGAGGACTTTGTTTTCTATATACAGAATCAGAGAGGCTAAGTGAATGCAGAGTTGTTTTGAAATAAAGTTGCAAGACTATGTCATATACACAGAGTCTGGTACTTACGCGGGTGCTAAAATTATAGTCTATCCAACAGCCACTTACTCTGAGTCAGGCAGAATAAAAAATTCACCCAGTTATACATGCACAGGGTGAGTGATGAAGAACACAAGTGCGCACCCCACCTCCCCCATTTCATATGATGGCCTCAGATGAAGCAAAGCAATCTCTCTAAGCCTCCGTCCTTCTTGCCTATAAAGTGAGAATTATAAGGAAAAGCAGCGTGGAAGGTTTTGAGAGGCATGCGACTGAGTAAGTGCAAACCCCAAAGCACAGTGCTTATCAAATGACCACTGACATGATGTCTTGATTTAATTCTTACACGGTCACGTACCAAAATGCAAGACCCACAAGGTGAGGCTTACAGAATTAAGACAGGACTCTTACGCTTCAGCGGAAAAAAATTACCAAGTGAAACAAAGACATATAAAACAAACAAACCAATTACAAGGGAAGAACCATGCTGAATTCTGTGGGAACATGGAGAGGAAATAGATTGTATGCCAGAGGGTGGATGAAGGATCATAGCACCCCTACAATTTGACTTGTGTCAGTGGGGACAAAATGGGGGGAAACTTCCCAGACACACAGCAACAGACACAGACGGGAGACTTAACAGACAGTCAAGAATCTACATTCAGCCATTTCCAAGAAATTGCCCTCAAATGAGACTCACCTCTTCTGCACTGAGAAGCAACAGCAGCAGCAGAGGACAGACTGGAAGGTAGCATCCGAAGAGGAGATCATTGTCACCGTTAGGAAGCCACGAGTCCATGACAGTGCGTGGACAAAGCTGACTGTGATCCCAATAAGATCGGGCAACCATGCGTGGTCAGAGGCGTGGGAGCACCGAGGCCATCTTCCGTAGTGGAAGACAAAAAGCTGTTACCAAGAAAAAAAATAGTTACTGGCACCTTGGCCAGTGTGGTTTCCCTTCTCAGGCTCTTCTCTCTGGCCTGGTTTCTGCGTTTCCTTTGTCTGTAAGTGAGAAATGTCCAGTAGACTCTGCTTTTGTCATGGCTAGTGCTGGCCGTCAGTGTAGGATGGTCTCCAGAAACAGTGTTCTCCAAGGAAATCTATTAGCAGGGATTTTAAATTAGGTCCATCATAGTTTCTTTATTATTATTATTATTTTTAAAAAGCAATGAAAAGTAAGCTTTCAACTTCACTACAGACAACTGATAACCTTTATCTGACCTGAAGTCAGCTCACCAATCTCCCAGCCATATTTTTTTCCTAGTTCCTGGTTAACAAGCCGTCTTGTTTGCCTTTACCCATAAGCCCATGTTGGTAATGGCTCAGATCACCTCTTTCCCTAAGTGAGCCAATTAACAACCTCCCTGCAGTCTTGGGAGGCCTTTCTTTCAATATTGATTTCCAAGCTGCTTCTGAGTGAGACTCTTACTGGGTGGCTGGTTAGTTTGTATATGTGCCAGCTGGCAATACTCACCTATCTGTAAATGAGGCTAGATCCTTTACCGCTTTCCTCAGCTCACAGAGAACTAACTGCGAACCCAACGGTGGGGGCTGAGGGATAATAGGTGAGTGTGTCTCCTCATGATAGAGTTTTCTTAATCTTCTGGGGTGGTGGGGGTAGGCTTCCATAATGCCACTTGCACATAATAATACATACAAAACACCCACAAGCTCAGTTGCGCAGTTCACTGAGGCAGGTAACACCAGGCTCATAAGAGGTGTATTAGGTTCATAATCAAGACTCTAGTCCTGGGGCTGAAGGTATAGCTCAGCAGGTAAGAGCACTGGTTGCTCTTCCAGAGGCCAGGGTTAAATTCCCACATCATCTGGAACTCCAGTCCCCCTTTTCAGACCTCATGGGCAGCAGACACAAACATGGTATGTGTATATGTAGACACAATACCCAGATACATAAATACAATTACTTAAAAATTAAATGATAGAGGTTTATTTTAAAAAGTAACCCAGTCTTGCTCTTTTCTCAGCTGCTGCCAAAGTTCTCAAGAAACTAAGGTGATGTTGGAGTGCGGCCCTCGCTCTATCCAGTAACCGGCATGGGTCTGCTGGTCCACGCCACAGCCTCAGTCTGAGCTCACCTTGCTGCTTCTTGCCTGGTGAGAAGTAAGCATCACAGAGGATACAACCACTGCCTTCATTAGAGCAGCTGATGTCAGAATTGAGCCCTTTGGGCCTAGCTTGTTTGCAACGGCCTTCTCCAGTGTCTGTCATATGCAACATTGGGGCTGTGGGCCTCTCTAGTGTCACATGCAGCATTGGGGCTGTGGGCCTCTCCAGTGTCACATGCAGTGTTGGAGCTGTGGGCCTTTCCAGTGTCACATGCAGTGTTAGGTCTGTGGGCCTTTCCAGTGTCACATGCAGTGTTAGGTCTGTGGGTCTTCCCAGTGTCACATGCAGTGTTAGGTCTGTGGACCTCTCCAGTGTCACATGCAGTGTTAGGTCTGTGGGCCCTTCCAGTGTCACATGCAGTGTTAGGTCTGTGGGCCTCTCCAGTGTCACATGCAGTGTTAGGTCTGTGGGCCTTTCCAGTGTCACATGCAGTGTTAGGTCTGTGGGCCTGCTGCCCCCTCTACTGCTGCTGCCCCAGTGAGGAGGAAACAGTGGAAACCATGAATGAAGAACATAATGGTGAAGTGGTCTTTGGTCTTTGGTCTTTTTGGCGAAGTGATTTTTGAAATCTATTCAATAAAAAGCTGGACTCAGTAAAGACATGACTGTGGAATCCAGTCCTTGTTCTCAGCAAGCCGTGGGCTACTTTTCAGATAAAAGGTTATCAGCAGTCAGAGTCCAGAAATAATTCCAAATTCCTAGATTTCCCAAAAGCTCTGTGTAGACAGCTGTCCCCAGGCTACCACCAATGACAATTTGAGGAGGGGTTAACCAAGCCATTTCTCCAATGAACAAGATTGTCCCTGTTTCTCTAACAACGTAACGAAATGAATCTTAGTTCTGACTTTGAATCTGCCTTCTATCATCACTGTGATAGCAGCCACTACCCTAGGCAGGAAAAAGCATTTTAGAAGAGCTGTTTTTTCTGGGTGTGGTAGCTCATGTCTTTAATTGCTGTATTCAGGAGGCAGAGACAGGTGGTTCTCTGAGTTTAAGGCCAACCTGATGTACAGAGCAAATTTCAGGTCATAATGAGACTATACACACACACACACACACACACACACACACACACACACACATGAATATTTAAAAAAGATTGTGTGTGTGTGTGTGTGTGTGTGTGTGTGTGTGCTCATACACACATTATGGGTGCTGGGAACTTAGCTCTGGTCCTGTGAGAGAACATCAGGTGCTCTCAATTACTGAGCTCTCTTTCCAGTCCCATAAAAGAGCTACTTAGAAAGGTTTTAACTGCAAAACTACAGGTAGGGGTATGGGAACCACAGAGATATGCAAGGTGCTCTCCCTCATGTCCTGAAGTCCAAAGGGGCTGTGAGGATGAGGGGAAGATCTCACTTAACAGCAGCTTTGGTCTGAAGTTAAGGGATATAGACGGCTGCGCGCATCCTCCCCACACGTGCCACCAGCTTTCCTCAGTGTCATCCAACCAGAAATCAGAAGGCTTAGAACCATGTTGGTCTAACACTCCCAGATTTCCCCACACCCTTACCATGCATGCCCTGGTAGAATGTAGGCTGAGAGGAATTAAACAGAGGGGGAGAGAGAGAGAGAGAGAGAGAGAGAGAGAGAGAGAGAGAGAGAGAGAGAGAGAGAGGGAGGGGGGAGGGAGGAGGGAGGGAGGGAGAAGGGGGGAGGGAGGGAGGGAGGGAGGGAGGAAGGGAGGGAGATCACTGAGCCATTTTGGAAGCTGGGCTACCATGTTTAACTCGTTCCAAACCTACATTCATGTAACAGTTCTGCATTTCTCTGATGTAGACTCAGCCACTGCACAGTCCCTGAACCTCTGACACGTTGGGTGTAGAATTACAGACTCTGGTTTCCACCCTGTCCAGTCCCTGACAGATGGCCCTAAGCCCCTGTTGCTTCCATGACCCACTCTGATTTAGTTACTTTCTCTTTTCTTTTCCTGCAGCTGAGATGCATCTGTAGGCTTAAAAATAAAATTGATTCCTGATTCCTAAAATCTTGACTATATCATGTTACTGCGTTTTCATATTCCAGCTGCTTCTGTCAATTTTCATCGTCTTTGTATATGTCTGTGTGAGCAAACTGCCAAAGACAGACAGACAGACAGACAGACAGATCACTTCCCAGAGAGAGGTTACATTAGCCATCCTGAACTCTATCAGCTTTGGAGAAATGGGTCCAGTTGACGTTCTGGCCCACTTGCTGCACTGTGGTTGCAGAGGTTCATTAGATCTGTGTCTGTTCGGTCCAGGTTATACGGAGAACCAAGTACAAGTTACACAAGTAAGTGAAACAGGTCAACACAGGACAGACTGTGGCAAAGTGCCATGCCCACGCTCATGTAGAGGTATTCAAATTTAATCACCATTCTCTCCTTCTTACTGGACCATTTCTATCAGTACAAATACACTGTTCTTTCAGCCACTGTTAACAGAACAGATGGCTCCATAGTCCGATTTCTTTGGCCAGTTTTACTGTTATGGCCAAATCCAGAAATGAATGGCCTCCACTTGTTGCTCTGGTTGCTCTCCTTCTGCGTTCTCTTTCTTCTCAAAAACTGCTCTTGTTAGGGTCACCAGTGTCCCACACACTGTGAAATCTGGTGGTCAGTTTCAAGCCCTCTTCTCATGTGACCCGTGCAGCATTTGCCAATATATTCTATTAGGCTCCTTCTCATTTTTTGACTGTTTCCTCGTCTACCTCCTTGGCGTCTTAATTTCCAATAGCCTCCAAAGACTTTGATCTTTTCTTTGTCTTGTTCCCTCCTTTGTTTATTCCATTTCCTGCTGTGGCTTAAAACACTGGTCATCAGCTCATTGCACATGGATATACACATCTAGTTCATTTCTAATGAACTCCAGCTGAACACACCCGAACACATTCTCACGTTCCTCACTTGGACGCTTAGTAGTCACCTCAACTGGCTGTTGAGATTAAAGCTGAACTCTTAGTCTTCCTCCCTGCCCAGCTTTCTCTACCCACCCTTCTCCATCTTGTCAAAAACAAGTCTCTATTCCTGATGACTCAGGCCAATGACTTTGCCGCCATCTTTGACTCACCGCTTTCTTTCACACCCACACCAACCTGTCAGGAAAGCTCATCAACTATGCCTTGAAAAATTGTGTTTGGGGACACATAGCTGTAATCCCAGCACTTGGGAGGTTGAAGCAGGAGGATTGCTGTGAGTTCAAAGCCAACTCAAGCGACATAGTGAACACAATGCAAGCCAGGGCTATGCAGGAAGACCCTGACTTGATGTGTGTGTGTGTGTGTGTGTGTGTGTGTGTGTGTGTGTGTATGTGTGTGTTTGTGTGTGAGTGTGAATGTGTATATGTGTGTGAATGTGTGTGTTTGTGAGTGTGAAAAAGGGAGGACTTTCCAGACATATAACATGAGTCAAGGAAGACATGATTGCTCTACTGACTTATAGCAAAAAGATGATGCTTGACAACTAATTAAGAGCTTCATGTGGAAGTAATGAACAAAAGTAATAAAACCTATCTTCTAGAAAAGGCTATTCCCAACTTCTACCAACATGCCCCTTATCATATACCTGGCAACATGGACCCAAAGATACCGCTACACTATACACTCGCCTGTGCTAGCTGACTCACTCGGTGCTCTCACATTGACAGGTTCTACTATTGTATGATGTGGAGGCTAATCTTCATGGTCAACTTGACTGGGATTATAACACCATGGAGACTGGTGAAGTCAACTTTAGGAGTGTCTCTGAAGATGTTTCTAGAGAGGAGTAACTAGAGATTTAAGACTTACACTGAATGCAGGCGGCGCTATCCCGTAGGTTAAGGACCCAGGCAGAATACGTGGAGAATAGGGGGAAACTCAGCCAATCATCATCATTACTCCTTCCTTCTACTTCCTGTTTGGCCATGAAGTACAGTGTTTCTCCTCTACAGGCTCCTACTACCAAGATCTGCCCAAGCACGTGAGTACAAGCAACCAGGACTGAATGAACCCTTTAAACTGTGAGCCAAGATGATTTTTTCCTCCTTTAAGTCACATAGATCAGGTCACAGCAAAGCAAAAGTAATCAACATATATGGAGAAAACAGAACCAGCCTCAGCATTGCAGACAAACTGAGTAATAAAAGATATGGTACTTTGTTCAATCATATAGCATCTGAGCCAGAACTTAAGACCAGAGAGCATCCTTAGCATCCAGGAGCATAACATTAAAACATTAAGACAGCAAATGAGAAGTGCCCAATGCAGCAGAGTTGCTTTCTCAGTTTCTGCTACCAGTTCCCTCAGAATTCAGTCAGCTGGTATTCACTGTGTTCTCACCAGACAGACTTAAGGTAAACACCGAGCAGATGTGGTCTCCTCTGAAGACAGATGGAAGGAGAGGGCTGAAGAAGTCGATGGAGTCTGAAACACCCCTTACCACCCTCCCCCCCACCCCACCCCACCCCTGCAGTGAAGTTCATGCTCTTTAATCCTAAAAACCTGAGTTCAGTTCTTGGAATGGATTCTAAAAAGTGCCATGGCACACATATGTGCCCACACATACATCATACAAACAAAAGAAAGATTTGGTTTTAAGTGTGAAAACAAGTATATAAGTACATTTTAAAACTTACAGCTCTGAAAAAGAATCCGCGGTGTCTGCCTGCAGGCAGGACTATGTGAAAGTAGGACAAGACTGTCCCCAATTCACTGAGCCTCAATTCTCAGCTGCCCGCCACCATATTGGGGAAACCCAACAGCCCTTCTCCTGGCTTTACCTTTGCTCTCTTCTGTAGCCTGCAATTTGGGAGAAAGGCTTTTCAGAAATACTTATTCTTCCTGATGCAGCAGCCAAGGCAACTGCCCTTACATGGAGGTACAGCCTGCCTTGCTGTGGGTTCTGTGGGTAGGAAACAGTTCTGGTTTATTTCTCCGAAGACCAAACACATTTGTGAGAGAAGAAGCCAACCTCTGCCTATTCACAGAACAGCCCCTTCCATTGCCACCAACACAAGCAGACATCTGCCACCTCGTGTGCCCTGGCTCAGCATGAGTACCCAAAGAGCTAGGCGTATTTATTAAATGTTAACGCACTGGACCAAAATTTGCCCCGACACAGATGCCATCGATTATTAGAAAGCATTTTCTGCTCATGGTATCCAGGTCTCTGTGGAGAGTAAGCGAAGTGGTGAGCTCCCTTCCACACACATTCTTGATTGCAGAAGTCAGTCGGCACCCTTTGGCAAACAAACAACAAGCACACAAAACCCAAAAACCTGTGGAGGGAAAGCTCCTGCCCTTGTAGAAAATCCTCAAGTTAGACAGGAATTCATGGATAGCCAGGGCCTCTGCCAAGAGGCTGTTTGCTTGCTGGGAGGTCCTGTGGGAAGGACACTCAGAACTGAGTATTTTCACAGAAACCCAGTTTTCTCTCCCAGGCTTATGTCTGTACTGCTCTTGCCACCCAGCAAAGACCCTCAGTGGTGTGCCATTGGCAAATGGGCATCACATCCAGAATTAACCTTTGCAGTCTTCCCACATTAGACTGTCTTTCCTGGCTAGGTGGTACCTGAAGCTATTGTTTACCTGTGATCAGTCAGCCGGGTGTGGTGGCCCACGTCTTTAATCCCAGCACTCGGGAGGCAGAGGCAGGCAGGTTGATGTGAGTTCGAGGCCAGCCTGGTCTACAAAGTGAGTCCAGGACAGCCAAGGCTACACAGAGAAACCCTGTCTCAAAAAAACAAACAAACAAACAAACAACAAAAAAAAAAAACCAAACCATACCTGTGATCAGCCCTCCTCTTATCTGGGATGGGTGCCTGAGGTGACCCAGGAGGGTCACCTACAACGGAGTTCTGATTGTGAACAGGCTTCCATTAAGGAGCTGGGGACGTGGGGGGTAGAAAGCATGGCTTCCCAAAGCAGTCCCTATGATCACCTCTGGGCAGGCAAACCTGTGGGGATGAAAAGCCTCTGGCTGGGCTGCCTGGAAAGCAGTTGCTGTGTTCTCGGCTTCTGAGATTTACCAGCAATGTCTTGGTTTAGCTGTTGGCGTAGGCAGTGTCATGTTTCTTCTGGACGCGTGCCTCTGATGAGACCCTACAGAGTGTGAGCATCATAGAAACTGGCAGGTGGCTGGTGATTTTTTTTCCCTTAAAAACAGGCTTAAAAGTCACTCAGTTTCAAGAACTCCCCTGAGCCAAAAAATACTGCGAAGACTGTCTTTTAGAGAGCTCCTTGGAAGAAAACCGCACAACCCTGGGGCCTGGGATGAGCAGAAAGGATTTTTTTTTTTTTGAGACAGTGTCTTCTTATATAGCTCTGGCTGTCCTAGAACTCACAGGTTAGCTTTGAACTCACAGAGCTCTGCCTGCCTCTGCCTCTTGGGTGCAGGGATTAGAGATGTGTGTCGGAATGGATACTCTTAAGCTCACTAAGAGCTAGGCACTGCCTCTCCCCAACCCCCCTTGCCACCAAGAGAAAAGCCAAACTTCTTTCTCTGCCACAAAAGCTCACCACTAGATCCATGTCTTAAGGCCTTTTGAGACAGACACTTTTGTAAAATTTTTATATATACATTTATATTATTACACATGTAAAAATAAACTATGTACAGCAAGAAGAACCACAAAAAAGTCAGGAATTATATCAATGTTACATTCATAGTGTTTTGGCTATTTGTATTTGGCAGCCTTGAAGAAAACATCTTTCCTATCTTGGTGAGTCTAAAATTCTGAATGTAGGTCAATATCGTATTTCATTTCTATCAACTTAAAACATCTATCTAGGCTGGGCGTGGTGACGCACGCCTTTAATCCCAGCACTTGGGAGGCAGAGGCTGGTGGATCGCTGTGAGTTCGAGACCAGCCTGGTCGACAAAGCGAGTCCAGGACAGCCAAGGCTACAAAGAGAGACCCTGACTCAACATGCCCCCCACTCTCCTCCCCCTGCCCAAACCCCATCTATCTAGACCTAAAAACATCTTAACTCCTAAACAACTAAGCTTAATTTTAAAACTAAATTATCTGGTACTCAACTCCATCAGAGACTTGAGAAGGAATAAAATCAATTACCTGAGTAAACAGGAAGTGCAAGTTAGTAGCTTCCAAAGTGAAAAAAATGACAGAGACAATTTGCTGCCTGAGAAGTCACCCAGCACTGTCAATAATATTGGATCTTCATCTTCAGCCTTCTGGCCCAATATATCTGACAGACATATTTGTGAGGCAGGAACTATCGAGGACTTGCTTACCCTGTCTTGGCAGAATTTGGCCATCAACTCTACCTGCATCCAAGCTTGCCCATTTTGAGGCAGAATTTTGTCCTTGGGCAAAATGTCATTTTGCCCAGTGGCTGGTTTGCCACATTTGAAGCCATCTCCATAAGGAGGTTCTTTGATGCTCATCATCTTCTTTGAGGTAGGCTGGGTGTTACCAGGAGTTAACCTGTCTTATTTTCAATGAATCTTTAAAATAATATAAACATCTTTAAATGCCATATTCTGTAGATCTCTGAGGTTTTTGAAGACCTTATCTAACTATTTTTACCTTATCTATCTATAGAATCATATCTATCTGTTAAACCTAGGATGTATATTCTTGTGGTAAAAATAGACTAGTAATTGACATGACCATGATTTGATCAACTAACCATTAACTTGTATAACTTACTTATCCTAGGGAGGCTCAGTACTGATGGCATTTCTGTAGTTTCCTGGGTGTCAAACCAATAACACCCCAATGGACAATGAAAAGGTGGGTTGGGGAAGAGAAGGATAGGTCAAGGTTTTCATGTGAGTGTTTACCTAAGTTTAAGAAGTTATTCTTTATTCTAAGTTTGAGCCCTTTATACATTTAGGGTGTTGATTTTATCATATGTGTATGCCTACATACCCTTTCTTTGTTTGTTTGCTCATTTACTGAGTTGATCTCCCTAAGTAGGCCAGGATGGTCTTGAACTCCAGACTCTCCAATCTTTGCCTCCCAAAATGCTGGATAGCAGGTTTATGCTACCATATTCAGTACCTTTCTAAGAAATAATGGTCACCTGAGACACCACTTTTTCTAAATATATTGGTCAAGAAGGTAATAACTCTGTAACAGACCCAGACCACTTTGTTTTCTTTTGTTTTGTATTAGAGACTGTGAATTTTGGGCGAATAGTTTTGTTGGGGGATTCCTCGGCAGGAGAAAAGAAGAAACAGATCTGGGAATAGATACGTTTGGGTAGGTGGTAAGAATGGTTCTTGGCCTGTCCTGAGCTGAGGTTTTGTGCTGTTGGGAAAGGACTCTAAGGAATTCTCTAGAAGCCTGAGAACCCGGATCTGGATGGAGCATGAGGAGACATTCCAGGCAGCAGAGGTGCTGTGAGGGAAGAGCTGTGAGTCTCCCACAGGAGGACAGCACATGTGTTTCCCATCTGTGGTCAGCATCTCTCTCTACCCCTGAAAGAAATTCCTAGAAGCACGTGCTCTAGGGATTCTTACCACTGAGCTACACACACACACACACACACACACACACACACACACACACACACACACACACACACACACACCCCTTGGTTGGGTTGTTGTTTTGAGACAAAACCTGGTGTAGGCTACCTTGGCCTGGAATATGTTTGACTGCCATCAAACATAAGATCTTCTCGACCCTCCATGCCTGGGTGTGCCCAGCTGTGTTTGCAGAAATGCTGACTCCTTCCTGGTAATGAGCCCCTGTGAGCTGGAGTCTGCAGTCACCTTCCACACACCCCACACCTCAAGGTCCTGTTTCTTAGAACTGTGCTGTCTGTGGGCCCACAGTTCACAGGCTCACAGATCTCACTTGTTTTCTGGCTAGCTTGTGAAGTGACGCAATGCCAGAGTGAGCCACAGAGCATTTGGGCCCTGGGACCACAAGCTGAGCTAGCTGCCTCTGGGTGGGCAGAGAGGGCAGATGAGACTGGCCGGGGGGCCTCGGAGGAGGAGCTGCCGGCTCTGCAAATCCGCATGCAGGAAACCTCACAGAGGTAGATACAAACTGGCCACAATTAACATTTTTATACACGATAATTACAGGGGAAACAAGACGTTATTCCAAGACAAAAGGAAACACACACACACACACACACACACACACACACACACACACACACACACACACGTTCAGGCCTGTTTTCACACTGAGTCTGTGGGTGCGAAAGAGCGTGGACTTCAGCAGAAACAACAGTAACAGAAGCAACCCCTTTCCTTTTTGATCTGTGACATTCCCTGTCCTTGACAGGACAAACATTTTCTATTCTTCAGAACAAACTTTGCTGGGACCTAATCACTTTTATGACCGCTTTGTGTCTGTGGGCCAGTGTGTAAGGGGTCGGTATTGGCTCACAGCGTGCAAGACCAAGTTCACACCACAAAGGAGATTTATGTGCCCCAGAGACAGAGGAGAAGGAAAAGGGAACAAGGGAAAAGAAAAAGGGATATTTATCCCAGAAGGCAAAGGGCTACCTCTGGCTAGAGAGGAGACAGGCATGGCTCACAGGTGGATGGTTTATAAAATTGAAATAGGAAACCCCGTGTTAAGATGAAGTGTCTCATTTTTAATTGTGCGTGATAATTAGCTGAGCCAAAGGGCCTTCAATACTTTGACAGCTGGACCTTGGGAGTCAGCCTCAGGAGGTGGAAGTGGCCAAATAAGGGAATGGACCTTGGTGACCAGCTTCAGGAGTGTGAGCTAACGGTTATCAGCCAGGCAGGGGGAATGGGGAGAAGGGTACGGCCTGCCAGAGCCATGTTTGTCATGCCTGTGCTAGCCGAGTCCCTTGAAGTTCTTCTCAAGCAGCTCAGCAGGATCCCTGGAGCACAGTCTCTCTGAGTCAATCAAACCAGCCTGGCCTGGAGCTAGAGAACCACCCTCAAGTTCGCTCGCAGCCATTGGCAGGTGGGCACTGAACCCGGAAACCTGCATACCCCAGGCACACATCTGTCCAACTGAGACTTAAGAAATATACATATTAAAACATATGTATATAAAGTTTTTCTTTCTACTTTGTAACTTGGGAACAATAAAAGACAGAAACAATAGATGCAAATCGTTCAAGAAGAAGTAAGAGGTAAACATTTCTAATCCTCAGCCACTGCACCAGGCTCTTGGCATCTAAGTAAAAGTCTGAGCGGAGTTTGGTCTCATGGCATCTTAGCTGCTAAGGACACTGGCAATTCCCACCACACTTTACAAATGTGACCTCGCTGAAGTAGCGTCCTTGGACCCTGTTCAGAACGTGCCATCATCATTCTTTTATGACCAAAATCCCATCCTCCATAACTACCCCCTCTTCCCTACCAGCAGCCTGTGACTCCCGGTTGCCATAGCAGCCCTAGGAACAGTCAGTGTGTTTGGTCCACCACTGGAAAATACAAATAAGCATCCTTAAGTTTAATACACCCAGAGCACACCTGGTGTTGCCGTGTATATGCTAAACACTCATTATTTCATGCAGAAGAAAAATAGAGCGTTGGTTATCCCTGGCTTACGGCAGAAGGAAACAGGTGACTCTTGCCAACTACCAGACACTGGATGCTACAGGGAAATTGCATTAAAATCATCCCCCTCCCGGCTAAGGGAAATGACTGTCAGAGACCTCACAGATAATAACCAGACTCCCGCTTCATCCCTAGACAGCCTAGACTTTGGCTCAGCCCCTACAGCTACTTGCTTTACATGTAGCCAAGCCCTTCCTGTTATAACGCGTGGCCCTGCCCTGGTTCTGCCCTCAGGAGAATCAGTGAAGGCCTTTAATGTTCTGTGACTGCCCAGCATTGCTCTACCCTGGGGTAGGCAGGGACACATGACAATTCTTTGTATCTTCTTCTGCCTCCATCTGCTTGGTCTATTTCTGATAAGAGGAAGCCTTTTGGTTTAGTTGTTTTGTTTTGTTTTAGTCTTAGTGAATCAAGACTGCAAACCATATTCAAGAAGGCACAACTAAAATAGCATTTGTTTCTGTAGATCCTACCAATGTGGGTTCTAATAAAGGTGCTGTGGCTTGAAAGAGACAGTAAAACTCACAATCAGATTTTCCTAAGGCCAGCCAAAAATCAAAATTCTAGCCTGGTTAGAATGACTGAGTTCTGCCAGTGCTTGATTCCACAGGCATCTAAGACGAAGATCAGAGATGATCTTTTCCTTTCATTTTTAAAGCTATCTACATAACAAGCCTCTCTGGGTCTTAAATTGTGGAGTGGTTGAGAAAATTGTGCTGAAGTCTTTCAAAGCAACAATCAAATTAACCTGAGGATGCACATGCCGTTCTTGCCTGTTATTTCTTTATGATATCTATGGGAAAGGGCAGAAAGGGAGTGTCCATGCCGCAGACCTGTACATACAACCAAGTTGCCAATGCTGACACGTCAAAGCTAAGGCAACACACAAGAGTTTGGTCTCCTGGCCTTCAACTCTTTATTATTCTAGAAACAAAACATCACATCACACCGACTGCACTTCCACACATGCAAGTACACTATATTTTTTTGTTATTGTCATTGGTATGCTCAATTCTCAAACGTATAATTTAGCAGGAGACAGTGGCTAGTTAAGTAAACCGCAAAATCCTGTCACTACATCTGAAGAAATGATCAAGACTTCACATATTCCCTGTTTTAGCAAAAACCACACCTAGCGTTCGAGAATAGGCCGCACACCCATAAGCAGAACCTGACATTAAGTCGCAAAGCCTGTGTTACTTACAAGAGGACAGAGACATGGCTGCCCTGTCGCTGGGTGTACACAGAAGCCTTGGTTCTCCAGCTGTGCTCAGTGCACAGCAACACATCTTTCAACTGAGAGCATAGGTGGCCCGTGACGTTTCTCACAGGCAGAGCTTACCCCACCTAATTTCCTGTTCTGAAAACCTCAGAAAAGTGTTTGAATGACTACCCGGTAGCCTATATAAGAAAGTTCAGAGCACCGTATCCAGCCGGATTTGAGGTGCTTGTCAGCACTTCCTCATGCCTACATGAGTGGGTGTGTCTAGAAAACATTTTGAAGAAATCACAGAATTTTGGTAAAAGGAATCTTTAAAAATGATCAGGTCAAACTGTCCTCTCTGTGCAGGGACTGGAGGAGACAAAGGATTTTATTTGTCCAGGGGTTTACAGTGATACAGGGAAAACTGAATTCTAAGGTTACGAATATCTGACCTTGAATGTTTGGTCCTCTGACTCAAGATTGACTCTGAAGAACTAATTTGGGTTTAGAGGAAAATCTAATGATCCATTTAAAAGGCTGACTGAAGCTGACTGTGGTGGTGAAAGCCTTTAATCCCAGCACTTAGGAGGCAGAGGCAGGTCATCTCTGTGAGTTCAAAGCCAGCCTGGTCTACATAGAGAGTTCATGGACAACCAGGGTTACATAGAGAGACAGTGTCTGAAAAAAAAGAAAAAGAAAAAGAAAGGAAGGAAGGAAAGAAAAGGAGGAAGAAAGCAAGAAAGAAAAACAAAAGAAGGGAAAAGATGATAAAATGGTTACCAAGCGTTGTCAGGTTTTCCCAAGGAAAGTGTTTGTATGGGAAATGGTCCAGTGGGCAGTGTCTGACACAGTTCACAGCCAGACCTCACAAAATTGATTAGTGAGCATGGTAACCTACCAGTAAACCAAGTGCTCGCAGGGTGGAGATAAGAGATCCTGAGGCCAAACTGGCCAAATTACCCAGCTCTGAGTTCAATTCAGAGATGCCACTTCACTAAAAAGGTGGCAGCAATGACAGCAGACACATAACATCAACTCAGGCCTCCACACGCACATGTACACATATACTACCCTCCTCCCTCCCCTTGAGATATACATGTGAAAAAAGACAAAGAAGTATTTGAAACTGTTCACCCAGGAGCTCTACCTTCCTTTAACTCTCCTCAGCATCACCTCGTTCCTCTCACAGCTCATCCGGATGACAGGAGAACGTGAGGGTGAGGGAGGAAAGGATGACTGCGGTAGTAAGGTCTCCTGGCACAACACCAGCTCCTTGAACAAGCTGTGAGTCGATTAAAATGTGTATATGGTTTTGTGATGTGGGGAGTTAGAAGGAATATGGCAGATTATGACAAGAATATTTTACTTGTTTCCATTCTAAAAGGTCCAAGAACGCAATGAGCTTTGCAGCCTTCAGTTTGGCGGGGACACAGACTCCTGACCAAAGAGGTAGTTCTGTGACGTCAGAGGGAAACCAGCTCCTGCCTGTGTGTTCACCAAATGCTCCTGTATGGGTCACAGTAGCTCTCAGGGGCCACTGACTTGTGAAGGAGTCCGTGCCTTCCTCGCTTTGGGGGCTCATAAATACCAAGAACAGAGTATTCGATACCAAATGGTCTCTACTAATGGTAACTGGATTGGCTTCTTCTCCCTGAAGCCCATGAAGAAAAAGGAAAATTGTGAGAGTAAGAAACCCACTCAAGCCAGGCTGGTCTACAAAGTGAGTTCAAGACAGCCAAGGCTACACAGACAGACCCTGTCTGAAAAAAAACAAAAAGAAAGAGAGAAACCCTCTCAAACAAACTGGACATCAGGGTGTAGTGCAAGGACAGGATCGATGGTCACACTACTGTAATCTAGGGATCCAAGTCTGGCCAGGCTTCTTGAAAACCACACGGCAGCTCAAAAGACCTTCTCTCTGGTTCCTTGGCAGCATTCTGGACTACCTCAGGTAAGCCACTCAGGGCATCTCCTTGTGTTAGGTACCACTTTGTTATAGCACCTCCAGTGCAGAGCACCTCAGTAAGAACATCCAGAAGGCCCTGGGAACATTCTTGGGACTTTTTTGGTAACTAATTCTTTCATTAAACTTTCCACCTAATTCTAATCAGCTCTGCTCACCATGGTCAGGGACACATAGCTAGCTCATCATTGGCCTTGAGTGGGCAGACATAGCTCCATGTACAAGTCTACTTGTGAGTCAGGTACCTAACAACCAAAGGATCAGAGGTCCTTCTCTTCAGGAAGGGGGAGATGGAATTGGCAGCCGTCATTCTCTGATCCTAAAATTCCTAAGAAGGCAGATTTCTGCAAGTTCGAGGGTAGCCTGGTCTACGTAGTGAGACCCTGTCTCAAGAAAAACAAAATCAACAAAAAATTTCAATTAAAGAGACAAGCTCATGTTTCTTATAAATATATAACTTTATATATTATATGTATTTACAATATATACAGTATACAAATTTTTTAATGTAATACTAAGAACAGGTTTGGAAAGAGATGTTTTCAAAACAGAGAATTACTACTTTAAAGCAGGTGGCTTCATGCTTTACCTAGAACTCAGTTGTAGACAACAGCCCTGGCCCAGGTTTATGTAGAAGCCAAAAGTCATAGAAGAGTTGCTGGGACATGGCTCTGACCCATCTCACACAGCCTGGCTTTCTACTAGCGCCAGCTAACACAGCCCCACAATCACCTCCAAAATGGGCAAATGCTGAGGCCTGGGCACAGGGCTTAGTGCATGGTTTGCATTTGAACTCTCCAAGGAATGAGCAAAGTGAGCACTTCAAGTCACCAGCTTTAAGAGACACTCTCTGCAGCCTACGAAGCAGCCACAGACTAAGGCTGGATCAAAGGCAAAGGCTCTGGCCTTCCCAGGTTGTGAGCAGAGCAGTCTACTCTCCCTGGAGCCAAGTGAATGACGCTCCAAGGGCGTGCTGTTTCTTCCTCTTGCTTCGGAAACCGGGGATACCTTTTATCTTGCGAACATTTCTTCACATTCAACGAGCTCATCTATCGTGCGCAGCAAATCTTCGAACGAAGGCCTTCCCTCTGGTTTCTACAATTAAAGTCAAAGGGAAGGTGTGAGTTTCAGAACCCATTCCCAGGCAAAAATCTCACCGCTCAAATCCTGTGGGACGCGAGAGAGGTAAGACTCAACACAAGCTGGCCTTTGCCCTAATGCACCCCACAGCTGCGACTCCTTTCTGAGCCCCTGCTGTTGGTCCCTGCTCAGGGACCTACGGGAGCTCCACAGTGGCCGAGAAATCAAGTCTGACTCATCTGGAGAGGCCTCTGTGACCTGTCCTTCCCCCATCTCCTGGCCACCTAACCTCATTTCCCACAAAAAGCCTTACTCTGGCTCTCTGTTAAAACATGCTAAGCCCCACCCTTGGGTACACACACCATGTTTATAACCAAATCCTCGACTTTGTTCACACTGCTCTCTCTGGTACCACTTCCTGCCCAATTGGCCTCTGCTTACCCCAACCAGTGCTTGTGGGAGGTGTCACAGCAAGTGACTGGGGAGCCTCAGCTTTGGTGCCAAGTGGGCCTGTGATGCTTTGTAGGTAACTGGCCCTGGGCAAGCATCACCCTCGTGAGTCTGACGGTCACAGTACAAGTATCTCTACCTCAAAGAGTTATTCTGAAAACTAAATCTAAAGGTCTCGACACACAGCACGTGTGAATTTCTGCCTTTCAAGGCTCTCTCCTGGCGTTTAGCGTTGTCTATGGAGGGGACATTTCGACGTTTCTAGAGATAAAGTACAACTCCTGCACAGAAGGGAGAGGAGCAAACTCCGCCAGGCTCATTCCTGGATGGGGAGGGGTTCCCACTTGGGCAGGAGACATCAGCCTGAGTATTGAACTAACTATGAGCGTTCTCCATTTCTTCAGAGTCTTCTCAGTATTCAGAACTGAGGCAGAGACTTGGTTTTCCGCTGGAGCTCGATGCCCCTGAGCGGGAGGCAGGTCCTCATTGGGTCTTAAGGACTGTACCTTCCCCCATCCACTGGGACCAACCACAGAATGTTTTACAGATCGTAAGACAACACAAAGAAGGAGCCATACCTCCTGCCAACACCTCAGCATCACCTCATACAAATATTTGGATGCCAACGTTGGCCGGTGGAGTCGGTGGCCTCGAGTAACCATGGTTACCACTTCGTAATTGGTGTTCTTCTCAAAGGGCATCCTGCCTTCTGTGAACACTTCCCACATTAGAACGCCTACAAAACGGTAAGGTTTACTCAATGATGTGCCTGCTTCCTCCTCAGGTGGGGGGTGGGGGAGGGACGTGCACCCATGGGCCTTACCAAATGACCAGACGTCTGACTTGCTGCTAAAGCGGCTGTAATTAAACACTTCCGGGGGACACCACTTCACAGGGAACTTGGCACCAGAGGAACTTGTGTACTGATCATCTAGAACGTACCTAGGATGAGACACACCACAGGTCACACCCTTGCATGAGAGACGTGAGCTTTCATTTCCCCCCTTACAAAGTCAGACCAAGGCAGTAACTGACTCTGTCATGCACCCGGCTGAAGGTCATGGCCTTGCCTGGTGCTGTCTAGCTCCTTGGCATACGCTGAGGACATGAAAAGGTGACCTGGTGCGTGCACGGTCATTGTTCTGTTGACCGCCTTTCTTCTTTATGAGGCAACAGAGGCAGAATACTATACAAGTGTGGAAAACTTTGGAGGTATGTGATTTTGTTCTCTGAACAAACTTCTACCCAAAGGCCCTGCATGCAGAAGACCTAGCAAAAGCAGGGCTGCTTAAAGGAAGTGGTAAGAAAGAACCAGAGGTGCCTGTGTTCTCAGCCCCACAGTTCCGCAGAGCACAGTTTAAAGCCACAGCACATGAAAACAGTGAGGAAAAAAAATCAAAGGCTAAACGAAGCATAAAAAGATGGTAAATGTGCTATATTTATACACCATTACACCACCTCTCCACACACATACTCAAACAACGCTTTATTATTTTTCTATGTGAACACATACAGACCCACCCGGAAAGACACACCGAAACCGTAGCACTGACAAGTGCCGAGGAGAATCCCTGACTAGGCATGGGTGCGAGCACCTCGGCCCTTCTGCAGTATATTCAGCACGCGTTTACCAGAGGGATTATTAACGCCGTATATATTTATATGAAGCTAATTCTAAAGCTGTCAGGCAAGAAGATCCAAATGACTGCGCAAACTTCCTCTGCTGGATGGTACAGTCAAAGATGGTATCTGGCAGATGATGCCACCTCGGGCTGGATCAATTAGTTGTCAGCCAGGTGAGTTTGAATCTAGTGCATACAGAATAGTTCTACAATGACCGGTATAACAGTACCGACTGTCTGAAAGCCAAATATATGGAGAACGACTGTAAGACAGTGGAGGGCCACCTGTCAGGTGCTGAACACCTTTACATCCAGCACAATAAGATGGATAATTAGGGTTTTGAGGGTCAGAAGTTGCCAGTGACAGTGCTCTGGCCTCCAAAGGCTAGGATCTTCCTGGGAGCTGTCCTTGGCCCGAGAGGACCTCTCTATGCTCTTAACTGTTGGTAGCTCGGCCTCTGGAACAGCTGCCTCGGCCCTCTTCTGGTTCCCTGGGCAGGTGACACTAGCCCCAGCCTTTACGCAGCACCACTCTTGCTCTCTGGTGTTGGCCACTCAGTGTTCCAATGTGAGGAAAGCCTTGCTGGCCCCAGCTCTCCAGTGGCTACCTCCACTCCCCAATCCCAAGTTATCTCTTCCACAGACGACAGCAGACTTTTCCTGAGAAAGGCCAGGTAACGCATACAGGATTTTAGATTCTGCAGGATGCGCAGTCACTGTGACAGCTCAAGGTTTTGCCTCTGCAGTGTGAAAGTGGCCAAAGACAGCTATCAACAATGAGTCAAGGCTGTGAGTCTCAATAACACTATTCTTTTTAGTGGACAGTGACTTAAATTTCAGATAATTCTCAGGTGTCCTGATACGCTTTTGGTTTCTTTTTAACTATTTTTTAAATGGAAATCCCATCCTTGACTCCTGGGATGCACAGAAAGGCACAGATTGGACTGGCAGGCCATCATTTGCTGACTCCCCGCCCACAGTCACTCCAGGGCTATGTGTCTTCTTTCTCCATCATGTGGGCTGATATGGGAAGAAGCTTCAGTTTAGTCTCTGCCATAGTTCACAGGGTTGGGCTTGTCACACGGTAGACACCTGACTTCTAATATAGCCACGAGTCAATGGACAGAGGGAAAGATAAAGAGGGACAAAAATGCCTCTTAAAACTCTATTCTAACACTATCAAAACTACAAAAATTAAGAGATTAAAAACATTGAAAACAGGTCTACTAAGCACTGCATCACCAAACACATTCCAGAAGATTCTACAAATCTAATCTGATGAGAGAGAGAGAGAGAGAGAGAGAGAGAGAGAGAGAGAGAGAGAGAGAGAGAGAGGGAGATTTAGTAGGCTCTACTACCATCTAGTGGAGAGAGTTGCTAACATCGTATACAATTAGCCTAACTTCCCAACAGTTGAAGAGATTTCCTTTTTGCTTTATTGGTGCAAATTATTCCCATATTAATTTTTTTAAAGGCATACTCTCCTGTATCCTAGGCTGGCCTCAAAGTTGTTATACAGCCAAGAATGACTTTAAAAATCACGACTCTCCTGCCTCCACCTCCAAGTACTAGAGTATCGCTACAACCAGGCCCCAAGTTTTTGTTTCAGTTTGGGGAGGTACGCTTGCTGGGGGTGTGCATCTAGAGGACAGAGCACAGCTGTGGGTGGTGTGGGTGTGTGCTTGGGAACACATCCACCTACTTTGAGACAGGTTCCCTCAATGGCTTAGAGTTCACCAGTTAATCTAGGCTGGCTAGCCAGAGAGCCTTGGGGATCCATCAGTCTCTGCCTCCCCAGTTCTGGGATTTCAAGCATGAGCTATCACTTCCGGAGTTTTTCCTGGGTTCTGGAAAAACGCAGGTTCTCATGTTTGGGAGGCAAACAGTTTACCCACGGAACTGTCTCCCAAGCTTTCTCATGCTCATTAATTAGTTAAAGCAATGTGACCATCCCTTAAAAGCACACAGTACTGAACCATACCTGGCCATTCCAAAATCAGATACTTTGACAACTCCTGCTTCACTCACTAGACAATTTCTGGCAGCCTGGAAAACAACGTTGTGATTTATTAGAAAGTCCTACAGCAAAGGAAAACCAGAAGTTCAATTTCCACAAATTATACTGTAGTCAGCATCAGAAAAGATGTACATGTGTCCATGTACATTGCTTTCATCCCTATAGAAGGTACATACAACACGAATCTGAAACAATTTGGAGAGGGAGAGTAGAAACGCCACAAGGTATTATGGCACTATCTGTGAAAAATGCTGGGGAGGGAAAGCAGAGGGCAGAGAAGACAGGAGGGGAAGGAGGAAACTGAGAAGTGTCTCCATCCCAGCCATTTAGAAAAGGGTTGGTTTGGTTTGGTTTGTTCTTCCTAGTATTTTCAGAAGTAATGAAAACTCCCATCTCTTAGTTGAGAGATGGTAAACATGAGCTCAGGATTTCTCTGGTAGTTTCTGTTCACCGTGTGTAAACTAGATAGAGCTTGCCACTTGGTCAGAAGGTCAAGGTGAGGCCTAGCTTCCCCATTTCTCACAATAGGCAAGCCAATCTCACTTCCCCAAAGATAGCATTCTTATCTGTAACACAGTGACAGGGTATAAATCTGCTATGAGTGGCTATTTCCTGGGGAATCTTCCAGAGCTCAAATAATTAATTCATGGAAATTTGCTTAGAGACAATTAGTGTGCGTGTTATTAGATTTAATAAAGGTCTTTTCCTTTACAGTTATCAAGTGATTGAAATTTACCAAGTTTTAAAATAATGAAATCTTGTTAAACCAGGGAACTAATACAACACAGCTCACTGGCTGACCCCACGTGACAAGGGAGCCAGCCAGTGAGTGGGCGGCACCGGGAGTGGGCGGCACCGGAAGTGGGCGGCCAGGGCGGCGTCGGTTACCAGGTCTCTGTGGATGAAGCTGTTTCTCTCCAGGTACTCCATCCCTTCGCACACATCCTGGCACATGCTCAGAAGCACATCTCTGCTAAAATGGCCTTGTCTCTGCCGGAGGAAGTTCAGGAGGCAGCCCCGTTCCATGAACTCGGTGACGATGTAGAGGGGCTTCTGCTGGGTGCACACGCCATAGAGCTGGACCAGCTTGGGGTGTGTTAACTTCCTGAGAGCAACGGCAGACATACACAGAGAGCGTTACCACAGGAAAAGAAACCGGCAGATGCACGCACTGGGCAGGGCCAATTTCTAATACAAAAGGGGAGAGCTGGTAGAAGCTAGAAACTTATATCATGGGGCTGGAGAGATGGCTCAGTGGCTAAGAGCTCTGGCTGCTCTTCCAGAGGACCTGAGTTTAATCCCCAGCATCCACATGACGGCTCACAACTGCCTGGACTCTAGTCCCACGGGAATCTGATGCCTTCTTCTGGCCTCTCTGCAGGCCCAGTGTACACAAGGTGCGCAGACATACACACAGGCAAAACACCTATACTAATAATACTAATAATACTAGTACTAATACTAATACTAACAATAATAATAATAATAATAATAATAATAATAACTGCAGCAACAATAACAATAGAAACTTACATCATGACTTTAGCTTCCTCTATAAAATCCTCCTCACACATGGCACCTTCCCGAATAGCTTTGATGGCTACTTTGTACTGGGCCCGCCACTTGCCAAGCCTCACCACTCCAAACAGCCCACTCCCCAACTCCCTCATGAAGGTCAGCTCTGATGGGTTAATCTCCCATTTCTCTGTAAGACAGATAAGGAAAGGAGACCTTTGAAAAGAAAGCAGTATAAATCCACGGGGGAAGAGACCAGCCCCACAGTCCCGGGTGACACAGTAATAATTACGAGAAGACACAGCACAGAACTGCAGCCTGTCCCTAGACACCCAGACTGCACAGCCAGCCAGAACCAGGATGGCAACTACTTCAGCAGTGACACGACATTTAGTTTTTCCCTGTGGAAGGATTTGATAAATAATGACAAAAACAGAAAATCTAGTGTGACTATAAAGTATAACCATCTAAAAACACATTCTATCAATGCATTAAAAACAGTTGCAACGAAACAAGACAAAATAAAAAGTTGCAAAACTTGCACCCAGGGAATTCTTTTGCTAAAACCACCAACTCTTCACCTGCCCACAGGGTGACTGCAGCTTGGTGAAAGGCTAGGATCTCTGCCTTTGTCTGCACCATCTCATTTACTTCTGGTCACATACCTGTGAGTGTAGGCGTGTCAGTCACTCACACAGCATCTACCTAAAACCCGCTGATAGCTAACTGACTTTCTCCCCTTCGTGGATGAAGGCACAGAGGCAAGAGGAGCATCTTACAGCTCTTACAGTGTTCTATTCTGAATACTCCAAGAGTTCTAAATCTGCAGTCAGCCTCGGACTCGGGGAGTAGCCATACCTCCCGGGTCACACCGGGTACACGTACAGGCAACTATTCATGATGGCAAGGCTGTATACTGGAGCAGGGGCAACCAGCTCCTGAGAACCAGCTCTGCCCGGCAGGCGAATAAAGACTTCCTCACAACACCTTGCAGGGGCAGATCTGACATAATTACCAAGCGGACCACAGTTGGACCAAGACTGCTCAAGGGACACCTCCCATCGGCTCTGCCCCAATCCTTTCTCTGTTGCACCCTTAATGCGAGCACCCTCTTCCCAAGACACAGGATTAAACCTCCTCTCTTGGCTTTTTACCAGCTCTGCCCCCCTCCCCCCATCCCCTCCCTCTCTCCCCCTCCCCCCCTCGCCCCTTAGTTGGCACCGTGAGACAGGTGGTCTAGCAGAGGCTGTTGGGGCTGTCAGAGCCTGGGCTTTCTCCCTAGAGCTCTGGCTACAGCTCCCCAGAGTTGAACTCTAGGCATCTTCATTTGTCTCGTAGCGCTGGACTCTTTTTCCGTTGCTCACCGATGCAACTGGAACGGGAGACTTACCGTAGCTGAAGCCTGCAGTAGTAGGCGCGTTCTTCCCCTTGGTGCTAACCGGGTACCGCAGCCTGGTGACAAGCCCTGAAGAGTGAAGAAACTACTGCAGTTGGATTTTATCTTAATCACTCTACTTAGTCAAGCGCTAAATGAGAAATGCACAGGAAACACCGTTCACTTATTTGAACCTCCTCTTCTTCATGTACACAGTATACTTTCAACCTTTCTGTACACGTCCCCTTCAATACGGTGTGAGGACAAGGCTAGCTCCTTCTTTCCTCTACTACAGTACAGGATATTAAAAGATTTCCAGTGAGTATTATCAGGGAGTTCATGGTGTTTTCTAATATGAGATCTGAACGATCAAAGAGAATTTTAACAGGATTCAACTGATAAAACTCAGCCTTCATGACTGTAGCATTAAGGTCATGCTCTGGGGGGAGGTCTGTCTAACACTGGAAGTCAGCAAGGTTGGCCAAATCCTTTAAGTTGTTTAGTATCCCCAAGAAGCCTCAGGAGGCTCTCTTCTAGGGCCGTCCAGCTCGGTCCATATTTCTCCTATACAGCACATCCCCTCATACTTTACAGTTGTGTGTGCATCTGGGCTGTTGACCAGCTAATGTCCAATATACTCTCCTCCAAGGCTTGGTTTCCTGCATGAAGCAGGCACTAAATACATACCAGTTAAATAGATTAAGATAGTAGTAAAAGTAAAACATATAAGAACACAAAAAAATAGAAAAAGAATTATAAGAATAAAAGAATAACAGAACAAGATTATAGAAAAGGTTTTCTGGAAGAAAAACTGATAAGAATTAATTGCTAAGTTGTTTTTTTGTTTTGTTTTGGTTTTGTTTTGTTTTTTCTTTTGTTTTTTTGTTTTTTTTTTCAAGACAGGGTTCTTTGTGTAACCCTGGCTGTCCTGGAACTCTGTCTATAGACTAGCTGCCTCAAACTCTGCTTCCTGAGTCCTGGCATTAAAGGTGTGCACCACCATGCCCTGCTTAATTGCTCAAATACTAAGTACAGAATTGCAGAGCAACCAAGCAAACCCCATTGTAACCGGTACTATAAAGAAACCTGCATGTGTTGCATGTGTTTCCATGCAAACACATAAGTACAACTGTTCATATCCTCAGTCACGAAATCCAAAATGTGGAAACAATCTAAATGTCCACACAATGGATTGTTATCTTCCAATAAAAAGGAGTGGACATCTTCTCTGGCTGCCTCCATTTTGAAATTTCAACTTCCTCAGGATTTCTTTCCCAGGACAGGTCAGATTTAAGCAGAACACACATGGCAATCTCTAAGAATATGCTTAATGAGTCCATCCTAGAGTAATAAAATAAGCAAAACAAAACAAAACAAAAATGGAGATTTACATAGTCCAGAGTCCCCACACCCTTTCCCCCAGTATCACCACGTCTCGAGCTTGCTCACATGCAGGCTGCTTCTTGGTTTCCACAAGCAGATAAAGGAAATTTTTTTTGTCAAGGTATGCGTGTTAAAATAGCTTCCAAGACTGCAGTGTAGAAGGCCAATTGTCTATCTTGCCATTTAGCTATATTACACTGACATTATACTTAATAATTTAAGGATTAAACACAGACTTATAAGTGGCCTAGGAGCCTAACACTTGTGCAGATATTATCAAGGCTCGGCATAGTAATTTATACAATGTACTGTATAATTCCTGTATTTCAGGCCTTGATCATTTTTGTCTTTTCTGATATGCCAACAAGGAATGCACAATACAATCTGGACAAATGTAGAAGTGTTACAATGAACGAAAACAACAAATAAACAAATGAAAAACCCAGCCACAGCATAAATGGATGAGTCTACTTCTATGAACTGCTCAGAAAAGACAAATCTATTAAGACAGAAACTGGGTTAGTGGTTGCCTGGGGCTGGGCTGGTGAAGGCGGGGCATGGGTGACTGCTGATGGGTACACGATCTCTTTGGGGGATGAGGACAGTGTTCAAAAAATTAGATTATGGTGATGTGACTGTTGGCACACTGTAAATACTCTCTAAAAGCCATTGAATCCGGTATTTTAAAAGGATTAATTCGATGGTGTGTAAATTACATCTCAATAAATCTTCCTATCATCTGTACATGTAAACGAGTAAATTACTTCATAGAACGGTAACAGACACTGTAAAGAGGCCCTTTGATTACAACTCACAAGTCAACTTTCCACAAGTGGAATTGGGCACCTGGCTACTGGACACCATTGCTGGTCAGACAGAGAGGTTCTTGGGAAAGGAAGTGGTCAGAGACCAGAAGAGGATCTGGAGAAGAAGGCGGAAGAGGAAGAGGAAGGAGGCTGGCATCATGGGTTAGGTGGAGAAGATGCACGTGGCTGGCGTGGATGGAGGATTTGGCCCAGATGAAGAATTTGGGATCATGGATGGGTTAGCTTGATAGAAATTATTAGAAGCCGATGGCATGGGTACCTGCCCCAATATGGGAGGTAGTTTAGGGGATTAATATCTGCCCTGCTCCCCGTGAACCAAGGGTATTTTAAAATATAACAGGTATCTGTGTTTCGTTGATTGCTAGTGGGTTAGAAAATACTGCTGTAATAATAATTATAGGGCTAATAATAAACATTTATAAGGCTCTATTTATAAATTGACAGCGACACACCCTTGTTGAATCAGGTCCTTTTCTAAGGCTAGTGAATTCTGTTCTTCTGCCGGGCTAGTGTTGTAAGACAGGATACCTTCCAGGTGTGTAGCTGTAATGCGCCATCGCTCCCAGCCAATCATGTGACCATAAGGGTCACTCTCTCATTCTCTACAGTGTTCCATGTTACAAAGCCAGCATGCTCCGTAGATCAGCTATATGAAATATACTTCCCATTTAAGGTATTTTTCAGTTCATGATGGTTTTATGAAGACATAATCCCACTATAAAGTGAGGAGTATCTACACTCTGCTCCTTGGAAAGCCTTCGCATAAACTGAAACTCTGGCTCACCTGAAAGCTCCTATGAGTGCCCTACACACATCTTTGAAGTTTACTTGTTGAGATGCGGGGAGGGACTTCCTTGTGTTGCTCAGACTGGCTTTGAACTCCGGCTCAAGCATTCCTCCAAACTCAGCCTCCTGGGTTGCTCTTTAAGTAGGCATATCTTGGAATTTTAGTTTAGCACCAAGGCTAAAGAGCACAGAAGTGGGAGCGTCCACATATACTAAAGGCCTTGAGGCCTGTGATGGAAACGCAGCGTTCTATGGCATTTGTTATGACTTCTGTTTTTTTCTCTAGATACGGAATTTTTAAATATGCAATAATTTTATATCAGCCACAGTGTACAGATAACTACATAAAAACTACCTTTTGAGGAATTCGTCGCCATATCTGCTCGTGTGTCACTAACAGCTCACTCACCTGCTGCGTTGTGCTTGTGGTATTCGATGATTTCAGGAATTGACCCAAAAGCATGCTTTTCTGCTAGGTAATACTTCTTTGGGGATGTTGCTGTTTCTTTTATGTGGTAGTGTCTGAAACCTGACGAGCCTTCTCTATTAAAAAACAAAACAAAGCACTGTATCACACCCAGGTGGTAATAATGGAACATCATGCGTAGATGGTATCTATAGGGCAGCCCCCATAGGTCACTTCCTGCTGACCCCTTCCCTGCCTGACATAGACAGCGTGTTTACCATTCCCTTAGAGTTTTGGCTCACATCAATGGGTGGAAGTCTTGACAGCACTCACAATAACAAAGTCGGCTGCACACGTGGGAAGGAAACCGAGAGCATTTACCATCTCCAGCCAGCCGCGTGGAATTTTAATTTGCTGTTAGTTTCTGTCCTGCAGGGATATAGACCTGCAGTGCCTAGAACACTTGCCCTTCTCTAAGGGGATGGATTAGACGTCAGAATCCGTACATTCTCTTGTAGACAGCCTTGCTGACTACAGATCCCCAGGCGTCCACGCTCTCACATGCTCTGAGATGATGCATAAGTGCCCTTAGGGTGGAGTGTGGCTTCCTTGATGCTGAGGTGACCTGCAGTCAGAGTCTACATCTCGGGCATCTGTTCCTCCCTTCACGCTGCTCTCTGCGTCATTTTACATCCACTACAGGCATTCCTGGTGTTTCCCTGAACTCACTGTCTCCTCTCACTGTTGAGGCAGCAACTCTCTTTCCCTTCTCTCCGGTTTTTCCTGTCTCCCTGTAAGGTCTTAGCTTGGACGTCACTCAGGAATAACTGAAATGTGTCTTGGGAGTATAACATGCTGCCTCCCCCCACCCCCCACCCCACACCCCCAACTCTTATGCTACCATGGCTTCTGATAGGCCTATCTGTGGCCCTCATTAAGCTACTAAAGCCTGCTCTACTCAGTGTAGCATCCTTTGTGCATAGCTCAGAACATAGTAATTATCCAATGAATGTCAGTACATCTTCCATAGCTATATATACATATGTATGTGTATATTTATGTATACACACATATATACATATGTGTGTGAAACTATAGGGAAATTTTCTGAAAAAAATGAGCATAAAATATGGCCCAGATTTTAGAAATGAAGGTTAGATTTTTTTTTCTAATGATGAAATGGAGTATCTTATTTGGAAGATTAGGAACACATACAGGCAACATAGGAAGTTCCTATAAAAACTCTTAAGAAGATAACTCATCAGATAAAATGCCTGCTATGAAAGTAGAAGGACACGAGTTCCAATCCCCAGCACTCTTATAAAACCTCGATGTGCTGGCATGTGCCTCTAACTTTAGTGCTGGCACAGGGTGTAGGGGTGGGAAGGGACAGACTGATCCCGAGAGCTCACTGGCCAGCTAGTCTAGCCAGCTGGTGAGCTCTGGGTTCAGTGAGAAGCCTTATATGAAAAATTAAATAATAAATAAATATGATGGCAAAGCATTGAGGATGATACCTGTAAATCAACCTCTAGCTTCCACATGTATGCATGTGCAGGTGAGCACACCTGCACCCACACACTAACATGCAGATCTCACACACACACACACACACACACACACACACACACACACACACACGATGAACAACAAAAGCAACAACTATCACCCAGGCGGAAGTACTTACCCCCCAAACTTTGTGTAAAGGGAGACTGTGTACAAGCCTGGTTGACTGGAGTCCCGCACCATAAAACCACCTTCTTTATCCTGAAAACCAAAATAAGACATTCCTTTCTAAAATTCCAGTTGTTAATGCTGTGGCACCCTCTGTGTAGGAAATCTGCTGCCAACAAGAGCAGCTTAACCGAGCCCCTTGAGTCTCTCTGCCACAAACCCCTGGGCTATGGGATGACACACTCACATTCCCCAACTGCTTCTCTCGCACACTGAAGCGGGCCTGAGCTAGAGTGCCTCAGGGGCTCTGCAGAGTTTCCAGGCAGATAGCTGGCTCTGTGCTGTAGCCCTGGGCGGGTGAAGACAATCCCTGGATCTAGTCCTAGGCTTCAGCTCAGAGCACTCTCATACATGGTAGGAGCTTTCCACAGCATCAATCCCTCTCCACATAGCCTTTCTCCTGTAAAGACTGCAGGGCTCTCTGCAGGGATGTATTTAAACCCCCTTGATTCGGTGTCAGGTATCATAATACAGGGAGATGGAGTAACTCCAACAGAAATCCAAACATGCAAACAACACTGAGTGTGTGATGGTTAAATTCTCATCAGATTCCCAGTTGAAGGGAAAGAAAAGGAAGCCATGCATCTCAGACACCTCTCTGCCTCAAACACACAGAGATCTGCCTGCCTCTGCCTCCCAAGTGCTGGGATTAAAGGTGTGCGCCACCACGCCCGGCTTGCAAGTTCCTCTTTTCCTCTAATTTCACTTTAAGATGTGAGTAACTCGTCATGTTTATTACAATAGGCGGCTACGTGTTATTAAGTTTTCATTTATAAAACGTATCACATAATATTAATGTAAATAATTGTAAAACAAATGAATCCAAGCAAAACACAAATACATTGAAATACTAAACCCAAAGCAGCAAGTGACAGACCAGTAGGGAAGTAAAAGTCTGCTCAGCCGTGGGTGCACGGGTGCTCCCTGGCAATGCAGACGCCAGTGTGACCATCCAGTCTGCTCTGCTCCAAAGAGCTGAGTCCTCAGCTGCAGAATGTGACCATACTTTGATGTAAGGGATTACACAGGTCATTAAGCTAAAAGTAAGTCATCAAGGTGCATCTAGGTCAGTATGACTGGTACCCTTACTAAAAGAGACAAGTAGTACATGCATCGAGGAAGATGAAGTCAAGAGGGGGCGGGGCATAATAGCTGTCTCCAAGCCAAGGAGAGCAACTTAAGTCCTCCCCTCACAGGCCCCAGAAGCAGTCAATCCTATTGACAACAGAAGGACATACTGTGTGAGAGGACATACTGTGTGAGAAGGAATCTCACACAGTAGGGATTCCTTCCTGGGCCTCAGATTAAGTACACCAAACACCTGTTTTTACAGAGAGTTCATGTTTGCAGAGAGACCATTTATTAAGCAAGAAAGAAAAGTTAAAGTGTCTGCTTTCTGACTCAGGCAGAAAAACAGCAGCAAATGACCTCGCAGGTATAATCCTTGGGAAGAACAAAAGGGGAGGTCTGTGTCAGAATGGTCTAGGATGAGGTGTTTACATTTTACTTGAGCATGTTAATTAGGTGAGCCAAAGGGGGCTTTTGGTTGCCAGACTTCAATATAAGGTCCAGACAGCTGGACCTTGGTATTCAGCCTCAGGTGGAGGAAGTGGCCAAATAAGGGAGTGGACCTTGGTGACTAGCTTCAGGAGTGTAGTCTAATGGTTTTTAGCAAGGCAGAGGGAATGGGGAGAAAGGCATGGCCTGCCAGAGCCATGCCTGCCACGCTTGTGCTAGCCAGAGCCACGTCAACCACGACTTTGGACTGTAAGTCTCCACAACTGGCAAGTCATGAAGTTCTGATGTTTGAGCCACATGGCTTGTGGCTCTTTGATACATTAAACTAACACTCCAATATTCTCTTTTAAGTGACGTGAGAAAGCACAGCCCCTTGAGACTTTAGAAATAAGTCTACGGAACCACACACAAAGGGGTCATTAAGATTAACATGTGCTGAAATGCAGCTTGCAAACTGAGGACAAGCACTTACTTCCGTCCTGAGGAGTTGCTCCGCCTTGCTTCTGTTCGTATTTCTGCAATACCATCTGACCAGAAAAAAGATGTTTATCAGATTTCAAAAATTATTTGTTTTATTCTTAGTATGACTACAAGCTAATACAGTTTAATGAAGACAAACAAACAAACGAAACACAACCACACTAAGGACACTCACAATCCCAACAAGAACAACATGTTTTCATGAACATGCCTCCACATGGTTCCCACTCACATTCTTAGAAAGACATGTTATGCATGCCCACGTCTGTTAAATGGGATCACGGGCTACTCGTGTGCCACAACCTGAACTTGTCACAGGACAGCTTTGCAAATCAATACAAGTTCTAAGTATCTGGGCACAGAGGAGCCATATTTCATCTGATCTTGTCATTCAACATACAAGGGCATTTCCAGTGTTTAACAACCACATGCACAGCAAGAATTAGCTTTACTGCAATGACTAACCCATGCAGCAAATGTCACTCTACACTGCTGTCTCGGATTCTGACTAAGTCTAATTCCAGTTCCCCGTCTCACCAGCATGGCAGATCACCAGGTCACGGAATTTCATGTAGATCTCAAGGGTCAAGAGATAAGGAGCAACCATGAATAACAGGCCACCCAGGTAGTCCAGACTTTCCGATGTCCAGCACACCCAGACCCCCATAGTTCTCTTAACCTCCACCTTGGTTCTGTGCCTTGTCTCAGTGCACACCCTCCCTCCCTACCCTCCCACCTGGTCCATACCCCGGGGTCCTGCAGACCTGCCCCTTCCTGGCCTTTGGGAAGACTCTCTCTGTTACTGCCATCTCCCTCATCCCCAGAGACAGGCTATCCTTTTAGCGTCCCCCAGTATCAACCTTCCATGTGATTATAGGCAAATGGGCCCCAAAGAGTATGAATAAGGTAATTCTTTTAGGCCTTCAACTTTAAGTTTGCTTTGCTAGATGTTTTTGAAATGGCAATAAATCCTCCATCACTATCAAATTACAAATGTCCTAAAGTCACTGGGGCCTCTTGGGGCATCTGAATTTCCCACTATTGTCTCAGCCTATTCATAAAAGGTCCTATTGTATAGCACTTTTCTCTGGGATTGAAAAAAAATCCATCCTACAGGAAGATCCTTAACACAAAGGTATGCAAGTCAAAATAGCTTAGGAAGTCCCTGAAACTGAGCGGATTCACTGATCCTCTTCCTTCCCAAGAATAAACAGTGAAGATGCTGAGAGTCACTCTCAGACAAGACAAGCTGCAAAGAAGACTCTCAGATAAGCCCAGTCGCCTGGAAGAAGCTGAAACCAGCCAACGTGTCTTGAAGAGGTTTGGATCAAGAGAGTCACTTGGAAAAGACACTCTACAATATTATTGAGCTACGTACAGTTTGTCCTCGGTTCCTAGTTTCATGAGATGTCACCCATGCTGAGGTGGACACTGGTAATAAAGCTGTCTTAGAATTATTTCTGCTCCTGTAAGTAACCTTTCACTCATATTCTTGTAAGTAACCCCAATAAAATTCATTGGTACACGAAGTTGGACTTTGGTCTGTTATGAGCTGAGTAGGTGTGTGTGTGTGTGTGTGTGTGTGTGTGCGTGTGTGTGTGTGTGTGTGTGTGTGTTGCTTCCCCCAAGAAAAAGTCTGTCACACAACAGGCTTCTGTTCCCAAGCAACTGTACAAGAGAATTCAAAGGCTCCCCCTGATTGAGAAAGGTAAAATTACAAAGAGCAAAATCCAAGGAAGATGTCTGCCACCTGAAAGTTTTTAGAAAGCAACTGAATGCCAAGTAAAGCTGCAATACAGTGTAATGCCGGTGGAGCCTGTGGTGATGAGCTGGGCCTAGAAATGATCAGCTCGTGCATCACACTTTAGGAAACGAGGCCAAGTACACCAAAACTGCCTTTCCGATCAATCCATTTCTGAAGGCAATTGGAATAGGACAATAAATTAGAAGAGAGTAATTCTCTCTCTACATGTACAAGAAATATTTATCAGACACCCAAAACTGTCACAAAATTTGGTTAAGAAAAGGTAGCCAATTATACACTAGCAAGATGTTTAAGATTGAAAAATTTAATTTATTAACAAAAAGAAGATCCAGTTTCACACTTCGCTGTGCTAGAAAGAGAGGGAGGTGTGGCTTTTAGTAAATGTAGCTTTTTTTTTTTTAGTTTTTTTTATTTTATCTTTAGCTATTTTGTTTGTGGGATCTTCTCCTAACTCTCTCAGCTCAGCTTCTCCTGGCTCAACCATCACCAACTACCTTCTCTTCTCACTCTGCTAGCACAATTCACTTTTATTTGTCTCTTATTTTCACTCTGCTCAGTCTCAATCTCTCTCTCTCTCTCTCTCTCTCTCTCTCTCTCTCTCTCTCTCTCTCTCTCTCTCTCTCTCTCCTGGCTTTTTATATCCTCTCCTGTTCCCAAAAGTTCAAGAGCCAACTGACAATGAATGGCATAGCTTCATTTAAAGGGCCAGACACATAAATTATTTCATACTACAGGGAGGGTTCAGGTGCAGGAAAATGGGAGAGCTACACTGTAGCTTTAAGAAAATAGTAAGATACCCAGAAAAATAAGGAGGTCTCTTCCTTATTTACATTGTAAATTCCAGATCCTGGGAAAGGATAAAAGAAACAGAAGAGTGAAGGAATCTGTGGTACAAGAAGCAACTCTTTGAAATACATTCCAGAACCTTGTTTTTTTTTATTTTATTAATTTATTCAGATTACAACTTAATTGTTATCTCATCACTTGTATCCTCCCATTCCTCCCTCCCTCCCACTTTTACCCTATTCCTCTCCCCTAGGTCTATGATCGAGGAGGACCTCCTCCCCCACCATATGGTCATAGGCTATCAAGTCTCATCTTGGTAGTCTGCTTATTCTTTCCCTGCATGCCAGGAGGCCTCCCCACCAAGGGGAAATAGTCAAATACGAAGCATCAGAGTTCATGTCAGAGTCAGTCCCTGCTCTCCACATAACTATGGAGAATGTCCTGTCCATTGGGTAGATCAGAGTAGGGGTTCGATGTTTACTACTGTATTGTTCTTGGTTAGTGCAATAGTTTGAGCAGACCCCCCTGGGCACTGATCTACCCATCACAATGTTCTTCTTGTAGGTTTCTAGGACCCTCTGGGTCCTTCTATTTCCCCATCTCCTATATTTCAGAGCCTTGTTTTTTGTTTGTTTGTTTGTTTGTTTTTTGTGTTTTTTTTTTTCTATTTTTAAAGCATCTGCAGTCGCCTGAAAAAAGATCTTTCCATCCTTGGGACATGCCATCATTTCTATCCACAGTGAAGAGATGCTAGCCAGCCCAAGCATGACAAACATGGCTCTGGCAGGCCTTACCCGTCCCACCCATCCCCTCTGCCTTGCCAAAAAGTTAGATCACATTCCTAAAGCTAGACCCCAAGGTCTAGTCCCTTATTTGATCTCCCCCAGGGAGTGACCACCAAGGACCAGCTATCAAAATATTGAAGTCCAGCAATCAAAAGCCCCAATTGGCTCACCACTTAACATGCTCAATTAAATTTACGCGCCTCCTGTTGACCCAGGTTTCCCCTTTTACCTTTATAAACCATCCATCTGTGAGCCATGTCTGTCTCCTTTTCTCCAGAGGCAGTCCTTTGTCCTCTGGAGTAAATGCCCCTTCCTCCTCTCCCTGTTCCCTTCCCCTTCTCCCTGTCCTCCAGCTCCTATCTTTGTCTTATTTCTTGCCCTTTGTCCCATTGGGGCAAATAAATCTCCTTTGTGGTGACAACTTGGTCTTGGGCTATCTTGTGCTGACACCCGTGTCACAGAGTGTGTGTCAAGGCCTGTGTATGAGCAGCTTGGTGCACAGAGTGACTCTGAAGGGGACTAGAGCAACCCTGCCCCCCACCTCACCCCCGTGTGTGTGTGTGTGTGTGTGTGTGTGTGTGTGTGTGTGTGTGTGGTGTGTTCTCCTATCCCTGTCCCCAGGCATGAAGAAAAGAACCTTTGATGAATTCATCCTGTCAGGAAGAGGAACATGCACAGGAAGAAAGTGAAGGAGCCTGCAGGGCATAAGGAGACAGAGAGAGATGTCAGCCCACATCTCTCTCCATAGGGCTGTGGCGATGTCTCATTAAGAGTTTAATACCTTTTGCTGAGGAAAAGCTATATCTGGAAACAACACAGAACATTCGTGGGTAATTTGTCATCCTCTTCTCAGGTACCAGTACTCCTGAATGAATGAATTTTTCAGGTTGGCTAGCTACCTCACAACCTTCCAGAGGACTGGGCCTTTACAGCGGTGTCTGGAGGAGGGGGAAGAGGAAGGAAGGGACATCTGGTCCTCTGCAAATGTCAGAGTACAGCCAAGATTTTTTGGGGGAGGACAAGTAAGAATATATTTAGAAAAGGAGACATGAAGGGAAACCACAAGTGACCAACTGACCATGTGCACGCTGTTGCCTTCTCTGTCCCTGCCTCTGAGCCCAGGCAGAGCTGTTCCTACATTCTGCTGTTCCAGCATTTCATTGCAGCTACCTTATCCTTTAACGTCTTTCATTCAAGAACACAACCTCTAACCATCCTAATGAACTTGCTTGTGTGTGTGTGTGTATGTGTGTGTGTGTGTGTGCGTGTGCATGTGTGTGCATGTGTGCGTGCATGTGTGTGCATGCGTGCGTACATGTGTGTGTTGATCCTCTGGTATCCAAACCGTTGGCAGGGTGTAGAGGTCTAACTGTATTACTGGAAACTCTGGTAGTTCTAGGTCTGATCTAAGGACAGCAGTGGCCTGGGACTCCTGATTGATCCAAATAAACCGAAAAACACTCACTCCAGCTCCACAAGGTCTTGGAAGATGTGTTACTAACCACCTGTTCAAAATCCAACAAATGCCAAACCAAACAGCACAGGGAATAGAAAAGCAGGCCTCTGCCTGCCTACTCTGGGGACGGTCTTCAGCCTCGTCCCTGGCGGAGGGGACTCCCACACTGGAGTCATGGAGAGCAGGAAAAGTCTTCCGAGACATTACATATCCAAGTGGTGATATAACCCAAAACTCATGTCCAAGTTACAAACTCCGGGATTAAACATCCTTATTTGATATCCCATGAGTCATAAGGAATCTTCAGAGTTACACCAGGATGACCTGGTTTCCATGAACCAAATTATCACTTAGTTCTTGGCCCTGTCATTTCAAATTAGTTCAAGTCTGAACCTTTGGGCATCATCCCTGTTTCTAAGGATTTTGTTATATTTTCCTAGCATATATTAAAGACCAAAGCACCATATTTTAAATAACCATCTATCACAAGAAGGAAACCTCAAAGAAATACACAGTCAGGCAACTGTCACCGAGTAAGCCTCACAGGCAGTGCTTAAAAGACCTAGCCCATAGCGCCCACTATGCCCCTGGTTGCCTGGATAACCTACCCCCCCTCCCCACCTCCAAGCTACATAAAGCAGGCAACAGCCCTCAAGTGCTATGGTACAAACCTGAACAGCATGTCACTACACAAATAGTCTAGACCACTATAGCACAATGGTAAACATTTGTATATCTACATACATAGAAAACAGAAAAATATTTGGCAATAGGCCTTCTGTACCTCTGCCACAATCCTACAGAAAGAGTGTCAAGCACACAGTCTGTTTTGGTAAAACGCGCCACATTGTGCATAGCTGTATATGGTCTACATTTCCACTTCTAACATCACTTTTAGGGATCATGCCACTGGTGCGGGGCTTTGAGACCCTGTTGGTCTTTTTCTGGATTTTGAGGTAGCTCATGTTATCACAGTGAAATGGGCAGAGCAACAGCTTGTCGTTTTAAGGAAGTGAATGTTGTAGTAATACCCTACCTCAGGAGGGCCACAAGAGCACTGATACCTATAGGCCATGCATTAAAATCTGGTCATGCATTGCCTGTGATATAAGAAGTAAGCGTGTCTACAAGACAGCATGCATCACGGCTCGCAACAAAGCTTACATACGCAGGCTTCCAGGATGTAGATTTTAGAGAGATGATTTAAAACAGAAGAGGTTGCCCCAATTATTTGAAATAATCCAATACCTCCTAAATAATAAAGTAATTATATTAATTATCCTGAGTCTATATACTGGTTGTAGCCCTCAGATCTTGCCTAACACTAGATTAATGACAAGAACTCGGGAAACATTTTATAAATTTATGACTGAATGAGCTGTAATGCAGCTATGAAAATATTTTCAAAGACTGTTTAATGGCAGGAAGAAATACAAACTCATAATCTTTTTCCACTCGGTAGAAAAAGAAAAGAAACAATATGATTAATGTTGACAAAGGTCAACTCTTATTCATAATATTTTCTGAATAATATTTGTTCCTGTTTTCAAAGTTTTTTAGAAAAAACTATAACATATAGTGTTATTTTCATTTGAAAAAGGAAACAATGGAATATTTTTAAAGGTTCCTCTGGGAAATGCCATTCCTTCCCTTACCTTGAATGAATGAACAATGATATTTATTTCAAACTCAGGTGAGCTGTGATTGGCCAAACCCAGTTCAGCTGTGCCTGCTTAGATAATGGCGATCACACACAGTAGATTCAAGGAAAACGTCTTATAGAGATAAATCTCAGTTTGTTGCTGAGTCAGACACCAGAATAAAGGATATGTTGGCACCTTCTATACACTGAGACACTCACATTATCCCTTCATCTTTAAAGCATCTTACATAACTATATAACAATAGGGAACTATATAACAAGGGAAATCATTACTTACTCATATTGATCCAAGTTGTTGGATTTCTTCCCTGTGACATAATTGCTTGGGATATAACCTTCACTCCTAGAATTAGGATGAGCAAACAAACAGAAATTACTTTACTTTTTGTTTGAGGAAAGGCAACTGATTTCCTAAGTTTATATGAAAACCCAGTGAGCCCAACAATTCAATGTGTCTGCATTGCCTGATACTTTACAGTGTATGTCTACATTTGATCCTCACAAAGATTATGGATATACAGATATTATAGTATCCAATGTCTAGGAGGAAACATAAAAATAAGCTAAGATGTTCTCTTATGGCCCTCAAAGTCAGCCAGCATCGGGGTCAGAACTCACCAACGTTCCACGATGTGGGTCAAGAAACTATCGTTTCTAGGAATGTCTTAAAGAAACTACTATATCACAAAGTCTGAGGAATGTCTTTTAAATAAAACTACCATATCACAAAGTCTGAGTGCTGGACCCAGTCACCAGCTGTTCTGTCATCAAGCTCTGCAGGACAGTGTCACAAGGGGTAGACCATAACGTCTGTAGGGGTATCATGAGGAACTTGTTAAAATGGAAAATTATTGAGAGATTTGAATTGAGAAAGCCTGTGTGGTACAAAGGAACCTTCCATTTTGCCCCCCCGCCCCACTCCTTTGTATATAGAAAGGTTTAGTAGGAGCCACAATACTCATGTATAAAATTTTTTAAAACTAGAAGTTTTATAATCTTTTACTTGGTTTATAATCTTTTACAAGGTTTTACTGAGCCTTGAGTAAAAGCTCATCACAACATATGCATGCATGCATCGCACGCACACATGCATTGCACACACACACACACACACACACACACACACACACACACACACACACACACTTTACTACACTGACTGAAGCCTAGAAGCAATCACAGCACACCACCAAACAGAATCCCAGAACCCTACCGGTTATCTGTAAAACAATGTTTCTGACTGAAAAGAGGCAGAACTTCTTTGAAATATCAAACTACAGGTCTGGCGAGGAAAAATACAAGGTGAACTTGAATTATTTTACTGAGCCAGAAAGCAAAGAAAAATGAATAGGGTCCTCCACTCAAGGCAGCTATGGCTGGCCTGAGAAAACAGAATTGATGACTACTTTGGATTAAAGCCTAACACAAAAGCACCCACAACACTAAGGAAAACCACTGGGTACCACTGTGCTCACCAGAGGAAGTCTAGTCATCATCTCACTCTGAAACATGAGAGCTAAGGATCAGCTCTATCTGCCTTTCCTGAAGTAACTAATGCACTCATTGGGGAGGCAGTGCTGCAGAATTAATAGCTGGGTGTGGTGGCAGAGTTAGAAAGGGCAGCATCTTGTTTTTTTGGTTGTTTTTTTTTTTTGAGATTGTATTTTTTTATTAATTTATTCATATTACATCTCAATGGTTATCCCATCCCTTGTATCCTCCCATTCCTCCCTACCTCCCATTTTCCCCTTACTCCCCTCCCCTATGACTGTGACTGAGGGGGGACCTCCTGCCCCTGTACATGCTCATAGGGTATCAAGTCTCTTCTTGGTAGCCTGCTATCCTTCCTCTGAGTGCCACCAGGCCTCCCCATCCAGGGGACATGGTCAAATATGAGGAACCAGAGTACGTGTGAAAGTCAGACCCCACTCTCCACTCAGCTGTGGAGAATGTCCTGTCCATTGGCTGGATCTGGGTAGGGGTTTGAAGTTTACAGCCTGTATTGTCCTTGGCTGGAAGGGCACCATTTTTGCAACACCCAATGTAGGATTGGGTCTACATAGCAATCATTAGCAGATGCTCACATCAAGAGGGGACACATTGTGCAAACCCACGGTGTGGCAGTGAGGGCAGCTCCTGACCATGAGCAACCTCAGCAGCACTCACAACAGGATGGCTGGAGGTCATTGTTAAGGGGACTAGGCTTCCAATTCCAAGACGACAAAGAAGTAGGGTGACACAGAGTGTGCCAAACATTCCAAGAAGGTGACAGTCCTCTTAATATAGACGACAGTTCATTTTATGAAGTGAATAAACTGTCTCACCAACAGATCAAAAATGAGAAGAGGACAGGAATATTGTAAAAACAAGACAAAACAAACAAACAAAAGAAAAACACAAGAGACATATCCAAGCCAAGTGTGGAGGCACATGCCCAAGGGCCACTCCCCATTAGCCTTAACTTATCTGTACAAACAATGCTTGTTGTGTATAGATATACATGTATTCTATATACACATGTATACCTATATGCACATTTACAGAGAGAATGAAAAATTCAAATAAGTTGTTCCATTATATGTGAGAATACAGAGAGAGAAAAAAATTGGAAGAAGAAAGGTACAATAATTCTCTTTCTTGGAAAAATGTAGCTAAATGTAGAGCAATTGCATAGCATATGTTATCCAAATTTGATCTTAGCACATATGTACAAAGAAGGGAGGGAGAGGAGGAAAGAAGGAAGGAAAGAAGGAAAAAAGGAAGGAGGGAAGAGTGAAAGGAAGGAGGGTGGGAAGAAGGGAAGACAGAACAGTTTTAGTAAATAAGAACCAAGCATAATGTGTTCTAACTCCAGGAGGGCAGGAATTGGTTAATTTGCATTTTTGAGTGATCACTAAGGCAACACTTCAGGGTTGGTGAGATGGCTCAGTGGGTAAAGGCATCAACCACTCAAACCAAACAAGTTTGATCCCTGAGAGAACCGACTCCACAGCCATCCTTTGACCACACCATGGCAGGCAGGCAGCCAAGCACACACATACCAATAACAAAAATACACCAAAATGTTTTAAAGTATACCGCACGATACTGCAAATTCACCGTATGGCCAACTGGACTAGTCTGCTTTAAGCAATTAGAGGGCACCCACTTCACACAGCACATAACTCACACCCGCTCAGAGTCCCGCACAAAGGCGACACTTACCCATACTTGTCTCTTGCTCTCCACCAATGGAGGTCATTCTTTTCCAGTATGATGTACTCTTGGCCCCTCTCTAACCTGAGGTCGTGTGCTTCTGTTGCTTGGAAATCATACATTGCTACAACTATTTCTTCGGTATTCTCTTCTTCTGGGGGAATCGGTGGAGGAGGCCTTCTCTACACAGAGAAAGAACATTGGCAGATTCAGCTTCTATTGGAAACTGACCGTGAGGCACAGCAGTAGAACACCATAGAGTTAAAGCCTACTCTAGGGTAACCCACCAGGTGAGCCCTCCATGGAACTGCTGCCTTGAGCATTACAAGGGTTCTGGTTGACAATGGCTTGTTTGTTCTTGGGTCAGAGATAGTTTTCCAGAGAGAGAGGCGATGACAGGTCATGAGTGGGTCCTAGGCGGACTAGAGGACCAGAGGTGGTGCGAGACCAGTGCATCATGGGCTCTTTCAGCAGATCCCCACTCTGAGCAATGTGCACTCCTTTATGCCACCAATGCATAAAGCACACACTCAGGCTATAACATCTTGTCTTATTTATTCTTAACAACGCCACCATGCAGTGGAGGATTTACCACATAGTAAGTCCTAAGTTCCAGCTGAAGCAGCCCACCCACAGTCACCCACTGTTCTTTTCGGCTAAAGTCCTGACTACGGCCAGATTACATGTTATTCCACCATATCCCACACCACAGGCATATCGCTAAGTTTCCAAAGCCACTTCTTTAGTATGTTGCGTTCTTTTGTTTTGCTTTGCTCTGCTTTGCTTTGTTTTTCTGAGACAGGGTTTCTCCGTGTAGCCTTGGCTGCCCTGGACTCACTTCGTAAACCAGGCTGGCGTCGAACTCACAGTGTTCTGCCTGCCTGTGCCTCCCCGAGTGCTGGGATGTATGCTGTGCTCTTAAGACAGAAACATTCCTTTAAACTGTCACCCCTGAAGCCCATCTACAGCCAAACACAGAAGGTAACACTAATAAAATTAACACCAACAACAAAGGCTAAAGAACTAAACTGCTCCTCTTGACAGCCAGAACTAGTGAAATGAGCTCTGGCAGCACATCTGCCTCTAGGGTGGTCCTGGGAGGAAGCAAGATCGCAGGGCTGAACATAACACAGTCCATAAACCATGGTGCCTCCTGAGATACACGGGGATCTCAAGGACTTGACGTATGAAGGCAGAACTCACTCACCTTCTTCGTTTCTGGTGCTGGGGGCAGCGTTTTCCTTATACCTGAAAATGCCAATAGATGTAGGTCACAACGGTAGCCCAGGAGACCTGGTAGGGGGAAGTCACTAGTGGTGGAGAGTGAGCACACAGGCAGGGGACCACTGTGCCCGACTCCCAACATATGCTAACACCAGCATCTCAGTGCTCCCTGCAGAATGAGCACACAGGCAGGGGACCGCTGTGCCCGACTCCCACATGCGCTAACACCAGAATCTCAGAGACACACAGGTAGGGGACCGCTGTGCCCGACTCCCACATGCACTAACACCAGGATCTCAGTGTCCCCTGCAGAATGAGCACACAGGCAGGGGACCGCTGTGCCCGACTCCCACATGCGCTAACACCAGGATCTCAGTGTCCCCTGCAGAATGAGCACACAGGCAGGGGACCGCTGTGCCCGACTCCCACATGCGCTAACACCAGGATCTCAATGTTCCCTGCAGAATGAGCACACAGGCAGGGGACCGCTGTGCTCGACTCCCAACATGTGCTAACACCGGGATCTCAGTGTTCGCTGCCGAATCATCTGGGCTCTCACTTGCTCTTGGTGAATCAAAATCCAAACTGGGTCTGACAGAGTGAGTGCTTAGCAGCGTGTTCAGTCTTTGGCATCACAGAAAGATTCATGAAGAAGTGCAATAACTGGCTTCCAATCGTGTGCCTTATCTGTGGCTTCACGCTCCACAGTTTGAGTTGCAACAGTGTGAGAGGCACAGTGTGGAAATATCAAATGGAGCAACGCACAAGCTTCCATTTGTACACTCTTCTGAGAAGTGATAGAAATCTCTAGGTGTCTGGCTCACATCCTCCCCGGAGGTGAATCATCCCTAGTCAGGCCTGTCCACGCCACATGCACTGTCCACTCCATTAGCCACTTGACCACCTGGGCTCTCGTACCAGCTGTGGTGGTAATCGCATGCACGTCAGCCATTTCTAACTGAGTGATGGCCCCAAAATACGCCAAAGACAAGTGGAATATTGGACCCTTGATCTGAAAAGCCAGGAATGCTGGCGCCTGTATGTCTGTAACACAGTAAGAAGTTGCATGTGGTAGCTTTTATTATAGCATGTTATTGGGGCTGTTCTATTTTATTGGCATGTGTCATAGTTAATCTCTTACTGTGCCCAAATGATAAATTATACTTTCTGATTGCTATTATGTGCATGTGTATTGGGAAGGAGTATATGTAAAGTTCCTATGCGCTGGGGGCCTTGGGGCAGATGCTCTGAAGATGAAGATGACAGCACTGAGGAATGCATCAGCTCTGGTAGCCTGCCCCTCGACGGTGCTTGAGTTCAGCGTGGCACATGTTTATCCAGTTAGTGGACATGGATGAAGTTCTAATCAAAGGGGTGGGGCATTTTTAGAATCTGTCCCTATAAAAAACTTTCTGTGGCCTCCTTGGATCCTTTCATCACTCAGTTCCCAAAGGAGCGAGAACGTCAGAGTTGGAACAATCTCTAGTGCCACCTCTAGGGCCACTACAGAAGCATGCCTGCCAGCCCTGGGCCAGACGCTGGCCTCTGTCTCACCACATGAGACACTAAGAAAATATTGGTCCTAACTACCTGGAATGTCTCAGTCACTTCTCCAGCAAGTCAGGCTGGACTTTACTTATATAGTAGCAACAGCGTGGAAGCTTGGGTCTCACCTGTGTATGTGCTGGGTTAATGTCAGGATGACTGCCCCAGATGATACAGAGTGTCCCTGCCTAAGCCCTGACCAATAGCCATCATCCCCGTCCGTGGAAGTCACATTGATGCTGACTCAATGGTAACCACGATGCAAGGTGGCAGCATGGGACATCCCATCCTCCTCACACACGCTCTCACAGAAACGGTTTATAAGGCTCCTGGGTAAAGAATTAGCCTCCCTTGATCTAGAAACATCTTAACCCCTAACCAACTAAGCTTAATTGTAAGACTAAACTATCTGGTCTTCAACCCCATCAGAGATTTGAGAAGAAATAAAACTCAAATACCTGAGTGAACTGGAAGTGCAGGTTAGTAACTTCCAAAATGGAAAAAAAAATGACTGAGACAATTTACTGCCTGAACAGTCATCCAACATTCTCTATAATGTTGGAGCATGATTTTCAGCCTTCTGGCCCAATATATCTGACAGACATATTTGCGAAGCAGGAATTACTGAGGACTTGCTTACCCTGTTTTGGCAGAGTTCAGCCGTCAACTCTGCCTGCATCTAAGCTTGCCCATTTTTAGGCAGAATTCTGTCTGTAGCAGAAATGAGTTTCAAGTTAATATAGATGAGATATGATAGATACTGATTTTCATTCAGAAATTTAGACCCAACAAGATAGGGAAGATGTTTACTTCAAGTCTGACAAATACAAATAGCCAAATCACTATGAATATACTATCTGTATAACTCCTGATTGGCTCATGGTTCTTCCTGCTGTATGTAATTTATTTTATTCATGTGTGATAATATAAATGTATATGTTAAAAAAGAAACATAATAAAAATGGGGAAAAAAGAAAACGATACAAGTGGTCTGTATTATGAAGTGCATAACATTTTCACATGTATTTTATGCTTAGTCAATTTTATTAAATCACTATAAATACACTTGATGATTGTTTCAGATTTATTCAATATCTGGGGAAAAAAAGAATTAGTCTCCCACCCTGCATCTGAGCCTAGGACTATCCCACCTGTAGTCCACACTTTTAACTGATTCGTTTTATCAGGCCTCACTAACTGTTGTGATAAAAGCTCTCCAAAGAGACCTCGCCTCTTTGGATAGGGACCCACTGCTAAGCAGGCAGCATCCCTCTTAGAGGCTGGATCCACCTTGCGTTTGCACTTTTCTAGGTAGTGTGGTCAGCTTGATCAGAGTCAAATTCCCATCACTTCCCCTAACACCACCAGCATACACATTCTGAGTCCACGGCAACTGAGGAATCAGAAGAATACTTACTACTCTCAAAAAGATTGTATTTTTCACATCCAGGCGCTAGTTTTTCTGTTTGTCTACAACACTGGTAACTGCCGTCTGCCCAAAATTTAGGATGATATTTAATCATGATGTTGTTGTTGTTCTTTATTTCTGCAATTCACAGACATGAATGGTTAGTGAAAATAAAGCTGGAGATTTAGTGAGTAACTGTCAATGATTACTTCTTCCTTGGCCCGCATGCTTGCCATGAGACATCATTGTGATGATATATGTTCAATATCTAGATGGTTCTCTTTCTTTGCCCCCTGCCCCTTTTGGGGGAAACACTCATGTGATAAGAAGTGAGTCACTGTTACCCCACGGTGGGCACCAATGCCCACTGTCACTGTGTGAGTCACTGTTACCCCAACGGTGTGCACCAATGCCCACTGTCACTGTGTGAGTCACTGTTACCCCACGGTGGGCACCAATGCCCACTGTCACTGTGTGAGTCAGTTACCCCACGGTGGGCACCAATGCCCACTGTCACTGTGTGAGTCACTGTTACCCCACGGTGCACCAATGCCCACTGTCACTGTGTGAGTCACTGTTACCCCACGGTGCACCAATGCCCACTGTCACTGTGTTCCATCAAAGTGTGTGCAAGACAAGCTGTCATTTAAGCTTCATCGTGGCTGTGTGACTCCATCCGAACCCAGGTGTGTGTGACAGGCAATTTCTTACGAAAAACAAATCCTGCTGTCACAAAGGCCCGTGCGTCATCACCCCCAACCACACTGTGTGATATATGGGCGTTACGTTTTTATTAGAAAAGAAAGCATTCAAGTAGAAAGAAATAAGATTATAAAAAAAGGAAAACTGTTTTCAATGTGTTATCACTTACCATAACTGACTGTGCTCGGAGAGATAGTCATAATTTATTACAAATGCAAGAGCTATATTAGCAATAGGTCTGGTTCTGTGTGTGTGTGAGATATCCTAATATTATATAGAATAATAGGATAGAATTATAGATAATTCTATAATAATAATAGAAGTTTTTACCTTCTTTTAACTTCTTCACCCATCGGTCCCTGCTTTGTGGACTAGGTGCAAAAATATAAAGTGTGTTAGCATCATGAACAACCTAGAATAGAACAAAAGATGAAACTGGTGACAATACTTAGACACAGCACTTCCATCTAGCAGAGCCCTGATACTACAGGTACTGATAAGTGGTTGTTGGGTGGCTGGAAACAAATCCATTACTGCAGAAATCCAGTTTCCAACTAGATTCCTTAGTTTAAAAAATGCATCTAATTCTTAATTTCATCAAGTGGGATGTACGTTTTATAAATGATTGTGGAATGTGTGTGCGTGTGTGTGTGTGTGTGTGTGTGTGTGTGTGTGTGTGTATGTACATGTGGGAGGTGTATATATGAATGTGGGATGTGTGTGTGTACATGTGGTGTGAGAGTGTGTGTGTGTGTGTGTGTGTGTGTGTGTGTGTGTGTGTGTGTGTAGAGGCCAGAGGACAACTTTGGGTATTGTCTTTCAGGCACCACTAGCTAATTAGACAGAATCTCTCAATGGCCTAGAATTTACCAAATAGATTAGGCCGACTGGCCAATAGCCCCCACTCTTCACCACCCCATCTGCCTGTCCACCTCCACCTCCCCGGGCTGGGATTACAAGCAGGCACCACCACCCCTGGCTGTTTGTTTGTTTGTTTGTTTGTTTGTTCAAGACAGGGTTTCTCTGTGTAGTCTTGGCTGTCCTGGACTTTGCTTTGTAGACCAGGCTGGCCTCAAACTCACAGAGATATGCCTGCTCTGCCTCCCTGAGTGCTGGAATTACAGGTGTGTGCCACTGTGCCCAGCTACACCTGGCTCTTTTTATGTGGGCACTGAGGTACTCAGGTCCTCAAGGAACCTACTGACTGATCAGACCCAAGATTGTGTCTTCACAGAGAGAAACAGCTACCAGGATGTTTCATTGATCTTGATGTTTACTTCATTTTTAACTAAAGTTCTGTGAATAAACTTTGTGCCACAGGACTTAATCCAATCCAGTAGTTTTCTAAATAATATTTTGGATGAGCTTCAGTATTGCTCCCGTCATTTCCTTTTGTCCCATTGGTGAATGCAGTATCTAGCTTTAATAAGCTCTGAGTCTTACAGAGGCCACGGGCCTCATAGATGTTAACTCCATTCCACCATCAAAGATGAGCATTTCCATATTATAGACAGGAAATGAAGGCCTAGCCAACACCCTACCTGCCTGTGTGACGTCAGCAGGCCCCATTCACACAGCAGGTACCATGAATGGTACCCCTACCCCTGCCCCAGCTGAGTGTCCGTTACCATTTCACAGGTAATGCCGACATTCAGGGTACTGGCTCCTAACACAGGCTTTGCTCACGTTAGGCTTCTTTTCAAGGGGGCCCTTATGGAATGATTAGTTTTATTTTGTATTTTTATATTAATTATTGGCCTTGGAAACTAACCTAGGAATCCCATCCCTGCTCTGAGATGCTATCCGTAACAGTCAGTCGCAAGGCAGAAACTCCCTGGCTGACTAAAACACAGTGTGCCCATTAGACTAAAAGGTAAACCCTATCTCATTGGTCACAGCTGTACATCCATTTCAACAGCTACATTTGGGTAGGGCTACCCAAGACACACAAAAAAAGCGTCAAACATGAGCCTCCTTCTGAGATATATCTAGAAATGTCAGATTGCAAGACAGAATGTGAGTGGCAGTACCAGAGACACTGTGCTAGCAGGGATGTGGAGAGGTGTTTTCATATTCGCTACACGGTTTCCATACCTTACTCAGGTTTGCCTGTGCAGCCAGCTCTGCACTAAATAATGAATTCTAGTGTACCAGAAAAGTCATCCTGAATTGGCAGACATATCTGGAAAGAAAAACTTGAGCTTGGACCGTCCCCCAAAATCTACAGTGTTGTTATAATAGTAATCTGTTGAGCATAATAATTTATTGACTCCCTAATTTGGTCTAACCACCTTGCAGACACTGCCTGGCTTAGTGTATATGGCAGCCAGGATGGCTACTGATGGAACAAATCCAGCTCTATCTATTAGCTAAGTAGCATTGGGACATTTTGTATTGTCACAAGAATTTCTAGAAATACTGCCCTTAATCTGCATAATAAACATCTAATGTTGGCATCTCGGGCAGTTTGACTGCCTGGGAAAGATTCTAGGGTACCAGTCTCCTTCCTTCTACAAACCCCCGTTCATGCCATGCCTGCCACAAGGAAACCTGTAAGAGTCAGAAACTCCCTTTGCTATGTAGATTTGAAGACTCTCTCCACTCAGAGCCCCACTGCACTGCCACAGTGTACATCCTCCTTGTCTCTCTCAAGGCCAAAGCATGCTCTCCTCACTGTTCTCCCATTTTAAGTGCTCCAGCCCATACCTCTCTTAGTAAAGTTCATCTGACAGGCCCTTTCCTGTCAGATCCTTTCAATGCCTTTTTTCTTCCTAACGAGTTCATATCCTTGGCTGTATTTTCATTTACGAAGTGGCTCTGAAGAAGCCACTTAAAATCCGTGAGCCTCACTCTTCTTGGTCAAAAGCAAGAACAGTAGAACCATCCTGTCATCTGTGTGATAAGACTGTTATGGCATCTTATCGACATATATACCGCTGCTATTACCTTTTTCATCAGCGGAAGCCCTTGCATCTCATCTCTGTTTGAAATAATTCATGCTAGCAACTTTCCAGCTTCTAAAGTTCACAGGAAAAAATTCTAGTGTACTTTGTTCAGTCCTAGTGCCCACTGTCTACACTCCATGGTTAAAGGGACCCGCAGGAAAATGTTGGGGCTTAGTGACTGGGGCCCAACGGCAGACTACAGCAGCCAAAATGAAAAGAAATTGGCTTCCAGAGACCTAAGCTGTTAATGAAGAGGAGCAAGGACTACGAAGATGACAAAGGAGCAGAGAAAAAAACAACACACAGACACACACACACATGCACACAGATACAGACACACACAGACACACACAGACACACACAACACACACAGACACACAGACACATGCACAGACACATACACAGACACACACACACACAGATACAGACACACAGGCACAGACAAACACACACACACACACAGATACAGACACACACACACAAACACACAGACACACACACAGACATAGACACACACAGACACAGAGACACACGCACATGCACACAGACACACACAGACACACACAACATACACAGACACACACATACAGACATATACACACACACACAGACACACACACAACACACACAGACACACAGACACACACAGGTACACAGAGACACACACACACAGAGACAGACACACACACAGACACACACAGACACACAGACAGACAGACAGACAGACAGACACACACACGCACACACATGCACAGCCACCAAACCCGGCACAGTAACGTCAAATGGGAGCAGGACAAGGCCAGCAGCACGCTGCCACAAGCTGCCACAAGCTGCCAACGCACCTGGAAGGGATACTTATTTTGACAGGGGATGGCAGCGTCGTCATTCTTCACTATTTCCACACACTTGATTTTTGAAATGTCGATGAATCCCTTTCTGTACTTTTTCTGCGAAAAGAGAAAAGGAGGCGATGCTTCACAATCACAGGACATAAGAAAACTATTTAATTTCATGAAATTTCATGAAAAATTACTGACTCAAAAAGATTGTTATTTAAAGCAGGCATGACAACCAAAGATAGCCCACTTGGTAAACTGCTTGCCTCACAAGCCTAAGGACTGGAGTCTGACACCCCAGCGACCATGTAGAAATAGCCACGCACAGGTAGATGCTTGTATTCTCAATGCAAAGAGACGGTTCTCCATGGTTTGGTGGCCAGCCGACTAGCCCGAGTGACAAGTTCCAGGCCAGTTGGGAGGTGGGGTGGACAATTATTGAGAAACAAAGCCATCTTCAGACACACACACACACACACACACACACACACACACACACGTGTGCACACACGTGTACATGGATGAAATACAACTTCCTTAATAATTACACCAATCACATTTCCCTTAGCTGTTAAAATTATTAACACTGTGATGACTATAATGAAAGTCATTAGATTCTTTCATTTCTAATGACGAACTTGTTCTGTCCTTGCTTCAGAGATAAAAAATATAAACCTCAGAAATGGAGGCATAAACTCCCCTTCATTGCTACCTTTCTCTCTAGAAACGCCTTTGTTCAACATAGTGTTCACTTAAAAAACAAACAAACAAACACCTAACGACCAAACACACGGGACTCCAGTTCCTGAGTCACTGACGCACATTGCAGCCAACTGCACGCCCTCCTGCGTTCCTCCTTATGCGCGAGCCTCCCCGGGGAGCAGCACGGTGTTAAGGATAATTGAGGTGTGGACTGCCCAGGAACACACAAAGCTTGACTGGGACAGTAGTGCGGGGAGGCTCCCTGCTCCCTGCAGGTCAGCCAGCAGCCATTTTATCAGCACCCAGCCAGACCCTTGAGCACATTGATTCCATGCCTGGAAGTTCATTCTAGGGAAGAATCCAAAAGGATACAAAGAAGGACCACGTGAAAGGATCTAGGAACATGTGCACATGAAAACCTAACAGCAAACATAGTGTACAGATAGAAAATATTTGCTCAATAATACAATGAAGCATGGCATGCAAACAGTCTTCCAAAGACTAAGGTTACTTTGGGGGCATATTTATATAATAAAGCATAGAAAGAAGAGAAGGGAAGGGAAAGAACGGGAACAAGAAAGAAAAGAAAGTAATTGACTATCCCTGGAATCAACCATTAGAAATCATTTTAAAAATAAAATAAAATAAAGGTCCACTTTAAGCTAGACCTGACATTACAGGTCTGTATCCTGGCTACTCAGGTTCCTGAGGCAAAAGGATCAAGAGTTGAAGGACTGCTGGGGCTATACAGAAAGTTGAAGGCGGCACCAGGCGTGGTGATGCGCGCGTGCCTGTAATCCCCAGCACTCAGGGAGGCAGAGGCAGGTGGAGCTCTGTGAGTTTGAGGCCAGCCTGGTCTGCACAGTCCAGGGACAGTCAAGGCTACTGAGAAAAACCCTGTCTGGAAAAACCAAACCAACCGAACAAACAAAAGCAAAAACAAATGAATGAAACAGAAAGTTGAAGGCTAACCTGGGCAACTAAGTGAGAGCTGTCTTCAGAAAGCAAAAGAGAAGAGCGGGAGAGGAGGGCTATGGAGAAAGCCAGCGTAGCTCAGGATCAGGGAGCACTTGCTTAGCCTAGGCTACACCGCCCCTCCCCCACTTCAATCCAGCGCTCTGCAGTCTCTCCTCTGGCCACAGCCCTGACCTCTCCTCTCCTCCACTCTGTGCCCAAGACTGTGCATGATATCTTAAAAGATAAAAACTTCACAGTCCAGGTATAGTGGTGCACGCCTGTGATCCCAGGACCCAGGAGGTGGAGGCAGGCGGATCTCTGTGAGTTCGAGGCCAGCCTGGTCTCCATAGTAAGTTCCAGGACAGCCAGGGCTACATAGTGAGACCCTGTCTCAAAGAGGGGAAACAAAAGATTTCAACCTGTCCTGCTCTGGTCCATCAGCAGTGTCTCCCCCAATAGCCTCAGGTCTCTGTTACCTCACTAGCACAGGCACGCGTGCACGTGCGCACACACACACACACACACACACACACACACACACACACACACACACACTCTCAGCCAGTTGTTCATTATTCATCCCCGCCCTCCTACCCTTCCTTCCTTCCTCTCCCTCCTTTTTTCCTTCTCTCCTTCCCTCCCTGTAGCTCCAGATACGCTAATCCATCTTAAGGGTCTATCCTTGGTTCCTTGCAAGTGGGCTGCAGATTGCCTGTCCTCCTCACACTTAGCTGCGTCCTCAGGGCTGCTCTCCAGAGACCACCAGCCCCACCAGATGGCATCCTCCCTTCCTTGCCCTTCCTTTGGGGGGCAGCGGGGGCTGGGGGGAAGCTCTGACTACTTTACTGAAAGGCCCACAGCCACCCCAGGTGCAGGCTCTCAGCTTCTCCCTCCTGCCTTTCGGTGGCATTCTAAGATCTTAGCACGGTCATCTAAGACAAGAGAAAAAGGACATGGTAGCTGAAAGCCTGCAGCTCGCATCTCCCAGCTGCATTTCAGCTCTGTGCTCACAGCATCCCATGAGGTAGGCCCGTTCTCCTCACACTGTGGATGGGGAGCCCACAGCTCACACACGCTGAAGACAGTCTCTGAGGACCTCTACTGCTGCCAAAGCCCGCTGGCCCTTAAGATGCCCCAGCTACAAGGGGTGGGAGAGGTCAAGCCCCAGACTGGACACTGGGGATGTTGATCATGGAAGCTCTCTAAGCCTGGTTCAAGGTCAAGGTCAGCCCGGTCTACATAGCTAGACAGGACAGCCAGGGCCTCGGAGAGAAACACGCTGCCTGGTTGCTCTCATCTAAGCACTTGCTTCTGCCTGTAGACATCTAAATCAAGCCCCTGCCTGTGGGCCAGCCTACGGCCTTCATTCTTCTCCTTCCTTCCTGAGAGAAGGACTGAGCACTCAACCTACACTTCCTTCCCACCCATTCCCCTAACCACTTGCAACCTTCAACCCCCACAGTTGGCTAGAGGCAACCTCAGAAAAATGTCAGCGCCTCCGCCTTCTGAGCATGAGAGTGGCAACACTATTGTTTGGTGACTTTGCCTTTGTGCCATCTTGATTTTCCTTCTTTCCTTTCTCTTTGGTTTCACAATGTCCATCTGACTTGTATTAATAGTGGTGTCAAGAGCAAAAAATAAAAAGTAAATTATGGCCGGGCGTGGTGGCATACACCTTTAATCCCAGCACTCGGGAGACCAGAGGCAGGCGAATTGCTGTGAGTTCCAGGACAGCCTGGTCTACAAAGTGAGTCTAGGACAGCCAAGGCTACACAGAAAAACCCTGCCTCAAAAACAAAACAAAACAACAAGAAAAGTAAATTTAAAAATCACAAGACAAGAATAGCTGGGCAGTGGTGACATGTGCCTTTAATTTCATCACTCTGGAAGCAGAAGCAGGAGGATTTCTGTGAGTTTGAGGCTAGTGTAGTCTACAGAGTAAGTTCCATTATAGCCAGGGCTATACTCTAAAGCCCTATGCACAGTTACCCTACAATGTAAGACCCATTTTACAGATAATAAAACTGCAGCTTACCTCTGGGGAAAACTGACACACAAGTCACTATATAATACACCAAGTGCTACATATTAAAAAGATGCTCAAGCAGGCTATCTGGATGAGAACTCATATGGTGGGGGAGGAGGTCCCCTTCTGTCACAGGTCTAGAGAAATTCTGTCTCAAAACAACCACAAAAAGATATTCAGAGAGCTGTGGCCTCTGTGTCAGAAGTGGCATGGCAGAAAGAGAGACCCCCCAACAGAATGAACAAGCCATACAATGAAAAAAATTACACTCCTACATGACTCTCCTCATCTGTAAAACGAGAATAATAAGAGTATCAATCCCGCAGGCTTCGTACGAGGCTTAAACGAACTAAAGCTGCAGAAATGCTTAAAAGAATGTCGGGCTCAAAGGAACAGACTTGGAATTATTTGCTAGATAAAAAACAAAGGCGGACCAGAGTGACTGAGGAAAGAATGCGGCAGGATGGAAGGGTCAGGAGGGGCTTGTACATAACCTGCCACACAGTATCTGGTCGGGCAAGGTCTCCACCTGGCTCCTCAGGTCTGCACCCACCAACAGGCAGGAGCCCCACCCTTCTATTAACAAGTCATGTGTGTTCATTGTAGACACCTCAGAGGTAGCACAGAAATCCTGTGGGCCCTCATCCCTCACTCCCGGAGGCCAGGGACTCAGGCAAGGATGGAATTTATCGCGCTGCCCTTGGGAGACTATTCTGCAGCAGGAAGGTGTGGTAAGCTTCCAAAACATTTCAACCAGGGTTTCTACAGGCAAATGTCAGAGGCAGGTCACTGCCTATGGGAAAGCGGGGTGACTTTGACACTGGAAAAATGTATGCACATGCTCTATGAAAAGCTCCTAATTGGTATTTGGACTTTCAGACCCAAAGATCTCCCAGTAGTCCTGTCAGTGGCAGTGGAGAGACAGATGAACATAGGCACTGGGGGCCTGAAGACCTCCATTCTTGTAAAGCCAGCTCGCTGATTCCATCAGGGAGAACTTCAGGATGAGTTGGGGAGGAGCAAAGTGGAGATATGGGGTGATGCCCACTTGAGCCAGAAGAGCTGGGGAGGGGTGTGAGGGAGAACACTCAAGCAAGTGTTTTCTCAGGAGGTTTCACTCGGCTTTGTAGCCAGGTGCAGAGACTTGTATATTCCTGCTGGAGAACAGTCCTCGAGTCTGTCCTTCTCCCATGGGATGCAACTTTCTGAAGAACCTGAGGCAAGTGGAGTCAGAGAGAAAGGAGCCACCCAGCCAGGCAGATAAGGCAAATCACCTCTGGCAAGAAGCACAGACGTCACAGCCAGCAGCACAGATGTCGCAGCCAGCTTGCCCTCACATCTGACTTTTGTGGCTTAATTATAAAGCTCAAAGGATATGCCTTACAGGGTTCAAAGATGAAAGAGAGGCTTAAAGCCTGGTCGGTGGTGGTATACACCTTTAATCCCAGGGCTGAGGAGGCAGAGGAAGTCTCTCTTTGACTTTGGAGGCCAGGCTGGTCTATACAGCAAGTTCCAAGGCAGCAGAAAACCCTGTCACCAAAAAGCCAAAACAGTAACAAGAAAAGCAAAAACAAACAAACGACAAAAGCCCACAAAGTTAAAAAAAAAATCATTTGAGCTCCTTAATTCTCTTAATAAAATTCCTCTTCTCATGCAATGGTTTTATGAGATGCCCTGGATTTAGGCAATGAGAGAAGAGTGCTAATTGAGTTAAGATCAAAGTCAAAGACATTCTGACTCTAAGTGAGCTGTTGAACATCCCTGCAAGAAGAGCCCTTGGAGGGCACGTGCCCCACAGGCTATCTTTTTTTTTTTTAACGTATACATTTATATTATTACACATATATACAATAGATTACCTTCAGCCAGAAGAACCATGACACAATCAGGAATTATATAAATGTTATATTCTTAGTGTTTTGGCTATTTGTATTTGACGGCCTTGAAGAAGACATCTTTCCTATCTCCATCCCATATCTACTCCTCAACTTGATGCCTCAATTGTCACTCACTAGACATATTTAATTCACTGATACAGGCTATCCTGATTTTGTCTGTTGTGATGAAATTTCTTGGATTCTCCGCCAGCAGGAAATGACTCCAAAATGAGGGGTTTCTTTCTCTTTCCAGGACCCCTTAATTATCCCTTTTTTCCTATCCTGTCTCGCAGCTGGAAGACTGAAAGGCTGGGAAAGTGGCTCCGCAGTTAAGATGCTTGCTGCTCTTCCAAGTGTCCGAACGTTGGTCCCAGAGCCCACAATGTGCTGCTCCCAACAGCCTGTAACTCCTGCTGCGAGAGGCCCGGTAGGTATCCTCTTCTGGCCTCTGTGGGCACCCAAACTCACATGGACACACTTTTGAGTTGTCTCCTCATGGCCTTATTCAGACAGTTCGAGGGCTGTGTGCTGACGTCTCGGGGTTGGAATGGGGGCAGAAGGTGTCTATAAGTCTTCACGGGAATGCTACTGGTGGAAGAAGAGGCTGGCTGCCATTGGGGAATGAGAAAGCACGGAGGTTGATGGGGAGAAGCTGGGAGTTTTGAGGAAGCAGCACGCAGGCCTGGGTTTCAAAGGATAAATAACAGCTTCTCTGTACAGAAAGCAAAGAAGGTTCCAGGCTGCAAAAACAAAAGAGCTCTGAGAATATTTGAGGAACTGAAAGAAATGCACAATGGCTGAACCAGGGTGGATCAGAAGTGTAGAGCATAAGCCAGAGAAAGGCTGTTTGAGGCCAAATTAGGCAGTGCTCACATAGAAGGTCTAGGAACTGGGGTCCTGCCCTGAGCAAGTCTCAACAGGTAGCAAGGAACGCTGTATCACAAGCCATATTTTCAAAAAAGTAACTATTGTTGGGGGCATACAATCTTCAGAAGCATTTACCCTCTTCCTATCACATCTTGGTGCTCACAGAGGTCTGTGGACTCGTCCTCCAAAGCCCTGCTGTGCCTCGCTCACCCTGTGTACCACTGTGGGGGCCTTGTTCAGAACCTCACTGTGTCTCACCTGAAATTCAGCAAGTTCCCTGCTGGCCTCCTGGCCTGCACCCATTTTTCGAGCTGCTGTTTCAAGTGAGAGCATTGTGCATGAACCTCAGGAAACGGTTTTGAGTCTGAGTGACACCATGAGCCATGACGGAGAAAACCAAGGGATGATCAGGCCGTGCAAAGCTGGGAAGGGTTTGAGCGACTATTTAACAAGCAACTGCGAGTGTTTGGAAGGACCTGGAAACCACCTTCTGTAGAGATACCTGTTTCTGCTCTCTCATGGTGCATGTAATGTAGGCACAGCAATGCCTAGGTTGAAAGCCAAAGTTATCTTTTAAATTTTACTTTCTGTGCCTTAGAGATCCATGAAACAAAAATACCTCTAACCTATAAGCCCTTTGCCTAAGGACAGACTTCCTGAAATGCCGGAGGCTGTTGTTCATGGGAGATAACAACCCTCTGGTTTTCACCCCCTAAACATGTTTGTTTGACCTAACCACACAGGATGTGCTGGACCATATGTTGGTGGGAGGTATGTGGGCAGGAAATACGTCAGGATGCATGGTTACCCTGATTGGACCTGATGGGAAATGCAGGAATTGTGGGTTTTGCCTTTTTAAGCCCCAGCAGAATGTGACTGAGGCCATTTTGTGGAAACCCAGAGATGGGCCTGGCTAGAGCCCATCAACCTGGCCAGTAATTAATTAAAGCTTGCTTCAAATTTGGCTTACCATCAGAAATATGGAGGGCTCTCTCCCCCCTCCCTCCGCTCTCTGTCTCCCTTCATCTCTCTCTCTCTCTCCCCCCTCTCTGTCTTTATCTCTGTCTCTTTCTCTCTGTCCCCTGGCCCCTGTCTGTCTCTGTCTCTGTCTCTGTCTCTCTGTCTGTCTGTCTCTCTCTCTCTCTCTCTCTCTCTCTCTCTCTCTCTCTCTCTCTCTCTCTCGATAACTCCTTAACATTTCTTTCAGTAAGACAATTCCTTCATGAGTGCTACAGTCAACTCTATATTTCTGTGAATATTGGGGCCTGGGGAGAAATGGCTACATCTTTACTTTTTTCCGTGTAAATGTTACTTATGCAGCCTTTTTCCTGCCCACAAAACTGAAAATAAAAGGGAAGTGAGGACTCCTCACACTCAAACATGCCAAGCTAAAAAGGCTGCCTCACACTCAGACGTGGCAGTAACGCTTTCTAGTGGTGGGGAACAGTGTTCTCTTATGCACAGCCTCTGTGGGCTTTGCAAAGCATGAAGTACCCTGTGCACCACCCCAGAACACGCTCACTTTCTCACCAGCTTCAGTGAGAGATAAAACAGAGACTGCCTAGAGCGACAGACCTACTAGGTGGCAAAGGCACTGGAAGCAGGAGAGCCCTCCTCCAGAACTGGCTTACTGGCTGGTATGTTTGGATGGCCCAGATGACGGCATCCTTTACAGAGATTATGGAATCTTCGGAAGGTGGAGGCCAATGGAGGAACTGGGGAGCAGGCCTTGGGATGTCAGCCCAGCTCCTCTTCTGTAACATCTCTTTTTGGTCTGTGAAGATGAGAGCAGACGCAGGTTCCTGTTCCCATAGGCGTGAGCCCTTCCTGCCATCGTGACTTCCCCGGCAAAGACTGTACCCTTAAACCCATCTTTCCTCCTTTGAGTCTCCTCTTGTCCTGTTGGTCAAAACGTGAGCAGATCTATGAAGGGTAATCTAGATTAGGCTAGCTGAAGCCGGGGGACCCTCCCTACATGTTAGGTGGCACCACCCCACGGGCTAGGATCCCGTGCTGAACAAACAGGAGAAAGGAGGCTACGCACCAGATTCCATCACTTTCTGCACACGGTTGGTGCAATGTGCCTAGCAGCTGCAAGCTCCTGATGCCACAGTGGATGCCTGCAAGCTCTGCGCCAAAAATCTACCTTTCCATCCTTGAGCTGCTTGTGTCGGGTATTCTCTCAAGGAAGAGAGAATTGGATTGGAATTGGAAACCCCATCTGTTCTGCCCGCGGACAGCAGAGCTCCAGCTTTTAGGCTTTGGGGACAAATGGCACAGCCTCTTCCCCGTTAGGTCTCAATTTTCTTGCTACAGATTGAAAAGTTCCACCACCGGTTCCCATGATTCTCAAGACGTATGACTTGACCTAAATCATCTCTGGCAGGTGGCAGGCGGCTGTGGGACTTCTCATCCCATAGTCACAGAAGCCCGTTCCTATAACCAATCTTATATATGTAATATATAACAAACCCATACATACATTTGTGCAAATACATACACATAACACGCACACATACACACATACACACACACACACACACACACACACACACACACACTTTTACCGTACTGTTTCTGTTGCTCTGGAGAACCCTCACTAATGTAAATTATCTTCCACAATAACCCTAGGAAGCTGACAGGAAACTGAGCCTCTGAAACATTATGAGGCCAACTGAGTATCACAAGGCACAGCCCACACTGAGTCCATGTCTCTCAGAACCCTTCCACCTAAAATACTTTGCCCACCACCAGGTTTGTCAAGCTAGGATACCTATGGGCACCTATAGACAATTAATTACACTGCATTTATTGCTAACACTCACTCACTGTGGGCAAGCGAGTCTTGTACACAGATCACCTCCTATTAGTCCCCACAGCATCACAGCACGAGAACTCATGCTACTCCAGTTGGCACATGAAGACGGCAAGCCATGGAAAAGATAATTAATTTACTCAAAGTCACAATCATCCCAGAATTTTAACCCAGTCCTGAATTCTTCAATGCTATCCACATTTAACTAATTTGATATCACTTGGCTATGGCCTGACATCACATGGAGTGTAAATGTTTTATGCTTGTAGCTCTTATGCAGCTATGAAACCAAAACAAACTAACAAGCCAAACATAAACAAAATATGAAGAAAGCGAGGGAAAGCTGACAACGTATTTGGGTTTGATAAAATGGCTGTCTGTTGGAGCCAATGCTCTCTGTGAGCAGTTCTTAGGTGCTCGCATGCCTGCTTGACTGTGTGCCATGTATCCTCTCCCGCCCTTTTCTCTCAGTTCCAGCTATGAGGAACCTGTTGGTACACTCACCACTATCCCACCATCATGCCATTTAGTACCATTACAGAGTTTCATATCCTGTTAGGCTCAGTTCCTTGCCTACAAGCTAAAACAGACCAAAAAAAAAAAAAAAAAAAAAAGATAGGCTCTGACACAGCATGTCCTCAACAGAGGCATCCAGAAAATTCAGACCAAAAAGTAAACTGAAAATATATAATTTGGTATTATGGTAAGAGGACAAAATATGAATATCCCATTAAAAAGACAAAATTTACAACTCTTTTTCTTTGGGGGAGGGGGTTGAGACAGGGTTTCTCTATGTAGCCCTGGCTGTCCTGGATTCACTTTGTGGACCAGTCTGGCCTCGAACTCACAGAGATCCACCTGCCTCTGCCTCCGGGGTGCTGGGAATAAAAGTGCCCACCACCACACCTGGCTAAAACTTACAACTCTTAGAACGTGCACATACAAAGCAGCAAAGGTTGCAGCAGCATCCACTGCACTTCTGCATGGCAGTCTGTGCCTTGATCCTTCCACATTCAAACTACTGAACCTATATCCAACCAGAAAGTCACGGACACCAATGCAACAAGACAGAGGTCGAGACATAAGCAATCTGTTGGCCTTTGAAATTTTACAAAGAGATATTTAACTGGGCTAAGGAGAGAGGGTGTTTGCCATGAAAGTTCATATGGGAAGGGTACAGAGGTCCCACCTGCTAGTCCACAGACAAGAGGGGCACGGTTTACTAAAAGCCTCAAATAAGCCCCAAAGGTCTATTCATAAAGGTAATTTTTTTCCTCCTCCACGTGGTGCAAGATTCAAAGAACAAGTCCTGAGCATGGCAGACGCCATTAATCAGAGAAATTCAGGACACGGAGGGGTGGCTGTCATACTTTCTTATGTCCACTGGAAATAATTTGACTCAGACCCTTCAAGGATCAGGATAGTAGAATAAATAAAACGGAAAGGTTTTTTGTATTTGACGGTTGATGTCTTTTTTTTTTTTTAAATAAGGACAAGATTCTAGTGTAGAGCAAGGCCACCAAACCCTAGCCTTCTGACATGGGTGCTTCATATTTGATAAAGTGTTGCTCTTCTTGTAAGAAAAAAATAGGCCTTTATATTAACAAGTTAGTGGTTACAGGACAGAGTGGCTTAATTGTGAAGATCATGGTTATTTATCTATTTTTGAAGTGATGTTCCTGCCGCTGCTCGGGCTGTCGGCTGAGATCAAGAACTAAGTCATATCCAGAATAAAAACAGGATGCTGAAAAACTCATGGCAAAACTTTCATTTCCATTTCTAAAACTACTGTGCTGGCGCAGGCAATTACAGTTCCTAGAGATACAGGCCACTGTACCTAACAGTCCCCTTAAATTCCTCCCAGAGCCAACAACTGCTGTCTGGACACTCCTCTGCCTCTGCTGTGGTGGTCACTGGACAGACCAGTACAGGTCACGTCACTGTTTTCAGCAGCAAAGAGAGGACGGATTGGGTCTCCATAATTCACACCAACAGGTAGCATACTGCTTCTGTGATAGGGCTGTCTGTCTGTCTGTCTGTCTGTCTGTCTATTTTCACGTGCTCAATATTTTTTTTCCTCCTAACATTTTATATCTTCATGAAAGCAGAAATAACTGCCGGGCATGGTGGTGCACGCCTTTAATCCCAGCACTCGGGAGGCAGAGGCAGGCGGATCACTGTGAGTTCGAGGCCAGCCTGGTCTACAAAGTGAGTCCAGGACAGTCAAGACTACACAGAGAAACCCTGTCTCGAAAAAAAAGAAAAAAAAACAAAAACAAAAACAAACAAACAAAAAAGTAGAAATAACTGGAATCATAACTGGACTCTCCCACTAGACTAAGCGTGTGTCTGCTGCTTGATGCCTAAGTGAGTAGCAAGGTTACGAGAGACTCAAATATGCAAGTCTGGCCCTGGAGCTTTTGTACAGGAAGGAATAAAACCACAGCATACAGTACACAGTCCCATGGGACTCAATCACTGCCCTGGCCTTCAGCGTCCCCAGCACAGCCAGTGGCCAACCTGATGATAAAGGACAAGCCTGAAGTATTTCATACAGTGCTACTCTGGGATCACCCCAGGGCTAGGTTTCTAGAAAGATCCAAGGTGGGAAGCACACAGGTTGCTGGGAACCTTGTCTCTATGGTGCCCATGCCTGGGAAGTTGCTCTGTGAAGGGAACTCCTCTCTCTGTTAGCAGAGGACACCAGCCTGAGGACATGCAGACAGGTGTACACAGCATACAGAAATTATTTAAAACTGAATCAAGCCTGCAAGAGCATTGCCAAAACAGAACCTTAACCTGTCCTTCAGATGAGACATCCATAGATTTATGCCATTCTCTCACTATCTGCAGGGTTCTCTAGCTTTATTTTATTTTATTTGTTATTTTGGGGGAGTTTCAAGACAGGGTTTCTCTGTGTAGCCCTGGCTGTCCTGGACTCCCTTTATAGACCAGGCTGGCCTCGAACTCACAGAGACCCGCCTGCCTCTGCCTCCCCAAGTGCTGGGATTACAGGCATGCGCCACACACAGTGTCGACTGGGTTCTCTAGCTTTAAAATACTAAACTACTGGGTCTGGGGACATGGCTCAGTGCGCAAAGAGCTTCCTCTGCAGACGTTAGGAGCTCAGGTCCCTTGGAACCGATGGCAAGCTTGGGTTTGCTGGTTTGAACGGCCATGCCTCCCATGGCCTCCTCTTGTCCCCACTATGCTTGGTCCCCCCTGGGTAGACCTGTCACTGAAGGAATGGGAGGTGTGGCCTTGTTAAAGGAGCTGTGTCACTGGGGGTGACAAAAGTTCACACCATTTCCAGGTAATTCTCTGCCCGACCCCACCAATGCCTCCTGCTTAGCTACTGCTCCAACACCATACCTCGCTGCCTGCTGCCATGCTCCCTACCATGGTAATCACAGACTCCAGCCCCCTGAAGCTGTAAGTCCCTATACTCTTAATACCTATAACAATACTCTTTTGATTGGTGCTTTAAAAAAAAATGCAACTTACAGCATTTTTTCTGTATCGCATCCTATCACTTGGACACAGTCTATAGATAAACTTATTTTTAAAAGAAAGTTCTTCCTTGGCCTGAAGGCTTGAGGAAGTTCCGTTAGTATATTTCAGAATGTAGAGCTAGTAATACGCCTTCGCTTAAAGTGGAGCGCCTGTGTCTTGTGGAGCTTGTATTCTGAAGCCTCTACAGAGGAGGTGATACGGATGCCACAAGGCAATGGCGTGCAGGCTTGGGGCTGGACGAGGCAGGAGAGCATGTTATGCGAGCCTCAGTGGGTAAAGGGGTTTGCTATACTGTTCTTTCCACTCTCAAGTTTGAACTGTATCCTAATAAAGGTTAAGAATGGTTATTATAATAAATTTTAATTTAGAGGAGGTAGTTCTGTTTCCAGCCTGGTGTGTTGGCTATTTGGCCTTCCCTAGTCACAGTTGGTGGGAACAACTGAGCCAGGATGTTGTGGAATATGCTTGCCTTTCGTCAGATTGCCCAGAGGACCATCTGCACTGTTTCATGAAGGCATTTTGAAAACAAGGGTCCAGAGAAACAAACGCTGTTTCAGGAGGATAATGGGGTCCCAGTACACCTGAAGGGTGGGCCTCTGATGCCCTCCTCTACAGCCTCACAATGTCTCTGACAGTCGGCTGAACAGCCTATGCCGTCTATCAGCTGTGGCTGCATTTCCTAAGAAGCAGAACTGACATCATCATCCCAGCCTTCACATGGTTCAGTTTCATTCAGCGCATGATGGACCAGGCATCTAATGAGTAACTGAGCTCTTCTTTGGGGATCAATATTTATTATCGTGTACTAACTGCCACCAATAAAGCAGTCTTTACAAAAAATAATAATAATAATTTAAATTTGAAAGCATTTTGAGAAATGTTTCCCAAAAATGTCAAATGATCAAAGTTGTCGGAAACCTAGTTTTAATTTTTTTTTTTCTGTAAGAATACAGGAAGTATATAAGTATATAACAAGCCGGCAGAACTGAGGCATGGGCATGTTTCTTAGCTGCCACTACCAAGGCTCCGGCTGTTCTTAGGGTGATAGGCACCGTGGCCTCAAAACAGGAAATGAGCCTTAGAAACCAAACAATCCTGATATTTACACAATTGCTCTAAAAGGCCAAGTGCACACAGCTATGTGTGTCTACCACGTTCAAAGTTCTCTATTGTTAATTAAGGAGCTACGGGTCCTACTGCAGTAGTAGGGTGCTTGGCATCTGCCTTTCACAGTTGGACAAACAGCACAGAGGTTAAAAGAGATCAGCCACAGGCAAATGAAGCCGGGCATTCTATGGATGGAAGAAAACCATCGAGAGGGGCCTAGGGGAACTCCAGGCTACAAGGCTACACCCTCCCCTGGCCCTCACAGCTCAGGCACACGCGAGCGCTTCATCCCTACTTAGCTTGCTTGATAATGTAGTTAACTCTCAGAGCATGGCAGAATATCTGCCCATTCGCAAACAAGTCTCTCAGTGCCACCCACGGCCAAGGTGCTCTGAGGACCAGCAACACGTAGCATCAGCACTCATCTGTCTGCTCTTCTCACCTCTACACTGGTGAAAGACACACAGACATCATCTGACATGCCCACCCAACAACTGGCTTCAAGAAATTATACAGGCTAGTCTCATGAAACAAGCGAACACATCCGAAACCTGCGCACGACCAAACGCCAGCATGTAAGTGCTCTCACAAATAGGCTTCTCTTGCTAATTCACTAAGGGACCAGTAGGCCAAGTTACCACAAGCCGTTTATAGGACAAAAGTGATCCAATATTGGTTATTTCAACTGATCCTATCAGTACAGTTTGAACCTGCTCATATACCACACGCAGCCTGTGTACCTGTCACTGTGGTGGTTCCGACCTTCTGTTGAGTACTAAATTCTATGTTAGAATTTGATTAGATTTAACTTAGCCAGGTTGACACAATTATGCAGTTTTGATCATCAAGATGGTCACATGGCTCATGGATATTATGATCATAAACATCATGATTTGTAAAATGTCTTGTCATGAAAGGCCAGGAAGGGTCACACTGAGTTTATTTCAGGATCAAAACTACATACTTCTTAGGAAGGCTAATAGGTAGCAGTTAACAGTTAAAAACTCCTACACTGTCTTCTCTCCTTCACCTTCTTCCTTCCAGCTTCATTACCCAACATTTATGCAGCCTCTACTAGTACGACACAGCTGTATTCAGGGAACCATTAGCCAGCCAGTCAGCGGAGAGTGGATCTAAACTGAGGTGCAATATCCTTCGCTGAAAGCAGTGGAGTGCTGGACAAGGCTTGCCAGGGTTAGTAACTGCAAACATCTGTGTGACTGATACCTGAAGAGGCATCAAAGTGAGGCTGGGGACATGGACGATCAGTCAGTGATGTGCTGGGGACATGGCTGATCAGTGGGTGATGTGTTCGCCTTGTAAGCAGCAAGACCTAAGTTTGATTTCCAGAACCTTCACACACACACACACACACACACACACACACACACACACACACACACACACGTGAAGAACTCAATGCTTGTAGCTGGGGAGCTGAGGGTGGGGAAGTGACCAGTTGTCTGGGGTCTCTTTGGGCAACTGGTTTGACCTCTCTGTGCCTCTCTTCCCCTATCATCAAGATGAACAACAGTTTGTAGTATGAATTTAAACAGTCAGTTCCCGCAGCATTAGGGAAAAGCTGGCAAATGGTAAGAGCGCCATTAACTTAACTACTGATACTCTCAAAAGCACAGGTGGCCTGGGAACAGTGGAAGCACAAGGCCCGACTTCAGGGAAGATTCTCGCACCTTCCAGACTCCAGTGAGGCGCATGGGAGGACTGCGGTCAAACCTTGGCTGTCTGACCAAATAAAATAGGATGAGAGCCTGGTTTGGGACATAAGCAGTAAAGTAAGCTCTCTAAGATTTTAAGGGGACAACAGAAACGCCACTGTCCACCAACGTCTATTCTTTCCTTCTTTTTTGTTCTTCTGATGCAGGGTCTTGCAATGAAGGTCCTGACTGCCCTGAAACTACGTGGACAAGACTGAATCCCTCCTGCATCTGTTTCCCACGTTCTGAGATGGTCAGCCTGGGCCACCATGTCTGGCTTCAGCATCTGTTGTTGTTGTTGTTGGGTTTTTTGTTTTTGTTCTTGTTTTTGGCTTTGGTTTTTCGAGACAGGGTTCCTCAGTGTAACAGTTCTGATTGTCCTGGACTCACTTTGTAGACCAGGCTGACCTTGAACTCACAGAGATCTGCCTGTCTCTGCCTTCCCAGTGCCTCTCACCCCAAGTCCCACCCTCCCTCTCTCTTTTCCCTATCCCCCCTACCCTAATCCTCAGAAAAGAGGAGCCCCCCTTCCAACCCACCCCAACACATAAGTCACATCTGGACTGAGCGCATCCCCTTCCCCTGTGGCCTGGCAAGGCAGCCCGACTAGGGTGAAGTAATCAAAAAGGAGGCAACAGAGTCCATGTCAGAGACAGTCCCTGCTTTCCTTACTAGGGGATCCATATGAAGCCTTAGCTGCCCATCGGCTACATCTGTGTAGGAGGCCTAGGTGCAGTCCACGCATGGTCCTAGGTTGAGCCTCAGTCTCTGAAAGTGCTTCTGGTTCAGTGGGTCTTCTTGTGGTGCGCCTGTTCCCTCTGAGTCCGTCTATCTTTCCCCCCCATTTTTCCACAAGACTCCCAATACTTCGCCCAATGTTTCAGCATCTGTTTTGATCCCAATCCTATATCCAACAAAGGGCTAATATCCAATATATATATTTTAAAACCCTCAAGCAATTAAACACCAACAAAGCAAATAACTCATAAAAAATGGAATATAGAGCTGAACAGAAAATTCTAAACAGAAGAATATTGAATGCCCAAGAAGCACTGAAAAAATGCTCAACATCCCTAGTCATCAGGGAAATGCATATCAAAATGACTCTGAGACTCCATCTTACACCTGTGAGAATGGCTAAGATAAAAAACAAGAGACAGCACATGTTGGCGAGGATGTGGAGAAAGGGGAACACTCCTCCATTGTTGGTGGGAGTGCAAACTTGTACAACCACTTTGGAAACCAATCTGTCGCTTTCTCAGAAAACTGGGAATAGTGCTGCCTCAAGACCCAGCTATCCCACTCCTGGGTATACACTCAAAATATGCCTCACCATCCAACAAGGACACTTGCTCAACTATGTTCATAACATCTGTTGTTTTCGGCCAAATAGCTTACCTTGACTTCCTCGGGTTTTGCAAATCTTTTCTAAAAAGATGACTAGTGTGTCATGTGACTGGGCTATTTTTACCACTTGAGGCTATTTAAGCCCTGTCTCACTTGCAGCATGAAACCAGAAGCAGGAATGACTCACCCAGAGGCTGTGAACACTTCAGTGCACAGTAGCAGGGGACACCTTGGCTAAAGCTTCTCTCTCTCAGCCAAGCAGGAAGAGTGAAAGGCATGTGTCAGCAAGTCCAGCAGGCCTTAACGACAGCCTTGGATGCTGGAGAAGTATCAACAGCAGTGCAGGTTGGATTCCTACATAACTGTACAATCTGGCCAGGCGAAAGCAATCAGAGATTTATGCAGGGGTGACAGAGCACAGAGCAGCGGCTCTCAACCTTCCCAATGCTGCGGCCCTTCAATACAGCTCCTCATGTTGTGCTGACCGCCCCCCCCCACCAAGCACAAAATTAATCTTGTTGCCACTTTATAACTGTAATTTTGCTACTGTCGTGTGTCATAATGTAAATCTCTGATAGGCAGGACAGATGATATGCGACCCCCCAAAGGGGTCAAGACCCACAGGCTGAGAACCACTGGCTTGGTGGCTCTGAGCTCAGGGTTCACCAGGCCTGTGTTTGGCTCCTGATTCTGCCACACAGTCTGGGACACTGAGCAAAGCCTTTGACCTCTCTCTCCTCCACATTCCTCTTCTGTAAAAGAGAGTTCCATGTGTTTACCTCACACAACCAAGAGAACCGAAGTCTGTGCTTATAAAACGTACAGCCATTGAGCACTACAGAAAGGGGAACCACCCCAGTAGACACTGAAGGATATGACTATTTTCCGTTGAAAGCACTGTGAAAATAGTAGGTACAGGAAAGGTGCAGTGGCCTGCATTTTCTTCCTGAAGTCCCTTGAGGGCTAGGGTGACAGTTCACCACAACAGCAGTGCGAAACACATTTCCGTCCCCTTGGGCAAGGGGCTGACAGAGTAGGAAATGTCCCCTAAGGTACACGTTTAAATATCAGGCAGTGCTGTGTTGAAAAGCTGTAGAGCAGTGGTTCTCAACCTTCCTAACGCTGTGACCCTTTAATACAGTTGCTCACAATGTGGTGACCCCACCCCTACCCCCCAACCATAAAATTATTTGGTTGCTACCTCATAACTGTCATTTTGCTACTGTTATGAACTGTAACATAAATATCAGATATGCAGGCTCTCTGGTATGCAACCCCAGTGGGGGGTCATGACCCCATAGCTTGCAAACCACTGCTACAGGTCAACAGTTGGGCCCTGGTAGTGGCTGTGCATGACAGGAGCCAGGTCTTGGGGTCACAGCCTGGCCCTGCTACGGCTCTCGGCTTTCCTGGTCTGGCTGCCGTGAAGAGCTCTGTCTACCATATACCCCCACTGCCATGGAGCAGTTTTCCCTGCTACAGCGGCCTGAAGCTATGGGCCAAAGTCAACCCTCCTCTCCTAAGCTCCGCCATCAGGTACGCTGGTACAGCACAAAAGCGATTATTAATACACTGTGCACGCCCCGGTGAGGTCATCTTCACCCGTCTTTGCTTTCTGTGCTAGCCAAAGCCCCTCCATTTGTCACAGTTTTACAGCTTGTCAGCCGGGAACATGAGCTTTCAGTTCTAGCTCACATCTTTACATCTTTCTTTTCCTTATGGAGCTGCCCACGCCCTGGGAACAAATCCTGCTTATCTTTTGGTAGTCTAATTTTTAGGGCCTCAGCCAGAAAAACTAAAATAAGCAGAGAAGAAAAAAGGTTTTCCCCCTTCCCTACATGCTGTGTAAGTATTTGTTTTTTAAAAAAAAAAAAAGCTAAACTAAACTAAAAGAGACTTCAAAGCCCTTCTGTTCCTTAGCCAAAAGTCAATCTTGATTTTTTTTCACGGTGCAAAGTCTGTAGCAGGCACAGCAAGGGAGTGATGAAGGGAATAGTGTTCACCGCCATCTCTGTTTCCACTGTCTCCCTGTCTTCTAAGCCAGGGAGATGGAGAAATCTGGAATGTTCCACCAGGTGGGTACATACATGTAGCCTTGCAGAGAGGGTATTTGCTCCATTGACATGTTAAGGAGACTGAGATTCTTCGAGCTGGCTCCAATGCCACTGTCACAGCAACAACAAAGCCTACAGCTCACACCCTTGGAGAGCCACCTCCCTTTAGGGTAGGCAGCACCATGTGATCTCAGTGTGATGGCTCCAGATACAACGCTGAGTCCACCAAGACATCTCTCCCTTACTCCCCTTTCCTGAGACGTGATGCAAAAGAAATCCAGTACATCCACCCCCCTCACCCCACCCCCCACCCCAATTCTAGACTCCACATTCACCAGAGAAGGGAGGAGGGGGAAATATAATCATTCTGATAACAAACTAAAACCTATCCCTGTGTTAAAAACAGAGACAAGTAATACAAAGTAAAAATGGAAAATGCCACTACACAGGGGAAGTACAAGTGTTAGGTGTTGAGTTGTTTCCGGTGGTGCCCAGGGATTGAACTAGGGCCTGCGTGGTGCCCAGGGATGCCTGCAGCATGCTGGGCACATCCGAGGCAATGATCTGAGTCCCAGTTCCACGCAGGAAAAGCTAACCTAGTCAGGAAGAGTGGAGTGGGATTAGGGGAGATATGAACATTGAACAGGGACTTGAAATGAAAAGAACTGAGTCAGTCAAGGGGGGGAGATGCGCTCTAGAAAGAGGAGCCAGCTGACGCCTAGATGCCATGCTGGGATGTGAGAGGGCTCAGGAGAGCACAGGAGGGTGAGGAGGAGGAGGGGTGCAGATCCCTGAGGGCCAGGTAGGCAGTGGTTACCCTTCTGGGACGTAGGTGGGAATAATGTGACATTCCTAGGCAACTCTTAGGGAAGCACGTGATTTTATTTGTCTCCTTATCACTGAGGCCGCTGTGCACAACAGGCTGGAGGAGAGTGGGTGGGCTCCGATGGATATTTCTCTACCACGATACCATCTCCTTACTAATGACATCCACTTTAGGGTCGGTTTGCTGTTGCCCAGGATAAAAGAGTTTGTACCTAGATCATGGCTAAGTTGTGACCAATGAGATTGATGAAGTCTTTGCATGAAACATAAGAGAAGGTTGTTTGTTTGTTTGTTTAGGGGTTTTTTGAGGCAGGGTTTCTTCTTATAGCCTTGTCTGTCCTGGACTCACTTTGTAGACGAGGCTGGCTTCAAACTCACTTTGTAGACCAGGCTGGCCTCGAACTCACAGAGATCCGCCTGCCTCTGCCTCCTAAATGCTGAGATTACAGGCATGTACCACCGCGCCCAGCTGTTTAGTTTTTTGAGACTGGGTTTCTCTGTGTAGCCTTGGCTGTCCTGGACTTACTTTATAGACCCAGGGCTCCAACTGGCAGAGATCGGCCTGCCTCTGCCTCCCTGAGTGCTGGGACTAAAGGTGTATGCCCCCATGCCCGGTGAGAGAAGGTTGTTAAAGGGAGCTGGCCCCCCACCTCCCCTCCTGCCCACCTGCCTTTCTTGCTTCCTGCAACTAAAGCACCAGTTGCCATCTTGGGCCACAGTAAAGACGTAAGCTGGGATGACGGCAAGGAGGCTGGGATCCAGATCTCTAGTTCGGGTCCAGCAGATGAGTCTACACAGCCGCCTCCAGGCTTTACTCTCCACATCCACACTGGGCAGGGAAAAGAATTTCTATATTTGCAACCAGTGTTGTTCAGGGATTTCGTGGGAATGGGTAACTGAGCCCTGATACAGCCGGAGGTCACTGCACTCCCCTAAGAAGTGGTGGGGGCTGGGATTACAGTGGGGGTGGGGGTAAGGGGCAACCAGCAGGGCTGAGCTAGATACAAAAGGCAGGAACAGAACCAGATGAGTCTAGACCTCAGAATACATGGGCTAGAGACCGAGAAATAGAGAAATAGTGACATCATCAGGACAAGACACCAGAAGCCATGAAAGAGACAGCGTGTCCTATGCCAAATGGCAGTTGGGAAGGGAGAGTGGGCAATGGGCACATTTGAGAGGCAGGAGGGGAAAGGGCAGTCTTTCAAGGAGCCAAGAAGCCACCAGAACAAAAGCCATGGAACTTAACCTAGGCAGACACTGCCAATCTTTTACTGTACAAAGAGCCAGGGCTATCTAGGAAGTCCAGCGATATCTCTTCCAGCTGTGCTGAAAGGGATGGAGGCAGGACCCAGAAGAGCCTCACAGCTGGAAAAGGCGACTAAAGGGATGGGGCCTTCTGTGGTGGTTTTAATCCCAGCACCTGGGAAGAAGCAGCAGGTAGAGCTCTGTGAGTCTGAGGTAAGCCTGGCTGACATACAGGCTTCCAGGCCAGCCAGGGCTACAGAGGAAGAGCCTGTCCACCCATCCCCCTAAAAGGGGGTGTGGGGCCAAGGAAGCTCAGTGCTCTGTTACTCTAGTGAGGGGTTTGAGGGGGATTTATATATGTTTGTTTGGCAGTTTTAAAGTTACTAAGTAAAGAATTAGCAGATAGTACACAAGGACAAAGATCTTAACAGCAATGGTTTTGAATCAGGCATGGTGGCACGCACTTGCACTCCTAGAAGCCGAGGCAAGAGAATCACAAGTTCCAGGCCAGCTTATGCTACAAACAAGAGTAAAAATTTGTTTCAAGCAATAAGAAAAATTGTGGGTTTGGAAAATCCACATGACAAGAAGACCTAATGCTTTTCCTTTTCTTTTTCTTTTTCTTTCTTTCCTTTTTCTTTGTTTTGTTTTTCAAGACAGGGTTTCTCTGTGTATCGTTGGCTGTCCTGGGCTCACTTTGTAGACCAGGCTGGTCTTCAAAGCCTCTGCCTCCTGGAATGCTGGGATAAAGGTGTGTGCCACCACGTGTGCCTGACGTGCATTTTTATAAGTATCAAGAAGGTAAAAGAATTGAAGCCTCTGGCTAAAGTTTTGATTTCTACAACATAAACTCAAGCTGAGAGAGTCAAATAAGAAGCAGGCCCACAGTGCTGACCCAGAAATCTTTTTAAGGAACCCAGGAATGCATCCACCCTCCGCTTTCATGGTTTCAGGCCCTTACCTGCAAAGACAAGCTGGTTACAGACTGCGGATGGTCCTCATGCCCGGGGAAGCTGAGGAAAATCATCCATGTGCACGTGACCCCTGGAACCAAGTGTTGAGGTCACTGAGGCACCGTGAGGTATGGATGCATGGAGCCCCAGAGCTCACTGGTTTGTTAAAGGTGGACAGACTGGCCCTCCCCACCTCCACAGCATGTGCGCACACACACACACACACACACACACACACACACACATACACACATACCTTAGAACGTCTTTCAAACAATAACATTAAAATGCCCACTACTGACTAATACTATACAATCAGTTTCAGCTGGGCTCCGTTAAAGTTTTAAAAGAATGAGAGGTAGAGAGCAAGGCATTTTGTTTTATCAAATCAAAACAAGTGCACTAAACTGGGCTCAGGTGCCCCAAGAGTTGGCAACAGCAGTGTAACTGCCTTTCCTTCGAGGCTCACTCAAGTCAGGCTCTATGTTTACTACTAATTTATTTATTTATTTATAATGCAAGAGGCATTGTTATCTGACTGGCACAACACACCTATGAGGCTGGAAATGTCTTTGTCACCATTTCACAAATGCGGGCACTGATACACCGACTTGCTCAGTGTCCTGTAAACTAGTGTGAACACCGACCGTTGGCTGTCAAGAGCTTTGTAAGTCAGGAAAAAAAAAATCAGCTCTGCCCAACTCTCCCAAAGACTCCTTCCAGCCTTCACACCAAAGGAGTGGGAAAACAAGAAAAGACAAAGCAGAGAAGTTGTCCCTTAACTGAGAGGCAGGTGAGCTGCCTGTGTGTCGATTACCTCTGTCTGTGACAGTAACTCAGAAGAAGGCGTGGCCCCTAGACACAATGGCTGGCTCCTCCACAGAACAGAGTCCCTGGAATGTGCGGAGACAAGCAGACACCCACAAACAACTCGGTTGCTTCTGCACGTGACCCAGACTCAGAGGAAACCAGGCAAACGCTTCTAGTATAACTTCAGCAGTGCAAAAAGTGAATCTGAGGAGACGGGGTGTCTGTGTTTCCGGAGCACATTACTGCAGAGCTCAGCTGTTCTGGTGAAGGCCTTTGGTGGGAGGGGGGAGGGGAGGGGTCACCAAGAATCCAGAATCAGGCTTGTGAAGTCACTTGAAGCCATCTGCGTTAGGCATTCAGAATCCATCACACTTGGAAGGACCGCCACAGAAACTTCCAAGCCACATCCTGGGCAGAGGTGCTGCGCATGCGTGCACATTCTGTTCAACTGAGCAGGTGGGTTTAGAAAGCCGTACAATATCCAGTTTGCTACAACACAGACAGGCTCCCTCCTCTTGCCATTTCTCCCCATCTGCATCTGGTCCCCATGCAGAAATCTGCATGCTGAGCCAGACAGCTATTCTTCAGAAGACTTGAGGACGTCACTGTCCCCAGTGACTCAGACGGCTGGCACAGTTTATAAAGACAAAACAGTTTTGCTGAGCGCCTGCTTTCGCCCTGGAAGTCTGGAGCTGGGAGGGGGGGGGGCACACAAGGCAGAAGCAAGGATTCTACAGTGAGTTTCACAATCACTGCTGGGTGTGATTAAGCATGTCTGAGGCGACTCCCAGGAAGAGGGCTTTCGGAAGCTCACACAGCGTTTCCTGCAGCCTTCACTGTGTGAGCCTTTCCCCCCTTTTCCTGTGGCTCTGCATCTTTTCACTTAACAAATGACAGTCCTTAGCACAGCAACGTGCTAAGTCTCTTTTTTTTTCCTCCTTTATTAATTTATTCTTGTTACATCTCAATGGTTTTTTTTTTTTTTTTTTTTGTGCTAAGTCTTGTGAATCTGCAAATCACCAAGCCTGGGGCTAGAGGCTCTGAAAACTCCAACCCATAATACTTGACAAACAGAAGATAGTGCTGCTGTGAGACGTGGGTTATTTAACTCCTCACCCTGACACTAATTAGCTGGGAGCCAGCGAGCTGGTTAATCACCTCCCCTCAGCTCTAGACTATTCTTAAGACAGTACAGCATACCTTAGAAGACAGTGTTTAAAGACTAGAGATAGATAACAAACGTTAAATCCTTTTCTCTACAGACCAACGTGGGAACGCCATGCTTTGTGCCCGCAGAACCAGGCAGCCTCAGTGGAGCTCCCGTCACCTGCCCCTCCCCTCCATCATTGTGGCGGAGCATCCTTACCTAGCTCAATATCGTGTTGGACATCAGATACCAGTCACAGTGGAAATACGTATGCCACAGAACTTGACAAAGCTAATAACCAGGTCCCCCAGGGGCTGGAAGGGCTATAACCCACATTCTTTTTTTTTTTTTTTTTTTTTAGTTAAGGCATGTGAAAAGACCCTCAACAGTGTCTGCTTAAGGCAAAACCACAATGAGACACCACTTTGGGGCCACTGGGAAGGCCAGAAGTACACAGGAGGAACAAGAGTGGTTGGAAGATTTGCTAAACATAACTATGAGATACACACCAGGAATGCCAGCACTCAAGATGCCGAGGAAGGAAGATCTCCAGTTCAAAGCCAGCCTAGTACCAAAAGCAAGGAGGAAACACAGCTTCTCAAAGGCGGAGCAAAGCAACTTCTGTACGTAAGAGAAATGAAAGCATACATCCACACAAAAACATGGATACTCTTAGCAGCTGTGTAAAACAGCCAAAATGTTGGTTGATGTAATCTTAATGTCTATCCATATGAACCAACAGAATGTGGTACATCCATACAACAGAGTACTATGCAGCCAGAAGAATAAAATATAAACACGTACTACAACAAGAATGAACCTTGATACCATCAAGCTTAGTGAAAGAAGCCAGGAACAAAAGATGACCTTTTGCGTAATCCTATCTGTGTAACCAATCAAATGCAATCCCCTCCGTTGACAGGAAGCAAACTGATGGTTGCTAGGAGCTGAGAGAACTGGGGAATTAAATGTGGTTTTTAAATTTTGTTTGTTTTGTTTTGTTTTTGAGTCAAGGTTTCTCTCTGTAGTCCTGGCTGTACTGGACTTGCTTTGTAGACCAGGCTAGCCTTGAACTCACAGAGATTTGCCTGCCTCTGCCTCCTGAGTGCTGGGATTAGAGGTGTGGGACACCATGCCCAGCTGTTCTGCTTTGTTTTTTAATACAAACAATTTCTGTTCTGAAACTACATCTTTGTGGCTTTTATACAACAGTGAAGTCACCAACTCAATCCCTTAAATGGTTACAATAATAATTCAAGCTATGCCTATTTTACCGGGGTAAGAAGAAATATGTACATGTGTACACACACACACACACACACACACACACACACACACACACACGCATGCACATGCATCAAATAAATATGTACAACACTGCAATTTAACTTTAGAAGAAGAGAATTAGACAAGCCGCAAGCCACAAACACAAGTATAAAGCATACATACCTGTGTATATATGATGTATGTATATGATTATGGCTTACATATTATATTACATATACATATTACATATACTTATAGAATATTACATATTCTATATCTTATAAAAAGTAAAAGAAAGACAATCTAAGAGAAAAAATGCTCAAAAGACAGTTCAACCAAGAGTAAATGCAAACAGGCCTTGGCCTCTAATTTTCTTAAGTTATAAGGTATCCGCTACTTTCCACAGTGCATTAAGGGAGAAATAAGGGTAAGTGGGCTGGCAAAGAGGCGCCCTTTCCGAGGTCTCATACACAAAGCCAGAGGAAACGAGGAGGAAGGAAGGAAGGACCTGCGCCAAGGTGGCCAGTGAAGATGTGGCAGGAAGTCCCCCTGGGTGGAAAGTAGCACAGTGCGGTTTAACAGTCAGTGGGCTGGCCAGAGAGATAAGACACCTTGAAGCACACAGTCACATGCAAGTGCACCTGACTTGGCTGTCCCTGGGCTCTTCGCTCGTCAAACAGCATGGCAAGGCTGTGGGCCATGTACGGCATAATTTATGGGAATGCTGATAAGTTGGAGCCACTTGGGTACAAACAGAACCTTTGCATCTCCACCGAGCTCCATATCAGACTTATACACACAGAGAAGGGAACCCTGAACCCTCCTGCAGACACAGTGACCCTATAGCACATCCTGCAGTTCTTGTTTCCCCATCCTTGTGGGCAGGGCTGTTTGTGGATGCTGTGGCTTTCTGACTAGGCTGAACTCTTCTCTGCTCTCCAGATGTGCCCTTATCCGCTTTCCCCCCTCCACTCCCCCCCCCAACCCTGCAATGTCCAGGCGGTGTGAGAAACTAGCAGGAGCCCAGAGAGGTAGAAGTGGGGCCCAATGGGACCGTGAGCAGAGGTGGGCCAGAATTACTCTAATGACTCTGCTTCCCCCATTCCGGACCAACTGACTGGCCCCCCACTGTGCTAGGGCAAATAAGCTGAAGTCCATATTACAAAGGACAGCACGTGACTTTGCAACCAGGTCACACCCAACCCTCAATGCGGGGATCACAATGCCCTTCCTGTAGTCCCCGTCGTCAGCAAGGAATGGGGCCTGTTCATGTGCCTTCTGCAATGGCGAGTGGGAGTGCCCTGCACGTAGAGGGTCTTGGTATGTAGACAGAAGAGGAAGTTTTGTTTTTGTTTTTATCATACTGTAAAGTAAGGGGGGAAATGCCTTCCCCACAATTGACTACAATGCACTAGAAAGCTTGTAAAAAGCTTTTTGCTCAGTTGGTAACTCGATAAACAATTTTGCTGTCACATTTTGAACAATTCTACTGTTGGGAAATATACAAATATATTTGCAAATCTTAGAGATTGTTTTCTAAAATGAAAAATGAAAAAGACAAGAATAGTATTTTGTGCCTGTAACCCAGCAAGTAGGGACAGTTTAAGGCCAGCATTACCTACATAGTGAGTTTGAGACATCCCTGAGGTATATTAAAAGAAAAACAAGTTAAAAAGACAACTGTGAAGCTGGGCTAAGAAACAGATAACATTTTCACTGGTGATCATTAGCCTGGAGGTGCCGTCTACTCACAAAGCCCAAGACTAACATGTCAAGATCTTCCTGGCACAATTAAAACAATTCATTCTATTGACTTTTCTGCTTATACTTTGCTACTTGTGTGAAACAATTCAAAGTGTAGTTTCATTTCTTCAAATTGTCATGTGATGCCTTCTGGTCTATAATAATGTCCACTTTTGACTCTGAGGGAGATTGGTGTCAGTAAATACTTTTTTAAAAAGGTCTAAATTTAAATAATGGATGTCCTCAGAACAATAAAAAAAGGGACTAAAGGAAAATGGCAGCCACCATGCCTTGTCTAAAGATATTTCTGCTTTCCCTACGGACTTGATGATCACAGCACTGCAACCGTTCTTGGGTGGATAGGTATGAAGTACTTACCGCAGAACATGCTTAAATAATCAAACAACCTGGGGCCTCAAGGAAATGACTGTGCAGTGATAGTTAGTCAGGGAAAACACATGAACAAACGTGCAGAAGGAGTGAGGCGTTTGCCAAGGGAATGCCCAAAAGATGCTGTGAAGATGACTGGAGCCAGGACCAGGATAACCAGAGGGGACAGTGATGCTTAACAGGAACAAGACTTTAAAGCTAGGAGGACGGTAATGTCTTACCAATAGTCTCTGAGCAGTCACCAATCAGAGTCTTGCCTTGCCACGCCCCCTCCCCTGGGGCTGAGATCACTCCCTCTTCCACTGGGCTACGTGAGCCTGCTGGATCTGCCATCGCCTCACACCAGCGAGTTCTCTGATATGCTAGAGCATTCTCGCTTGTTTGCACAACAAACACATCCTGTGCAGAACTGAAGTGATGTAATAAGAAAATGAGTTTTTGGTCCAGGCTGGCAGTCAGTTACTGGGTGACCTGAGACAAATCATCTCTTTATCCTCAGTTTCCTGGAGGCTGTTCTTCAAGGTCTCTTCAAGTTCTAAAAGTATGTAAATATTCATTATGAAAAGCCAATTGCCCCCTGGCATGAGTGACTATTCGTTACATACATCCCCACAGGTTTAGGACCATAAAAGTTCCAGACTCACCAAGGCCAATTTACTCTCAGAGCCTTTGCACGGGCTGTCCCCACTGTACCTAGCAACTGTCCTCTGCTTACCTTTCCCATCTGAAAACCTTTATAACCTCTCCCGACCTCCGCACATAGTTTCTATGTCTGCAGCTGAAGTATATTCCATTCCCCAAACGGAAATGTATGTGATCTCTTTTTAAACAGTCTCCCACGATAAGTCCAACCATTCCTTTTTTTTGTTTGTTTTCTTTTGTTGTTGTTGTTGTTGTTGTTGTGTGTGTGTGTGTGTGTGTGGTATATGAGTGCAGGCACATCTCTGCTGTCTGTCCTTACCTCCCAGCATCAAACTTGTTCTTATCAATCACTTAGAGGCCACTGGGAACCCCAAGAAAGCAACTCCAAAGCTCTAAAGATCTCTAAGCCCAGAAGTTCCTGGTCCAATAGAAACAGAACACTTGGTACATAAACTGAGACATCAGAGTGTTTTCAAAGAACCTGCTACAAGTCACTGCCGATAGTTGTGCTAAAGACAAGCCAGTCACCTCAAAGCAGATAAATGGGAAGAGAGAGGTGGGGGAAACAGCTGGGTTCAACTATCTTACTTCCCGACCTTTCTGGAAGCCGAGTTTTCATAATTGCCTTCAGTCCCTTCAGCACAGTCTCTTGAATATATTCAGTGGGGAAAGGAGCTAAATAAAACTTTGATGCAAACTTGACTGTTGGTTATCACTAAAAATTGCTGCGAGCTAAGGCTTCTGAGAATTCAACGAAGAAAACTTTGATGGAAATTGTCTTGTTGACATCTCTAAGCACTGCTGAGAGCTAAGTTTGATAAATAAATTAAAGCAGACAATATCATTTCTGAGCAGAAATGCTGATTTTTTTAATAGCCCTTGTTTTTCTCATAATCCAAAGAAGCAATGAGTAAAACACAGTAATCACAGCCCAGATCTCAGAGGGATGTTTCATGATCTCGGATATTTTTTGTTATTATTGTTCCTCCTCAAAATCCCAAGAGGATTAAATTCTGATTACATCCCCTTTTTACTTGGTTAGCCATTGCAACTGATGTTTCTCCGTACAAAACTTTACAAGCCCCAGGTCTGCTTTGACACAAAATAATAAAAAAGGTAAAACTAGAAAACGTGGGAGGAGGAAGAGCAGCCACTGGAGGCAACATGAGCATACGGGTAAGAGAATTGCGGGGTGCGGAGATGACTCCCCTGCTGTAGGGATGACTCCTGTGCTGTGGGGATGACTCCCCTGCTGCCCCGGTATAGGACCTGGGTTCAGTTCTCAGCACCCACATCAGGCGTCTCACAGCCACCTCTAAGTCCAGTTCCAGGGAACCCAGTGCCCTCTGTCCTCCATGGGCAGCTGTGCACTGGACACAAACTCACGCAGGCACACGCACATACACACAACTGAAAAGCAGATGAATAAATCTTTAAAGAACAAGCCGAGATGAGGGAATTTCTTGCCGTGGCGTGTTACATGTATCACGGAGCGCTTTTGATATACTCATATTTTACAGATGTTTCTCTTCCTCCACCAGGAGCATTAAAAAAAAAAAAAAACTATTTCTGGGCTAACAAAGTCAATTTGTGGTGATGAGGTCTGTCCTGGACTTTAGGGTGTGGAAAAAAGAAGGTAGAGAAAGAACTCTAAAGACCCAGGGGAGCCTGGCCTGAATGACATGTGACGATGGATTCTGCTCCAATATCTAGATGTTGGTATCTGCACTGTTGCACTGTGGCTGTAACACGAGTGTCCATGATGGGGCTGGAGAGATGGCTCAGTGCGTAGGAGTGCTTGTTGCTTTTGCAGAGGACACAGGTTGAATCAACCCCCAGCACCCATATAGTGGTTCCCAGGCACCCTCAACTCCAGTTCCAGGGGCTCTGACACCGTCGTCTGGCCTCCTCAGGCTACACACACACATACACACACACACGGCACACATACACACAGCACCTAAAGCAGTCGTATAAATAAAATAAAATAAATCTCTTTTTAAAGGCATCAGCTTCCTAAGAGAAAAAGGTGAGTGTTACCCAATGCGGATAATTAATTTAGCAAATTAAGATAGTGTCATGTCTTTAGAGTTCTGATCTGATACATTGGCATTTTTAAAGTGATTAATGAGGCAGAAGATCAGGCATCAAGGAGAAGACAAGAAATAAAAGTGAAAAATGACAAAAGAGACAGAAGAAGGGGGAAGTAAAAAAGAAACGAGAAGTTGGTATAATACCACTTTATCTCAGAGAAAGAGGCTCACGTGCAGATAAGAAAATGAATTTCCATGTAATGATATAGTTGATTCTCCTGTTTGTTATCAAATACTAGTAATCTCCTTTTTGTTTAATTTTTGTTTTTTGAAGCAGGGTCTCTCTGTGTAATCTTGGCTGTCCTGGACTCACTTTGTAGACCAGGCTGGCCTTGAACTCACAGAGATCTGCCTGCCTCTGCCTCCAGGAGTGCTGGGATTACGGGTGCATGCCACTGTGCCCAGCTAGTAATCTCTTTGTATATATACATTTTACTTTAAGATTTATCCCAGATATATATGTATAGGGGAAACCAAGGGATGGTTCTATTCATGACTTCCGGTAGATTCTTTCAGTGTTTGTTGCAGCCCCGGGAATGAGAGGGTGCTATGGCATTTAGCTGAAGCAATAATGGCGTGAATCAAAAGCCTCCAGTGGCTCTGCAGTAAAAGGGACTATTTGCCCATGCCAAAACAACTTCCCAGCATGCAATTGGGTCCTGCAAGATACAAAGCTTCAGGAAGGGCCTAGAAGGCCTGTATGCCCAAGGTTTCCACTTGTGGTGAACTCATCTATAATGACAGAAGCATTCATCTTGGTGGCTCTTATCCTTGCGGTGTACTGAGAGCTTCTAGGTTTCTAAGCCTAGTTACGAAAACAACCCTCATAAATTGGGGTGCAGTGTATAAAGGTGTGTGTCTCTATATATTCAACTGTACTGGCAGAGAGCAGAGGACTGGCTGCCTTTGGTGTTCTCATTCTTATGGCCCATCACTAGCCTTATTTTTTTGTTGTTGTTTTTTTTTGTTTTTGTTTTTGTTTTTGTTTTTTTGAGACAGAGTTTCTCTGTGTAGCCTTGGCTGTTCTGGCCTCACTTGGTAGTCCAGGCCGGCCTCGAACTCACAGCGATACACCCGCCTCTGCCTCCTGAGTGCCGGGATTAATGGCGTGCGCCACCACCGCCCCGCCTTAGCCTCGGAAATTGTAAACATTCACTTTCCTCACTTGCTGATTGGCTTAATAACTGACAGCCAATAGCTAAGCAGGAAGTGGAGGGTGTAACTTCCGGGCAGAGAGAGGATCTCCGGGAGAAGAAACCGACATGGAGGACTCATCAGTTGGTCGTGGGTAAACCCTCCCTTAAGTCTGGAGTAAAGGTCTCCCTATCTCAGCTGCAATCCATTTAACTCCGCCTCACCTGCTGAGTATCCACCTGGGCGAAACCCTCAGCAGTAGGAAGATGGGTAAGCCATGATCCCTGCCCACAGCCCTCAGGAAGCTGACTAAGAGACAAAAAGTCTTTCTTTTGCGTTAGCCCAATACCTCTAGCACCACATTAGAAACATGCAAGAATGAGGGTTTGAATTTTGGTTAGCCTCACTCTATAGACACCAAGTTAACTAAGTTCTGAAACTAACTGTGCAGATAAAAAGGCAAAAGAAAAACCTTTGGAAAAACCCAAGGCCAATATCAGGGCCAAGAAACAGAAACCCACCAGTCCCCTGACCTGGTCCAAGTTCAGGAACTGAAATCCCACCAATCCTCACCCTGGAAAGCTCCACCCACTCCAAGAACTCCTACAGAACCCCTGCTTTCTGCTCAGTTCCCTGCTGCTTCTCACCAGAGCAGAGGCAGCCACCCTCCTGGGTTTTTCCCTCCCAGTAACTCTGTTGTGTGAGGTTTGTTATGTGGTGTGACTTTATGGCATTCCTTGGCTCCTGATTGTCAGGAGCCTTTCCCTTCAGAGCTGTAACACTGAGAAACTGCTCAAGCTAATACACGCAGGTAAATGGTTTAGCCCTGCATACCTCAGATAAAACTTATGAAGTGGGTGTCCCAATCACTAGGAACTTCTGTTTGCCTTAATTCCCAGCCACAGCTGTTGCTTCAAGCTTGAGAAGTTTCTAGAATTTACCAGGCAACCCTGTTACTCCTGACTTATAACAAATGAACAACCAAATAAAGTGATCGATACAGAGGGCAAGAGCTAGAGAGGCGCCAATCCCAGGAGCTCCTGTCTCCACGGAGATGGCGTGATGTGGCGCCATCCTCCAGGCACAGAAGCCTGATCTTATCTCCCACTCTGGAAGACTGAGCCCTTCATTCATATCAGACATGCGCTGCTGTCAAAATGGAGATGAGAATCAAGTTAAGCATATAAAAAGATACAATCTACATAAAATAATTTTGAACTCCATACCCAAATGGAAAATGTTATTTTAAAACATCCAATTAGAGACAGACAGGACCAAAAAAATAAAAATCTGTTCAGTGTGGATATTTTTTTTTCAATACAAGAAAAATTCAAAACGTTGTAATGGAATAATAAAATATCCTCAAATAAGATTTTATCTATATTACAGAGAGCTGTAACAGTTCTCTTTTCTTTCTTTCTTTTTTAGCCCTATTTTTTCCTGGAGGAACAAGGTGGTTTCAAAGATAGGCTTTGAAGAAACAGCCTTGCAATTTCTTGAAAGAATACGCAACTTGTAGTATGGCACACATTATGCAAGGCTTTTATCTTTCTTTGCCTTGGTTCCTCATTCTGAAATGAAACCAAATAAGCCTATGTGTGTAAAGTACTTTAGCCCTGTGGCCAGCACATAGTTTTCCAGAAGTCTCACCATTTTTATAACCAGTGTGCCTGAGAATGCTATTATGCTAAGAAAGGCCTGCTTACAAAGTTGGCCACTGCCTACTGTCTGGCAACTTGGGCTTTTCTAAAGCTGGTCAGGGTGGCTCACTGTGCCTCAATCAACCATGAGCATGACTTATGCTAAACACCTGCTTTCCTACGAGCACTTATAACTGGTATGATCTAAGCCCATCCCCGGCAAACACCATGGGTACCGAATCTATAACAGCCTTCCCTCACAGACACATACCACAAGTGTGAGAGGGGCATGTACGCCTTTCATTGTTTGTACTGGCCCCTGGTGCCTGTTAAATCTCTGACTGTTTCCTTTCTTCCACTGTGATGACTTGTAGCTGACTGTGAGAAGGGTTTTCGTAGAGTCTTGGGGTGACTATTACTGTGATGACTAAAAGCAAGTTGGTAAGGAAAGTTGGCTTCCACTTCCACACTGTAGTCCATCATTTAAGGAAGTCAAGATGGCCTCAAACAGGGCAGGAACCTGGGGGCAGGAGCTGATGCAGAGGCCATGAAAGGGTGATGTTTACTGGCTTGCTTCCTCGTGGCTATCTCAACCCGCCTTTTTAAAAAATTTATATTCATTTTTATTTTATGTACATTGGTATTTTGACTGCATGCATGTCTCTGGGAGGGCGTCGGATGCCCTGGGATCGGAAGTCACAGATAGTTGTGAGCTGCCATGTGGATGCTAGGAATTGAATCTGGGTCCTCTGGAAGAGCAGCCACTACTCTTAACTGCTGAGCCATATCTCCAGTTGCACAACCTCCCCCCTCCCCTGCCCCCCCGCAGGCCTGCTTTCTCATAGAACACAGGACCACCAACCCAGGGAGGGTACCTCCCACATCAGTCACTAATTAAAAAACTGTCCTGCAGGCTTGCCTACAGCTGACCTTATGACAGTATTTTCTTAATTGAGCTTCCCTGCTCTCAAATGACTTTAGGTGTCAAGTTGACAGACACTATCCAGCACAGTTAGAAAGTTCTCATTGGTGACTCTAGGCATGGAAGTGGAGTGGGAGTGGGGGTGCGTGGATAAGGACCAACCTATCACACCGTTCAACCCCTTTGACTTTAAGGACTATTTGCAGCATCCATGTAGTACATAGCCAGCAAACCAGCCAAAAAGCACTACTGTCCAATCTAAAGTTCTCTGCTTTCTTACCTAATAATTATTGAGAAATTCACATACTACATTGTTTCTTTTATTCAACATCTCAATGTTTTGTGGGTTTTTTTTTTCTTTACCAGTATCCAGTAGATATTTTTCTTGAACAAACTCCAGTTTTGTGCTTCCCTGACTTCCATCCCCATATCAACTGCAGCCTCCCCAAGAATGACAAGTGGCCTATCTGTCTGTCATCTAGCTGCCTACGTAGAAAGCAGCACCACTCACAGATCCCCATGGTCTGTGTTATTGTAATGTTGTGCAACATAGACAGTCAGGATCTGTGTTGCCCAGTTCACTGGAACATGCACAAACATGAACAAAGTAGCTACCGGCAGGGAGGAAAGGCAAACCAAAGAAATCAACGGGCCAGTGCACACGCTGAAACACTAGTGTCTCAAGACGAGACTTTCAGGAGCAAGTTTAACTGGACTCCTGAAACTGAAACATAGTTTCTCAGGACGCTTTGAAAAAGCATAACGAAAGTGGATCAGCAGGAGCAGTTTCTGGAAAGGCTTTGGCTACCATGTTGCAAAAGCTGGGTGCAGAGCCTAAAGAAAGAGTGGCGGTCATGATTAACCCCGAGTTCTAACAGAGCATCCAATGGGCACGGGGGAAGCAAGAGTGGGGACCACTAAAGCAATATGCAGCCCCCTCATTGGTTTTCTATGGAAAGCAAAACAACTACAGACAGTTTAAGTCTCTCGAAGATTCCAGCGGCCCTCAGAGCCCCATTCTAGAACCTGGCTTTCTAGAACCTGGCTTTCCTCACCCCAACAGTCCACTTCACTAGGCTTTTTGAATCATGGTTCTAAGAACAGAGAGACAAAAAGCGGAAGAGTCATCCACTACTAACAGGAACTGAACACAAGTCCCCAAACAAGGAAGTAACACCAGTGTGAAGTTTTTCTGGGATTTTTCTAGAAAATAGGCTGAGCGATTTCGCTTGGAAACCTGCCCAGTACTGATAGAAAGAAGTACTGTTGTTTCAAGAATTCTGACTCTTATCTTTAAATTCCTAATCATTCAATAAAGCAGGTATGTGTTCCTTTGGGTGTGGGGATCTAATCAGTGGCTTGGTTGATGCTAAGTGCATGCTAAGCAGACACTCTACCACCTGGCTACATCCATACCCCACGGCAACTATTCACCCCTTATTGTGAGAGGCAGCAAATCTGATCAGCTCAAGAAGCAAGTCACCAATGAATGCCAGGCCATCAGGACAGCAGAAAGCACAAGACATCAAAACACCACTCCACACGTTAGAGGGGTCCGGGGTCAGGAAAGGAAGCCAGCTCTCGGCTGGAGTAATGAGCAACAGCCAGAAAAGACATGGAGGTCGGGAGAGAGATTTCTACATGTTGGACAAACCACTCCATTCTGCACCTTCCGGGTTCTCACAATGACTGAACCATTTCACATTCAGACAGTGGACTGGGATCTGAGGTAAGAAGGGCTCCCCTGGCATTTCTCGGCTTAAACAGCCAGGGCACTTGTAACTTTGCACAGTTAGCCTTCCACACCTGTAGGCACCAAGTCGACAGAATCAACCAACCCTGGAAAACACTTGGAGGGAAAATTGCATCTGTTTGAACATACACATGACTTTTCTCATGCTAAGCAATAGAGAATGTGCATTCATTTTTATAGCATCAATATTGTATCTGGTATTATAAGCAATATATAGGTAACTTAAAATACACAAGAGAAAGTGCACAGGTTACATGCAAATGCTATACTGTTATATATAACAGATTTTAGGACATGAGGTGGTAATGAGAGGAACCGGTCCCCTCACAGATATTAAAGGCCAACTGTATACCAAGGGTCGTCAGAGTGAGTTGACCATTGGGTTGTATTTTCTCTTTATGTGTATGGTGTTTTGCCTGTATGTATATCTGTGCACCTCATACATGCCAGGCTCCTGCAGAAGCCAGAACAGGCCATAAGACTCCCTGAAACTACAGTTACAGCTGGCTGTGAGCATCCACGGGATTTCAGACAATCAAGCACAGGTTCTCTGAGAGAACAGTCAGTGCTTTCAACTACTGTGCCATCTCTCTGCCCTCATTGTGTTGTATTTTAATAGTGTCAGTTCATATTTCTAAGTTTCTGTAGGTTTGGGGGTTGGTAAAATACCACCTTTTACCACTATCATTGCTATATTGCAATTTTTTGTATATTTGCAATTTTTAAATAATCCTTATTTCTGGGAACAGTTATCTGAAACCCTTTTGGATTTCTGAACTTCTCAGATAACAAGGAAAACGTAGCATACACATCATGGTAGGGTTAGGGTTGTTCTAACAGGGTCAGGTCTGTTCTCAACAGGGAGCTGATGTCACTTAGTCGCATTAGCAGCTTAGGACACACATACATATGTGTTCAAAGTGAGTCAAGAGTGAGCGTGGTCTTGCCTCAGCTGGAGCTTCACAGTTAAGAGCTTTGAAGCCTTGGTTCTCAGCACTCAGGGGTTACAGTTGAGGGAATATGGCCGTACGGTGCGAGAACCCGGGCAAAGCACTAGTCACAGTGATGCTCCATAGCAGACATGGCAGAGCTGAGGGTCGTTCAGGAGAAGCAGTGCCATTCCGTATAAATCAAGGCAACCAAAACACAGAAGGCGAAAACGACAACAACAAAACAAGTAAATCAACAGTTGATCAAAATGCCTAGGAACAGGCACAATTAAGCCCAATATCAGGACCACCAGGCATTCGCCGTGACCACATTTGCTAAGCACGTTGTCAAGAGAAATCCTGTTCCTCGCCATTCTCTGCAACCTAAAATTATTTCTAGCAGAAAAGACTGCGCCAGTAGAAAATACCACATCTAACCAAAACCCCTCCCTTCCCCACCATATGTCAACACCCCTCAGCGGGAGCTCACTGGATTTAGGGCTCTTTAATCTCCCTGCTCACCCCATTAAAAAAACACTGCAGTAGATGCTTAGCTTCTAGAGTTGAAGAATCCCTCTGTAGATCAGCCTCAATAAGTGGCTCACTGAATAACTGATCAGCTTCAGGTGATGAAGAAATGTTCACACAAAGCAGCTTAGGCTTTAATACATAATATGGCAGTTTGTGAGGGTAAAGCTATGTGCTCATTATACATAGTAAATTTTGTAAGGACATATAACATACAGGAATGGATTTTTTTTTTCTGGCAGGTTAATTAGTTCAAGAGGCCAACACCAAATGGATAGCCACATATCTTAACCTCTAATGACAGACTGGGGTCAAGTGCTAACAAATGCTGAATTTTACATCTCAAGTCCAAATGACAACAAATTGTTCGTTAATGCAATGGAGAGTTCCACCCACTCAATGGTATCAACAGAGAAAACAAACGGCAGCGTAGACCATAACTGTCTCCTACCTCCGCTCGACCCTCATAGTAGGTTAACACGGATTTTGTAAGTACAAAAAGTCTCTCCTTGTAGTTTAAGGGTGATGTCTTCTTCTTCTGCTGGGACCTTTTAATAAGGATCTCTTCTAGGATAGTGTTAAAATTCATCTCGCTCTTCTGGTCGCTCTTTCTCCTGCCATTGAAGACACGGGGATCCTAAAGTGAGAGGATGAAGAGTGAGCAAAAGGGGTCAATTCCCTAATGCTGTTGCAGCTGTAAATACACACCTTCCTCTCACTGCAGCTGGGGTAATCCTAAGTGTCCAGACTGGGATGTCCAAGGCAAAGAGTTCTTCCCTTCTTACCTCAGCCCCCATCCTGCCCAGCCATCTCCTAGGAAAATCTAATCAAGATTTCTCACGATTAAGTCGGGCATGGTGGCACACACCCTTAATTCCAGCACTCCAGGAGGCGGAGGCAGGTGGATTGCTTTGGGTTCAAGGGCAGCCTGGTCTACAAAGTGAGTCCAGGACAGCCAAGGCTACACAGAGAAACTGTCTCAAAACAAACAAACACGACCAAAAACAAACAAAAAGGATTTCCCACAATGATGATGATGATGATGATGATGATGATGATGATGCATGCCTTTGTCACTCCCAGTATCCATCCCTCAGCTCTCTAGCACATTCTGCTATTTGACCTCAGAGAACAAATATTTCAGATGGCAAAGTGCACTCCATTCACTGCCTGTATTGTTGGTTTAGGCCTCAAGATCTTGGTATGCAAAACAGATGTCCGCACAGCATTATTGATTTGAACGATGAATGAGCACGGTAGTGGATACAATTCACTCACCTGTGATGCAGTCAAGGTGCCATCTCGATCTGGCATCATAGCGGTGCCAAAGGGAAGCTGTTGCTACAGGGAAGGCCTCTGTTCTCAACATTACCATGACCCATGTGTGCTAGGCAGACCACAGGAGAAAAGAAGCCCACCCAGTCAGTACTAACCCTCCTCAGGGCAACCCACCTGGACGCAAAGACCCTCGGTCCTGTACCTGGAGCCTTTTAAAACTTAAACAAGAGCTGGCAAGATGGCTTAATGGGTAAAAGTGCTTGCCACCAAACCCGATGACCTAAGTTCACTCCCCAGAAACCCCCATGGTGCAAAGAGGAGAAACAAGGCTTCCTACCACCATGGTATGCAAAAAGAAAGGGGAGAAGGGAAGAGGAGGGGGAAGAAGGAAAGGAGAGACAGAAAGAGAGAGAGAGAGAGGAGAGAGAGAGAGAGAGAGGAGAGAGAGATGAGGGAGGGAGAGAAGGAGGAAAGTAAAATTTGACCAAATTTAATTCTGAACCATTTGAAAATCCAAAAGTACTCAAGAGAAGGCCTGTAGATTCTTCCCTGAGGCAGGCTGAATTAAAGGTAGCTTTCCTTCCCTTGCCTGCTCCACGCCCTTCGGGAAGTAATTACTTGTCACACCACAGAAATCAAAGGCGTCTCCTGGGACACATTCAGCGCTACTTGATAGCGTAACCAGTGACCAGACACTGAGCCACTAGGGAATTCGACCATGCTCCCTTCCAGTCTGGTGACTTTAATGTTCTACTCTTCCTCAGCGGCCATCACCCACTCGGGTCCTCCGATTGTTATGAGGGTCTGTTCAGTAGCACAAACTCTAAACTCACCCCTTGCTTTAGAAGGTGCGCCAGGGACTACATGGTTAGTGTGAGGTTTCAGTGAGATGCAGATAGTAAACTGACTGTGAACATGCTATACAAATACGATGGTTATAGTGAGCTCCACTGGCATTTCCCAGCTCACAACATCCAGACCTCACAGCTGGACAATGGTAGCACCTTCCCTACTGGTCTTTCCTAGCCAACACTCTTGCCTCACTTAACCCTAACTCCTACATACCCCGTCCTCCCGTTGAATCAGTCTTCAAAGTTCCATTGGGTCATTTCATTCTTCTGACGTGCTCAGTGTCACCCAACACCTGCAGGATAAAGCCAAGACTTAAGTCTTACGCTGGAGATGTTCACAATCCAGTTGTGATCTGACACCCCATGCTCAGTCCAGTTCTTCCCCGGTCAGTCCCCGGCAGCGCAAGGCCACCTCCCACAGTGCTCGTTCTCCCAGGCTCCTCTCTCCCCACTCATGGAAACTCCATCAGCTCCCCTCCTCAGCACGCAAGTCTTTCTCGTGTCTCTGGTTAATGAAGCTGACTGTGGTACCCACAGTCTCTCTCGTTCATCACAAAGTTAACCATATTTCTCCATGTCTGTAACTTCCATGTATGCACTCTCTTTTTTTCCCCCTGAGAATCTATTGGAGATAAAATTTCCACCTCTTTAGAAATCTTTTTATAAGACATTTCCAGGAAGAAAAAAAAAAGTGGCTACTTAAGAAAGGTTACCAGGAGAGAAGGCGGCTGGGCTAACGGTGGAAGCTGACTACACTCACTTCCTTTCTGAGATCATAGGTCGCTACTTTATTTACTTGTTGTTATTAAGAAATTAAGACTCTGAGGGACTGAAGAAATGGCTCAGCAGTTAAGAGCATGTACTTTTCTTGAAAATAACCCAGGTTTGGTCCTCAGTGCCCATGTTGTGTTTCCAGGGAACCCAACGCCCTCTTCAGGTCTCCATGGGCACCTGCACTCACATGAGCACATCTCCCCACACATACAATTTATAATAATGTTTGGAAATAAATAAAAATTTAAATAAAAAATTAGCACTTAAAAGAAAGCAGAAAAAAATATATATAAACAAAAGTCTGGAAACGCGAAGACAAATACATGCTAGGTCTAACAGAGGGAGGACAGCAACCATTTTATACCATACAACTTCTAGACAGTATAAGAATTAAGCCATCAGCTGGGCATGGTGGCACATGCCTTTAATCCCAGCACTCAAGAAGGCAGAGGCTGGCTGATCTCTGTGATGCTGAGACCATCCTGGTCTTCAAAGTGAGTCCAGGATAGCCAGAGCTACACAGAGAAACCCTGTCTCAAAAATTTATATACATACATACATACATACATACATACATACATACATATGTAAATAAATAATAAAATAGAAACACAGAAATATTATAAGAATATGCTTTCAGGTGTGGAATATGGGCCTGCTTCAGCTTGACCACAGATGTTGACTATGATTAGTCTCATGCAGGGACATGATTTTGCCAGTGGCGATATGCCAGTTCTGCAATTGTGTGATATTTAGAATTCTGGGGACTTTTGAGCGGAGATATAAATGCTACGGCCCTGAGAGTGGGTTGTTGGTTTTTTGCTGTTGGTCTTGGTTTATTAAGTAGCTATGAACAAAGAAGAAGAAGAAGAAGAAGAAGAAGAAGAAGAAGAAGAAGAAGAAGAAGAAGAAGAAGAAGAAGGAGAAGAAGGAGAAGACGAAGAAGGAGAAGACGAAGGAGAAGAAGAAAATAGACATCCTGACAGAAAAGATCAAACATGCCCCAAGGAACTCGATGCCTCTGCTTCAGCAGGAAGTAGTCTAACGATAATGTTGCCCCATTTCCTTTCTATTCTTTTTTCTCTCCTAGCTAGTGTTAGGGGTTGAAAGGATGGGGGAAAGGGTGGAGAATGGTAGAAGAATAAAGAACTGATAAAGTAGTAAAAGGTCAGCTATAATGGAGTCTCACTGTGCAGCTCTGGTTGGCCTGAAACTCTCCATGTAAATCATGCAGGCCTCAAACATGCCAGGCACGCACCACCATGCCCAGCCACAAGGGAATTTTTGGCAAGCCTATTTAAGAAAACATACCTCCTCTTCTGTGTCGTGGATACCATTCTCAATTCTAGGAAAAACTAATGTTTTTGTTTATTTGGTTGGTTTTTGTTATTGTTATTGTTGAGTTTGGGTTTGTTTGTTTGTTTTTTCCTCATGAAACCTAAGACAAAATCTACCCTGGGCATCTGAGGCAGGAGCACCATCCTGCAAAGGAAACCACTGTGGAAGGGTCTAAGCACAGACAAGGGAATCTCACCATTCAGTTCCCTCATCCCATGTGGTCCAGATCACTGGATACAGTTCAGACCCAGCTAGCACTACTGAAGCCAGGAGTGTTCCAGAAAAACCAAGACAGGTCACCTTATAGTTAGGCCCAATGCCAGCAAGGCCCAAACACAAACACAAAAGAACTCTTAGGATCACCAAAGAATTCCAGAAAGATCTTAATATCAAACACATATGACACAAGGTTGGGACATGGCCAAAATAAACAATAAAGTACCCCAAAGGGGTAGGAGGTAAGCGCTGTAAATGAAGAGGGGGGTAGGAATTAAAAACTCAGAAGAGTTAAAATGCAAGTTGAGAAAGTTTCTCAAAAATTAAAAAACTAAGTCAAGCAGACAATGAATCAGGAAGAAAATACAATAGCATTAGAGGGCCCACCCAGAAGCCCAGAGTTGTACAGCAAAACCAAACAAAACAATGAGAAGAGAAAACAAAAAATTAGGAATGTTTTGCCAAAATAAAGGTTATATCCAGATTAAAATTTAACCAAGTCAAGCCACGTCTTGTGAAATTTCAAAATTATGAGAATAAACAGAATATTCAAAAAGCTTAAAAGTAAATAATATGAAAAAGATCATACTTCAGAATGGCAGTGACCACAGGCTAAATACTGGCAACTCAGAAACAGAGGGTTTCTGCCCAGGAGAAACTAAGAACTGAGAAAATGGAAGGAGATAGATTGCTAACTTAAATTTGATGCTTAGCAGAATGGCAATACAAGTATAGGATCATAAATACAGCTTTCATATATGCAAGGTTTTGTATTGTTTGCCTTCTCTTTACTCTTCTGGGAAATTACCTGACGATGTCTTCTACAAAAATAAGGCAATAAATATGCACAGAGTTCTGGAGTCAAGAATTCTATCACAAGAAAAAGGCGAGAATTTGCCTCTAGAGGCACTGCAGGTGTGGCTGCTGTATCAAGTTAGAAGGTGCTTCAGTAGGGGGTAGAGAAGAGAGAGGATATGTCTACGCTCAGTATTCTGACCTATTAACATATAATTGGTAGCCTAACATTCTCTGGGGGGGAAAAAAAGCTAGCCTGAGATGACCATAAGCCCAGGGCCAGGAAGCCCCAAACAGGGAGCAAGTATGAGACGACTGTGGTACTTGTCTGCCAGGCCGTGACATGGGCAAGGGAGAGATACCCTGCCTCCCCCTTGCCACCTACAGCAGGCTTCAGAGCTGGCCCCAAGGTCATCAGAACTGGAGAGCAGGATGAGCTCCTCACCTGGTGCAGCGGAGTAGAGCTGGCCCTGGATGTGGGGGTTGTGATGAGCCAGCCCAAAGGCATGAGTGTGGGAGAGCCAGCTCTGCCTTTTATATACTATGCAGTGACACTGGCAAGGGAGAGATCCCCACCTATAAAAGGAACTTTTATTCATCTGCTTCAGTTGTTGTCTTGAAAGATTGTTGCATCTTGTCTGCTGACCTAGGCCTAGTCCTGCAAGCTTCTAGCCTCCATGCAATCTAACCTAGGCCTGGGGTGTTTTCAGCCTCTGAGACTTACTGCTTGATATGCTCAGCCTTACCTGTTCTTTCTGAACTCTGGGCTGGCTGGTTCAATTTAGCTGTTCTGCCTCAGACTCTTCTCCCATTTGACTTATTCAATCTGGCATCTCCTTTGGCCGCTGAACTTGGCCTCAAACTAACTGCAGCAATCTTTTCTAATCTTCTGGCTCCTTCCATCTTCACCCGTGTCTGGCCTGTTTTCTTATTCAACCTCTCTGTGTAAAAACTCTCCCAGTAAAACTGCCCCCTCTTCTCTCCTTCTCTGTGTTGCTCCCTAAAGTAGCTTCCTTTTCTCTATGTTCTCATGAGAGTTGGATACTCTGTCAATCTTTCTCTGATCCATCACCTTTTCTGCCACTCAGTTAGACATCACTTTCAAGCATGGGTGCTTCCTCCTACAAACTAACTTTACCTTCATTGTTTGGGATTAAAGGCATGTGCCACCACGTCTAGACCTACGTGTTTCTTTACCTGTAACTTGCTCTATACCAGGCTGGCCTAGAACTCAGATCTGCTTGCCTCTGTCTCTTGGAATAAAGTCGTGTTTTGTATTCCAGCCTGATGACACAGACCTCGAAGGTCTTTGGATGTGATCTCTTGCCAAAACAGCCCTGTTCTGAATTAAAATTCTTCTACAACCTCCCCTCCCCTTTGCCCTAATCACTGGCAGCAGGCAAGAGACCTGGCCTGGGGTCATAAGATCAGGAGAGCTGGCCCTGGCCCTCACCTGCTGCAGCACTCAGGAGAGTGGGCCCTGGATGTGGGGGTTGTATGTGAGCTGGCCCAGAGGGTGTGAGCACAGGAGATCAGGCCCTGCCTCTTGTCTGCTGGCTGGTGGAATGGACCAGGGAAAGGTGCCCTCCTCCCTCACCATCTATGTCAGCTGGGAGAGCTAGCCAGGGTCATGATAGTGAGGGAACTGGCCATGTCCCTCACAGGCCCTGCACGTCACCTGGGCAGCAGGATAGAGCTGGCCATGGTTATGAGGGTTGCAGGTGAGCCAGCCCCAAGTGGGTGAGAGCAGGAGAGCTGGTATACTGACCAGCTCAGATACCTCTCAGGACCAGATCCAAGGATTTAAATTGGCCCACCTCAACATCTACCCCATTGATGAACTACTGCAGGAGTGCATGAAAGGGCCAGTCCTACAGATCCAAAATTACAAGATCTCCATGACACAGGACAACAACAGGGTATCCGAGAGGAGTCTCAGTGCGGTCCCAGTATTAATAGAGCAACAGAAGCCAGAAGCCTCCCGCCAGACCAACATTTGCAAAGCAAAGAAGTGTGAACAAAGGGCAGACTGTGGGACACACTGTGAGACACTACAGCTTACAATGAGATTTCCTCCCCCTCTGTTTCAGGGGGGAGGTTGCAAGGGTAGGGGGGCAGGTGCGAGGGGAGGGAAATATGAGTGAGATTAGGGTGTGTGATGTGAAATTCACAAAGAACCAATACAAAGTTTGAATGAAATAAAGAAGGAAGGAAAGAAGGAGAAAGAAAAAGACAAGACCTCCCAGTATCCCGTCAGGATGAAGGGAAATGCCAATGAATGACAGACAGCAGCAAGCAAAGATACTATCCTGTCCAAAATATCAAGCTAGAAGGTTCCTGAAAGAATTTTTGTAGAAGATAAAACTGAATGCATAGGGAAGCTCATAAAAAGTTATTAGCCAAGCATTATCAAAGTAAGAAAGAAAACTAGTTCCAGAAAAAAAGGAAAAATCATACAGAAAAAGGCATACACAAAAAAACCCACAGTACAACTTGAGCCTAGCTCTATAAATAGAATCCATAGCTCCACAATAATATAAATAATAAGTAATAATCTTGCTACTATTATAAATGGTTCTGGAGGGCAGGAAGTGTGTTTCCGTGTGGGTAGGAGAGTGGGTTGTGCAAGACAGCCACATTCTCTTGGGCAGCAAGAGCCTAAACTTGAGCTATCAAGTAACACAAGCGTGCTGCTTAGAGATTATCAATAGATAAAATTACACCAAGATGACATAGATCAATTTGGCTTTTCTGAGAAACTGTTGAATGGGCAAAGTCTATTTTGTAAAATAGCATGAGATCCACCTCAGAAAATGACACAACAGTAGGCTTAAGGAAACAGGATACAGAAGCCAATCAAGAGATGTTAAACTGTGATTACTGAAATCTCATTCGTTCTGGTTAATTTTTTTAAACAAGATTTAAAGCAAAGAGGACACTTTCTCAGACAGGAATTTCCTGTTTTCAAGGAAAACTAGCCTGCTTAAAAGTCTGCAAGCTGTCTTACAGTCTCTGGGTTGATTATGTGGCACCATAGCACAAGTGGCTCCATTTTGATATTCTTAGTCTGGTCTGTTGGAGCCTACAACAGAAGCCCAGCCAAAAACCACTGCTTCCCGTGATTTTTGTTTAAAAAAAAATCAGTCTTAAAAAGTGACAAAATAAAAATGATCAATTTGTGACAGTCAGAATACACTAGAAGATAGTGGAGTAACAGAAGTATTTTCTCTCTTTTCCTTCACTAAACTATTAAAGCCAAAGGCAGATCATCTCACTGCCAATGAATCAGTAAAAATCAAAAACAAAACAAAACAAAAAAACCTACAAAGACACGAAAATGCAAACTGTGATATTCCTATCTATAAAATGCTATGAAATCTAGATCAACCCAAGGAAGGAAGCGGAAGACAGATTTCCCTAGAAATAGTATCTGTGTCCTGAAGGGTCACCCCACCCCCACCACACCGTACCCACCTTTTGATGACTCCTGTGAGATCTAGAAGAGCAAGCTGACCACAGGAGAATGGCCTCTAAATTATAAACATCGTGATTGACTTTTACCTGCTTTGTTGATATAAGGTCCTCCTGCAGTGCCAAGGACCGTCTTGAACCACCAGGCTTCAAGAGAGCCTCCCAACTCAGCCGCCTGTGTGACTGGCACTATGGCACCACACCCGGCATGGTTTTTTTGTTGTTGTTGTTTTGTTTTGCTTTTCTGTTTTGGGAGTTTTGTTGTTTGTTTGTTTTACAGGTTTGCTCTATGTTGACGTTGTCCAAACTACTAAGCACTCAGATGTGTCCCATCAATGGTTTTTCCAAAGCATGTGCCTACACACTCGTCACAAACTGAGAACAAGAGCCAGGCTTCAGTCTCTGGTGTAGCCCCAGCACCAATCCTATGTCCTGCACACTCGGAGAGAGAAGGCAGCGGGGGAAGGAAAGTCGCCACTCTGAGCAGCTTCATTTAGCAAGACTATTGAAAGCAATAGAACTCATCTTCAGATGATCACAGAGGTGGCTATGGCTGAGAAGGAGCTCTTTCATTCCCAAAACTAATGGGAGCTGTCTGCTCTGAACAAGGAAATAATTGCATTGATTTTCTGCGTGAAGGGCTGTTCTCCTGTGGTCTGGCCCCACCCTCCACTCATGGATTTCATAGGTGCCGGGAAATGAGCGATTTCTAGGGAAATCTGTCTTCAGCTTCCATCCCTAGGTTCCACAGCCTTTGAAAGATAAGAATGTCATAGTTTGTACTAGGGAGGGTTTTCATTGGAGGTAAGAGTGTCCATAAATGCTGCAGAGTCATCTCCCAAACCTTATCTAACCCTGGGTTATAAATATCTTTCATTAGTTTCTTTACAGGACAGGGTCTCATTACATCCCCCACGCTGGCCTGGAATTTGTAGTTCTCCTGCTTCTGCCACCTAAAGGCTGGGTTTGCGGGCATGTGCCACCACGCCTGGCTGCAAGTCGCTCCTTTGCATAAAACTTAACTGCCAAATGAAATCCCCTTTGTCTATGTCTCATCGGAGCTAAAAATAAGTGGGCCCTTTACCGTGGCTGCTATTAAAAGCTTAAAACAGATATTGTCAGACTTTGAACACTTATATCCTGAAACAGACAATGAAAAAATAATGTCACCATCTCACCAGTGACAAACTCAAGCCACCAAAGTTATATTCTCTGTCCAGTGTTGAATAATCTGAGGACAAGACTAATGCTTTGCTTTCATGATCCAGCAATTGCAGCCGACAGACCTTAGAACCCCATTGATTGTGCGGTGGGGGGAGGGGGGAGGAAGTTTTAAAAATTAAGTGGCCACTAGGGCAGCCCATCCAGTCAATATAATCTTTCATAACACTCGCCAACAAAGGAGCAACAGCTAACCCAGAAGGGAGGCAAAGATGGGGGTGGGGAGGGTGGGAAGTTAAGGAGGGAGACAGACCACACCAGTCTCACTTTAGAAATTACATGTCAATTAGTGCCGCTTTCTCCATGGGCCAAGGATGCAGTGGGCAATGATTAAAGCAGACTCTATCTATTCAAAATGCTGAGAACAAGTGACTGTTAAGTCTCAGCCTTAAAACGGTATCTATATCCCTCCCCCAAGACTCAGGAGCACCGAGGAAGAGGGAGCGGGAAAATGTAAGAGCCAGGGAATGGGTAGGAGTGCTACAGAGCTCTGTCACCAGGACATGGCATGGCTATGAACTCAGTGTCCGTGGGCACCTGCACACGACCTGCAGAAGATGTTCAAGGACTGACTGGGCCCATCAATATCCCAGTACGGATGGCGAGAGGATCATGAGGCCTTTGAAGAGGAAATTAATAAATCCCTTAAAGAAATACAGAAAAATCAATCAAAGGGGAGGGAAATTAATAAAACTGTTCAAGACCTGAAAATGGAAAGAGAAACAATAAAGAAAAAACAAACTGAGGGAATCCTAGAGATGGAAAATCTAGGGAAGAGAACAGCAACTATAGACAAAAAGCATTGCCAACAGAGTACAAGAAATGGAAGACAGAATCTCAGGTGTAGGAGATGTTATAGAAGAAACTGATACATAAGTCAAAAAAAAAATGTTAAATCTAACGCAAAGCATCTGGGACACTATGAAAAGTCCAAGAATAATAGGAATAGAAGAAGAAAATGATTCCAAGCTCAAAGGCACAGAAAATATTTTCAACAAAATCATAGAAAAAATTCCCCGACCTAAAGAAATAGATGCCTATAAACATACAAGAGGTTTACAGAACACCAAATGGACAAGAAAAGAAAATTTTCCCACCACATAATAACAAAAACACTAAATGTATAGAACAAAGAATATTTAAAGCTATAAAGGGAAAAGTCCATATAAATGCAAACCTATCAGAATCACACATGACATTTTAACAGAGACTTTAAAAGCCAGAAGGGCCTCGGCAGATGTCCTGTAGTCTCTAAGAGACCACAGATGCCAATCCAGATTACTATACCCATCAAAACTCTCAATCACCAAAGATGGAAAAAACAAGATATTCCATGACAAAGCCAAATTTGAACAATATCTGCACAAATCTAGCCCTTTGGAAAATACTAAAAGGAAAATTCTAACCCAAGGAGGTTAACTATACCCAAGAAAACACAGGAAATTAGTTACATGTATTCTTCACTTTCTAAACTAGAGGCAGCCCAGGCATGTGGCAGAAATTAAAATGAATTGACTAGAAGAGTTTTTCCACTTGGATTTAATTCTAGCACCCAAATACATTCCCATGGAGAAAAAATATGCAACACACATGGGACAAAAGCAACGGGAAACCCAGGCTATTTGAGAGAACTAAGGAGGGTCCAATGAGCCACCGGGATAGTTAGTGCAAAGGTTTGAACAGTGATCACGTTTTCTACAACTTTCCACTTACCACCACCCCAGTACTAATACTGCCATCCCCAAACCAAAGTTCTGTCTCTCATAACATCTGTTAAGATAAAAAAAAAAAATCCTTAAGCTGGGCATTTTCCCCTTTTATATTTTATATGTATGTAATATATAATAAAATATATAAATTAATATATATTAAATCTCTATTACATTCTGCCAATATAGTCTGAAATTCCATGATTTGAGAATTCAGCACATATTCCATAAAATAAACCAATGCTTATTTTTTTCTATTACACTATGACATTCTTATAAGCAAACTTACTCCTCTTGCAGTAGAGAGGAACTAACACAGCCAAAACTGGACAATGTCCAGAGGACCCTAAATGGGGTGTCTTCATCTGACCCCTCCTGGCAGGGCTCAGGGGGTTGCTAAAGAGGAGGCAGAATGACAGTAAGAGCCACGGGTGATGGATGACTCCAATTCCAACGGAACAGGGTCTTCCAGACACAACAGGACTGACAGGAATTCACACAAGGAGTGACAGCACGCAACAGGCTCAAGCCAGATGAGGTCTCGGAACTAAGAGCGGAAAGTGGACAGGAACTCCCAACCCCTAACCCAGAAGCTGACATCTGCTTGCTAAGGAAAACTTAGCTTTCTCTTAGAGTCTCACTGTGTATATAAACCACACTTAAAGGCAGGCCCTATGCCCAACAGAAAATGAACTCAGTGGTACTTTTATAGGCATTTTTTTCTCATATTGATTGCTTTGTTTGGGTGTTTTGGGTTTTGTTGTTTTGTTTTGATTTTTGTGAGAATTACTAGGTTTTTTGCTTCTGAAGTATTGTTTCCTATTTTTGGGTTTTTGTGATGCATGTGTCTATTGTGTTTTTGGTTTTGTTTCTTCAGATTTTTTTGTTTTTAATCCTGGTTTGTTTGGGTTTTTATTTGCCTGTTGGGGGAGGGGAAGTTGGGGAGAATCTGGGAGAAATTGGGAAGGGAAACTGAACAGGATATAGTATGTGGAAAAATTAGCAATAAAAAAAGAATAGGTGCATGTATGTCATAGTGTACTCACTTTGGCAGCACTTATACCAAAAGTGGAATGACACAGAGATTAGCATGGCTCCTGCACATGTGTGTCATATATATGTAAGTTTTTATTCGGTCCTGCACCAATTTCTCAAAACTGTATTTTCAAGTCAACTTGGTGTTACACAAATCAAGCAAAAGAATACACAGTTAGCATGACCTGGCAGTCAGAACCTCACTGGAATAAAAAAGGCTCTAGAAAGTAATTACTAAATGTAAGGCCTTCGCTGTGTTACTCTAGAATCATCTCAGAGGTAACAAAACTGTTTTATGGTCTCCACTTTTCCAGTGTCTCTTGCTGTCACTGGGGAGACGGAAAAGAAAACATCTTTTTTTTAATATTTTATTTAATTTTAATTTTTATATGCCTTAGTGTGAGAGTGTCAGATCATGGAGTTACAGACAGTTGTGAGCTGCCATGTGGGTGCTGGGAATTGAACTCAGGACCTTTGGAAGAGCAGGCAATGCTCTTAACCACTGAGCCATCTCTCCAGCCCGAAAACACCTCTTTTATAAAGTTAAATATCACAAGATCGTCACCCTAACCTGGCAACCTTTGTATTGCAAATAACCACCTGCACTTTCAGTCAGTGTCCAGGAGTCATTACGCCAGCCGGCTAGCAGGACCTGCCTCTTCTCTGAGATGCTCCTGGCATCCAGTTCTAGCCTACTTGGATCCTTCCCTGACAGGCCTGGAGATCTGGAGCTTATTCACCAGAGAGGCCCACAGCAGACCTTTCTCACAAGTAGCTCTCACCAGTATCTCGCAGTCTTATCTCTTTAAATGGGAGCATTCTGTGCCCAACACTGTTCTAAGAGGCTTTTTAAACATATGCGTGGTGGGCTCATGGCGAGAGAAGACCCCTCTGTCCTGAGTAAGCACGAAAACCGAGGACAAAGCCCACAAGTCCTGAGGGTTCCATGACACTGTGAGGCTTGCGAGATGAGGCGGTCGATCTCTAACGTTGCCGTTAATCCTATAATTCAAATATTCTAAGTCAGTATTCTTGAAACCTACTGGCTCCCGAGAAAGCTACTGATTTAACTGGGAAGTCACTGCCTAGGAGGCAAGCATGTGTCTTTTCATGTACTAAAAGACCAAACAGGTTTTTTCATGTAAGGGTCTCTCTCTGTTACTCAGGCTGATCATGAACTCGTAGGAAGTAGCAATCCTCCTGCCTCAGCCACCGAAGTGGCTGGAACTGTAGACATGTACCACCATGACCTGGTTTCTAAAAAAAACCAACTTTCAGTGTGTCTCCTGATGAAGCAATGGTTCTCTGAACATTATCTTGAAGACTTTTTTTTTTCCCCTGGTATCACCCTCTATTACCAGTTATTTACAATGAATTTATCTGAGCAGCAAGGGTTAGTGGAAGGAGCTGGAACTGCTGAGCTGATGAACGTGACTCAGCCTTTAGAGTCACAGAACTTCATGGAGTTACCTACCTCCCGGTGCTACCGTGCCATCCATGAGGCTGAGGATGGGAGGACCAACCTCAAAGGACTGGCATAGGAACAAACAAGGCAATAAGCAAATGGTCGGGGCAAATGTTGCTAAGTTCACATTTACACACTCAACAACTGCCAGCTGAACATCTGCTCAGTGCTAGCTTTAAAAAAACCCAACATTTTTACCAAGATACCAAGATACATTTTCAGGCTCTGGAGGACAAAATAAAACATTAGACAGAGCCAGAGATCGAGCCGCTCATAGCCTAGCAAAAGGAGCAGACCCGAGAAAGCTAGTGATTTGTTTACCATGTGTTAGACCACAGATGGCTTCTGCTGAGGCAGACGAGCTATAATAAAGGGGATGCCAGGGAGCTAAGATGAAGACAAGACTGCCAAGAGTTCAAGACCCGCCTGGTCCACACCTTGAGTTTCAGGACAGTCTGGGTTATATGGCAAGTCTCTCTCAAAAGCACAAAAAAGTAGTACCTGGGCTGGGCTAAAAAGAAAACAACCAACCAAACAATAAGTTATTACCACCCATGGAAAGCGGTGGAACAGGGCCACTGTCAGGCCAGAGTGGACGGAGAAATGCACAATAGTTTGAAGAAACATAAGCAGTAAAAAGAGCTTGTATTAGTTTAAATAAATCCCATTTTAATACTCCTTCTTTTCCTCTATTCTTACTCAAGTACTAATAGTCCTAAGGAAGAGAAAGCTATTTCCACTGTTTTAAAAAAAAAATCCAAAGAGTCCCTTATAACATTGGGTTTATTTGTTCCTCAGTGTTTCAATAAACACTTTGTTGCAAGCGCATTCTGCATCAGGCTCTGTGACAGACACAAATGCACACCACGGGAAGGCCTCCTCTTCCCTTACACCCCTGCGGCTTTGATGTGACTCCTTCATGGGCTCCCGTGCAGCTTGCTTCTGTGTTGCTACCACACGGGACAGTGAGGCGTGGCACCTGAACACCGGACCAAAAGTGGCCAGATCCAGCTCGACAGACGTCACCTGTGTCCCTCTCTTCATCAATACAACATCTTAATCGCCTTTGCACACGTTTTGGTGTGTATAAATTGCACAGAATGATGGGCTACACTGCAACATTTTCGTGGATATTTATGGTGGTTTTCCCCACTCACAGCCATTCTCATCCCTCTTCCACTGTTACACTCCTCCTCCCAGTCTTCCTTCTACTTTTACATCTTTTTTTACCCTAGTTTGCATGTAAAGAGAAGGAGATATTAGCCTATTCATATTTTTTGAGAACCAAAGGTTAATATTATGGATATTTCCACAAAATAATCATTTTTAAAAGGTAAAATTTTCACACACACACACACACACACACACACACACACACTGCTGAGAATAAGTAACTGTTGCTTGCTCAGTCTTAAGTGAGACACCTGTATCAACCCCCTCCCCACCCCATCCCCACGCCAAGGCTCAGGGGAACAAAAAAAAAGGAAGGAAGAAAGAATATAAGAGTTAAGCGTTGTTTTAAAGGGAACCCCAGTCATCCTATTTTACCAATAAAGACGCAGGAGCCAGATGCTGGGGTGAAAACCTGCTAGCTCAGGGAGGCAGAGAAATATCCAGCTGACCTTCCAAATTAGCTGATGTCCCAGAAGGAAAAAGGCCCAAAAGGCTCACTAACTCAGCTCAAGAGGAAAAGGCCAAAAAACCCAAGGCCAAAGGCCTGCTAGCTCACAGCCAGAAAAGCCATAGGCCAAGAAGCTCAGGAGCTCAAAGACTAAAGACCTAAAAGCTAAAAGTTCCTTCTACCTCTACAGCTGTCTTAAATACCCTTCAACTCAAAGTCCCTCCTACTCTGTAATCCCTGTCAGCCGATTTTTTGCTCCACCTCTTGACCCAGGGTTAACTTTATTAAATCTTGTATACAGAAAGCTCTTGAATTAAAAGTGTGTACTAGGGCTCAACCACAAAAAAAAAAACAAAAAAACAAAACAAAACAGAGATTTACAGTTCACAATCTCAGGGATCACAATGGGATCAAATTCCTACAACAGTTAGGATGAGGAGGGATACTGTGAGGTGCTGTCTTCAGGACGTGGCAGTTGTGTTCACACATCACTGAGGCTGTGGTGACCTGCGCAAGATCAAGCCAACAAGGCCAGTCATTATCCCAGCAGGCAGCACTAACTGGACTCTATGGGTGGTGGGGGAGGATGCCATCACCAAAAATAAATAAAAGAAATGCTAAATGAATATTTTAAAAGGCTGAGAGCACAGCACAGAGGTACAGCCTAGCATGCACAAGGCCTAGGGTCCATGGCTGAGCACAAAAAGAAAAGAAAAAAGGGGAACAGAAGAAAGAGAGGGAAGGAGGGGAGGGGAAAGGAAAGGAAAAGAATAGGGCGAACAAATCAACTTAAAAACAATTAGTAGGAAAAAAATTAAAAAATAATTTTAAAAATCAGTGGCGTCAAGATCAGTGGCACACACCAAACATCCCAGCGCCTGGGAGGCAAAGACAGGAAAGTACTGGGGCCCGAGATCTCAAGGCTGTCCTGGGCAAAGCAGAGAGACCCTGCCTTAAAGAAAACAAACACATACATTACAATGGGCTTGGTTCTTGTGCAGACATGACTTCGAAGATTACACACAGATGACCAGTGAGCAATGAAATGATATTCAGCCAGTAGGAAAACACACGCCAAAGGCACAAAATCCCACTTCACACAGGGAAAATAAAGCAGAAAGGAAAACAGAAGCAGAGTGAGAATTTACACGTAAACACAGAGAAGGCAGAACCCCACACTTTGCTGCTGAAAGTGTAAAGTGGTCCAGACACTGTGAAAGACCTCGTGGCAGTTCCTCAAATGTTAGAGCACAGAGTTACCATGTGACTCGGCCATCTACTTAAGAGAATTGAAAACATACTCATACAAACACTGCACATGAATGCTCAGAGTAGTGAGGCCGATAATAGCCACAAGTGGGAGCACCCCAAAGGGCGATCAGCTGATGAAGAGACAAGCAAAACAGCATGCAGCTTCGTGATGGAACAGCATGGCACCATGAGAAGGAGCTAAACCCTGGCATGTGGTACAGCTTGCACCTTGAAAGCATTTGCTGCAGAAGCGAGACACAAAAGACCACAAACTGCTGATTCTGTGTGTTCGAAATGACCATAAAACATGAATCCACACGAGCACAAAGCAAGTTGCTGCTTAGAAGGGAAGAAGAGAGACTTGAGGGAAGGGTGTAGGTCTGGGGAGGTCTTCATGACTTGGATAAGGGTGACGGCGGCACATTATGGAGAGACTCGAGGACACTGCCCTGCACCCTTTCCAATGATGTAAATGGTGTATTGCGCATAACTGAATTTATTCAACAGGAAAGTATTATAAGGAAAAAAGTGTAACATATAAACAACATGCCGATAAGAATGAAAAGTAAAGGAGTTAGAAATCAAATGAGAAAATCGGGTGGAACACATAGCTTACTTCTCTACACACATGATAAAACAGAATGCAGTAAAATGGGCTTTGGCTGACTCCCCAGGGGGCACAGGCTACACTGGAGATAGATGTTCTATCCCTAGATTAAGCACACAGCATGGGCAAAAGTGTTCAGAAGGTACTGTGGATTCTACCAGCTTTGGTAAGAGGGAAAACAAAAGCCATGCCCATAGCCTGTGCTGCTCTCAGCCTGGGACAAAGAGCCATGTCCATGGCTTGTGCTGCCCTCAGCCTGGGACAGAGATCCATGTCCATGGCTTGTGCTGCCCTCACCCTGGGTCAGAGAGCCATGCCCATAGCCTGTGCTGCTCTCAGCCTGGGACACAGAGCCATGCCCATGGCCTGTGCTGCTCTCAGCCTGGGACAGAGAGCCATGTCCATGGCCTGTGCTGCTCTCAGTCTGGGTCAGAGAGCCATGCCCATGGCCTGTGCTGCTCTCAGTCTGGGTCAGAGAGCCATGCCCATGGCCTGTGCTGCTCTCAGTCTGGGTCAGAGAGCCATGCCCATGGCCTGTGCTACCCTCACCCTGGGTCAGAGAGCCATGCCCATGGCCTGTGCTGCTTCCAAAGACCCGGAAGCATCACAGAGAAGGGGGTGGGAAGACTGTAAGGGCTGGAGAATGGAGACACTGAAATGTTGACTTCTGGATAAGACGTGGCTGCTGTAATAATAAAAACACAGCATCTATACAATAGACATTGATTTACATTCAGAATTTTAGACTCATGAAGATAGGAAAGATGTTTTTCTTCAAGGCTGCCAAATACAAATAGCCAAAACACTATGAATTTCTTGGGTTTTCTTGCTGTATGTAATTTAGTGTGTGTGTGTGTGTGTGTGTGTGTGTGTGTGTGTGTGTGTGTGTGTGTGTGTAATGTATATGTAAAAAAAAAGAAAATAGCAAAAAAGAAGGATATCTAGAGAGACTCAGAATCCAGGGAAAAAATAACACAGCATCTATGACTACCTCCATAACACACACACACACACACACACACACACACACACGCGCGCGCGCGCACGCACAGAGAGAGAATAGAAGTAGGACATTTTGGGAAGAAGGGGAAGCCAGCAAGAGTGGAATAGGAAAGGGTGCTGGTGATTAAGATGCTCACAATACATTCTGCACATGTATGTAATTGTCAAAATTAAAATGTTGAAAACATGAGGCTGGCAAGATAGAACCAGTTGCTTCACGTTGTCCTCTGACCTTCTGACCTCCACAACTGCACCATGGTTTGCACATACCCAACACACATATACACCATCAACTAACAAATTTGATAAGTAAATAAAAATAAAATTAGCATTAACATCAAGCAAAACAAACATACTGTTTCTCTTGATTCTATAGGCCAAGCAGTCTTGGCCTGGCACCTGAAGGCCATTAGCTTGAACATGTGTGGCTTCTTCACTGGGACCTGTGGGCTTGTTCATAGGGGTCCTCCAGCCCCAAGACCCAAGGTGCATACATCCATGCCTCTGAGGCTTTCCATGCACTCTAGTGTCACTGGCCAAAGCCAGTCAAATAGCCAAGCCCAGAGTCAAGAAGGAAAGTGACAACCAAGGGCAGAAGAGAGATTGGAGAAATGGGAGACCTCTTTTTATTCCTTCAAATAAGGTAGCCCGGAGAAAAGCACAGGACCGCTTTCTTGGTTTCGCTTTACAGTAGTTACTGCATTGGGCTCTGGAGGCAGTCTGCGTGAAAAGACATTTGCCTTTAACTGCAGTCACACCTGATATCAAGAGGGTACATGCACCCTAGGGCATTCACTCACCCACAGGAATGAGGAATGGAAGCATCACCTGCCTCTCTCTCTCTCTCTCTCTCTGTGTGTCTCTCTGTCTCTCTGTCTCTCTGTCTCTCTCTCTCTCTCTTTCTCTCTCTCTCTCTCTCTCTCTCTCTCTCTCTCTCTCTCTCTCTCTCTCTCTGTCTCTGTCTCTCTGTCTCTCTCTGTCTCTCTCTCTCTCTCTCTCTCTCTCTCTGTGTCTCTCTGTCTCTGTCTCTCTCTCTCTGTCTGTCTCTCTGTCTCTCTGTCTCTCTCTCTCTCTCTTCCTCCCTCCCCCGCTCTCTCCTTGGCTGACCCACACAGTTGAGTTTCCTTCACCCCCATTCACACAGGCAACAATGCTGCCCCACCCTGATAACCAGAACTCAGAACTTCGATTGTTGAAACTGGAACTTCCCCAAATCCAGGGTAGGGGGAAAGACAACCATGTGCCTCATAAAATGGTTATCTCTTTTTAATGATACCAATTTATCAAAAGAAAAACTTCCCATTACTGAATTCCAAGGGGGAATGTTGCTGGTGGACACATGACAGAAATAAAAGCTGTTGCTGGTATTTTCAATAGGGTTTGGCTAGAAATAACAAAAGCGCTCCCTAGCACACTGCTTCACACACAACAGTTGATAATGGCTTCCTTAGTGAAGCCTTGGTAAAGGCATTTCCACGCTGGCTGAGCAAGATAGATTACTTTCTGGTTAACTCAGGAGTAGCGATGAAACATTAAAAAATAAAATTGGTAACCGGGAAGATGATCTTTGGTCTGGATATATTAATTATTAATCCAATTTTACTCTTGATAAAAGTTGCATGAGAGGAAGTTCAAGGCTTTCTCCCTATGACAGGAAAGTAGATAATACATTGATAATGGCATAGCATGCTGTCATTAAACAACATATCCATCAATTGAAAAAAGGCAAATAGGTGCTTTTCTGGAGTCTAGGTCTGTGATAACATGCATAGCTGACTGGCGCAGTGTAACAGAAAATGCCCAGTCTCAGAGACCCATGGCTGCCCAGTGGAAGCATTCACACATCCCAACTCCATCTAATTGGTTGTTTGAGTGATTGATTGATTCCTTGAGCCTCACACTTAGGAGAGCATTCTAACACTGAAAGGCACATGCTCAAGTCTTTCTTAACGTTTTTTTATCCTCAGACAGGGTTTCATTACTTTGTCCAGGCTGACTCTCAATAAACTGTGGCCCTGGCAGTTCTTACTCTTCAGCTCCCGCCGCCTCAGGCTCACAAGTAGAGCAGCCAGCCTGAAGCACCCAGCCTGAAGCACCCAGCCTGAAGCACCCAGCCTGAAGCACCCAGCCTGGTGACAATGTCTTCTGATTTAGGCCCTGTTTCTTGATGTCATTTATCTTCCCCCTAAAGAACACTGAGCTAGGACAGCTCTGATTACAGGGATAAAAACCATTAAGACCCTGGCAGGTGGGCTTTTCAGTAGTATTTCTGGCGAATCAGAAAGCTCTGGAGAAGCTGGAAAGATGAGTCAGGGGTTAGGATCACTCCTTGGGTTTGCAGAGGACCCAGGTTAGATTCCCAGCTTCCACGTGGTGGCCGTGGCTCAGCTGGGATCCCAGAATGCATGCCTCGCTGGGATCCACTGGGCTGCAGGGTGCAGTCATCTAGTCTGTTAATAAATGGAAATCTTTGCATTGCCGGGGTTCAGTTGGTTCTTTTTATCAACTAAAAGGGGAAATCAAGCCATGCTGGTCTAAAAGCCTGAATAAGAAAGTAGCACATTAATTCATATTCATTTTCCCTTCCTAGGGAGCTGCCAAACTTGTAAACCGTATCAAAACCTAAGACACCATGAGTCAGGAATCATCGAAAGGCACACTGAGAATGGCCTTACAGAGACATCTTTCTTAGGATGACTGTTTCTGTGAGGAGATGCCATGACAAGGGCACCTTAGAAGAGGAAGCATTTAACTGGGTCTCACATAGAGTTTCAGAGGGTTAGCCCAAGGTCATCTTAGTGGGAAGGGTTACGGCAGGCAGCCAGGCAGGGCACTGAGGCACTAGCTGAGAGCTGCCCTCCAGTCCACAGGTAGGAGCAGAGGCAATAGGGAGGTGGGGAGGGAGAGAGAGAGACAGAGGCGAGGGAGAGGGTGAGAGAGACAGAGACACAGAGGTACAGCCTCCAACGAGAGAGCACCTCCTCATCCCTCCTAAACAGTCCACCAACTGGGACTGCATTCAAATATATAAGCCTTGGAGGGAGGGCACTCTCATTCAAAGCAGCACAGGAGACATCACTATTGCAAAACAACACAAACAAGCAAAGAAAAACCCCTGCCACGTTGCTCTGTGTGGCAGTTGAGTGAAACAAGGGACACAGAACAGTGGTAGACTTGTTTTTCCTGAGTTTGAGCCCTAGCACTCAAAAGAAAAAAAAGGGAAAGGAAAAGAAAAGTACATTTGAGTATGTGAGTGTATATATGAGACTGTGTATATGTGTGAATGTGTGAGTGTGTGTGTGTGTGTGTGTGTGAGTGTGTGTGTGTGTGAGTGTGTGTGTGTGAGTGTGTGTGTGTGTGTATGTGTGTGTGTGAATGTGTGAGTGTGTGTGAGTGCATGTGTATGTGTGTGAGTGTGTGAGTGTGTGTGTGTGTGTATGTGTGTGTGAGTGTGTGTGTATGTGTGTGAGTGTGTATATATGTGTGAATGTGTGAGTGTGTGTGTGTGTGTGTGTGTATGTTACCTGGGCCTAATACACAGGCACTAAAATTGGCCAGAAGGACAAGAGAACTGACCCACTCTCTACCCAGGTTGACAGCAGACACTGTTCCAACAGTGGACAGACCCTTGAACTCCAGATGAACCATAAGACATGGGGTGGAAATACACCGGAAGGTCAAACACTGATAAAGTGTAGTCTGAGTTTTCAGCCCATCCCCTCTGACATCTGGAGTAGTACCCTGCCTTCAAGACAGCCCAGCATCTCTGCCAGTCCCACCCTGGCATGGCGCGTCATTTACCATCCCCTAAAGAAGCCACTCACTTGGCCCACCAGCACTTCCAAGTACCAAGTGATTTCTGAACCGTTCTTGGAAAAAGGGGTTATCTTTTCTGCCTAAATATGTCTTCCCTCCCATGCTTTCCTCAAACTCCTCCCATGAGGCTTCTGTCTGCCACTCTACCAAGTCTGTACCTATCAGTCACTAAGGATGCCCACGTGACCTGACCCGGTACCCGCTTCTTAATTCACATCCCACTAGCTGCATTCAACACATGTGGGTGCATGGCCTCTCCTGGTTCCCACGCCTCAGGCATGCCCTATATTTCTTTGGTTTTAGAGGTTGTACCTCCTGGGCCTCTGTGCTGATCTGAAGGAGATTGGCCCCCGTAGGCTCATATATTTGCATGCCTGGTCCTCCATGCTTGGTGAACTATCTAAGAGCTATTAGAAGGATTACGAGATGTGGTTCTGTTGGAATTAACTGCGGTTGTGCTGGGGGAAGTGTGTCGGGCTTATTGTCTGTCTCTGTCTCTCTCTGCCTCTGTCTTAGTGTGTGTCTCTCTCTCCTCTCTCCCTCTGTCTCCTGCAGGCTATAGATAAAGATGAAAAGCTCTCAGTCACTTCCCCAGCACGAGGCCTACCTTTATGACGTCATACTGCCCACGATGATGACAACGGATTAACAGTCCCAATTAAACGCTTTGCTTTATAGTAGAAGAGTTGCCTTGCTCGTGGTGTGTCTTCACGGCAACAGAACACGGACTAAGGCAGCCTCTTTGCTGGACTCCGCTTTTCTGTTTTACTTCTAAGGCAGGTGTGCTGGGCTCCTTCTTGGGCCTGCTTCGTTTCCACGCGTAGACAACCCCTTCACGGTTAGCCGCATGCCATGCCATGGCTACAAAGACAATCTCTACCGATGCCTCTGTAACCTGCTTGCTCGGCCCTGAATTCCTCCTCAAGAGCAATTCTTCACCAACCACAATCCTGACATCTTTATCTCAATACCTATCAGGTATCTGAGAACTCTAGGTACCCGACAAACCTGCTCCTGACCCAGTCTTTGCCATCTGAGTAAACACCTCACTCTCTCCCGTAGCCTCTTGGCTCATACCTGGGAGCTGCTTTGATTCTCTCCCACATATACAACCTCTCAGTTTTAAATCTAATTTCTAAGCATGTTATTTGAACTATAGATACAAAATATCTTCTGAGCCTAGCTAACTCTCTCTTTCACACACCCCGCCCCCCCATTAGTATTCATTGGCAGGACTGCGATTTCTTGTATTCTTTTCTAGCTGAGTGCCTGCCTGTTGCCAGACCCTCCCACGCTTACTATGGAGATCCTCAAACAACCTGCTTTGACAGGCAGAATGGAAGCAAACTTAACCATGGGTACAATTTGAAGATGCGTTTGCTTGTTTGTATTTCCATTCTTGGTTAAAAATGTGGCCAAGAAGAAAGCCGAGCGAGGCTCCTGAAGAAGTGGGCTGGACTTAAAGCAAAGAGCAGAGCCATCCCAGCAAAGGCATCCTAAACCAGTCAGCATCCAGGTCTCCCAAACCCAACACAGTTAAGAACCCAAGCAGCACGGCAAAGCTACTTACCTGACCCACAGCTATTACAGGCCCACAGGCTGACAGTCAAGCCCAACAGAGCCTGGCTCGGATCAGGAAACAACACCACCGCTCCATAAACTCCTGAGCAACAGTGAATCATTATTACTGAATGCTGCTGAGTTTATGAAGATGTGCGTTATACATCATTACTGTGCTGGTAACTGATAAAACTATAACACCACCATCATGGTCTTATCAAAACTACTGCAATGTCCTCCCACCCCACCCCCCACAATGGGTCTCACTGTGTCCTTATCGCCTTGTAATAGTTTCTCCATTCACCAGTCTTTTAAAAGCATAAATCATCTGCGTGTTGGTCCCTGCTTATATGCTTACACTAAAAGCCACTTTAACCTAGCCTACCTCCAACTCTATTTAGTGCCACCTCCCAAATTTACCCATCATGATTTAAGCACACTACCATTCTTCCTGTTCTTCCAACAGAGAAATCCATGGGCAGGATCTTTGTACAAGATGGTCCTTCTATCTAAGAACTGTTCCTACCTACCTATCTATCTATCTACCTATCATGTATGTGTGTATATATATATATATATATATATTCTCCTTCCTTCCCCCACTCCACCTACTTCTAATTTCAATTTTATTTTACATGTCACTTTCACAAAAAGGCATTGCTTTGACTCCCTGCAATAGTTAATATTGACCAATAATTCACAGAACTGCACTAACCCTGGAGACAAGCCTTTGGCCATGCCTGTGAGGAATGATCTAGCTTACATTAAACTGAGGTAGGAAGACGAGTTTTGTGGGCTACACCCATCACCCCGGCTGGAGCCCTGGGATGAATAAAATGAAGGCTAATGAGCTGAGTGCTGGCATGCACCATCTGCTCTCTGCTTCCTGACTGTGTTTGCGATGTGACCAGCTGCCGCCAGCTCCCGCCACCAGCCATGCCCTGCCATGATGAGCTGGACCTCCCGTCTGTGAGCTGACATAAACTCTTCCTTACAATGCTTTTGTCATGGCAACAAAAAAGGTAACTCATGCACCACCAGAGCTAAACTAGCAGACTAGCTGATACAAGCCTGTAGTCCCAGCACTGGGAAAGCTGAAGCAGGAGGGTTGCAAGTTCAAGTCCAGCCAAGGCTATGCAGTAAGACTGTATAATGATGATGATGATGGTGGTGGTGGTGGTGGTGGTGGTGGTGAGAAGCATGGGAGAATGGGGAAATAAGAAGGACCCAGAGGGTCCTAGAAACCTACAAGAAGAACATTATGATGGGCGGATCTGGGCCCAGGGTTCCTGCTCAAACTATGGCACCAGCCAAGGACAATACGTGCAGTAAACTTAGAACCCCTAACAGATCTAGCCAATGGACAGGACATTCTCCACAGTTGAGTGGAGAGTAGGGTCTGACTTTCACACAAACTCTGGTGTCTCATATGTGACCACGTCCCCTGGATGGGGAGGCCTGGTGGCACTCAGAGGAAGGATAGCAGGCTACCAAGAAGAGACTTGATACCCTATGAGCATATACAGGGGGAGGAGGTCCCCTCAGTCACAGTCATAGGGGAGGGGAGTAGGGGGAAAATGGGAGGGAGGGAGTTATGGGAGGATACAAGGGATGGGATAACAATTTAGATGTAATATGAATAAATTAATAAAATATATTAAAATAATAATAATAAGTGGGGATTGGAGAGATGGCTCAGTGATTAAGAACACAAGCTGTTCTTCCAGGGGACCCAGGTTCAATTCCTAGGACCCACATAGTGATTCACAACTGTCCTTAATTGGATCTCCAGGAGATCCAATCTTCTACCAGGCATTCATGTGGTGTAAATACAAACATGCAGCCAAAATACCCATACACGTAAAATAAAAAAACAAAACACAACTGAAAAAAATAAAATATCCAGGCCATTTTACTCTGCTTGATTTCAATTCTTAGCATTATGGTTATCACCATAACATTTTTTCTTGGTCCTGTGCATTTCCACTGTATGCTTTTGCCATTAATTGTTGGGTTTCACAAGAACAATATCCAAGCGTGTGCATCTGCCTGAGCCCTGAGCTCCTGGATCCCCTTCACACAGTTAGGTCCCATTGAGCATTGTGTGAGTGCTCCCATTGAGCGTTGTGTGAGTGCTCCCTGGCTTCCTTGCTCAGTGAACGGGTCAGCTCCTTTTTGAGAGAAGGTTGTATTTTTGTATGTTTTAGGTGTGTGTGTGTGTGTGTGTGTGTGTGTGTGTGTGTGTGTGTGTGATGTCTTTCTGACTTTTTGTATGTACGGTTGGTCTTCTTCGTTTTGTTGAGATCAGTCATCTCACTATGCAGCCCTGACTAACCTTGAACTTGCAGACTTCCTCTCTGCCTCCCGAGCACTGGGACGATAGGTGTGCTCATCCAATTGGCTGAAATTCACAAAGGTGACAAGCAAAAGTGGAAAGGAGAGAGGACACACTGACTCTGCCCATTTGAACCTGAAAAAAAAAAACACTTCACGTGGCACAGAATGGGTTCAAAACAGTCTGGGACAGAAGTGTGGCTCTGCCCTTACAAGCTGTGTAAGAAGTACACCGCACTCACTGAACTCCCTCGTTTATTAAACAAGATCGTAATTACTACCACATGGGGCTGTGAAATTAAAGAAATGCATAGAGAGTATTTGGCCTGGCACAAATCATCACTCAATAGTACAGGTGGTGATGGAGATCCTTACATTACATTGATTAAGCTGGGTCTCACTCAACCTATTAGCTCTACTTAAAGAGCTGCTTCCCCCCATTTTTAAGCATTTCAAGTTGTCCCTTCTCATCAACAACGCAATGGGCATAGAACTTAGAACCAGTTGGGTTAGGTTCTGGCTCTTCTGCAACTAGCTGGGTAAATTGGGCGAGTCACTAACTTCCCAGACCTGAAAGTTTCCTTGCCATGTGCTCTGCAGGAAATACTCTGTGAAGAGGTGGAGAGACTGACGCAAGACGGAGACGCGGGGCCAGAGGGACAGGCAGATGGACAGTCACTCCCCGTTGCTCCATTCCAGAGTACAAACAGGAATGTTTAAGCAACCTTCACACGGGCTTTCCCACATCACGCTCCTCACCACACTAGGACATGTCAGATGAGGAGGGGCATGTGTATGGGCTGACAACATTCTCCACTCCAGGGCCCAGGGGCTAGCTAGCATGTTATATCTGTGTTATTACAGTGTGAGCCTTCTAAATGCTTGTTGGATAGGGGAATGAATAAACAAATAAATATATTAGGAAAACCCTGAATTAAACAGCATCAAGCCTGTTTCTTGTGCGCACATCTGAGAGCATGTAATATGAGAGCGTGTTCTATGAATCACATGAGATACAGTGTTTCCCAACTTTGTTTGGTCACAGAACTCATTCTATTTCCCTTGAACCTTATTAACATCTCTTGGAGTTGTAGCATTCTATAAAACATGCTTTGGGAAACATCATACGCTTATATAGTTTACATTATTTTTACCATCATGACGTAAGTTATCTTACTTTTAACGCACAAGGTAATTAAAGGGCTGAGAACTCGGGTCCCTGGCTGGTATACAGATGCTGTCTCCCATCACCAGGCAGGGCCTCACTCTCTCCACGCTCCTAAGCAGCAAGGTTCCAGCCTCATTTCCCCACTGTAGTGGCCAAGCGAGTCCCACGAACTCACCCGTGTCCTCTTCCACTGTCTTTCTTTACAGCACGAGTCTTACCTTCCTTACTGCTCCTCACTTACAAAATCTCCAACAAAGCTATCCTCCTGTTCTTTACAACCCAGTCCCCTTTCTCACTCATCCCTTGACCGTACATAAATACGATCATACCGCATCAGCCTGGGCTCTCCCTTCCTTTCGTATCCCTAGTATCCCAGCAAGACTTTTTGTATCTCTAGGCTTCTGCCCAAGTTGTTAGCTTCAGCTGGACAGCTCTTAAACGTCTGATCTACCTACAGCAATCCTATTCACGTCTCAAGGTCTTGGTTACGGGTTGTGCTAATGCAAACCCCCTTTTACCACAACTAACCACTTCTATTACAGACCCCCAAATACAAGCAACTACCCACCATTACAAATATCAGGGGAGCCATACACATGAAGACAGGGGGAGCAGAGTTGTGAGAGACAAGCAGAAACCATCATATCAGGAGGATGACTAACAGGCTGGTAGGAGGAGAAGCCAGAAGGGTGTGTGCCACAATGGCTTGAAGTCTAAAGGAGGGCAGAAAGTGATGCCCCGGGAGTGGCAACGGGAACCCTCCCAGAGAGCTGCGGAGAAGGGAGGGTTTGGCCTCTGCGTGGGAGAGTTGATTCACAATGGAACAACGCTCTCGCTCTCAGAGGACAGCGGGAAGATGCGGGAAGGAAGCCAGCAGAAGGATGGAACGGAGATTCACAACAGGAGTGAAAGATCACAGGCAAACGAAGACCAGAAAGGCCGAGAGTCAAGGCAAACAGGGCTGAGAACAAGGCTTTGACCCAAGCTGGCTGGGAGCCCAGAGAGTGTCCAGGCCCAGATGGGTTCCGTGCTCAGTAGTCTTTGATCTGCATTCAAAGAGTAGGATGGTGATTAATCCCCCAGTGTCTAGGCAGAACAGATTTCTCCAATGTTCTGCTCATGGCTCAGTATCCACCCCACCCAGAGCCATGTGTGTGGGCTACCCCTTGGGAAGTAAGGAGTGCCAGGGAAGGGTAGGGTGTGGTATTCCCCTTTCACTGGGTTAAGGATTAACAACCAATAAGGGAAGTACATGGCTTGATGGGACCCAAAGTCTTCCGGGATCAATAAGATATGGATCCCAAGTAGATAGCAAGACCCTAGAATGCCTATGCTCACCCCGAGACAGAATATGGTAATGGGGAAGCCAAAGCTGCATCCTCAGAGTCTACGTGGACCCTGTCAAATGTAAATACTTAGAATTAAGGAAACACAAGCACACTGGCTCACATAAGCCTAACATGCCAGACACATGGAACACCGCTGAACCCTGAGCTTCAAAGGTAGATGTCTCCATTGTCCCCACAGCTCAGTGCCACTTCTCCCTACATGACAACTCACTCTCTTCTAAGAGTCAGAGAAAACCTCCTTTTCTTATAGGGAGCCCAGGAGCCAACTGGGATCAAGCTCCTGGGCCAATGACAGCCTGATGGAGGAATCTTTAGACTGACCAGAGCTGGGTCACATGACCACAGGCTTCTATCAATCCTACCCAAACCACATGAACTCCACTTCCCCCAAGGAGAAGAAGTTTGGGCCAACCAACAGTAAGTCTATTATGCTGTGGTTCCTGTTTCTAAGCACACAGGGGCCACAAGCAGAAGGCCTGGCCACTAACGGCCACACGAACTTTTAAGTCAGGGATGGGCTATAAAACACCTCTGGCCCTCATTAGCTGTATGACCTCAAGTCAAATACGTAATTTCTCAATGCCTCAATTTCCTTATCAGAAAATGGGGGTATAATGCCTGTCTCCTGGAGATGTTTACAAGGACAAAATTAAATCACACACATAAACAGCTCAGCACAATGCCTGACACAAATCAATCAAGAGCCAGCCCGTCGCTATTATAAGAAACGACTGTGATGACAATGTGTAGACCGGTACCACATGAAGGGTGAGCAGGGACTCTGTAAAGGAAAGCCATGTCCGCAGTCACATCAGTCAGTCTAGGGTCAAAGATCATTAGAGCAACTCAGGACACAAGCCAGAGGCCTAGGCGTCAAAGCCAGGTGACAATCCAAATCAAGAAATGTGTCAGGCACCTGGGAATGCTCTCAAAGTATAACAGTGGAAAGGTTAATGTGCCTCTGGACACACTTTCTACAGGAGGAGAGGTCAATTCGACTAAAACTGCTTCCATATTCCCAGCCACTGACAAAGGGGATGGGATCCTGCTAAGCTTATAAAAATTAGATGATGATGATGATGATGATGGTGATGGTGATGGTGATGGTGGTGGTGGTGGTGGTGGTGGTGGTGATGCAGTTGTGCTCACCCAGAAGACACAGAGATTATAACTACTTACCCTCTCCCCCAAAAATTGCTCTGCATAAATTAGAAGGCAAAATACCTTCCTTTGAAATTATTATCTCTTATCTCTCTAAAATCTGTTGCAGAAAATGAGCAGACCTACGAAGTATCTCACGAAAAGGACAGTCCATAGTGTTGCAACAACCCGTACAGCCTTAGACACAGGCATGTAAGTAAGACTGGATGGGGGAATGTCAGGGTGGAATAAAATCTGAGCCAGTTGGCCTTGGGAACAGGTGAACTGTTGCTGTGCAGCTGTTGCCAATGCTGTTGTCAATATGGACTCATCACACATACACAGACACACACACACACACACACACACACACACACACACACACCCCTCAGCACTTGAGAGAACGCAGCCTTCCTACTGCAGACATTTTAACCTAAACCTGAAGCAGTATGAAGTATCTTCCCACAGACGATGCACTGTTTATTATTTTGCTTTGCTCCTAACTGCTTCTCATTTTTTTTTTTTAAAAATTGCTATATGGTTGTATAGGAAAATTATAGTATTTTAAATGTTGGGTTACACAGTGCATGTTTCGAAAAGCAATTTCACTTGCCTTTCCCTTTCTCAACGCAGTTACTGGGAGTTTCCTCTGTGGCTGTAGGGCTGGAGATCAAACCCAAGGCCTTGCAGGTGTCAAGTGAGCCACAGCCACACCCCTGTTAGCAGAAATGTCCATGCTAATGTGGCTCACAGAGTAAAACCCATTTTCTTCTCTGAAGCATTCTCAGAATCTACGCAGGGCTAAGGGTCTGAGGCAACCCCTGAAGAAGCTGACTGCTTTCATTTTGCTAGAAGCAGATCTCTGTATTTGACCCTCGGCTTTCAACTATGCTTCCAAGGTAAGAAAAGACAATGCTAGCAAGAGGAAAGCACAGACTCCATGAGTAGGGGTCAGCAGAGCACACGAGAAAACGCTCCACCCTCAGCCCACACTCGGCACACTAGACAGACCCAACAAACACTTGAGATGCTGACTATTGGGGAATACGGAGTGCACTGTTGTCTTCCTTGGGGTGTCTATTGCTGTGGTGCAACACCATGACCAAAAGGCAGCTGGGGAGGAAAGGGTGTACTTGGCTTACACTTCCAGGTAACAGTCCATCCCTGAGGGAAGTCAGGGCAGGAACTCAAACAAGGCAGGCACCTGGAGGCAGGACCCGATGCAGGTCCTCTGGAAGGGCAGTTAGTACTCTTAACCACTGAGCCATCTCTCCAATCCTGGGAGAGATGATTTTATAATTCATTTGTCCTAACTAGTCTGAAAAAAAATTCCACAGCCCACTATGCTACCTGTGTCTCTGTTTACCCTGTGATCCTCAGCAAGACACCATCCCCTCTAAGGCTCACTTTTCCTGACTATAAAATGAGCACAAACACAGTTGTTCTCTGCCAAATAGAGAAGCCATCTCATTGTTTATGAACGTGTATAAAACACCCTCAGAAAAAGCTCAAAGTTTTTTTTATAAGCATTCGGCTGTGTACCTTTTTGAAGTGGGTTGTTAACTAGGTGTTGTTATGCTTTGTCTAACAGATGGAAGAGCGAAGCCATGGGAACATAGTTCCAGTTAATAGCTGACTTAGAAACGCGGCTGAGGCCCGAAGCATGGGAGCAAGACAGCAGGACAGGTATCGGGGGCAAAGCTCTACGCAGGGATCTGCTCCACCCTGCGTGCCTCACTGGGCAGGCCCGACTTCACCAGCAGAGGAATGGGGGGATGAATTAGAGGCTTGTCGTTTCCCAGGTGCCTCAGATGCCTTCACAGTAAGATTGGTAAAGTACAAAGGGCAAAGAGAGCTACAGAGTTACCATCAAAACCTCTCCACCATGTTTCTGACCCTTGGAGACAACCAAAAAGTCTAAATAAACTATATGCCCAACAAAAACAAGCCCCTAGACGTGGGCCTGTCACCAGCTACTGCACCCTCCCCCGCTTTGAGTCAGGGTCTCACTAGGTAGCTTTGGCTGTCCTGGAACTCACTATCTAGATCAGGCTGTTCACAAACTCATGGAGATGCTCTTATCTCTGCCTCCCAAGTACCGGGATTAAAGGTGTGCGCCACCAGACATAGCTCTGCCAGGTTCCTCTGACAGTTATACCTGACCTACAACCCAACAACTGCATACATAGCTGCAAACAATCTAGCTAAGCCTACACACAGGTGATGTTGTCAATCCCAGAGGGCCGAAGTTAAGGAAACGGAAGGTTGGCCTGCGCCTGCGCAGCTGAGTACGTTCGTGCTCCTCTGGCAGCGACTGACAGAAATGAAAAGCCGTCCATCCCAGGGTGGCACTCTGAAAAATAGTTCCCCAAAGTGAAAAAAGCATAGGACTCTGAAATCATTCCTGTGTAGAATTAAAAAGGCGGGGGGGGGGGGGGGGGGAGGAAATCCAGGCCATTTTTGGTCCAGCTCATGTGGACATGTCCCGGGTTGCAGCTGAAACCTAATATTGGCAACCACATGAGGAAGCAGGGGTCTCTAAGGAAACAGCATCACACTCCTGGTTAGAACTCTGTGCAGGATAAAGGGGGAGAGGTAACGCTGCTGACCAATGGATAGGTTAGGGTTAGGGGAGACCAACAGGCGGGCGTCTGCAGGATTTGCATCTCACACCGTCAATGGGGATTTAAAGCCTGTGATGTTGCTAGTCTGTAGCTAAGCATGTCAAACACATCTAACCTTGGAAGTGAAGGATCTAGTTACAAGAGAAAAATATATACACAGTGCTGAAATCCAAAGGGCTCCCTTCGTCACCAGATACCATCTTTCCACATGTATCTCCCTCCCCACCAAGCCAAGACAGTGTCTGACACTACACTAAGGAAAACACTGACGGAAAATATGGACCATAATAGCACATGTTTCTGTGAAGAATATTTCTACCTAATATGAGAAACAATACTCTCAGAAAAACACAAATATTCTGTTTCCATCTCTACTTTGCTACTTTGAAAGCGAAGTCAGGGTTTTAGACAAACTGGACAGAGCATGGTTACTTATGACAAAATCTTTTTTTTTTTTAACTGCAAAGTATCTACAGTTACCTGGGAAAAGTCATTCAAGTGGTTTTTGGTTTTTGGTTTTTAAATATTGTGCGGTCTCTAGACGAGTATATGTGATACAGCTGGGAAAACAAAACGAGTTCACGTGAAATGCATAAGCCAGTGGAGAAAACAACAAACATCGTGCAAAGGGGCATGTTGGCGGCTTCAAACAGTCTTTCTAAGCATGAGAATCAGATGTGTGTGAGTTGACCCCATACACTGGGTGAGCTCCAGGCCCGTATGTGCTTAGAAAGGCCATGTCTCTCTCTGGAAGAAAAAAAAAAGAAAGACCCCCAGTGTGATGACGAAAATTTTTAATCCCAGCACTTGGGAAGCAGAGCCAAAAGGATCTCAGTGAGTTCAAGGCCAGCCAGGGCTACACAGAAAGACCCTGTCTCAAAACAAAACAAAAAAATAGGTGATAGATAGATGAATGGACAAATGGACAGATAGACAGATAGATAACACATATGCACACATATGGATGGGCAAATGGACAGACGAACAGAAAGACAGATCTCACACACACACACACACACACACACACACACACACACACACACACACTCCCTTTGGAAAAAATGCCCAGTAGACATGGTGGTACACACTTGTAATTTCAATACTCCTAAGGCTAAAACAAGAGGGTCACAAGTTCAAGGCAAACCTAGGCTACATAGAGCCAATCATGAAGACAAAATAATAATAATAATAATAATAATAATAATAATAATAATAATAATAATAGACCAATGGGTATGTAGGCTCCTCCCAGACAAGCATTCATTCACGTGGCACCACTGGAGAACAGCAACATGGCTCTTTTCTGGCGTCTGTCCTTTTCTCTCAGCCACCACAGGCAGTTGCATCAGCGCTGGCTGTCCTGCAGCCATGCCCACTATTTGCACCCCTCCTCTTCCTGTGGTACACCTGTCATTTGAGAGTACAAAGCTTTGCCCAGCCTGCAGGTAAAATGACTGGGGAAGAATGCTCTTCCTGCTTCTGTGGAGGATGATTTCTGGGGATATCCCTCTGTGTGTCACCACTGAGAACGCTGATGCCATGGGGTTCTTGGGGAAAAAAATGCTGGAGGTCACGATTCCAGAAGGGAGCCTAAGCGATGACTCAGCTGTTGAGCCGGAGCCAGGAGAGTGGCTATGGGAAGGCTAGGTCAGTATCACTGTTCAGCCAGCCAGAAACAGGAACTTGGTACACATTCCAAGAAGGGCACACACTTGAGAACAGGAAGAGAGGATTCTGGGAAGGCAGCCGGCCTCCTGGAGGTCACAGAACCACCATCAGCACATGGGCTATCCTTCATATTGAGATGTTATAAGCTGAGCTTACCCGCAGTTAAGACATGTAGTGGCCCAAGTGACAGACAGAGTCTCTGAGGACAACCTGGACTGGGGAGAAAAGAGAATGACCCAGACACCAGCACTAACCACAGGTCCAATCCTGGCTTCCTACAACAACTTTGATCAACTAGCAGTGGACTAGAGAGACCTGGCACCTGAGGCCCGTCCAGTGAGACTCTGGGCCACGCTGGTTAGAAAACACGTGCTTGTGGTACAGTGAGGGAGACTGATAGCACACCACCCAGACCTAGCCCCTGGAGTCCAGGTAGTGGCTGCTGAGGAGACCAACACTCCTACACTAAAGCAGGAGGAACAAACGCATCCTTTCCTCTACTGCTGAAATCCCAGTAAAATGAACTGCCAGAGAAAAGCAGTTTTCCTTTAGGGGTGAGGAGAAGACAACAATGGAAAACATACCTCTTAGATAAACGAGCTACAGAGCAAGGGGAGTAGCCTGGGTCTCGGGATGCAGGGTGGGATGAGACAGAGAGCATCTTCTGTGTTCAAGGCTCTGGGCTCAACCCCCAAGACTACAAAAGAAAAAAGTCAGCTGGCCCTTCCTACATCCCTTCAACCACCTGAAGAAGTTAAGCGGCTGCCCCTTAGTTTCCACGCTCGGGTTAAGTTTGGACAAACAGCAGGAAAGGGTTCTGAGGCCGTGACGTCAGCCTCGTCTCCACCAGCAGCCAGGCATGAGCCTCCAGAAGACCAGAACAGCCTCTCTGGTCACTCTCACCAGACCTCTCAAACAGGAGGCCCAAAAATGTCCTCGTTCCTGCCACAAACAGAATTCTGCCTAAAAATGGGCAGCTTAGATGCACGCAGAGTCGATGGCCACACTCTGCCAGGAAAGGGTGAGCAAGTCCTCAATAGTTCCTGCCTTGTGAATATGTCTGTCAGATATATTGGGCCAGAAGGCCGAAGATGAGGCTCCAACGTTACAGAGTGTTGGGTGACAGTTCAGGCAGTAAACTGTCTCAGTCAATTTCTTCATTTTGGAAGCTGCTACCCTGCACTGCTGGTTCACTCAGGAAGCTAAGTTTTATTCCTTCACAAGTCTCTGAGGGGTGTTGAAGGCCAGATAGTTTAGTTTTACAATCAAGTTTAGTTGGTTAAAGAATAAGATCTTTTTAGATCAAGATCAAGGAGTTAAGCTATTAGAGTTGAGATAGGACAGATAGTGAATTTAATTCAGAAATTTCAACCCAACAAGACAGGAAAGATGTTTACTTCAAGCTTGACAAATACAAATAGCCAAACCACTATGAATGTAACATTTATAGAACTCATGATTGTCACATGGTTCTCCCTGCTGTATGTAGTTTGTTTTATACATGTGTAATAAAATAAATGTATTTGAAAAAAGCAAAAAAAAAAAAAAGGGGGGGGGGGAGGCCCAGTTGGATCAGCGTAAGATGAAACTAAAGCCAGCAAGTCCATCCACACCTTCCACTTATCAACTCCCCACCTACCACATGCCCCAAAATTAAGTAGGCAACCAGAGCAGAAGGAGGAACACCTCTAACAAACTGCCCATTTTCACTACACTTCTGCAAACTGAGGGGGCGTGAAGACACACAACTCTAGCAAAAAACATCAGTCAATAGGTTCCCCAGAGAGATATGACCCTTGACCAAAAGATAAAAATGAGAAGTACATAGACACAAAACTTACACATGCCAATACACATGTATATCTACCTGAGGAACAAAACAGAGAAGGGAGTAGCTTTAAATTTTAAAATGCTTTTTAAAAAGCTTGATTAGATGCAAATATGGTGACACACCTCTAACACCAGCACTTGTGAGGTTAAAACAGGACAGTAAGCCAGCTACACAGTGAATTCTAGGCAGGCATGAACTACATAGCAAGACTCTGTCTCAATGAAAACAAAAATAATAACAATGCTAAAGACACTGAAAACTCAATGTTAATCTTGAATACTAGTACTGAGAAAATCCTCCTGAAAGACTTGGGAAATAACAAAACAGAAATGGTGAAAGGTACAAAATGAAAAGATTGATCCAAAACACCTAACATCTAAACAACTAATTCCTTAAAGAAACATTACAGAAAAATCCTCCTGAAAGATTTGGGAAATAAGCCAGGTATGGTGGCACGCACCTTTAATCCCAGCACTCAGGAGGCAGAGGCAGGCAGATCACTGTAAGTTCGAGGCCAGCCAAGTCTACAAAGCAAGTCCAGGACAGCCAAGGCTACACAGAGAGACCCTGTCTTGGCTAGGGGGTGAGGGGGGAGGGGAGGGGGTGGGGAAAGATTTGAGAAATAATAAGACAGAAATAGCAAAAGGTAAAAAATGAAAAGATTGATCCAAAATACCTAACATCTAAACAAGTAATTCCATAAAGAAACACTACAGAAAAAATAGGAGAAAATGACCAATGAAATCATTCAAGAAAATTTCCCAGACTAAAAGATGTAAATTCCCAGATTCGAAAGCCCAGCACTGGATGAAAAGAAGACAAACCATGGCACAGCACGAGGAAACTGAGAGACTGTGGAGAACAAGAGAATATTTCATAACCTCACAGAAAGAGCACAGCAAGGCTGTGGCCTCTACACAGGCTGCAAACGAAGATTAAGAAGCCAGAGGTTCAGGCGGACAGTGGTGGCCGCGCCTTTAATCTCAGCATTTGGGAGGCAGTGGCAGGCGGATCTCTGTAAGTTCTAGGCCAACCTGGTAGACAGAGTAAGTTCCGGGACAGCCAGGGCTACACAGAGAAACCCTGTCTTGAAAATATGAAAACAAAAACAAAGCCAGAAGTCCATAATCTAGAAGATGCTGGAACACATCTTTGACATTTCCATCCTAGAGTTCCACACTCGGCCAGTCTACAAATTTTGAGGGGAAAATAGATATGTTCAGTCACTCACTCTTAGTCTTAGAAAAATTAACCCCCCATGCATTCCTTTCCAGGAAGCTTTGAGGAGTCCACCACAATACGGGAAGCTATGTGGATACCAGGAGAAAAATGATGGGAATTCCCAGGTTGCTAATGACAGGACAGCCTCTGAGTGACAGCTGCACTTCTCCAGAGTATGGCAAGCCAGGCGGTTCAGGTTCACCTTCCTGGGGAAAATGAAATGAACAACAGACCTGATTCCTTTAAGCAAAGGCTTAGAAAACCAGTCAAAGGTTGTAGATTGAATTAAAGAGAAACGCACACGCGCGCACACACACACACACGTGTCAAACAATTACTAATTCCAAGGAACACAAAAAAATTGTGCTTGGCTTAGCTGCGAGTATTGACCTAGCCACTATTAATATTGTGGCTTATACTGATCTAGTCACTTCTGAGCCAAATTATGTGCCCACATATATTTTACATTTGCATTTGTTTGTTCCTTCTGTTTCCCCAGTAGCAACCTGTTTGTGGGATTTTGGTTGTTGTGTTATTTATTTGTTATTTATTTACATTCTTTTTTTCCTCTAAAAAATGAAATGTAATTTCCAACCACTGTTTTATGGTAGCTCTGGTCATCTGAGCTCTGAGCAGTCAAGCCTGCAGAAGAAATTTAAGTTATAATCCAACCCACTGGCCAACCCAGGCAGCGATCAAAAGGTAGGCCCAGGTGGAGGCCAGCATGGAGGTTCAGGCAGAGACCAGCAGGGAGGTACAGGCAGAGGCCAGCATGGAGGTACAGGCGGAGGCCAGTAGGGAGGTACAGGCAGAGACCAGCATGGAGGTACAGGTAACTTCTATACCTCTCTTCTATGTTGCTTGGGGTTGTTTTCCCCAACAAATCTTTTCTAATAGCATAATCACATGGAGTGAGATAATTTCCCCACTGCCAATGGCCATAAGTCAATTACATTCCTTACAGACCTGGATACCCCACTTAGGACCCTAGTCCAAACAAAACAGCTGCCACCCCAAACTGTTGTTATGAATTCAACCTCAAAGACTCCGCTTCCTCTGATGTTCACTGGACAAGATGAGAGCATCTTAAGGACTCTGAACAGGGCCAGAGTCAGCAGCAGACACTTACTGAGCATCCACAGGGGAGCCATCACCATGCCCTTAATGATCTGTAGACAACAAATGATGGGAGTGGAGACCCAGGGAGGGGTGAAGTAAATGCCAAAACCTAGAAGAACACGGGCAGGGCAAGTAGGAGAGGACCCAACCAGGGCAGTGTGGAGAACCTGTAGGCAGAGGCCTGGGGAGAGCCCTGGGTGCCTGGAGCAAGGAAAGGAGGCCAGGCATTCCTCTTCAAGAATACAAATGGCCAGTAATTGTCCACAGCGTCACCATCCTCTTTTAAGGACCAAAGGTTACCATCACTGAGCATGACAGGATTGAGAAAAAACATAGCCCCAGCCCTGCTTTGTAACAAGACCACCTTAACTCAGAATGAAGTAAGAAAGCAGTGTGGCAACGCTAAAACATGCATTCATGCTCTACATTCTTTGCTACTTAGGAAGAGAGAACATTTCTAGGCCGAAGATTCACGTACGGCAAAAGTATTGCCAACTAGAGCACAGCATTGGTTTGCATGTGTTTACAATACTTATCCCACACAGACCCACAAACCAGAATACACACACCCTTGTGGGAAGAATGAGGGCACTGGATTAACATAAACACACTACAGAAAGCACCCCGAGTTGGCAAGGATAGGAACAGAGTTCAGATTAGTAAGAGTACGGTGAAAGGATAAGCCTTTCTTAAACAATGAAAACGTAACTGGACACGAAGAATGCTTTCAAATGCGTAATGCATAAGTTTAGCCATACACCACCACCACCCACCCACACCACCATCACCACCCACCCACACCACCATCACCACCCACCCACACCACCACCACCCACCCACCCACACCACCATCACCACCACCCTGCCCACCCCACCACCACCACCCACCCACACCACCATCACCACCCACGCCAGGGGAAATCAAGCAGTTCCATAATACACTTGAGTCTTGCAGATCAAAGAGCTACCAGTGCCATTTATTAATCTATTAAATCCCCAATCTTACTTAGGAGACCCGAGCTGTTAAGTTGACACTTCCTCCTACCACTCCCCAGCTCTGCAAAAGAGAATTGTCTAGAAGGGAATAGATCGTCAGAGTTTCCTAAGAGGAAAATGGGTACTCACTGGAAAAATGTAAGGCACATGGCTTAAAACATCCGACTACTCTGGATAGCCTTCAAACCCACCTAACCACCAGCCAACCCCGTTCCAATTTAACACTGAGATCAACTCTTCTAATCAAATGTTACAGTTTCCAAAGACTGGCCCAACATGGGACCTGATACACAGAGAGTTATCTGTCATTCACCAATGACAGGGAAAAGTTAAATTTAAGATCCAGGAAAAATTGTACCGTCCCAGGCATAAGGTTCACATAGTTTTTTCCACATAGATTCTCCAAGCCCCTGTTTATCAAGATCCACAGACCACTTTCCAGGAGGGATAAACAAACAAACAAACAAAGTTCGCCTGCTCCGGCACAGCGAACTGCGGACCATCTTCATGGATTCTAACTTTCCCGCGGGACAAGCAAAGAGGTGAAAGACAGCCTGCCAATCCCCGATCGACTGGGAAGGAAATTCGACCGCGAGTGGCTTCGGCTCAGAAACCGAGTCCAAAAGGCCTCAGATCTGGAGCCCAAAGAGAGGCTGCAGCCACAGGGAAGGGAAGGCCATCAGAGGAGCGCATCCGTCCCTTCTTCCTGGCCCAAGGGGGACAGGTTGCTCACCTGACGCAGAGAGCCCTCACTCACCTCGGTGCGAAAGGTTGGAAACCCTTCCCAATCCCACTAAGGCCAATCTCCAGCAGGCGGAGGCCACTGTGCGCGCACCCGTTCCGATCCTCCCCGCCCAGAGTCCCTGGGTACTCACCAAGACGGATCCTGTGCAGAGACAGGCCGGGACACTGCGACGTCTGAACTGCAGAGTCCCGAGCCTGGGGCGCGCAGACCATTCCTACAGCCACGCCCATCGTCTAGCTCCTCCCCTGGTCCCGCCCCCTCGCCGCACCGCCTCTGCCCTCTGCTGCCTAGAGCGGCTCATTCCCGCCGTCCTTCTGCAGTTTCAAAGCCAGAGGCTTGGGTCAGAGAGCGCGGTCCTGCGGCTGGAGTTCCAGGGAGCGTCTCTTATCCACACAGACGTGGCGCGGGGTCTCTCTAAGTCCCTACTTCCCATCCCAAGAGAACCGTTCAGAAAAAGCTCCTAGGTCCCCCGTAGCAATGGCACCTGTGGGTGGCTCAAAGCCCGGACGGTCGGAACTAGAAACCGACCTCCACTTCCGCTTAGCCCCTGCGGGGCAAACCGGATGATGGCGTGCCCTGGGGTGATTTACTGGCAAGCCTGAAGCAACAGACTGTAGCATAGAGTCGCGCACATTATTAGTGTATCAATACTAATAATGAAAACAACTCCAAATTATTCGCTTTCAGTACTGTGAAGTCCTTAGACATGGGGAAAGAACTTGCCCATTGTCACCTAGCTGGCTAATTGAGAATCTGGCCTTGAAAGGTTGGAGCTGTTGCTCAGTGGTATGTTTGCTTAACATGCACCAGGCCCTGGGTTTGATCCCTATCTTCGAGTCTAAGTAGTTTTTTGTTTGTTTGTTTGTTTTTTGTTTGTTTTTTATGCGAGTCTTGGCTCTTAGGCTCTGTTACCTGGACTCATCCATCCTAAAGGTGGCCCACACCGTTAATTCCAGCACCTTCAGGGCAAAGGCAAGCCCATTTCTATGCATTTAAGGTCAGTCTGTTTTACATACATGCTGGTTCCAGGACAGCCAGGATGTGGGAACCAAAGAGAAGAGGATTTGGGGGGGGGGGGGGCGGAGGGGGGCGAGAGTGGGGAAGGAGGGGCAGAAGGGAGAGAGAGAGAGAGGGAGGGAAGGAGGGAGGGAGAGAGAGGGGAGGGGAGGAGAGAGAATAGGACTGTAAGGTTTGTGAATTGTTCCTGGGAATACAAGACTGAGCTCTGCCCTTCAAAAGCTTCTGGGATGGAGGGAGAGGCAGATTAATTTGTAAAATGCTTGCTATGCAAGCACAGGTTGATCATCTAGGGAGAAAAAAAATCTATTCTCCACCTGTAATTTAGAGCTGGAGGCAGAAGCACTGGCAGGGCACTTGCTGGCCAGCCAGTCTAGCCCAACAGGCCAGCTCCAGGTCAAACGAGAGACTTTATCTCACAGAATATGATAGAGAGCAATCAAGAAAGACACTCAACCTCTGGCCTCCACAATGGAGGCTTCACTCGACATAGGGAGAAAAACAACAAACAGGTAAGCAAAGAAACCATGTCACATGTGAGAGGCGTCTTGACTGAAATAAACTGGGGTCATGAAAAAGAGGGTGCTGAGGAAGGGGCCTTCTCTGTGGAGCTGACACCTGAAGGGTGAATCAGGCGGCCTGCCTGAAGCTGAAACAGGAGATGACTTGCGTAGGAATGCTCCTACCTACACCTGCTGGGACTGAAAAGCACTGCCTCCCGGTGCTGTTTCTCCCGTGATCATTGTAATGACCTGAGAAGTCATCTGACGAGATTGCAGTTAACAGGGAGAAAACTCAGAGCAGTTTAAAGGACTCGCCTCAAGTCATATAGCTGGGCAGGGAACAGGAGGAGAGCACAGAATGAGCTAGCGATCTGTCACTCTACATCCTCTGCTCCAGGCAGGGCCTTAAGCACAAAGTGCAGCAACTGTGGGGGGCGCTGAGTGAGCCCACCCTCCTCCCTCCTGCCTCTGATTCTCCTCAAGGCCTTATCTTTCCTGCCATGCAATTAGATGTTCTTGGAAAGAGGAGGCTTGGATCCTAAGAAACTGTATGTGTGTGTGGAGAGACGTTATAGCTATGGTGCTGCAGTGTGTGTGTGTGTGTGTGTGTGTGTGTGTGTGTACTTGGAACTTTATCATATATACTACCTTGGGGACAATAAGCACCCATTTCCTTTAAAGGACATCACCACCTGATACTTTGATGCTTAGAACTAATTTCCTGTCACATGAGCCACTGCCCCTGGGTGACCCTTGTGTCTCATAGTCTCAACTAAAAGGAAATGAGGCTTTTGGTGGTTACAAAATTTAAATAATAGACTTTCTGATGCCTCCCTCATGAAGCTTGAAATTAAGAAGGGAAAAACTGCTCTACTCATCTCCCTTAGTTCCGAGGAGAATGAGAGAGGATGTGCCTGTCTGCAAGACACGCCAGTCCAAATAGCTTGACACTAGTTGGGATGGTTTCCTAAACAAAGCATTCATCCCGCTGTCAATCAACAGCTCAAGAAGTTGCCACTGTGTGTCCTTCATGAGTCACGTAAGAGAGACCCACTGTTCTCATCATGATTTTGATAAAATGAGAGAACAAGACCCAGAGACCACCAGAACTTCAACTCCATCAACCTGAACTCAGAATGTGCCTGGGGTTTAAGTGTGCGTGTGCGTGTGTGTGTGTGTGTGTGTGTGTGTGTGTAGGTCAGAGGACAATTTGTAGGAGCCAGTTCTCTCCTTCTATTTGTAGATCCTGAGAGCATGGAACTCAGGTCATCTGTGAGCCTTGGAAACAGGTGGCTTCGCTTGGCGAGCCAGCTCACCAGTCTCTGCAGTCCTTGCTTCCTGAGACACAGCCCACCAGGCGGCCCAGGCTGACCCGGAACTCTGATTCTTCTGATTCTGTTTCCCAATTGTTGGGCTTCCAGGCCTGTACTGCCACGCTCAGTCACCTGATGCTTTTGTAAGCATACTTTGTGTATGGCACTTTTTGTTTCTCTTGAATTATTTATTTAGCAATTACTATATTTATATAGACATGTGTATGGTATATGTATTGTGTTTAAGTGTGTACATGTCACTCTATGCATGATGTCAGAAGACAACCTTGGGCTTCAGGCTTGGCTTTTTACCTTGAGACAGGGTCTCTCTTATCATGTACAACTGTGCACATCAGTTGGTTCTTGAGATTCTAGAGACTGTCCTGTCTCTTCCTCCCATTTCGTCACAGGAACCCTGGGATTGCCGATGCCTATGTAACTGTGTTCAGCTTATATGTAGGACCTAACTCAGGCCACCAAACTTACAGAAAGAATGCTTATATGCTGAGCCATTTACCCAGCACATGTGTGAGCACATATATACACCACATATAAATAAATGTATTTCTTAGCTGGGCATGGTGGCGCATGCCTTTAATCCCAGCACTTGGGAGGCAGAGGCAGGCGGATCACTGTGAGTTCGAGGCCAGCCTGGTCTACAAAGTGAGTCCAGGACAGCTGAGGCTACACAGAGAAACCCTGTCTCGAAAACAAAAACAAAAAATAAATAAAAATAAATAAATAAATGTATTTCTTTTAATGACTGAAGATGGAGCTCAGTGGTAGAATGTTAACCTAATAGATAGATAGATACATACATAAATACATACATATGTACATACATACATACATATACATACATACATAGATATATAGATAGAGGCTAATTGGTAGTAATAATAATAAGAAGAAGAATAAATTACAGTGGCTGAGGGTATATAGCTCAGTTAGAAGAATACTTGTTAACATGAATAAAGCCTCAGTTTCAAGTCCCAGCACTGCATAAACTTGGTAACACATGTTTGTAATTCAAGGACTTGGGGGGATAAAGGCTGGGGGACCAGAAGTTTAAGATTATCCTTGACTACATAGAGAATTCGAGGACAGCCTGGGATATATGAGACCCTGTCTTCTCTGTCCCCCCAAATCATTCCAGATGTCCATATTGACACCATGTCTAAACCTTACAGCCTTTACTTTCTTCATCTCTGTAGATACCAGAATACGTGTGGTGCATGTGTGGACACACACACACACACACGCACACATGTGCATGCATACGCATGCACGCACAACAACAGCAATAATAATAATAGTAAACCTTTAATGAAAAAAAAAAGGCCACATCATTCTGCTGGGCTGGATCTTCACTGTTTCCATGTAGAGTAGAGAACTTACAGGGCAGTCTGAACATTCATAGACTCATGATGATGTCGATACACCAGTGTATCTCAAGCCTTGTCATCTTTATTTACTCCCATTTTGAGACAGGCTAGCCCTGCACTTCCATCCTTCTGCATTAGCCTCTTAAGTACCTCAAGCCCTTTTCAATAAAACATTTTCATTATAATGCATTTAAACAGGTGGTTGGAGAGACAGCTCAGAGGTTAAAAGCACTCACTGTTCTTGCAAAGGACCTGAGTTCACTGTCCAGACTGGGTGGTGTGCGGGGCACAGAGGTCCTTGTGCTCATAGATAAGGCGTAGGATAATCTAGGATGTCATGGGTTATTTCTTCAAAGGAAGGAGTGCATAACCTGTTTACACCCAGAAAGCTGGAAGCTGACATGGTTAATAGCCTGGTGACTTTCATACCATCTGCATAGCCAAGACCATAGCCCAGACCCTTATCTTAAGCTTGTCTTTCTCAGTCAGTTTTAGAACCCATCTTTATAGAAAGTGTCACATGTATTTTACAAAGACTTTTGATATAGTCACAGCTGATATTTATCTTACTTTGTGCTTTATTGTACGCATAGGATTGTGTTATCACAAGGAAAGTTTTCACCAAATTGTGTTGTGTTTAAATATGCCTAAAATAAACTACTCAGGGTCAGACTCCTGAAGTTTGAACCAACACTGGGTACTTAGTCGAATTGAACCCAACTTGCTTCCCTGGGATCATTACTCTGCTGGCTGTGGTGGTTGCAAAGATTCCCCAGGGTGGCTCACATGCACCTTTAAGTCCAGGACCAGGGATGTGACACCCTCTTCTGGCATCTTCAGGAACTGCACTCACATGTACATACCAACCCACAGATAACATAATTAAAAATAAAATATTTTAAATAATTTTTAAAATGAAAATGTGAACATAAAACTGCTTATATACTGTTTATAGCATTTTATACTATTGTTTTGCTTTGCATAAGAATGGCCCCATGGGCTCATGTGTTTGAATGCTTAGTCATCAGGGAGAGGCACTACTTGGAAAGGATTAGGAGGTGTGGCCTTATTGGAGTGGGTGTGGCCTTGTTGGAGGAAGTATGTACTTTACATGTGACCTACTGGGGGTGGGATATGAGGTTTCAAAAGCCCAAGCCAGACCCAGTAGTTCGTGGGGCTGGAGGACCATGCCTCCAGGGGAGTTGGCACCGAACTAGCCAGATGGAGCATGTCCAAACCCCAGAACTATCAAACTTGAGATTTAAAATCTCATCCTGAGAACCGAAGGTGTCGGACAAAGCTCTCTCCTTGTTTCCGTGCCTGCATTAGGAGCATGTGACACAACCCCAACGTGGTTCTAGGTGGTCAGTCACGTGAGCTTGCCACCTGTTATCTTTCCCCATGTAAATAGAGCATCGCCAGAATCCTTGTTCCAGCCAGTTACACACAGTCATCCTCAAAACTCCTCCTTCTGCCCAAGGTGTATAAGCCCCTCTTTTACAAGAACACACACACGTATTTCAACAAAGATCCTCTGAGACTGGCTGTTTATTCTGAGCTTTAACACTGGGGGAACAAAGGGCTCCCCTTCTCCCCCAAAGAATTCATTGCTGGAGCCTGGCCTTGACTGCTGGCCAGGCTGTCTCTGAGGACCGCCATAGCCACGGCACAAAGCTCTTCCACTTGGAATAGGCATCTGCTATTCGTCAGCATCGATTGCCTCTGCCATCCTTAGTGATGCTTGACAAGCCGCAGTGCGCATCTGCAGTAGCGAGCTGTTGGCTGTTCCCTAAGCAGCTGCTCTACTCACCTGAGTCAGGTCGGGCTGCCTCTGCCACCCCACCCCAGCCCAGCCCCTACTCAAGTCTTGAAGCCCTGAGTGCCTCCAGAACTTTCGTTCCATCTGTAATCTGATCAGGTGCAGGTGAGCTTTGTTCACCAACACAGTCTACTGCTAAAGCAGCCCGTTTAACTAAAAGACCTGTAACACTGCAGAGTAAATCTTTTCCAGAACCCCTGGATGGACCGGAAATCCTGCAGCACGGATCTCACTCTGTACTTGACCTCTTCCCTGCCTGCTCCCTCATCCTGAGGGGAGCAGAACTTGGAACACCATTCTTCATCCTTTTCCACTCAGACCTAGGGTGCTCGGACCTTCCGGCAGAGAAGCGCACACTTCCGGCTCGGTGCCGGGTGGCCTCTCCTGGGAGACACGCTACCACAGTGTTTCCTGCCTCCATGACACTTGGTGTGAGGTGCTCTCTCATTACAACTGGGTGGCCTTGCAAGTTCCATCCCCCTACTAGGTCATCTGTTACTTCCTTGATTGGTAGACAAGGGAGTGTCTCATTAGGTTGCCCCATGTGGTCTCTGGTGTATGTGTGTATCCATGTCCCCTCAATAATTGGTCTTGTAGTTTTGTTTTAATGTATTTTAGATTTAATACATGCCTTAGCTAGTGTCCTATTGCTATGAAGAGACACCATGACCATGGTCATTTTTATCAAAGAAAGCATTTAATTGGGGCTGTCTCAGAGGTTTCCTCTGTTATCATCACAGTGGGGAGCATGACAAGATGGAGGCAAACACTGAGCTTGAGAAGGAGCTTAGAGCTCTCTGTCTGGATTCGCAGGCAGCAGGCAGTAAACAGTGAAGGTGAGCTGTGTACTCTTCCTTCTTGTGACAAAGTGGTATCAGTGAAGTGCTCAAATAAATGGCGAGTATCAAAACAGGACCCGGGTGTAAAACCCAAAAGGTTGTGTGAAAGTAACTATCTCACTATGTGAAAAAAAAAGGAAAAACTTGAATTGAATGAAAACACCATCTATAGACCCCCAACAGTCAGATGAGAAGGTGTTAGGACACCTGACAAGGACTTTAAATCAGCCACCACATGACTGCTTTGATGTTCAAGTACACACATGCTTGTGGGAACAGCCTAAGAAAGACAGGGAGTGAAGAAGGCTGTAAGAAGGAAGAAGAAAAGGAAAGTCCAAGTAAAGAAGTAGAAGATACAGAATAGGAGGAGGCAGCAAGTGAAACGGTGCTAATAATGCAATAACTGTCACTGAAACTCTATAAATGGGCTACAGCCCATCGATGGGCTGAAAGGAAGAATCAATGAGCTGCTTACTTATGGAGCAATAGTAATTAACCTGAACACCACTGAGTGGACAAAGAAGGACCGAAGGACTGAAGGACTGAAGGAAGGAAAGTCATGAGTAATCCTACCAGACCACAACAGATGATTACATTTGTAACAGTCTCAGAGGAAGAAGAGGAGGCCAGAGCCGACATAGTAGTCAAAGAAGTAATGGCTGAAACTTTAGCAAATGATGTAAAGCTACAGAGTAGGAAGTTGAAAAAAACCTCATGTTGGGGCTGGAGAGATGGCTCAGTGGTTAAGAGCACCACCTGCTCTTCCAAAGGTCGTGAGTTCAATTCCCAGCAACCACATGGTGGTTCATCAACCATCTGTAATGTAGCATAACATGATGTGATGCCCTCTTCTGGCCTGTGGGTGTACATGCAGGCAGGAACACTATACATAATAATAAATAAATATTTAAAAAACAAAAACAAAAAACCTCATGCTGCGTAGTAGACACAAAGAAATTCACACCGAGACACAGTGCAGGTGAACGTCTTAATGTTAAACAAAGCAGAACAGCCTCTCGAAATAGAGGAAGAAACAACTCCATCTGCAGCTTCTCTTCACAGGAAACCTGGCCGAGGGTGGTGGGAGAGGTTTCCTGAGAGCTGAAAGAAAGCAACTGTCACCTGTCCAGAATTCTACAACTAGCCAAAATGTCCTTTAAAAATGAAAGGGCAGTGCAAGGTACTCTCAGATTGAAACAAAATTAAGAGTATGTATCATTGCTGGTCAGTGGGAATGCATGCCATTAATCCCAGCACTCGGGAGGCAGAGGCAGGTGGTTCTCTGAGTTTGAGGCCAGCCTGGTGACAAAGCAAGTTCCAGAACAGCCAAAGCTGCACAGAGAAACCCTGTCTCGAAAAACAAACATACAAACAGAAAAGCATTTACCATCAGAGGATCTACCCTAAAAGAACAACATCAAAATGAAGATCTAAAAATAAAAAAGAATAAGTGTTGGGGGGTTGGTCTGGTGCTGTGTATTCTAATGGTAATTACCGACCCCCAAGATCTGCTTGCTGCCTGTTCTCACACATACCTGTCAATGTTGGGTAAACCTTGTAAGAAACTATTCCTGTTTGACCGTTAAAATGCCTGGGCAGGGCCAGAAGAAGGTAGGCGGGGTGTGGGGGGGCAGTTGGGGGATGCGGGGGATATGTTCCTGGGCTTTGGGGACAGAAGGATCATGGGAGGAGAAGCAGACAGGCATCAGAGGAGGAAGGAAGGAGGGAGCCTTGACGGGTTAGCGTGGAGAACAGCACTTGCCCGGATCAGTGTGGATGGAGGAAATTGGCCGAGATGAGAGAATAAGCTGGTATTTATGGAGTTACGGGTGAGACAATGCCCAGATAGAAATTATCAGAGCAGATGAGGTGGGATGGGGGCTTGGGAGATAAAGATAGCTTAGGAGGTAACATCTGCCATGCCCCAAGTAAAATAAGGCTATTCTAAAATCTATCAGGTGTCTGTGACTGTTTTTATTGTGATAGTGGGGCTAGATAGTACCACAACAATAATTATAGTGCTAATAATAAACATTATTAGACCATGACCATTAAATAAACAGCAACAAGGAAGGAATCCTGGACTATTAGGAAAGAAGAGCAAACACAGAGAGCAAAGGACAAGCAGATCTTTCAATCCTTCCTGTTCTCTCCAAGCTGTAATGGTGGCTGGGACGGAGGTTAGTGGAGTCGTTGGAAATGGATCCACAGGAGACAGTTATCCATGGGTACAGGTACAATAAAAGGAGCAAAAAATGTCCATATTTCCTCAACTAGGGGGGAAATGGCACCAACGGAAGTTGGGTATATAATGTAAAGCCTGAGGTAGCACTTCAAAAGCTACAAAGGGGCTGAAGAGATGGCTCAGCAGTTGAGCGCATTGGCTGTTCTTCCTCTTCCAGAGGACCTGCACCCACATGGTGGCTCACACCCGTCTTGTAACTGGTCCCAGGGAAATCAGAACACAGCAAAACATCCCTGAGCTGGGTCACCACCACAGATTGCATCAAGACAGACCATAACTGGGTCACCACAAAATGTACTAAGACAAACAACTGGGTCAAAAATCAAACCACCACAAAGCTGCATTAGCTGGAATCATACACGCTGTCTTTTCTGATCACTAAAAAACAAAAAGTTCAAACCCAAAGATACAATACAGTAATGTAAATACCTCCAAGCAATATTTGGAACTAAATAATGTGCCTGTAAATAAGACAAAGATCAAAGAAAAACAAAAGCGAAAGCAAAAAACAAAAACAAAAGTAAAAGGCAAAGTACAACATTCACACAAATAAATGGCAATGGAAACATATTTTTTTTATTTTGGTTTTTGCTTTTTTTTTTTTTTTTTTTTTGAGACAAGGTTTCTCTCTGTAGTCTTGGCTGTCCTCAACTTGCTTTGTAGACGAGGCTGACCTCAAACTCACACCAATCCACCTGCCTCTGCCTCCCAAGTGCTGGGATTAAAAGTGTGCGCCACCACTGCCCGGCTCTGTGGAAGACAATTTTACGACCGCAAATGCATGCATTAGGAAAGAGTCACATCTCAAACTGACAACGTAAGCTCTTTTGTAAGAATCCAGAAAGAAAGAAAAAAAAGGAGAGTAATACAAATTCAAAGCTAACAACAGGAAACAATAAAGACAAAATCAGAGACTAAGGACAGAAACAAGAGCAGAGTATCAGTGAAAGAAACATTTTTGTAAAAATATTTTAATTGGATTATAATGGTTATAATTACATCATTTCCCGCTTCCCCTTTTAACCTCCAAGACTTCCCATGTACCTCCTTACTCTTTCAAATTCATGGTCTCTTCTTTATTAATAGGGGTGGGGTGTGTGTGTGTGTGTGTGTGTGTGTGTGTGTGTGTGTGTATGTGTGTGTGTGTGTGAAAGACTGGTTAGCAGCCAGACGGTGGTGGTGCATGCCTTTACTCCCAGCATTTGGAAGACAGAGGCAGGTGGATCACTGAGGCCAGCCTGGTCTACAAAGCGAGTCCAGGATAGCCAAGGCTACACAGAGAAACCCTGTCTCAAAAAACGAAAAAAGAAAGAAAGAAGCCGGGCATGGTGGCGCATGTCTTTAATCCCAGCACTCGGGAGGCAGAGGCAGGCAGATCAATGTAAGTTTGAGGCTAGCCTGGTCTACAAAGCAAGTCTAGGACAGCCAAGGCTACACAGAGAAACCCTGCCTCAAAAAAAAAGAAAGAAAGAAAGAAAGAAAACAAAAAATAAAATAAAATAAAAACAAAAAAAAAAAAAGAAAGAAAGAAAGTCTGGCTAGGTGGGGGGGAAAAAAAACATCTAGCAAGACTCACAGTAAGAAGAAAACGAAGACCAGAACTGAACTAGTCGGCATGACTGTAAAAAATGGTGGAGAAGTTTCTGAGCCTGATCAAGCAGGAGGCACCATCATGGGTGTTGACATTTGTCACAAGGATCGAAAGGAGCCCAAGAGCCAGGACATCTACCTGCGGCTGCGAGTCAAAGATGTACAGATTCTGGCCAGATGAACCAACTCCCCCTTCAATCAGGTTGTGCTCAAAAGGGTATTCATGAGTTGCCCCAACCAGCCACCTCTGCTTATCGCTCGAGATCCAAAAGATGAACCTTCCTTGGCCGAGAGAACAAAACCGCCGTGGTTGTGGGGACAGTCACAGATGATGCGAGGAACCCAGAAGTGCCCAAGCTGAAAGGCCCAGGAGTCACTCAAAGGCAGAGGCACTGTGCTTCTATCTGGTCCTCGGAAAGGCAGAAATATACCGGCATTTTGGCAAGGCCCCAGGGACCCCACACAGCCATACCAAACCTATGTCTGCTCCAAGTGCCAGAAGTTCGAGCATGCCGGAGGCCGAAGGGCCAACCAAGGAGACTACAAAAACTAATCCTGGATCTTACTTGTATTTAAAAAGCTTTGGATGTTGGGGGAGAAAAAAAAGAATTCTGAAGAAGTACTCTGGTCTCCTCCTATAAAGGTTAATCCAGGGGGACAGGTCAGGGAGCTGTGGAGGGGACTATCCCTAGGAAGGCAAGTTCACCTTAAAACACTGCACTCTTCCTTCCCAGAATTCCTCTCTCCAATGCAGCCCCCAACAGCTGAGGGCTGGCTAGGTTTGTCTCCCTTTCTAAGGTCTAAGTCAGAAACATGTAACTATTTCCTTTCCTTTTCTTCTGTCTTTTTCTTTCAGCCGGTGGCCAGAGCATAACTGGTGTTTGGAGCTCCCTTACTCTTTTATTTTTCTTTTTTAAAAAAACATTTTTAAATTAATTTATTCATATTACATCTCACTTGTTGTCCCATCCCTTGTATCCTCCCATTCCTCCCTCCCTCCCATTTTCCCCTTACTCCCTTCCCCTATGACTGTGGATGAGGGGGTCCTCCTCCTCCCCCTGTATATGCTCATAGGGTCTTAAGTCTCTTCTTGGTAGCCTGCTATCCTTCCTCTGAGTGCTACCAGGCCTCCCCATCCAGGGGACGTGGTCAAATATGGGGCACCAGAGTTCATGTGAAAGTCAGACTCCACTCTCCACTCAACTGTGAAGAATGTCCTGTCCATTGGCTAGATCTGGGTAGGGGTTCAAAGTTTACTGCATGTATTGTCCTTGGCTGGTGCCATAGTTTGAGCAGGAACCCTGGGCCCAGATCCGCCCATCATAATGCTCTTCTTGTAGGTTTCTAGGACCCTCTGGATCCTTCTGTTTCTCCATTCTCTCATGCTTCTCTCACCTAAAGTCCCAATAGGAAGTCCTCCCCTCTGTCCCACTTTCCTGGTAAGTGAAGATCTTCATGGGACATGCCCCTTGGGCTAGTGTCCAGATATAAGTGAGTATATACCATTTGACTCTTTCTGCTTCTGAGTTAACTCACTCGTTATAACCATTTCTAGTTCAATCCATTTGTTCACATATTTCGGGGATTCCTTGTTTTTAATAGCAGAGTAGTATTCCATGGTGTAAATGTACCACAGTTTCTTTATCCATTCTTCTACTGAGGGACACTTAGGCTGTTTCCATGTTCTGGCTATTATGAATAAGGCCGCTATGAACTAATCCTCCCCTTTCCTGGTATGGCTGACTAATGACAGGTGAGCGACCTCCATGACTCAATGACCCAGGCTCCGCTCCTTCTCCATTCTCCTCCCTCCTCTCAGGCAGCTGGAGAGTCACAGCTTGCCCACAGTGGCCTGCTTCTTTTAAGTCCTGGTAAGTTGTCCTCAGCTTCCCTCTGTGCCTATTCTTACATTCTTTTACTAATGAGACTAAGAACCCCAAGAAAGGATCTTTATTTCCCAGGTATGGTTTCCCTGGGACCCCACAAGGCTTCCCTGCCTTTTAATTCTTTTATTGGCAGAGAAGTGGGCCACTCCTCCACATCTCCTGGGAACCTGAGGAATAATGGAACGATACAAATACTCATCAAAATGACAATTGGGATGAGACTGACTTCTTAAGCCCGAATTACAGCTCAGTCAATAGGGAATACATATGCCCCAAACCCCTGTAACCGTTAAGGGATGTAATGTATCATTTTAAATCCTCCAAAGAAGCTTCAGGACAGGATGGTTTCAGTGGAGAAACAAGAAGACCACCACCCTATGATCCGGGGCCCAGTGTCAACTCCAACGGAAACTCCAGTTCCACAAACCTCAAAAGGTAGCCCAAGTGTCCAGAGATGAGCTCAGCCTGGACTGAGAGAGGACTTCTGCAGGTTAGCAAACAGCCAGCATTCCTCGGGAATTTGAGAAGCCAGTTCTCCTCCACCAAAAGCAGTCATTTCCCTTGCTTCTGGCAAGGGCTGCGTGGCTACCTGTGATGCCTATGAGCTGGCCTCCAGGCTATCACCGTATCACAAGTTTCTGGTACACAGTCCAAAGTCCATGCTAACTTATTGAATGATTATTAATATTTAATATTGAATTGTAATTTTAGTATAATCAGTGGTTACTCCTGAACCAGCTATATACCCAAATAATCACAAAGAGAGACTAGGACATATTTAGCCTATAGCACAATGCTGTGTAATAATTACTCCATTGTAAACCTCCAAGCTAGTGTAACTTCCTCCCATTCAGATTTCCCACATTATACTTGCTTTTTACTCATATCCTAGGTCTGGCTCATTCCTCCTGGTGCTTTCCGGTCCTCTCCACGTCTCCTGTCTTTTCTGTTCTTTCTCCTCCCCTCACTGGACCAGGATGTCCCATCCTATTCTCTGTTATTGCTCAGCATTGGCCACTTGGCTTTTATTAGCAATACAGAGAACAAATGGTAACATTTACACAAACTTGAGACAGGAGATACTTAGAATAAATGTCACAATGCAATGTCTGGATTTAAACCAGATAGTGGGGTAGAAAAATGAGCATTTGAATGAACAAGGGCAAACGGTACATAATCCACAAGAACATTACGCCAGCACTAGCATCCAAGGCCTTCTCACCTCTTCCCCTATCATGGCCTTAGCCTCACCAAAGCTACTCGTTCTCCATATAACCCTGCTGTTCTCCATATAAGCTCGCTCGCTCTGCTCCGTTCCGGCATCTCTCAGTATCTTTTCTCTGTTCTCTAACCTCTGCTATTCTCTCTCTCTCTCTCTCTCTCTCTCTCTCTCTCTCTCTCTCTCTCTCTCTCTCATCTAAAGTGATCATTTTGTCAGTTTATACACAAAGCATAGGCTATCCCCAAAGTTCCTGGTGTAAGAGAGGGAGCAGTGAGGTCACCAAAGTAGACCATTCTGTGGGTAGAAAAAAAGGTTTATTTGGGAAATCCAAACTGCCAAGGTTGGGCAGGGGTTGGAGGGTGGTGAGCAGAGAGAATAGTTAAACGCAGGAACTTGCAAGGTTTTTGTTTTGTTTTGTTTTGTTTGTTTGTTTGTTTTTGTTGTTGTTGTTGTTTGTTTTGGGGGGGAGGGTTGAGACAGAGCTCTGTGTACCCTTGGCTGTCCTAGACTCACTTTGTAGACCAGGCTGTCCTCAAACTCACAGCTATCCACCTGCCTTTGCCTCTCGAGTACTGGGATTAAAGGCGTGCACCATCACTGGCTGGCCCAGGAACTTGAAAGTTTTAAGGGAGTATGTTTCGGTGGAAAGAGGCATATAAGTTGGACCAGCCCAGAGCTAAAGCAGTGGGAGGGGATGGCTCATGAGCCAGAGCAACCTGAGAGATAACCACGGGGGAGGCTTGGATCTGTTTCTGACCTGTTTCAGGTAAGAGGGAACTAGATGCCCCGTTGCCAGGGGTAGCTGGCTGTACAGGAACTAATAGCTTTTCCTAACTGAGAACATGTGGGAAAGATTAAGCTTTGTCACAGGTGGAAGCAGTCTTGGCGGGCTTTACCCTTGGGGCACCCCATGAATACCTTGTGACAGACTGAGTGGAGCCATCCTGGGCCTGGAATTTAGGAAGCAGACCTGGGAACCCCAACTGGGCTACTGTTTTTTTAATTGACCCTCAACTGAGAAGGAGACTGCCCTTCTCACTTGACTCAGGCAGGTGGGGAGGAGAGAACAACAGGTTGAGCCTGGGCTTGAGCGCGTGTGGAGCAGCGGACAGGCTGGACCAGCACACGGGCCAGAGAGACACCTAAGGACCCGTCCCAGAGAATGGATACCGGAAGGTTCACTCTTTTGTCTTTTTAACCTTTTTTCCTTCTTGTGTAAGCTAGTTGGGTTGTATAATAAAGTTTAATTGTTAAAAAACAGAGCCAACAAGAACACCTGCTTCACAGGATTTCTGAGGGATGCTGACTCCAGGCTGTTTATCAGCTGGTGGTCCTTCTGATCCCTCTGTTAGAGTCTAGCCTGAGCTGAGCCCAGACTGTCAGATAGGACACTATAAACAGGGCTGCCACTTTGGGGACCCACTTTGGACCCAACATCTGGAACTATGTCACCCTGTGATTATTGCTTGATGCCAAGGAAATGAGTAGCCAAAATGTAACTTCTTAGTAGACTATTGGATGAAAGCTCAAAGCTGGTGATGTTTAGCTTCAAAAATCCCAGAAATACAACACATCTTACACTCTGGTGTCATGGGCAAGTTATGTGTATAAACCCTTAGAGCCATGCACACATCGTATTTTCCAGCGGCCTCCAGCCAGAGGTACTCAGCCAAATAAATTCCAAATTACAGATATTTTGTGTTTTCTGTGTTGACTTGGAAGAACATTTTGCCTGTTCTAATTAGTCTTTTCCCCTGGGACTAATTTCAACACAGAAGCTGTGAGGGTGTCAGGAAAAGCCCATTTCTGGCCTTTCTCTGCTGTCAGGTGACTCCCTATCACTACTCAACATGGTAGACGGCTCAAGGCAAGTGAAGCTTCCCCACTCAACTTCCTTCTTGGCTTCTCATATTGGGAACAAAGCCCATTGGGAAATTTGTCAAGCCAGGCACACTGCTCTGACGACTAGGAAATAGGTTTGTACTGATAACAACCTCTGGGTCTTGTTCAAGAAGTTAAAACAAAAATAACATTATTTTCTTTTAATTTTTTCCATTGTGGGTGTTTATATTTTGGACTTTTGAGACAAATACTATAAACTGTCCTCTCTGAGATTTCTTCTTCAGCATGCACACTTTTGTGAAATTAATGCCCACTGGGTAGGTTCACCTTATATCTTGCTAGGGGCTGCTCACTAAATTGCCAAATAGATAAATAAATTAATAAATTACAGAATACTGGCTGATCAGCTCAATTCTATTTTTTAAAAAACCCTTTATCGTGCATTACAGACACTGGGTCACTGTTCTTTATAAGCTACTGCATTAACTTTAAACGAAGAAAAAAAACCTTAAGATTATCAAAACAGAAATTTCTTGAACATCTTTTTGTAGTAATGAAACATGGGTCTTCTGAAGCTGCCAAAGACATCCCAAGGCCAGCTTGAGTGTTAACTTGTTATAGATCCCAAGGCGTGGCACTTTGACCGCACCGCAATAGTAAGATAGTGTAAGAATGTAAAAACATCGGGCACCCGAGTTCGTCTGAAAGTCAGACCCCACTCTCCACTCAACTGTGGAAAATGTCCTGTCCATTGGCTAGATCTGGGTAGGAGTTCGAAGTTTACTGCATGTATTGTCCTTGGCTGGTGCCATAGTTTGAGCAGGATCCCTGGGCCCAGATCCGCCCATCATAATGCTCTTCTTGTAAGTTTCTAGGACCCTCTGGATCCTTCTATTTCCCCATTCTCCCTTGATTCTCTCACCTAGAGTACCAACAGGAAGTCTTCCCCTCTGTCCCACTTTCCTGGTAAGTGAAGACTTTCTTGGGACATGCCCCTTGGGCTAGTGTGCAGATATAAATGAGTATATACCATTTGACTCTTTCTGCTTCTGGGTTAACTCACTCATTATGATCATCTCTAGTTCAATCCATTTGTCCACAAATTTTGGGAATTCCTTGTTTTTAATAGCTGAGTAGTATTCCATAGTGATGAGGAGGCCTGGTGGCACTCAGAGAAAGGATAGCAGGCTACCAAGAAGAGACTTGATACCCTATGAGCATATACAGGGGGAAGAGGTCCCCCTCAGTCACAGTCATAGGGGAAGGGGAGTAGGGGGAAAATGGGAGGGAGGGAGGGAGGAATGGGAGGATACAAGGGATGGGATAACAATTTAGATGTAATATGAATAAATTAATAAACTATATAAAAAAGACATACATTATATAATTTTTGATATATACACATATATTATATATAATTTTTGATATAAAAAATGTAAAAACACAGCTCTCACTTTCACGGGAATAAGAGGTGATTTATTCTGGAGCCATTTCAAGTGACTATAGCCCAGGAACACAGATTTATGTTACCCCAAATTCCACATTCCATCATGGAAGCAGTTTCATAGTTTTATTGAACAAAAACAGTCATAAATCTAGCAAGTTCAAAATACACTGATGGGGGCTGGAGAGATGGCTCCGAGATTAAGGACACTGACTGCTCCTCCAGAGGTCCTGAGTTCAATTCCCAGCAATCACATGGTGGCTCACAACCATCTATAATGTGATCTGATGCCTTCTTCTGGCCTGCACATGTACATGCAGCCAGAGCACTGTATATATAATAAATAAATAAATATTTTTAAAAAATACATTGGTGCGTACATCAGAGCTCGGTTAAGTCAAAACAGAGGAAGCTCTCCCCAGGCCTCAGATGTTATCTGATGATGCTCTTAGCTTTTCAATTGCTGGAAGCTAGTGGTCTACTAAGTTGATATATTCTAAAAGGGCTTCATCTATTAGTCATAGGATGTTAGTTCTGGCACAGAGGTGGACAAGGAAAGACTATTAGGGAGCTAAAGCTAGCCTGGAATTTGGTAGTTAGCCTCTGCTTACCCAGCATTCCAACCTCTCCACCTCACTTTCAGTTTTAATCAATCTTTGCAAACAAAGATTCTTTCCAAGAATTGTCATTCACAAGAACATGATAGCTTCGTGTCTGGGTGACTTCAGAGAAAGAACAGTGTGGGCAGGGGAGTTAGCATCTCCCATTCCTTGAATAACCCTTGGCTGTGTATTTCCTGATGCCTAATGTGATAAGAGAAAGAAAGAAAGCTGTATTTCTCTCCCTGCCAAATATTTGTACTTATTTATTTACTTTTATTGTATATGTATGAGTGTTTGCTTACATATACTTGAGTGCATCATCTGTACGCAGTGCTCATGGAAGCCAGAGAGAGTCAAATCCCTTGGGACTGGTTGTGAGTTGTCATGTGGGTGCTGGGAATTGAATCCAGGTTCTCTGCAAGAGTAGACAATGCTCTTAACCACTGAGAAATGTCTCCAGAACCTCTGCTATATTCAATATTTATAAGGAAATAGGAAAGGTAAGAAGTGATGGTAAGAGCCATATGTGAAGGTGTTGGCACCGGATGTCTGTGAGGGGTGCAGCAAAGAAATTAGCAACATGACTGACTGCTCCATAGTATGGTTAAGGTTTTTATTATAGGTTTGAAAGAAAATGACCAGAGCTATACAGATGAGTCCAGAACAGAAGGAGAAAGAAGTAAACTGGGTGTGATCAGCAGTCTAGACATGGCTAGAGCTCTCTGAGAGGGGGAGGGGGGCGGGGGCGCAGAATAGCAGGGGATGGAGAATACAGAGAAGTCAGTGAGACTAGCTAGGGCAGGGATAGTGAGGGCTATAAGAAGGATGTGTAGCTGAAGGACGGGAAGCCTGTGTGAGCTGGAGGGAGTGCAGGGTGGGCGAGGAGGTGAGAAGGCCAGGGATGCTAGCATGGACTTACATATGTGTAACAGGTACTTGTGACACTGAGGGGGCCTGGAGGCCAGCATGGGATTTGATATGTGCAAAGGTGCCATGGGTTACTAGATGCCCCCTTCTGCCAGAGGTAAGGGAACTGACTCCTTTTGACAGACAGAAACTGGTTTAACGACTTCCCGAAGACCGCTGTTTCCTTCTAACCACCAGAAATCCTCCTATAGAGCAGATTCAGCTCATGCCTGGATATATATGAACTGCCTTTTGGAGTTGTGGGACTGGAGTTTCCTTTGGAGCTGACAAGAGCCAGTACACTTGTTAGGGTCCCGAGGAAGCCACACAAGCCACTCAGACACCACTCTCAGTTAGATACGGATGGTTTATTGAACACACACCCCAAGATTAATCATGATTAGGGACACAGAGTATACTCGGGAGCCAAACTATGGCGTTGTGTGTTTCTCGGGGTTAGCCAATAAAGACAAAAACCACACTTAGCTCACTGGGGTGGAAGAGGAACAGGGCAGTCACCTCTGACTCAAGTTATTTTTGCTAACTAGACAAAGCAGTCCTAGCTGACCTTCGGTTTGATTGGTCCCAGGTAGAGTTGACAGTCACGGCCAGCTGCACCCATGGCTGGAGGATTTCTAGGAGTAACAAGCCCATAGAGTATGCTAAACATAAACGTAGTTTTTGGTCAACCTGACTTTGCACAGAGAGATTTTCCTTCTATTGTCAACAAGCTGAGATGATGTGGCTGGTAGGCGCAAAATAAAAACAGCTATGGTTATGCTACCCAAAAGGAGCAGGCCTCAACACATTAATATATACGATGGATTTATTCAAAGAATCTTGAGTAAACAGTCACATTGTTAATACAAACGTCAATCACACTCTTATTTATTCACATTACCTTAGTATTGTTTCTTTGTTAGGTTGTCCTGAAACTCACTCTGTAGACCAGGCTGGTCTTGAACCCACAAAGATCTGCCTGCCTCTGCCTCCCAAGTGCTATAGTTAAAGGTGACCACCCGGCTCACTGTTACTTTTGTTTGTTTCATTTTGCTTTTTTGCTTCAGGTTTTTTGTTTGTTTGCTTGCTTACTTTGTTTTGTTTGGTTTTGGTTTTAGCTTTTAATTTTTTGAGACAGGGTTTTTTTTGTTTTGTTTTGTTTTGTTTTTCTTCTGTGTAGCCTGGGCCATCTTGGGCTCAATTTGTAGACCAGGCTGGGCTCAAACCCACAGAGAGATCTGCCTGCCTCTGCCTCCCTGAGTGCTAGGCTTATACCCAGATGATTTTTAATTTATTCACTTTCCTCACTTACATTAATCCACTTAATAAAAACGCTGCAAGTGCAAAGGTTTACCATTCTCCTCCACTAATGTATCTGTCTCAGCCTCAGCCTCCCATGAGCTCAGCCCTCAACTCCCTCCCTATCAGCAGCACCCTGCTCGAGGCTGTCAGCTAGGCAGACCCCACCTCGGCTGATCTGGCTTACAGCCTTTTCTAGTAGTTCCAGGCTGACTCCCAGCCAGCCATGGCAATGGAATTGCAATGAATGCAAACCCTTCCGATACAGTCAGCTCAGAGACACAACTTTTTGATAGAAAAAAATAAAGGAGACACAAAAGTGGGCTACAGATACAATGAAAAAGTAAGGAAACAAGCAAAAATAATATTAACCAGATGTTATATTTAACCTAATTTATCCCAATTATTACTAAATTATTTTTATATGTATGGGTGTTTTGCTTGAATGTATATCTGTGCACCACATGAGTATCTGGGTACCCTCTGATACCAAAGATGTTGGATCCCCTGTCATGTGGGTTGCTGGGAATTGAACCCCTGCTCTCTGGAAAAGTAACCAATGTTCTTAACCACTGAGCTGTTTTTCCAGCTCTATTTATTATTATTATCATTGTTATTGTTGTTGTTGTTGTTGTTTATTGTTGTTGTTGTTATTGTTGTTGTTGTTGTTGTTATTATTATTATTATTATTATTATTATTATTATTATTATTATTATTATTATGGCAACACGATGCCATTTATTGTGCTTGCTGGTGCCACAGGATGTAACTTGCAAGAGAGTGGGAAGACCCTCAACAAGGCCCAGTGTCCTTCTCCTGTGTGGAGCTGCCCAGACCCAGGCTTTGGGATATGCCTGGGAGTCAGGGCCAGGACTGTATCCCGACCGTCAGAAGGCTATCGGGATAGAGTCCTGGAGCTGGAGCAAGCTGCGGCCCCTCTGGACAGTGGGAACACCAGGGATTCACCCTCACCTGGGTAGGTGCTGGCAGTGCCGGGTTCATCTACTCAAAGCTGGAGGTTCAGGGCAGATAGAAGGTGAGAGACTGTGGTAGCTTTAGTAGCCCACCTCGTCCTGTAGGGATGCTTCTGCTGCCTGGACCAGCAGACCACATGCTACCTTTCCAGTCCCTGGGGATTTCGGAGGTCCTGGAGGAGCCCTCACCTTCCATCCAGCATCCAAGAGCATCCTTCCCACCCATCCCCCAAGAGCATTCCAGCCCCCCCATACCGTCTCTCCTCTCAGCCCCCAGAAGCATCTCTACCATCCTTCCTGCGCCCCGTGCCCAGAAGTAGCCTTTCTGCCCTCTAACATAGTCAGCAAAATCCCATTTATTTTTATGTGTATGACATGTATGTATGCTCACCACATGCATGCCTGAACATTCAGAGGCCATTAGATCCCCTGGAACTGGAGTTACAGGCAGTTGTCAGCCAGCTTGTGGGTTCTGGGAACTGAACCTGGGTCCTTGGCCAGAGCAGCACGACCATCTCTCCAGCTCCGATGTTTTACATTTTCCTTGGCCTGGGCGTGTTCCCAAGCCTTCACAGTTCATCGTAGTCTACATCTGCAGCACATCTCAGCTGGGGATAATTATTCCAAGTCCTCAGTAACTTTATGAGGCTAGTGAGCCTGTGGTGGTGGGCTGGAAATGCCTAGAAAATTGGTAAAGCATATTTCTTGGGATTCTTGTGTGTGTCTGTGTGTGTGTGTGTGTGTGTGTGTGTGTGTGTGTGTGTGTGTGTGTGTGTAGCCCTGGCTGCCTTGGAATCACTCTATAGACCATGGTGGCCTCGAAGTCACAGAGATCCCCCTGTCTCTCTTTTCCAAGTGCTGGGATTTAAAGGGGTGACATGAAAGGCAAGCACCCCCACCCCCCAGCTTTCTTGGCATTCTTGTAAGGGGGCTTCCAGAGAAGAGCAATGGCTGTGTGGGTCTGAGAACTGGGGAGAAGACCCCCCCCACTTCAATATGGTGCCGTCCTCCAATGGAACAGAGAACGAGGAGAGGGAACAGCATGTGCGCTCACACTGGGACGTTCTTGAGGAGGTACAGTTTGGGCATGCTGACAGTGGGAACTCGGACCTGCAGCCCTCCAGGGATGCTTACACCCTCAGCTCTTGCCTCGGAATGCATCTCGAGTCTGCTTTCGTTTTGTTTTCTGAAGCTTCCGGCTTGCAGAACTGGAATTTCTCTAGGCCTTCACCCTGGCGGTGGCCACTGTGAGGACTATTCAACTCCCAATCATGTAAGCCAATCTAATAAATGCCCTCTTATAAAGTGTGCATAATATTGCTTATGTTCTTCTAGAGATCCTTGACTAATATCAGGACCACACTGAACCATGTGGACCTGCCACATGCTGTAGTATTCACAGCCGCAGAAAAGTGGGTGGGGAAATCATAGTCTCTGAAACACCCTTTGGGAAACACTTCGGGTGTTTCACTTTGGGAAACACTGCCATTGTAGTCTCCACCGGCTCAGCTGTGACCTGACAGGGTCTCCAGTCATCTTATACCCCATGAGGTTCCTCTATGGACATCCAACAGCCCTTTGAGAGGATTTGGGAAACCTCAAAGTAGGAGTTTACTACCTGGTCCTAGACCAGATTGCTCAAACTGGGACATCCCAGGCTGCGCACACAGAGGTCTCCATGAGCTACTCTCTTTGGGCATTCCTGAAACTACACAGAGCTCTGGACAGTATCTGAAGAGGACTGGTCCCATTTTCCTTTTTTTTTTTTTTTTTTTCTCCTAACAAATTCTATGATCTTACAACTGCAGCTTTCAAAGCACCCGATTGTCAACTAACAGCCCCTGGAGTGTTTCTACTCTAGCTGAGTTCTATTTTCTTTCAGGCCATGTGCAAAGTCAATATGGAGTGTGGAAAAGACTATTTAAAGCCTAGACGGGGATGGTTTTTCCATTATCCTCACTACTTATAAAAATAGCAGACACTCTGTCATCTTGAGCAAGAACTGTCACCCAGCTCTTCTATCTGAACTGGACCACATGACTGTGCAACTCTGTTGGCCTTTGATGACACAGGGCTCGTGTAATTAGGCTAGTCTGTGAAGGGTATGAATAACGTGTTCTGACTTTTTGCTGTTTGTGAGTCAGTGAATTATAAAACCACAGAATAATATGCTTTTATCAATGATGGAGGGGTTAGATGTCCTCCAGACAAAAATCATCTAATTGAGGGGAAGAGGGTTTTATTTTAAAAAATACTACAAGTGGGGCTGGAGAGATGGCTCAGTAATTAGGAGCACTTGTGGCAAGGGATCCCGGTTCCACTCCCAGCACCTACCAGTTGCTCACAATGATCTGTAACTCCAGTTCTGGGGAATTCAATGCCCCTTTCTAACTAGCAAATATACAAAGTACACATACATGCACATAAAATTAGAAAAACAAGCAAAAATAGTACACCAAGCCCTGATCTAGACTTTAATGCAGAGAACTTTCCTAACTCCAGCTATTCTAAATCATTCACATTGGTAGAAAATGATCAGTAAAGCAAATTTTAAGTTATAAAGTGTAGTGAGTGATTAAAAGACCTATACACTTAAGAAATATGGTAGCAAAAAGAAGAGGAAAGTGATAGCTATTAATACAGCAAGGGCAAACAGTTGACTCTTTGTTCACCTCACACTTTATAATGCGCCGTGATGGAAATTTACACAATCTGTCACTCTTTCAATGAGCATGTGACACTTTAGCCAACATGTTGTTAGTTACAGTTCATAAGGCTACTTTCCCCTGTGGCTAACCACAGTTATAACATTAGCAAAATAACTAAGTAGAACGTCAGCCAGAGATTAAAGACATTAAAATATAGCAATAATGACAAAACACTTCCTGACAAGAAGGTTATTAAACCACTAGAGTGGCTTACCACAGAATGGGCTCTTTCAAAATGTCAAGTCTATTTTTTTATTTATTTATTCCAAGTCTACTCAAGGAAAGGTATTAGCATACAATGAAAGACATTTCTCTGTCCCAGTAAATTCATTTTTTCCTATTTATGAGGGTGATTACAAGCATTTTAGAAAGCCCCGAGATAAAAATCTCACCCATAACCCCACCAGATTGAACATACATGAGATTAGTAGTACAGCATTGTACATTTTCTCCTGTTTTCTGTGTAGGCATTTTCATTTTGTATGGCTTTGCTCATGGTATAAAAACGTGTTTCCTGTCCCTCTCACTGAGCAGGACACAACCATTTCTTCATGGAAGACAGAATACTCAGATAGGTGTGATGAGATATTTTTGTGACATTGTCTTTTTGTGACACCTCTTTTATTCCCCCACACTACCATGACACATGACCTGGTGTCCTTTGGGACTGTAAAACAAAGAGGGCTACCATCTAGGGAGAGTCAGCAATGTCCAGTTCTGAGTGTGAAAATAAAGACACCAGGGCCTAGAGAAACAGCTCAGTGGTTAAGAGCACTTGCTGTTCTTCCAGAGGACCAAAGGTCTGTTTACAGCACATACATGCACACACACACACACACACACACACACACACACACACACACACACATGCACACACACACACACACACAGAGTAACCTATAGCCATCCATAATGTGGGCATGAGGCATACATGTGGTGCACGTACATTTGTACAGAAAAAACATACACATAAAAATATAATATACTGAAATTCTCTTTCTGAAGCCATAAAAGGAACTATGGAATCAAATGTATCCATAGAAACTACTTCCTTTTTTCATCCCCAAAGCCAGAGGTAAAAATAACGCCCCAGATGTGTAGAGGGTGGGGAAGGAGGTGTGTGCACAGGCCAGCCTTATGCATGGCTCTGAGATGCACTGCGTGGGAAACCACTGTTGACAATAGAGCTCTGTTGGCATAAGCTTATTGTGTAACTCAAATGCTGGTTCCTGTATTCTCCCATATCTGGTTGCAAGGCTTGCTCTGAGAATCTCCTGGTTTCGTGTTGTGTAGACTCTGCTCCCAAATTGTTCCTTTGTATGCCAATAAAGCAGCTTACAGCCAATCAGTGAGCAGCGAATACAGCGAATAGGGCTGGACTTCCTGCCAGGTATGGGAGGAGGAGTTAGAAGAAGAAGTAGGAGATTCAGCCAGGGGCATTCAGTGAAGACGGCCAAGAAATATCAGGAGGGAGAAGCTGGATCAGGAAAGCTACAAAGTGCAGGTATTGCTGGGATGTACGCTGGGAGGAAACTGAATTATCTTAGAGAGTTAAGAGTAGAGTAATAACTGCTCAGTTCTTGTGCTGTGAAGCTCATTATTAAACAAATATAATAGAGCCTCAATTATTTCTGATAGCCCAGTTAAGAAATAAACTAAGAGAAACAAACACAGTTTTATAAAAATTAACTCCAACACAGCTCCTCCTGTCAGGAAGGTTTGGAATCCCAGAACCTAATAAAACCTTCCTGTATGAGCCTGCCTGAAATAGGACGGTCCCACCCAGTTATAGGGAAGTCCAGATGTTAGAATAAAGTGGTGGGACCTGCCAAATCCAAGCTTCCCATGAAACTCTAGGACAAAGGTTACTGACATAGAAGCCATGAGAAGGACTCTACAGTGGGCAGGTGGTCTTTATACATTTGAAAAAGAGACATAAAATAAATAAATAAATTAATTAATTAATTAAATAAAAGAAAAAGAAAAAGAGACAAAGTCATACCAAGTGAGTGCACTGATGTGACCCCATCTAGTAGAGGAACCCCATTCCTCTTATTACTTTCTCCTCATACAAGGTGAAGGTGAGCATTGTGTATAAGGGTGAGGAGACAGATGGAACACTTGAGCCATCTGAGCATAACTGTCAAGTTTTTTTGGGGGGGGGGTGTGCTGAGGAATCTGGCTACCCAGAATATGGAGACCTCATTCAACGGTATGTTTTAGTGCAGTGCTTCTTACTCAAACAGAGAGGACCCTCAATCCCAGATAGTCACATTTTTGGGCCCTTCAGGTGGTTTATCAACCATAGTTTACATATACATATATCAAAGAGTTAATGTGTCTATGTTCTTTTGAAATTTAGATGTCACACAATTCTTAGGTCTTGCTGTATAGACTGTAAAACTGACAACAGAAGATGGCTCATAAGCACTGGTTCTCAACCTTCCTGATGCTGCGACCCCTGAACACACTTCATGTTGCGGTGACCCCCCCCAACCATAAAATTATTTTCGTTGCTACTTCCTTACTGTAATTTTGCTGGTGTTATGAATCATAATGTAAATATCTGATATGTGACCTCTGGGAAAGGCACATTCAACTCCCAAAGGGTCATGACCCACAGGTTGAGAAACACTGGAACGCCTTTAACTACCTGACCCAAGTAGGTATTCAGATATTTGTTACAGGGGTGACTGTAAAGGCAATGGAAAACAACCAGTTTCATTTGCAGTCAGGTGATTACGTTACGTAGGGTAATGAATCCAGTCTGTGGAGGAGTGTTCAATGAGACAATACTAATTCTGCCTGAACGCAGCTAGCCATGAGGTTAACTGAAATATTTGCCAACTCACAGTTGCAAACTATATATAGTTCATTAATAACAATTTCCAAAATATTTATAATTTGGGTGTAAAAACAATGACTCCAATCAAAGACTGTTTATGTGTGTTTGAGTATATGTGTATATGTATATATATATATGTACATATACACATATATGTATGTATGTATATAGATGCATATATTCTTATATGTGTATGTACATATTTTATATATGTATATCTTGTACTCATCCTCTGTGGCATGGAAAATTTGTGAAAGTATTCACTCGAATTCATATTGAAGCAATTCATGGGTTTTTTAATTAATTTCATTGCATGCAGTGCTAGAGATGGCTTTCAAATTAATGGCTACCAAACATATGGTAGAGCTGTCTGCTGAATCGCACTCAAGCCAGTGGGCGCTAATGGATCCCACTGGGTATTGAAAACATTAGTAAGCCTGGCATGTATCATCTGCCAAGTAGAGCAGGAAATCTAATGCTTTATCTGTAAGAATAAAAATAATAGTGGAAATTCTTTAACATGCGCATAATACATAAGCATTTGCCTTGTTTTTTTTTAAATTGTTTACATGTATTAATTTATTCGTTGGGGTGGGGGAAGCACACGTGCCTCAGCACGCATGGGAACATCAGAGGGCAACTTGTGGTAGTTGATTCCCTCCCACCACGTCACATGGGTCATCAGGCTTGGCAGCGAAGGCCTTCCCCATCCGCCATATGTTTTTCATATAATGATGTTTTAGAAGAGTATGTAATGAGATAGAAAAGTGTGACAGCAAAAATGGCATAGAAAACTGCGTAAAACAGATGGCCTTTATTACCGCATCTTCCGTTAAAATGAGTAACTGCACACATGGGAAAAGAGCAACAGTGACGAAGGGCACATGTTTAATATCACCCACGACTAATAGGCTGCTTCTTAATTTTGTTTTAAAACAGTTTGCATACTAAGGATGATGTGAAATTCGTGGATGACTTTCAAGCTCGGTTTGATTCGGCTCTATAGTCTTATGCGGCAAGTATCCTTTCCTGTGCTCACAGGTGTTTGAAGAATAACCTATGCCCCTTTTTCTTCTTGGCGGGAAGCAGTTAATAATGACGTCAGCTCTCTGCAAATCCTGTTGTTGAAACGTCCAGCAAGGTGAAGCTGGGTGTGAGCTATTCGGTGTTGCATACAAAAAGTGGCCACAATCCTTCCAGGAAAGCAGTTTCTTAACATATGGCCAAGTGTGAGGCACCAGGTGTTACAAAGTCGCAGCTGGCAGCCACACAGCCGGCAGGCTTCAGTGAGAAATGCCCTGGCAAATTCTACCAACAACTGACTCACCACTTACTATCTTTTGGAGGTGATTAACATTCCCTATTTCCTTACAAAACGTTTTAAATATCTATTCCCTCCCTCCCTTCCCTTTTAGGGTGATGCTGGGGGTGGAAACCAAGGCCTCCCTCATGAAGCAAACACCACACACCCCCATTCCTGAGAACAACTGTGAACAGCAGTAATTATTAAGCATGAAACACTCTACCTAGTTCAGTGTCTTCACTCTGCAAACAAAACAAGAAAATGCTGAAACCTTGACTTGAAATGAACGTCTTCTATTTGTTCAGAGAAAACTTTTGCCTAAAACTGTACTTTCTTATGAACAGTCTTGAGTTTTCCACTTAAGTTCAATTTTTTTTTTTTTTGAGACAGGGTTTTTCTGTGTAGCCTTGGCTATCCTGGACTCCCTTTGTAGACCAGGCTGGCCTCGAACTCACAGCAATCCCCCTGCCTCTGCCTCCAGAGTGCTGGGGTTAAAGGCGTGTGCCACCATGCCCGGCCTTAGGTTCAGTTTTTTAGTTTCCATGTAGTATTTTCTGTTCCCTTGGGCGCCATCTGTTTGGACAGAGAACAGGGAATGGAGCAGCATGGCCAAACAGGCGCTTTCCCTCAGCACAGCGGCTTATTTGGTCTTCAAGAAAGAAAACAAACTAAATGAGGTGGGCCATCACTTTCATTATGTTGCATTCAAAATCTGTTTATCAAACCCACAGTAAGATCACCAAATCGTATGTGAGAGAAAGTATTCACAAGGCCCGGGGGCTGGGGGCTGGTAAAATCTATAATAAATAGAAGTCAGACAGATGAAAGAGAAAACACCTATAAAACTGGGCCAAGAACATAAACAGGTGCATTTCAAAAGCAAACCCAACAATAAAACATACAAAAGCAAGTTCTGCCTGCTGGTAATTACAAACGCAAATTACAAATGGAAGCAATGAAGACACAATGCTTGCCATGAGCCACCTGGGAAGTCCTTCAGTACTGACCTAAGAAAGGATTGAGACTCTCTGTTGGGAGGCCCACACCTCACAAAGCTGCTTACTCAGTGATTTCACTGCAGAGAACTTGCCCGCATAGGCACAAGGAAGCTTAGACAGGGACTTTTTTTCAACAGCACAACAATGAAAAAAGAAAGAATAATACTCCGGGCATGGTGGTGCACGCCTTTAATCCCAGCAGGTCTCTGAAAGTTCAAGGCCAGCCTGGTCTACAAAGGGAGCCAAGGCTACACAGAGAAACCGTGTCTCGAAAAAGCAAGGAAAAAAAAAAAAAGGAATAATAGAAAAACACTGTGGGACTATAGAGGTGGCTTAGCAGGAGAGGAGCTTGCTGCCAAGTCTGATAGCCTATGTTCACTCTCTGGCACCCATAAGGAGAAAACCAACTCCTGAGACTTGTCCTCTGGTCTTCATAAACATGCTATGGCACATACCCACATACCCATCACATAATTAAATAAAAATATAATATAAAATTTAATAAAACACTAATTCTCCATCTGTTGGAAATATAAATTGATTGTTCATATAACAAATTCCATAGTCAAGTGAGTAAATCATTTATATGTACATGTATCCCGTAGTACAAATTTCAAAAATATTAAATCAAAATTAAAGTAAATCCCAATGGACTACCTTAAACATGATAAAATGTGCATATAATTTTACATACACAAAATAATGTTCCCACACATATATAGTCATATAAAGCTATGCAGTGATGCACAGATTGGAGTGGCTGTCTGATGGAAACTGGCTTTACACACAGTCACAGCGGTATGTATCCATGTTTCTTTTTGTTGTTGTCTTTGGTTTTTTGAAGCAGGGTTTCCCTGTGTAGCCTTGGCTGTCCTGGACTCAATTTGCAGACCAGGCTGGCCTCGAACTCACAGAGATCCGCGTGCCTCTGCCTCATGAGTGCTGGGATTAAATGTGTGCACCACCATGCCTGGCTGAGAGTTTTATTAATAACCTAAAATTTAATTGTCAAATATTTCAAATCTAAAGAAAATATACTAACCATTGGCCTACCATCTTAAATTTTCTCTTTTTCTTTCTTTCTTTCTTTCTTTCTCTTTTTCTTTATTTTTCTTTCTTTCTATTTTAGACAGGGTCCATCTATGTAGCTGGCTTGGCATTCACAGAGATCTGTCTGCCTCTTAAATGCTGGGATTAAAGGCATGCACCACTACACATGGCTTTACCATGTCAATTTAAAAAATAGTTTTGTCCTTTCACCTACAGGGGTGTTTTGCATACATGCATGCCTGTGCACCATGTGTGCCGTGCTTGCAGAAGGCAGCCGGAGACACTGGCTTTCCGGAGCTAGAGTAACATAGTTGTGAGGTACCAGGAATTGAACCCAGGTTCTCTGGTAGAGCAGCCAGTGCTCTTAACCACTGGACCATCTCTCCAGCCTCACTATCTCTATTTAAATAATGCTTATGTTTCAGGACTTTTTCTGAATTAGCACTCTGATACAAATGAGAAGAGATGACCTGGGGGGAGGGGTTGGGGGGGGAGCTGAAGTCAGGATAGTTCCCGAAAGGCCTAAGTGTCAGTCCAGTTTGTGTTCTCATTTTATTCTGTAAAACAGTGTTTCTCAGCCTGTGTGTTGTGACCCCTTTGGGGCTGACAACTGTTTTAGAGGGGCTGCACATCAGATATCCTACATATCAGATGTTTACGTTACCATTCACAACAGTAGCAACAACGCAGTTATGAAGGAGCAATGAACATAATTTTACGGTTGGGGGGGTCACCTCAACATGAGGAAGGGTATCAAAGCATTAGGAAGGCTGAGAAGCACTGCTCTGAAACCACAGGGTGGGGTGAACAAGCAAGAGAGATCTTACAGCAGTGTGTGTGGCAGGCAGCGGGCTGCTAACGGCGATGCCCCATCGTTCCGGCTGTTGCTCCAGGCCATTCTGTTCCAGGTTGCAAGGGAAGGCGTGCTCGGTAACTAGGCAGTAGGGCAGTGCTTTAAGTAGCACTAAATAAATCAATAAGTCAATATCTAATAACTGGTCCTCTCTACTTTATTTACACTTTTTTTCCCTCTAATAAATAAATACTGAGGAGAATAGAAAGACGGCTGGGTAGTTAAGTACACCTGCTGCAGCTAGGCCACAGTGGCGCTGTAGTCCCATCATTCGGGAGCAGAAGCAGGAGGGTCTCTGTGAGTAGGAGGCCAGCCTGGTCAAAGGGAGCTCCAGAACAACAGCAACAAAAACCAAAACTGCTCCCAGCACCCACAGGGTGGTTCACAAGCATCAGATCTGAGAGATCCGACGCCCTCTGTGATGCCAGGCATGCACGCAGCTCACACACACACATGCGGGGAGAACACTCATACACATCAAATAATTTTAAAATAGTGACAATTTATAATACAAATATAAAAAGAACTGTCTAAAGATGGTCCAACTGGCCACCAAATGTTTGTAGAAAATAGGATATGGTGATAAACTTTCAGCTACTTTTTCATTATAAAGGTAAAATGGTAATTTTCTAATGGAAAAATAAGTCAGAGAGTGAACTGATGATAAACAGGTTGTGTATTTCTCAGTGGCACAACAGAAAGCATTAACAAAGTATTCTTTAATACACACACACACACACACACACACACACACACACACACACACACACTAAAACCAAAAGCCTCTGAGAAAAATATTCTTCAGTAATCATTAAGATGAGAACACTTGGTAAGTCTGATTTTTATCAAACTCTCTGAAGATGAGTCACCCCGGGTTTCTGACACCCTGCTTGTAGGAGCCCAAATCGGCCCTGTAGTTTGCGGTTCAGCGTCTGTACTTTCAGGGTAGTAAAGTCTCCTTGCCACTAGGTGGCGCCTCCTGGCTACTGCACTGTCTTTTGTTAGGCGCTGCATTGTCTGTTTTTTCTGTGAAGTGTGTGGGCACTGGGAACTTCCCCAGGAATGCGACACGGACCCTGGGGGTGGCCAGGGTCTCGTCGCACATCTCACAGCTCGCACCCCGAAAGCTTGTCGTCTCTCCTAACCAGTTTACTCGCTCATACCGTGTCAGTGTTATTTTTCTAAGAAATATATTTTAAGATTTGGTGCTCTGTTTTAATTTGGGGGGGAGAAAATTCAAAACTATAAAAGGTAAATCTAAATAAATTATATGCTCCCACCTCGGATCCAGATTCACCGCTTAATGGCACTGTACCATTCTGTCTCTCCGTCCATTCATCCACCCACCCCTCTATTTCACTCACTCACTTTTGCTTTCTCAGTATGGAAGCTCACAATGTCAGCCTTGTCTCTTTAATGGTCAAGTCCTTATTTTGTTTCACCATCGCTAAGTAAATAACTAATGTTTTGGGTTATTAGATAATAAACAGTGCTATGTTGGGACCATGAACATATCCTTTCTCTGGTGAAACTTTAACCAACTGTTCCCTCAATTGTTAACACAGTGGCTGTTGCCAGCTGCCGCTTTCTGACTCTATTGTTTTTGCTTTTATTTTTATTTCATTTTTACCTTGCATAGCTGGTGTGCGACTGTAAGGCGAATCTACCCGTTTACGTATTTGTTCACTTCTTCGTGTCAGGCCATATTCACGTGTCATCGTTAGCTTAGAATCCACTACTAATATTTATTTTGATGCTCACGTTGTCCCAGAGTTGGCTAGTGGGAGCCCCTTGTTTGGATCCTGTGCCCTTTAGCACATCCCACATATACCAGAAAGCTTCCCTCGTCTCAGGCAGAAAACGATGCCTGTCTTACCTTGTGCCTTCCTCTGATTTCTGGAACCAGAACTTCTTCAGTGAGCTCTGGTTCCTTTCAGTAACTACTTAGATACCAAACTGGTGTAGGGTGTGCTCACTCTTACCAGGATGCCACTGTCTCCGCCACTCTTGCTAAACAGATCCCCCTGCAAGCCCGTTCATACCATGCACACAGCCAGCATCTGTACCGTGTAATCAGTGAACCAGGACTTTGCAGAAAGTCTATCGTTGCAACCCTAGCTCCCCCCCCCCCCCCGCCCCCCGCCTCGTCCATATTATCTTCTGCAACACAGAGAAGCTTGTCTCCCATCATCTTTTATAGGTTTATTTCTATTTGCATAGATTTATTTTCCCTAACCAGTATCTAGGTCAAACCAGCCACCTCCTTGGCAGAAGCCACCAAACCACAGACACAGATTCCTGTCTCATGCCCAGACCTGCCTAACTCCCAGCCCCGATTCTGAATGTCCCTGATGCCAGATGACTCTTCCCGCTTGGCTCCCTCCCTTTTCCCTTCTGATCACATAGAATGAAGCATTCTACATTCTGAGAACTCCCTGAAGACTCTTTCTATAGTACCATGTGACTAAGTCTTGCCAATCATTGATGCAGTCGGAAGATTTTAATGTACTATTTTCTGGTCCCTTTCATGTGTTTCGCTGACGAGGACCAGTTGTTGAGAGTCTGATTAGCCGTAGTTAGTAGTCATATTCCTCAGGCTGTGCTTAGTGTCTTCCTGTTAACTGCTTGGACAGTCTTGATTCTGTCATCACGAGCTTGATGCTGAACTTTGCGGACGTCCAGATGAACTGTACTCTTGCTAACTGTCCTTGCACTGCCAAGAGAGTTGATCTAAGAAGTGGAGGTGGATATGGTGGGAGTAATCCTTCCTTCACATCCTGAGAGAAGCTATCATATTATATGGGTTTATTTACAATTTGGAGAAATAACTCAGCAATTAAGAGCAGAGAACCAGCAGGATCAGTTGTCCCTCTAGTTCCTGGCACTCTGACGCCCTCTTCTGGCCTCCTCTGGCACTGCATGCACATGGTATACAGACATGCATGCAGGCTAAACACCCATACGTGTAATCTTTTTTTTTTTTTTTAGAATAAACAGAAATCACCCCTAATGTCACAGTTCTTTGATATGTTCTCGTCTTATTTGCTGTATGCTTTTGTTTGCCTGTTTTTGAGAGAAAGAGGCTTGCTCTGTAACCCAGGCGAACCTCACATTCTGGATCCTGGGATTATGTCTCCCTCCGTACCACAGCACACGTTTCCTCGGTGCTTTCGCAAAATAAAATTTGCCTTCACAATAATAGTTACTTTTATGTTTCTCTTAGCAACAATAGAAGCATTCTTCTCCTCCGTTATTTTAAAACATTATGAGAGAAAGCATAGATGTGTCCCAATTTAACAAGGTGTGGATTTTTTTTTCTCACGGAGGTTATTCCCTGTTCTGTAATATTCAGTGATTTGTTGAGACAAATGCTTCTGTATGTACATACTCATATTTTTCCACGTTGATCAATACTTACTTGGATACCAGGTGTGGCACTGCCTGCATCTTTGAGAACTGTGAAACTCTTGGAGCAAAGCACTCTGGGGAGAGCGTGCTGTGATTCGCACTTGCATTAGCCTTTCTTGTCTCTGAACCACTGCATATCCACAGGCCAGGTAAGAGGAAAGAGGAAATGGGGGAGGGGTAGGAGGACAAATGATACTGGCTTGTCACTGAGAGCAGCGAGACGTCATTTCTGACCGCTGTCCCTGTGCATGAAGAAGCAGTCGGGCTACTTGCCTGCCCTGATTTTCTTGGAGACCTTTGGGGAGCACACATTTGGGGAAGCTGGAGGTCTCGTACTGCTAAATGCTACAGAGAGTGCTGCTGGCATTCCATTCTGCCACTGGGTGGGAAGATGAAGGAGAGTACGTTGCTTGGGCTGGATGCCCTGGAGCATCCTCTGGCCATCCTTTTGTCCTCACGCATCCCATCCCATCAGTCAGCGAAGCCAGTGACTCCAGTCCCCTTCCCTGCGCTACTGCCTCTTCTCTCTTACTAGTTTGTTGGAGACATTCTCACTCAGATAAACACAATGATTTCCACAAATAGTGCTCTAGTCCACCTTTCAACCACAAGGGTCTGTCCCAGGCACAGCTAGCTAGCCCTCTTGGCCCTATCTAAATTCCCTCATGATGGCTCACTGCCCGCAGAATAAGGACCGGGCGTGTTACCCTGAACACAGGGTGTCACAACCATCCCTTGCCTGCTGGTGGTGGTGTTCCTTTTTCTTATCCCTACCTACAACCTAGAGCCTTAAGCTCCATGAACAGCCAGACTTTCTCAATCCCACCCCCTTGCGTAGCCTCCCTCTCTCCTTGATGATTGCGTTACAATTGTGTCTACTCAAAATATTCTTATTCTACTGGGCCTGCTGGGGCCTGTCCATGATCCCAGCACTGGGAGAGGCAGGATGAGGAGCAGGAGTTCAGGCCCCAGCTACACACACACACACACACACACACACACACACGCACACACACACGTATGTGTATTCTTCTTTTACAAACAATCATCGTCTGGCTCTTGTTAATTACTCAAAAACTACAGAAGCTTCTCGGTGTAATGTCATGTTTCCTTGTGACACAAAAGTCACATTGGCCCAGTGGCTTATTTTGAGCAGTAATACGCAAGCAAGTTCTGTTCATCACTTCCAGAGAGATGCTTCAAATAAAAGTATGACTTGCCATGTCTCCTTCTCTTCCCTTTCTTTTTTTACTGTTATGAGATCAGGAATATTCTAGAGGCGCTAAGTACCCAGAATGAAGTCAATATTCAAAACCCGCAAATGACATGTCCTGAAATACATCTTTGTTGATGCAAGTGCCCTGCCTTTCCCAGTCCTCCCATGGTGCCCCGCATGCATGGATCTTATTCGGACTGACACTGGCCATTGTGTACCATCCTCAGCACTGGGCATCACCTCTCCCGAGGGTCTGTGGTGGATACATGGCTGCTTGGTAATACAAACCGCTGCTGTTGGAGGAAGTCCCTAGTTCATGACTTTTGGCAGGAGGCAGGTTTTACCTCCCACTAAGGAATCTAAAAATAACAGCCACTTGTTCCCCAGATTCCTCACAGTGAGGCAGCAGGCATGTGACCTAAGGTTGCCATTTAGAAGCGCCCACTCAGGGCTTTGAGCCTTGACACGAAGGAGTGGGGACAGTGGAGCACAGCATTGGTTCTGCAGCTCCTCGTCCAGGGGAGTGACAGCAAAGAACGCTGAACCAGGGTCACAGTGTGCACTGTTTTAGCTGAACGGCCTGCCTCGGTTCTGGACCACCGTCCTCTCAGCTCCTGCTCACTCTCCGAGCCTCCCCCATGGTTCTCCCAATTATATAACTGTGATGTGCTCAAGACCCTTCTGGCCAGCGACTGCCTATGTAAATGCTCCAGCTGTTTCACAAGCCCATTACTGAGAATTCTGTTCCTAGTGATCACCAGGACTCAAAGTGATGCAGACTCCATACAGAATCACATTCACGATTTATATTTTATTTTATGTATATGGGTGTCCTGTCTGCATATAGTCTGCATTGAGTGCGTGCATGGTCTGTGGAGGACAGATGACGGGATCAGAGCCTCTAGGGCTGAGTTACAGACTGTTATGAGCTGCCATATGGGTGCTGGGAATCTAGCTGAACCCTGGTCTTTTGTAAGAGTAGCCAGTGCCCTTAACTATGGAGGCCTCTCTCCAGCCTCTAGAGTCACTTTTTTTTTCCTTTGAGACAGGTTTTCTCTGTGTACCCCTGGCTGTCCTGGAACCTGCTCTGTAGACCAGGCTAGACACAAACTCACAGAGATCTACCTGTCTCTGCCTCCCAAGTGCTAGGATTAAAGGCATGGGCCCCCAGTACCTGGATGGAACCACATTTTAAAAGCCCAACTTTGCAACCTATAAAAACTTTATTTATTCGTTTACCAAGACAGGGTCTTATGCTGTAGTCCAGCCTGGCCTCAAACTCATGGCAATCATCCTGTTTCTCTCCAAAGCAAAAAAAAAGTATTTTTAAAGATTTTTGTTATTTTTATTTGTGTCCATGGGAGTGAATGTCATGTGTATGTGGGTGCCCTTGGAGGCCAGACCCTTGAGAGCTAGAGGTATAGGTAGTCGTGAGCCACAGTAGGTTCTCAGAACTAAAGTGGGGTCCTCTAGAAGAGTGGCAAGCATGCTTAAACGCTGAGCCATCTCTCGTACCCCCAAAAAGTATTTTTGAGAAGCTCTAGTCCGTAATTCCTCTGCAGAGCATTAAAGGGAATGAATGGGGCTCAGGAGCTGTGTTCAGCCACACTACTCCTCTCTGCACTCCGCCACCACACCAAGGCTCCTCACCCGGGCTCCATCCCACACATGGCTGCCCAGCACCAGCAGCTCTTCTCCCCTTCCTCCCTCCCCAGCCCCCACTGCCCTGGCTCCCTGTTATCACTGTCATCCTATGGTGCCTGGCTGGTCCTTTCTTCTTCATTTCACCTCCCAGATCTTGTTACTCCTTCTCATTTTCTCAATGCTACATCATGAATTCTGCAAGCCCAGGAACCAGGTTGACCACAACAGAACTCTCCTTAAAGGTGCAAAGTGGCAGTACACAGGCCACAGGCCAACTTCTAATGTCTATGACGTGCGCGGTGTTACTGTTGCTTTTCTTTTTTCTTTTCTTTTCTTTCTTTCTTTGTTTCTTTCTTTGGTTTTTGGTTTTTTGAGACAGGGTTTCTCTGAGTAGCCTTGGTGGTCTTGGACTCACTTTGTAGACCAGGCTGCCCTTGAACTCACAGCGATCTGCCTGCCTCTGCCACCCGAGTGCTGGGATACTGTTGCTTTTATTAAACAGATCATTCCAACATCCAAGAATGGAGGGCCACTCTTAAGAACTTAGATTTCCAGGTTGTGAAAAACAATGTGGCTAAACGGTTAAGAGCACTTGCTGGTTTTGTTTGTTTGTTTGTTTGTTTTTTCACTTGCTGCTCTTGCAGAAGACCAGGGCTGGGTTCCCAGCACCTTCATCAAATGGCTCACAAACATGTTACTCCAGTTCCAGGGGATCCAATGCCTTCCTCTGGGCTCTGTGGAAACACAGAAACACACACACACACACACACACACACACACACACACACACACACACACACAAAGAGAGAGAGCAACACTGCCACCCCATTTCTGCATGATAAGAATCACCCAGAGTCCCTGATTTCTAGAACATCACTCCACCTCTCCTTGATCCCAGCTAGTGGTTTGAATGCAAACTGTTTCATCCTTGCTTCATAAAGCACACCAAAAAGGACGGAAAATACCTGTAGATTAAAAAGCATGCCCTCTTTAGTGATGGTTGTGAGGGGTGTCACAAGAAGAAAACATGTTTGCAGCACTCTCTAGGCTTGTGTTTCGGGGGAGCTGGTAATTGGGCCCTGGGCGGACCCAGCTCTGCCAGTCTGCAGCCATTTCTGCATCTGCAGGTGATCATTCTCAGCTCAAGCCCTCTGAGCTGCACAGGGCTAAATACAGTGTTCATGGCTTCAAAGCAAGAAAATGCAGTGCAGGCTTACCCATAGGTCTGTCTGGGGCGGGCATTGTTCTCAACTGAGGTTCCCTTTTCCAAAATGTTTCCAGCTGTGTTGAGTTGATATAAAAGCTAGCCAGCACACCTCCAACATCTGTGTCTGTCTGTCTGTCTGTCCTTCCGTCCATCCGTCTTCCGTCCGTGTCTCTCTCCCCCCCCCTCCCCCCGTGTGTGTGTGTGTGTGTGTGTGTGTGTGTGCGCACACACACACACTCATACACAAGAGAATGTTAGACTCATTAGAGCTGGAATTACAGGTGGCTAGTCTCCTGGCATGGGTGCTGGGATCTTGACTTGGGTCCTCTGGAAGAGCAGCAAGTGTTCTTAAACGCTGAGCAGTCTCTTCAGCTGCTAGCTCATATTCTTATTAATCCTAATGTTCATATGCACTTGGATCTACATAGTTAGATGCACCTACATAATCTAACAACCAGAATAATATGACAGACTTGCTCCTTACCAACTCACTCTATCAGATTACAAAGTTGACAATGAGAAAACTTCATGTTTGTATGTGTGTCTGTGTATTATACATGTGTGTGTGTATGAAATAGAGAGTTCAAAGTCTTTATATTCTCTTGTTGAGAATGAAAACAAGACAGCAAATTTCAAGCTGGTAGGGAAGAAACCTATAGTGATGTTAATGCAGAAAAAAAAAAGTTGCTTTTCTCAGACTGTAACCAAACACTTGGGGAGAACCAGGCAAGGAAGGGGAGGATTTGCTGGACCATGGTTGGAGGATACAGGCTGTCATGGCAGGGATGCATGGTGGCCGGAGCCACTCAAGGCTGCAGCAGCAGGCACGTGAGGCCACTTGCTTACTACATCTCTTTGGGGACAGGCTCCAAACAACTAAGGTCCACCCTTTCGAGAGTCATTTCCTACAGCTGCGCTCCACCTCCCAAAACTTCCTCAGCCTCCCAAAACAGTGTCCCCGGTGGGGACCAAGCGATGAAACACAAGAACCTTTAGGGGACATTTTACATCTAAACTATAGCAGGAATCATTTGAAATCCTAGATTGTGAAAGAATGCCAGCTAAACATGGTTCACACCTCAGGAAAGAAATTTAGAGACGTTAACATTTATAGAAATATATAATATTTTTTGCTTTTTGGAGAGGATCTGGGAATTCAAAGTAAAGGACAATTGAAAGTAGAGGGATCAGACATCCCATCTTCACTCGTGTCCTTACCACAGGACTCGTAAATGGCAGGCTTAGCTGACTTTACATTTCTGTTTTAACTCTTTTTTGTTTTGTTTTGTTTTGTTTTTTGAGACAGGGTTTCTCTGTATGGCTCTGACTGTCCTGGGACTCCCTCTGTAGCCCCACCTACCTCTACCTTCCAAGTGCTGGGATTAAAGGAGTGCACCACCACTGACCAGCTAACTCCTATTTTTTTTTTAAATAAACATTTTCACCTCTCTAGTATTTGAGTTATTTTATATATGCTAATCATGGGAATCAGAATATTCTACGGACTGATTCCTCAAATATGAAGGGTATACTCAATTTGGAGAATACTTGGGACTGTCTGGTTAACCTGAAGATGCATATGCCATTGGACCCTGGATTCCACCAGTAAGTATTGATACTGGAGAAACTCCTGCACATGTGCTCATAGTATTATTGGTTTATGCCTAGTAACAGCAGAATGGATACATAGATTGTGGTCTATTCAATGGGCTGACCACAGAATTTAAAAATATGTACACACACACACACATACATACACACACACACACACACACACACACACACACACACACACACCACACCACACACCACACATACAAATACCCTAGACAAAGCTACCCAGTACCAGAGCAGGCTGTCACTTGAGCCCAAATCCAGTCACTCCATGGAGAAATGTCCCAATAAGCAAGCTGGAAGAACTGAATGGACGAGAGTCCCAACCTACCACAAGGGCAGCGTGGCAGCTGTGGTAGCTTCTAGAATGGCCATAGCCGTAAGGCCAACACTCTACAAACGAATTCACGGAATCTTTAATATTTGTCAACCTAGATCTTACCAAATCTTCACTTGTTTGTAACTTTTTTATTTTTGTTTTGTTTGTTTTGTTTTTTGGGAGACGCTCTCACAATGTAGCTTGGCTAGCCTGAAACTCATTCTGTAGATCGGGCTATCCTTGAACTCATAGAAATCATGAGACCCACATGCTTCTGCCTCCCACAGGCTATAATTAAAATGAGCACCACCACTCCTGGCTATTGCTACTTTTCTTTCTTTTTTGTTTTTTGAGACAGGGTTTCTTTGTGTAGCCCTGGCTATCCTGGACTCACTTGGTAGTCCAAGCTGGCCTTGAACTCACAGTGATCCACCTGCCTCTGCCTCCCAAGTGCTGGGATTACAGATGTGGGCCACCACCACACCCAGATCAGTATTCCTACTTCTTGAGAAAAACATACATGACTCTAGAAAGATAATTCTGAAAACAGCATGCGTTTTCACACGACAGCATGGAGAACAATTTAAATTCTTGGCAAGGATGACTTTGAAATAATTGCTAAAAATAGTTTTCCTTTTTTTTTTTTTAAGTTTGTTTTTCAAAGATGTGTTGAACAAAGGGGCAAAGGGTGGGCCGACCTTATGCTTTTCCTGAATGGAGGAATCTGGGGTATTTTGATTCTGATGATAAAAGCAAAACTTGGAACACTAAGAAGTGGGCATTCTACGCCTCCCTGATATCAGGTGCTTTTTATTATAGTTGATGTGAGTTTGAATTTCTGGTGAGAATTCTGTAGAAACTGAGGCCACACAAGTCTTACAAAACAGAGGTCAAGGTCACCAGAACATACTACCATTTCTGACTCATTGTAGGAGGAGAATTTGTAAACAAGTTGATTGCTGCTTATCCTGTCTTCTGGTATGCTTGCTATGTGTTGTCTTCAGTGATGAAGCCACAGCACATGGGCCTGGACCTGCGGACTCACTAGAGAACTGAAGGTAGCAGCGAAGCACGGGATGTCTGCTGCCTCAGGAAGCGGGTGCTCCACCCATCGGAACCAGGAAGCGGGTGCTCCATCCGTCGGAACCAGGACTGTAGAGCTCAGCCACAACTGAGTGCTCAGGCGCCTCCTCCCCATCAACGCGGACTGACGCTCTGTCTTGCTGTCCCTGAAATGTAAGGAAGATAACTCCCAGAGTGTTTTTGTTGTTGTTGTTGTTTTATCTGTTTCTAACTAAAGAGAAAGCAGCAGCTCTTTTAGCCAGACTTGGCAGGAGAGCTCACCTATGACTGAGAATCTAAGCAGAACAAGTTTGGACTATTTTTCAAGGGAGAAAAGAGGTTTCCCCCCACACATGCCCATTTGGACTACACATAAGACACTCTTGAGAAAAATGACGTCACAAGGTCTTGTTCCTTACTGTGCTTGTTCAGAACATGAAATGCCGTTAACCTTTCATCGTTGCTGTAAAGTTTAAGTGTCCAGGTGGTAAGGATTTAGCACAGTGTGACTGAAAGCATGGAAAGAGTGCGGAAGCCAAGACTGACATGCAGCACAGGGGTCGGCCTGCCGGGGCGCTTCTCCACCTGAAACAGGGGTGTTGACTGTCAACTGCCACAGAGACAGGGATGTTTCTAGACTGGAGTAGCTGAGGTGAGGAGAACCACCCTAACCATGGGTGGCACGATTCCTCAGGCTGGGATCCTGGACTGAATAAGGAGACCGTGAGCTGAGCAGCAGGGCTCCCGTCCTGGCCTGGCTGCTGCTTCAGTGTGACAGCGGCCGCCATGTCCTTCCGCTGTGACTTCCCCATGTGATGGACCGTCCCCTCAAGCTGCAAGCCGACATCTACCTTCTTTTCCTCAAGTAACTCATTCCAGCGATATGTAAAGCAACTAGTACACTGTCAAAATTAATACTAAAACAGTCAGGTCCATTTCACATCTATGTTTTCAAATGTGTGTTTTTCTGAGACTTCGTTTTAGTGTATTTTATAAAAACTCTCATTCATCTGTAGATGGGCAATAAAAGTAAGAAAACTAGGCTTTAGATCCCTGTTTTTACTGTGGAGCCATAATTAACCTTGGTCTTAGACAAAAGACAGAGAAGTGATAATAAAGCCATATTTTTTTTATGATATAATAATATAAAGCCACAGTCATCTACCATTCCTATGCCCTTAGGTGACCAATGAGCAGGACAGCGCAGAAGGATTGCAGATCGCCTGCCTGTGCTGAGGCTCTTGGCTATGGGATATTATGGCGACAGATGCCGCGGTGCCTGACGGAGCAGGTGGACTGCTCATTGTCTAGCCATCCTTCCTCCGGGAAGCGCTGCAGCTCTGCTTGCTTTGAGTCTGGCCTGAGTTTATGACACCACAGTGGACTAATATTACTTGGTCTCCTCATACATGAGGCTAATATTACGTCACAAAGGAATCTGGAATTAGAACACTGAATGGCTGAATGACTAGGTCACAGCAGGCACATGAGCTGAAACGTCAACACCTGCTGAAACACCAACAGCCACAGGCAAGCTGATGCTAGCAAGGGAGCCGAGCCCTTGAGAGGGAAGAAAGGAGAACAGGGCAAATGTCAAACACACAAGAAGCAAAGAGGGGACATCCTGTCAAAATATAAACCTGGATCTGTTAAAAAGCAACCTTAATCTTGCATTGTCATCTCACTGCATTGTCAACTGCCTAAAGGGTCCCATAGAATCTTTTTTTTTTTTTTTTTTTTTTAAGAATGGGTTTCTCTGTGTAGCCCTGGCTGTCCTGGAACTCACTCCTTGAACTCAGAAACCCACCTGCCTCTGCCTCCCAAGTGCTGGGGTTAAAGATGTGTGCCACCAACGCCCAGCAAACCTTCCCTAACTTTATCCCCCTCGGATATGAGGCCACCCACGGGAACCTTGCTTTTTCTTTAGGAGAAGAACACATTATTGGCTGAGGACTTTGGGGTCTGCTGTAATGCTGATGGGTTCTTCCCCAGTGTCCCACAAAGCCTCCTTACTCATCTCCAACACTGTGTTCCAGTGGAAGCTGGGAATGACGCCCAGTGTTACAACACCTTCTTAGCCTGAGAGATGCCCTGGGCCATTAGGGCATAGCATCATCCTGGGCCCTTCATGTTCCCCCTTCCAGTTTGGCCACCATGTTTATGGACTCTGGGTATATTCTTCCATTGTCTTGTTTCATGAACATAAATATCTATGTATATTTTTCAGTTTCACGTCTTTTTTTTTTTTTCAGGCAGGTCTCTCCCTGTAGTTCTGGTTGGCCTGCCACTCACAAGACCAGGCTAACCTTGAACTCATCACCTTCAGGCTGCCTCTGCCTCCTGAGTGATGGGGCAAAAGGGGTGTGCTGCCATACCCAGCTAGCGCCCCTCTGCTTCTGATCCTGAGGGAAGCACACTGCAGGCACCGTTTTGACCAGTCATCCAAAAGTGTTGGCTGTTCATGCCACTTCAAGTGGCAGGGAAAGCCTTGTTCCTTGAACTCCGTGTTAACTTTGTTAACCCTCAAGGCAGGAACGTGGCCAGGTCCCCACTTGGGCAGCTCTGGCCAGGCCCATCCCCCAAGCTTCCCTAACAGGGCTGTCATTTTCTCATGGCTATGCCAGTCCCGATGGGAATATGTCATTCCCAAGTAGGAGAGTGGCCAGGCCCTGCCCTACAAGATAAAAACCCACCAATCCCTGAGCTCCCCACAAGTTCAGGTCTTGAAATCCCACACATCTCCACCCTGGAAAGCTCCCATCCCACAATAAACCCTATCTATGGCCTGTGTCTGCTCAGTTCCCTGCTGTTTCTCACCAGAGCAGAGGCAGCCACCCCCCTCCCCGGGGCTTTCCCTCCCAATAAATCTCTTGTGTGAAGTTTCTTGTGTAGTGTAATTGTGGTATTCCTTGGCTCCCAAATGCCAGGATACCTTTCCCTTTAGAGGTACAACACTTTAAAAAGATGCCCACGAGTCCCTTTTCCTACCGAGACACAGGCCTTCCTCCCTTGTGTAGAGATCATGGCCTCTTCACTAGTAGCTAACACTGATGGCCTTTGTGCTGCCAGCTCTCTTTTGATATTAAGAGAATGCTTGGAAAATAATAGCCTGAGTTTAGACTATTTATATCTGATAATCTATGTTTTGATGAAGTCTTGGACTTCAGCTTTATGAATAACTCTTTCATCTTCCATTATTTGAGAGAATTTCTCTATGTAGCCTTTTGTTTTTTCCTTGTTTTTCAAGATAGGGTCTCACTGCTTTGCCTGGACTTGGCCTTGCTTTGTAACCGAGCTGACTTTGAACTAACTGAGATCTGCTTGCCTCTGCCTCCCAAGTGTGGGGAGTAAAGGCATGTGTTACTATTTTTTTGTAAACTGAGATGACTAAGGAGATTTTCTGTTCATTATAGTTAAATGATGGCTCGATCAGTTCTTCCTATGGGCCAATTTTAGATCATACTTTGAGGAAAACTCTCATTTCAGGCAAAAGAAATTGGTTTCTATTCCCACAAAGTCTCCTTCCCCCGCAAATAAAGCCTGCAGTTTTTCTTGTTTATGCTGCTTATATGTCACTTTTCAGCTGTTTGTATGTAAAAACAATCTGCATGTATCTTCCTAAATGGACAACGGCTCAATGAGATGAAGAAACATATTCCTAGGACCTTTATCATCTCTGATTCAGAAGACTGTATAAACCTTGAACTAGGTAGTAACTGAGGATGAAATGAATAAACAGGTTGATTTAGAATATGTATTGCCAGGTGTGGTGGCTCACTCCTTTAATCCCAGCACTCGGGAGGCAGAGGCAGACCAATCGCTGTGAGTTCGAGGCCAGCCTGGTCTACAAAGTGAGTATAGGACAGTAAAGGCTACACAGAGAAATCCTGTCTTGAAAAAACCAAAAACATTAAAAAAAAATATGTAGTATCCCTAAACAGTGTCCATGTAATGCCTCATGTAACACATATACAGAAAAAGGTGTAGTGAAGAGCTGGGTGTAAAAATATTAAAATGATAAGACAAACTATAAGAAATTCCAAGGAAAACATGTGAGGTTTATTGTTTTCCATTAACAGCAAGACTTTCTGGGCCTCGAGCCTTTACATTTCCTCACACCCACAATTTCCTTACAGCCGCACATCATTTCGGATCCTTGTGAGAAGCTCTGCCAAAGTTTTCTCATAGCACCAATCCCAAATGTGGTCCTGGCAAGGATGTTTCATGTTCTTGCCCAAATATAATATCCAGATTCAAGCCCATTGCCACAGCCATACGGAAAGTCACATTGTTCTGCATGGGCTAGCAGCCTCTGTTAGCCTTTTGCCTGGGAGGAGGAGGAGACGTTATGTGGCCCCGCTTTGCCTAGACTCTACATCTCCAGTTCTCCTGTGGTGTATGGCCCCCTCCCTGCTAGAACACTCACAGTAGCCACTATGACAAACCCTGCTGCCAGCGCATATATGTTGGTGCTTGATTCAAGAGCTGTCGACACACCAAGATCTGGGTCCGAAACTCAGACCCAGGGGATTCTTAAGGCAGAGCTGCTGAGAGCTGGGTCTGACTTAAGGCAGAGTAGATACTTGGCTTCCTGGCCCTGGCTTGGAAAATAGGCCAGTGGAAAAAGCTCAAAGATTCAGAAGTATCCTGTGAGATAAAAAGAAATCAAGTTCTTCAGCTGTACTGGTAGGCTGCTGGACCAACTAACAGATCTGTTTGGATACTACTTTAGGTAGCCCACCTGAAGTCAAGCACTCACTCATAAAAGGGGATCCACCTATGCCACAGCCTACAATTTGTGTCTTCCCCACCCTGCCCAACACCCTCATTTCTCCGGAATAGAGTGCAGATGTGAAGGCTCCCTGTTTCCTGGGAGGTAGGGAGGGTGGGAATGTTTGGACCCAGACAGTTTTGCAGATGGCTGGGCCTTACTCCAGCTACTAATTTATCCCTGTGCTAGGAACCAGCTTGCCAGGAGACAGCATCCCTGACTCCTTAAAAGAAACTGTCTCTTCCACAATTCTTTCTACGACAGCTGACTGTAACTACTCGGCTTTGGCATTCATCAAGACTTAATTGTTCCTTAGTATTGAATCATGACATTCCTCACTTCATCCACCCTTGGTGCTAGCCTTTGGCTTTTGATATCTGCTTATGTCTCAATCCAGGATCTATTCATATTTTTATCTTCTGGTCCATAGACCTCGGACTTTCCCATCTCTTTTCTTATTGGTTGAGTGAAATGCTGCTGCTGCGGGGTAGTATCTGTCCAATACACTCATTACAAGTTGGGCCCACTCACTAGCCTTTCCAGCGAGGAACTGATGTCAAGGCTTCATTTCAGCAAACCAAGGCTCAGTTGTCCAGCCTTCCCCCATCTTGCAAGTACCAAAATGCAGCCCCAGTCAGTGGTCTCTAGGAAGTCTTCTGAGCAAGAGACAGAGGGATGGCCTTCCTCTCTCGAAGGTTCTGATTGTTACAGTATTAGAGGTGATGATCAGTCAAACTTGGCAAGCTTGCTCTTGGAGCAAGAAGCCTGAGTTTTGGGATATTACAAAGTTACTCACTCTTCAGTTCTCAACATTGTCCCCAAAGCCCACATCAAATGGTAATGGAACTATGACCGCTCTTCTAAGTAAAAGAATGGTAAACACATCAGGGATCCTGGGCACCGGGGACTATGCGTGCGGATTTGGGAGTCAGACTACTGACTTCATATCCAGCTTTGTCACTAACTACTATGGCTTCTTGAGAAATCTGTTTTTCTTAATTTTTATGATGGATCTATCACATCCCTGAACCAAAGTCCAGTTTTATATTTTAAATCCTAGGTGAGATTTCTGGGGTTTACCTTCCCCTTGGAGATGAGCTAACTCTTCACAAGGCTCTCCCATTTTCATAGTTCTTTAGGACACCTAGGATATTTAGTTCAGCGCATTTCCACATATATTGGCATACTGAAATACAGTTACCTAAACAAAGGAGGAAACACAAACGCTATTCAACAGTTATTCAACAGTTTTGTCTTTCCATTTGCTGCTAAAAGTTGGGTGGACAGGCGATAAGGTTTCGTTCCCAGTGAAGACAGCAGCCTCCTCAGTTAAGAACATTCTCACACCTGCTTTGATCAGACTTGCTACTCCCTCATCAATATAATGCACGTGTGTCTCTCCTCACCACCCCACCCCCACACCAAGTGTAATAGAGGATATTTGGCCAGAGACCATCCATAGGTGTGTGATACATGCCATTATGGACACTTTTGAGGTACCCCATAACCGTAAAACCTGACTGATGCTCACAGGAAAACCTTCAGATTCACATTTTTTGTCCTCCTCATTTAGGGCCCAAGATTTCAACCACCAAACTCTCATACAACTAACTTTGAAAGTTCCTGGAATTCTGAGCAGACATGGCAGTTCAGACATTTAGTTCCAGCACCCAGGAGGAAAAGAAAACATATTTCTTTGAGCTCAAAGCCAGTCTGATCTATATATTGAGTTCCGGGCCTGCCAGGTGTAGATAGGGAGACTCTAAAAGAACCTGGAGGCTAGGTGTGGTGGTGCTGATGGTGGCGCCGGTGCCGGTGCCGGTGCCGGTGCCGGTGGGTGTGCGCACGCCTTTAATCCCAGCACTCTGGAGGCAGAGGCTGGCAGATTTCTGTGTGTTCAAGGCTAGTTTGGTGTGCAAAAACAGTTCCAGGCTAGTTAGGGCCACACAGTAAAACCCCTGTCTCAAAACACATAAATAAAGAGAAAAATAAAGAAAAGAAACAAACAGTTTCAGGCTAGTTAGGGCCACACAGTAAAACCCTGTCTTAAGACACATAAACAAACAAACAAGCAAACAAATGCTCCTGGATTCTTTTTTTAAACATATATTCCCAAAGAGGCCTGATGCCCAAAGGGAGGGGCATCTGGAGGAAGGACACTGGTGAGGGACAGATGTGAGAGGCCAGGAGGAAATGACTGACCATATGTGTGCAATGCAGATAGAGTGGAAGGCCCAGATAGTGCAGGCTGTGCCAAAGAACTTACGAGGGTTTTGTTTTCTGAGACAGGATCTTATGTAGCCCTGGCTGGCCTTGAACTGAGAGCTCTACCTGCCTCTGCCTCCCTTATTTTTAAAACAACACAGAAATTTCTCTAAGTACATAGCAGTTTCTGGACTGCTTTGGGGTATGTGCCCCACACTACACACTTTGATTTAGGACTGCTAAATGCCTTTAAGCTGCCGAGTCACGGGCTTCACTCTGCATACCTGTAGAGGTTTGTAATGATTCCCATGGATTTCAGTGGAGCAAACATGCAAGTAGGAGCAAGTCAGAGAAAGGGCCACACCTGCTTAGAAAACAGCAACTCCTTCATCCTGAAACAAAGCCAGCTTGTCATGGGAGGTGACACCTGAAAAGTAAGCTGGGAATGCTGTGTTCCATATGCCAGGCACCTACTAGCTCGAGAGTCACTTGAAGATGGAGTTTGTGGCTGGGGATATGGCTAAGTCGTTAGAGAGCTTACCTAGCTGGCATGTGAAGCCCTGCATTCCGTCCCCAGCACCCATGTAAACCTGGGCACAGTGTTGAGCACCTATAATCCCAGCACTCAGGGTGTGGAAAGAGGAGGACTAGGAATTCATGGCCACTCACAGCGAGAGATACAGCAAATTTGAGGCTAGTCTTTGGGGATAGAAGACTCTGTGTTTGAGAAGTGACCTTAGGCTTGCACCAACACTTCTGAGTCACCGGAGAGGGCTGTTGCAATCTGAAAGAGGAAGGTTGTTGCAATGTTTCAGATGGAAAGAAAATTTGTTTTATTTCCACTTCTTCTCAAGGAGAACCCAAGGCGAACCTCAGCAATTCTGCAGGGCTGCTGGCTCTTAGGAGGTGGAAGATGGCCTAGTTTTAAAGATGACATATGTGGTATGGCATGCTGCTCTTTTGGAAGAGGAAAATGTAGATTTAAAAAAAAAACCAGCTGTTCAAAATGATTAAGGATTTCTAGTTTAAAGTTTAGAGACACAACCAACATATCCACCTGAAATTCTATTTCAGGAGGCTTCACTTGACCTAAATGTATTCATTTGACAAATATTTATTGGGCACTTAGTATATACCAGGCACTGTTCTATGGACTATGGGTGCAGTGGGGTGGGGGGGGATTTCTGCAGTTCACATTTTACTGGGGAGAGACATACTTAAACAATAGCAAAATTATATCTGAGCAAGGAAAAATAAAAACACCCATGAAGATCAACAGTGATAAGGACCCTATTTGTGGGGCAGCAATAATGACCTAGATGACACATGAGCCTAAATATAAGTGTCAGTCATGTAACCTTCTGGATGACCCAAAGATCCTAGCTAGATGGAGCTACAGCAGGTGCAAAGCCCTGGCAATAGAAACGTGCTTGGTTTTGTTTTGTTTTGTTTTGTTTAGTTTTGAAGGTTGGTGTGGGTAAAGCAGAAGGGAGGATGGTCTGAGTGGTGGTCCAAGGAGAGCTACTTGGAGAAGTTACCAAGTATCCAAAGACAAGTGATCCAGCAAAAGGACTTGGGAGTGAGTATGTTGGGAAGTCTTCTGGGGAGCCCTTGTGATAGCCACATGACTTGCAGGAAGGACCTTCTGGCTACTGTGTATCCACAAGGCTATCAGTAGCAAAGGGGATGTGCCCATCACGAGAGAAGGGAGGAAACCAGAGGGAAAAGGGGCAATTTGAACTAGAGCCCTAGCAGTTCGGCTGTTGGGAAGTACGCAAGCCTATTCTGAATGCAACGGCAGCGTGGCCTGCGTGAGGAACGGATTTGGTGGGTCAAAGAACATGACCAGTAGGGATTTACCACACAGTTTTTATCCTTAACTTAAAAAGAGAGCTATCTAATTCTCATTCAGAAGGACAAGTAGAATAGACAAACGGAAGGAGTTGAAGACCTACCATAGAGGTCCTCTGAAAGACTCCACCCAGTGGGAGGTCTAAGCAGATGCGGAGACACACAGCCACACTCTGGGGTGAAGCTCAGAGAGGCTTATGGAAGAGTTAGGAGATGGAAGGACCTGGAAGGGACAGGAAGGAGCTCCATAAGGTGACCAATGGAGCCAATAGAGTCAGCAGAGGAGCAGGGTGCTGCAGAGACTGATGCACCAACCAAGGACCATGCACGGTGTGGACCTAGACCCTCTGCTCAGATGTTGTAAATAGGCAGCACAGTCTACTTATGGGTCCCATAATATGGGGAGTAGGGGCTACTTCTGACAGTCTCAGGCCCCCACACATTGACCACTTCCCCCTGGCGGGGTGGCTTGGGCTCACACACGCATCTGTGTGGTAGTAGCATATATTTGCCTGTATAAATTGTAACTTTAGTTTGCTGTTGTTTTGAAACAAGGTCTCTCTCTGTAGTCTTGGCTGTCTTGGAACTTGTTATATAGATCCAGCTGGCCTCAAACTCCTAAAGATCCTCCTGCCTCTGCCTCCTAAGTGCTAGTATTAAGGTATGTATCACCATGCCCAGCTAATTTCAGTTTTTGGCATACAAAGATTATTATAAGTAGCATCAGAAGGATCAGGAGTTCAGGGTCATTCCAGACTCCTATTGAGTTTAAGGCTAGCTGGAGCTACATGGGATACTATCTCCAACAAATAAATGAAGTCTATTAACTGTCATGCCCATAACAGTGCCTGCCATATATTACACACTTAATATTTACTGAATTAAAAACCAAGGTGTAGTAAGGCAACTGAATTTTAAAATCTAAGAATATCTTCTATGAATTTCTGTGTATAAGCATAATCTTAGTTATGTTTTATAACCATGATGATTCACCAGAATCCTTTACTTCTTGGTAATAGATTCGGTGTTAGAAACCACCCAATTTACACATTCTCACAAAAGACAAGGCCCAGATGAAAGGGAGAGAAATAAAGTTCAAGGACCACATTCATAGTATGAGGAGAACCTGCCAGCAGATCTCCCGATCCACATATAACTATTCCGCATTACATCAGGCCCTCCTCTTAAGAGTACTGATTGATGCTGGAATTGCAGATATGAGGCACCATATCTGAAAGGGATCTGGAGCAAGTTAATGTTTGGAATAAAGCATCTTGATATTTTTTTATTTAAAAAAAAAAAAAAGAATACTCATTGATGTTAACTTCCTAACAGTAACTGAACTTTTCAAGGAATATATTTAAAGAGTTTGCTATAACCTGGCTAGTTGGGATTCCATGTCACAAACTGTTAATGTAAATGAATTACTGTGATGTGGGTAGTCCTGGTGGTGAGCTCTCCAGCAATGAGTTCAGGTATGTCAGGGGCAGCCGTAGCATTTAATGTGCATCATACAGATAATAGTTTTGTTTCACAAACTTCTGGTAGCAAGCAAAGGCATCCTTTTAAATGGGTCAACATAGTTAGGAAAATACTTATACTTAACAGCAAACTTTAGCATACTCAAAAAGCATTAAATTTTGCTGTCTGTCTGGGACTTGGCCTCTCAAAACTTCCATTTAATCTTAGCACAACAGGCACTGAATGTGCACTGTCAGCCACATGGCAAGGGAAGTTGAATGATTCCTTATAATCGGCAATACTGATAAAAATCAAAGACTTGCTAGAAAAAAATTCAATTAAAAAATACAAATGGCTGTAGTCAACTATTGAGGTGATGTCAGCGCAAAGAGAGTAACTCCTTCCGGGGTCGGGGGTGACCATAGGTTTTTATGAGAAGGAATCAAATGTGGTAGGTAGACTGTTCTAGGCAAGGAACATCACAGAAAGGCAGAAGCGTTTAAGTCGTCATATGGGTCCACACCCAGGAGTAATAAGATTGGTTCCATGTTAGCTTAGGTTGAAGGAAGCAACTGGAGTCAATCGCAAATACCAGCTAAACGGAGGGATCAGGCGTGGTTAGCTCCTTCTTGTATAGGTAAGCCAAGTAGGTCATAATTGACAACTGTGGACCAGTGAGCAAACATGACAGAAGAAAAGCAATTAAATTTTGTTTGCAGTTGCTGCCACCAGTCCACATTATTAATAGATGCCGCTCGGGGCAGAGTTTTACATTTATTCATCCCTCAACATTCACTATTATCGGTCAATGGGTTGCGTACAACTTAAAACAAAAACAACAACCAAGGACCGCACGCCTTTAAAACCCAACACTTGGAAGGCAGAAGCTAGCAGACCTCTTGAATGTCCAAGGCCAGCTTGGTCTACAGAGCGAGTTCCAGGACAGCCAGGGCTACAGAGAAACCTAGCCCAGAAAAAAAAAAGTCAAGACATACTATTAATAAGTCTTTTGGGGAGAAGGGAGGATCCAAGAAATTCAATGCGCATTAATTACCGTCGAAAGATGAGCACAGAAGTGTTTTCCATTGCCCGCTTCTGTCTCTGAGCTGAAAACCTTAAACCAACAAAACAAAACACCCTCTAGCACCACGTGTTTTAACGGATGAGACAATGCCTTAAAAGTGCTTAGCGTACTGTCTGGCCCGGTGAGTAAGCACTCAACAAATTACGGTTATTATTTTGACCTTCGAGCTTTCAACCACTTGGGATTCGGGTTCTCATTTTCAGCGGAAGGAACAGGCCACAGATGGTCCCCGGGGCCGCTGCCAGCTCCGACAGTCTCCGGTTTCAAGTAGGAACCAAACTCAGTACAGCCAAACAAACCAAGCGAACTGTCCATGCGACTAGGCGGGGCCGCAGGTCCGCGAATCTCAGCACCCGCCCCTCACCACAGACGCCTAGGGCGGGGCCGAACCCGAGCCCGAGCCGGAGCCCGAGCCTGGTTTTCCGTCTCAGTCCCGCCCGAGTCCAGCTTTTGGGGTACGGCAGGCGGCCAAGGCAGGACTCCAAAACTAGCCCGGCCCACCTCCGCCGGCGCCCACCACACCCCTTCCGGCTAGGGCCCCGCCCACAACGGTGACTCCGCCCCCAGGCCCCGGCCCCTCTCGCAGGCCCCGCCCCACCGCGAGCCGGCTCCCTAGTCCTTTCAGCCCGCGGGCGGCCACGTCCTCCCCCCGCGACGCTCTGAGGTCACCGACCGGGCTGGCCGGCAGGGGGCGGAGGGACGGAGGGAAGATGGCGGCTGAGGCCGGATATTGGCGCCGCCTCCCCCAGTCGCGGAGCCGGCGCAGATGAGGCGGCTCGGCTGGGGCCAGCGGCGCTTCGCAACCCGAGCCGGGGGGACCCTGGCGGTGGGGCCTGGCCCTGCTCTATGCCGGCGCCTCGGCTAGCGTGAGCCGCGGCGGTAACGCCTCTCTCCCCCCCCAACCCCCCACCCGCGCTTCCCCTGCGGCTTGGGAGTCGGAGCGGGCGGCGCGGCCGGCATGGAGGACGTTAACTCCAATGTGAACGCGGACCAGGAGGTGCGGAAGCTGCAGGAGCTGGTGAAGAAGCTGGAGAAGCAGAACGAGCAGCTCAGGAGCCGCTCGGGAGCCGTGCAGGGCGCAGGCCTCCTCGGGCCCGGCAGCCCCGCTCGGGTCGGCGTGTCCACCCCTTGCTCGGGCGCGGCGTCCCCTCGGGGCTTCCCGCTGGGCCTGGGAGCCAAGGCCGGCGGCGGGGCGGGCTCGGGCCCGCGGCGGAGCAGCAGCGAGGACCTGCGGGACGCCACCTCGTTGCTGGCGGCTGGCGAGGGCGGCTTGCTGGACGAGGTCGAGCCGCTGCGGCCCGACGAGCTGGAGCGCCTGTCAGGCTGGGAGGAGGAAGAGGAGAGCTGGTGAGCGCGGGGGCGCCGGGCCGGGGAGGCTCGACTGTGGCCAGGGACACTGCCTTTGCCCGCTTCTGCTGCGGGCAGAAGCTGCGGGCAGAGGTCGGCTGGAGTTGGGGGTTCGAGGCGTGCCTTGGAAACGGATCTGTAGCTAGTTCGTCTCCGGGTCGTGGAACCTCTGGGCGCTGGACCCAACTGGACCGAGATGGAATTTGTGACTTGGCACAGCCCTTGTGGGCCCGCACGCTCAGAGCACTCAGGTAGCAAGCTGCTTCGTAGGAAGGGATCGTGCTTTGTGTGAAAGCCCGGCTTTCCGATGGTGTTCTGGGCGTTTGGGATATAGGGAGGGGTCTGCTTCATGAGGTACCGGGACATACAGAGTGGCAGTGTTTTGGACTAGACTGAGATGGGTATGTTGGTGGAGAAGCCGGGTGAACGACACTCCCCTTTGGGTAGTGGGGGCTAAAGCTTGCTTTGTGTGAGGAGGGCAGGCAGGGAAGGGATGGGGCCGCTTTGTGTATGTGTGAAGTCGGCGGTGGAACAGGAACCCTGAATTTTATTTTTGAGAACAAGAATTGGGTCTGACATGATTCTGAAGCCGTGAAGCGGTAGTTATCGAAGCTGACTATCATTTCCACGACATCCTAGAGGCAGAGAGAGAGACCGATTTAAACATTTTAAACCAAAGCTGTAATTGTCATAAGGCACCTCTTGATGAGCTCGTGACCCCACACCTTAAAGTCGCACTTTCACTAAATAGAGAGGACATGAGAGAAGCGTTCCCTCGAGTTTTATCTTGACTTAAAAACATCTGCGGGAAGTTATCCTCATAATTCATCCGTTTTGAAGTCTTGCTTAGAACGTTTATGCTGTTGACACTAAAACTTCTGTGAAGTCCGAATCCCACATGGACTGGTATACAGGATTCAACTTGGAAGAATTCTGGGCTCTCCCTGCATGCAGGCCCTAGGTTTGCCACTTAAAGGTTTATGACCTTGGAGAAGTTACTTTGAGCTTCACTTTTTTACTCAGAGGAAAATGATCGTTCTTAACGTGTGTGGATTATCCGCGTGTGCTTTCAGCCCCAGGTTTGGCATACGATACACTCTCCAGGACTGGGTACTAATACCCCTCAGCCTGGTTATTTAAATCAACAACACTACGTAGTGAGTTCAAATGTTATCCCTGCTGTGAGAGATTCTCAAGATTCTTAAGTGTTGATGCCTGTGTGAGAGGCGGTGGCACTGAGGCGGTTAAACAAGATAGGATGTATACAGTGAGGTGCTCAGGAGAGGTGTAGAACGGAGTCCTGGAGTCCTGACAGGACATAGACTAGCTCATTGGTCCAAATAATGGGGCAAACCTCAGGAGAAGGGAGGTAGGCCAAGAGTGGGAGCTGGGAACTCTGTTTTATGTTCCGACAAGAAACTCTAGGACAGGAAGAAATGACAATAGGTAGCCTCTCTCACGGTATTACCAAGTGATAGCAAGTATTATTAGAACTGAGTGTGGTAGTGTCAGCTCACTGTCCTGAAGGAATCCTGCGTATGTATGCACCTTCAGAGAATCCAGAGTCTCCCAGATACCGTCATCTCTCTTCCAAGCGATGAGGGAAGTAGTGCTCCTGATAGGACAAGCTGCACTCATCAGCCCATTTTAGGTGTGTTGGTGGAGCACGGTGACTCCACTAAGCACATCTTTAGCTGCTTTGATTTCTGAGCACGTGTTTGTCAAGTTAAAGCAAATATCCTTATTAGATAAGCATGCCAGGAGTTTGTTTTGAGGATATGATTCCTGCTTACTGTTTTTTTTTTTTAATCTGGTTTCAGTGTCTTGGTGCTATAGATATCTTATGCTTTTTCCTGAAAAGAATTATGTGAGTTAAAATCTGGCCTTGGATTTGATCTTAACCATGATAGGTCAGGGGAGAGTTAGATAAAGAAATCATAGTTAAACTACCTTGGGGTGTGTCTGAGTAAGAGGGTGTGGCTGCCGTAGCAGTGGTTTGCTTTGCCAGCAAGTTCAAAACCTGCCTTCCATGGCTTGCTTCTGTCACACATCATTTTCATCTAGAGGAATTTTTGCTCCTAGCACATATGCCACAAAATGCAGAAGAATGTGGGAAAAGAACCAGATTCTGGAGTCTTCTTTGACAAGCAGATATGGGTACTGGCATAATAAGTCTCCAGGGATTATTATGGTTGTTTCCTAAACTTAATTGAGTTCCCAAGGAGCTAGTTACCATCTCATAGAACACACGTAGGTGGTAATAGTGGACAGCTCTGAGGGCCCAGCTTCCTGATACAAAGTGTACAACCTAGCACACACCTGTATGTGAATGACAGGGGACACCTTACTGTGAGTGGTACACTTTAATGCTTTCTATTCTGCTGTGTTTCATTAAGGGGAAAATGCTAGTCACTATCAACTTGACTTCCAGATGTGTTGCAACTTTCATTCTGAAAAACTTTGTTCTTGAATAACTCAGAAAAGTCTAGGAAAGAGAAAGAGATGATTATGTATTGTAGTGTATTAGGGAATGCTAAGGGCAGTTAAAACGTTTTGCATTTAATTAGATTTAACTTTTATATATTTATACGGTAGGTATCAATTTCAGTGTAAGGAAACTTTATCTTGGCATCGAATAACACACAGTGAATGGTGACACTAAGATGAGAACCCAGTTCTTCATGCATTAAAGCTCATGATATTTCCATTGTGTTTTGCATTTTCCAAATACAACATCAGCTTTGTTACATGAACTGCCCTTTTATGTATTTGAAGAGTACTAGTGAATTCCTAGGGAATCCCTTTCTTTAGAGAAAATTTCAGTTTACTGAATAATTTCTTAGTTAATATAATTCTCTATACCTTCAATTGATAATAGTAAAGTATTGAGACAGGGCCTTACAATGTAGCTTTGGCTGTCCTGGAACTATATAAGCCAAGCTGCCCTCAAATTAGAACTCTGCCTGCCTCTGTTTACCAAATGCTAGGATCAAAGGCATGACTTGACTTGTGCACCAGGCTGTCCTTGAACTCACAGAGATCCTCCTGCCTCTGCCTCCCAAGTGCTGGTATTAAAAGTATGTGCCACCACGCCCGGCTTAAATCGTTCTTAATTTACTCTAGTTGCTCATTATGAGATATGGTATCCAGAACTGTATTCACACTTTGAAGGTGACCAGTGTGTGTATGTGTACTTCTCTTGAACTAAAAGCTATTTTCAAAACAGTAACTTAAAACGTACTAATGCCTGGGCAGTGGTGGTACATGCTTTTAATCCCAGTCCTGGGGAGGCAGAAGCAGGTGGATCTCTGAGAGTTCAAGGACAGCCAAGGCTGAGCAAAGAAACCCTGTCTCAGAGTAAGAAAAAAGAAAGAAAAGTAGCTAAACACTATTGATTAATTGATGAATTAATTTAGAGGTGGTCTCATCCTGTAGGCCTGGCTCCACTGGATCTTACTACATAGTCCAGACTGCCTTGAACTCAAGACAGTCCTCTGCCTCCCAAGTATTGGGATTTCAGATATACACTAAGCCCTGCTATTGCATTTTAAACTATAAATCATTAAGTTTCAGCCTCTGTTACTAAGTTTAATAAGTGCTGGTAGTCTGAACTTCTCCACCATCTTTTTTTTTATTAAATTATATTAAACTGTCTCCCTAATTTGTGTGAGTGTGTATGTGTGTGTGTGTAATACATTTTTTGAGTGTAAAGACAAGGCATTTACTACTTATTTTCTAGTATCTCGTTTTGTATCTATATTTAGTAGGTAGATGTTGAAGATCTTCAGATTGGTGTGTGTGTGTGTGTGTGTGTGTGTGTGTGTGTGTGTTTACACATGTTGGTGTTTTGTCTGCATACGTGTCTGCGTGAGGGTTGTTAGATCCCCTGGAAATGGAATCACAAACAGCCGTGAGCTGCCATAGGGTGCTGGGAATGGAACTCAGTCCTCTGGAATAGCAGCCAGTGCTTTTAACCACTGAGCCATCTCTCTAGCCCCATTTGTTCAGATTGTTGACAAAAAATTTAAGTGACAGATAAATTACTCTAAAGTATGCAGCTCAGCCCGATTTCCTCCAGTAATACCAGCCCATTAACAGCCATCATGGTTATTCACCAGCTATTAATCCTTTCTATTGTCAGATCCGTATGACGTTTGTTTTGTGTGGATATTCTGAAAGATTTTGGCAGATGCTACAGTGTAATTAAGCTGCAATGAGCCTGCATGGCTCTTACCTGCAGTGAAGTCACTCTTAAGGTAGAAGTTGGAGTGAATTTGGTTTGACATTGTGAGATACATCCACTGATGCTCCAGAATCAGTCCTTTCTTAATTTCACAGACGTTGTTTAATCTTATTTTTAGTTTGCTCTGGAATTTTTAGATGTTGCTTGTTATTCTCTTTAGGAATTATCGTCTTTGGTCATAACCTTTCCTCCACACTTCTGATCTGTGGTGGGTTTTGGGGTGTTTTGTTTTGTTCTGTTTTTCAGGACAGGGTTTCCTTGTGTAGCCTTGACTGTTCTGGACTCACTTTGTAGACCAGGCTGGGATCGAGCTCATAGCAATCTGTCTCCCTGAGTGCTGGGATCACAGGCATGCACCACCATGCCCAGCTCCACAGTGGTTTTATAATAAGGTTTTTGTTTTTTTGTTTTTGTTTTTTTTTCATGGTTTAGCAGGATAGAACTGAGCCTATTTTAACTACATTTGGCTTAATAGCTCACTTTGTTTCTTTGAGCATTGATTCTCTTTGAAGAATGTTCTTCCTTGTCCATCCAAACAAACTGATGACAGAAATAATTCTGTCTTAGATATTCAGTGTCAGGGCTTATTTTATTTGTGGTTGGGACTGTTGCTTCTTTCTACTGATGTTACTGTAATTCTTTTCTTAAGCTTTGCATTGTTGAACTATAATTTTATGATACATGATACACTTAATTAACACATTTTTATTATCTATGTTTTATTCTTAAATTGATTTATTTACTCATTGTGGGAATCATTACACAAGTGGGCATTTGGAAATTATAGTACAAATTCCAAGAGTTATTTCTACTCCTGCCGTGTGGGTCCCAGGGATTGAACTCAGGTAGGAAGGCTTGGTGGTAGGCGTCTTTACCCACTGAGCCATCTCTCCAGCCCTGTAAGGCGTGTTTTAAGGCCTACAAAAGAGTAATTTTAATATAGTCCAAGTTGTGCAGCTATCACCTCTGTGTAAGGCCACATTTTCCTCTTCACCACTCAGTGGATACTCTGTTTTCCCTCTTCCTTGTTCCCTTTATCTACTTTGCCTATCAGATTACCCACTTCATGAAAATGAAATTCTGTAGCACATGGCATTTGTGTTTGTCTTTCATCTAGCATAATTCTTTCAAGGTTTGTCCATGTTGTAGAGTGTGTCAGAATATTACCTTTATCTTATCTTTTTTATATGTGCCTGAACAATATTCCATTGTGCGGCTTTACCAGGTTTTGTGTATCCATTCATTGTTGGGTGGGCATTTGGATTGTTTCCACCATTTGGCTATTATAAATAATGCTGCTATGACATTTATTTACACATTTTTGGATGAACATGTTTCCCCCCTCACCCCCACTTGGGTATGTGCCTATGAGTGAAGTTACTCCAAATGGCATTACCATGCTTAATTTTTTTTTGAGAAACTGCAAATTGTTTTTTACAGTAGCTGCACCACTTCTATCACAGGCAATGTATGAGGGTTCTGAGTCTCCCACATCTTTGTCAGCACTTGTTAGGTCCATCCTTTAAATTATAAATGTTATAAATTTAAAAATGAATGTATAAAATTACTATCAATTTGGTTCTGATTTTTATTTCTCTAGTGCTTAATGATGTTAAGCATTCTTTCCCTGTATTTCTTGGCCATTTGTCATAATTCTTTTTGGAAAAACGTCTGATCAAACCTTTTGTACATTTTTTCCCCAGTACTAGATTGAACCCAGTGCCTTGGGTATGAAGGTGAGCACTGACTGAGCTATATCCTGGCTCTGCTTGCCCACTTTCTAATTGGGTTATTTGTTTTTAACTGGAAAACCGTAAATTGCCTGGAATAAAATGAAGCAGCAAAGTTCTTTTCTCCTAAGGTTGTTTGAGAGAAGTAAATAAGGATACAATCAAGATGCACTTGTCCTTTTGTTTTTGGCTTGTTTTCATTTAACACTGTGGTTTCAAAGTTTAGTCTATTTTATGACTTGTGTATGTCATTCTTCTAATATTAAAGGAAGCTAGACCCAAAGTCACATTGACCTAGCTGATAGCTAGGGAGAAGTTGAGACTTACACCAAGCCTGAGCGCCATCTGTGGGAAATAGGTGGCCTGGATTGATTTAGTTATAGATATGTAGGGGAAGAAGGCTTGGGTTTTAGATTTGTTTTAGGCATAAAGTTAGACAGGTTATATATATAATGTAAAGGAGATTTTGGGGTGGGGATTTGAGACAGGGTTTCCCTGTGTAGCCCTGTCTGTCCTGGATTCAATTTATAGACCAGGTTGGCCTCAAGCTCACAGAAACCCGCCTGCCTCTGCTAGGAGTAAAGGCGCGCGCCAGCACACCCTAGAGGGCTCCGTCTGCACCATGTGCACTCCTCCAGACCCTGCCTCCTTGCCCGATTACTAGAAATAGATCTATAACTCTACGTAAATAATGTGACTTTTTTTTTAAAGAGACATTTTGGTGGTGAAGTTCCAGAATTAACAAGTAAATAAATGGAATAACACCTTTTTTGTAGTAGTAGTTGTTGAATAGCTGAAACATTCTGCACCTTGGTTTCTGTTATGTTATTGTTAATAGCAAAATTGATCATGTAAAAGCCTGAAAAGTTTGAAGGCTTTCAGTGGTATAAGTTGTGTTTTCTGTTCCATTCACTCCACTTCACATCCTCTTAAGACCTTTTGTTTGGAGATAAAATTATAGAGGAAACTAGCACCTTTAAAAGACAATAGCTGAGTGAGGCAGTATAGTCTTTAATCCAGCACTCAAGATACAGAGGCAGATGGATCTCTATGAATGAATCTCTGTACATAGCAAGTTCTAGACCAGCCATGGTTATGTAGTGAGCATCTTTATAAATAAATAAATAAATAAATAAATAAATAAATAAATAAATAATATGGGGGGAGGGTGGGACAAAAACAATAGTCTCCATGAAATGTGAGGGGTAATAGGTACACAGTAGCAGAGCATTACAATGTCTGTATGAAATTGGAGAAACAACCTGGAATAAGATGAAGCAGGGTGTTCCTTAAAACTTAGATTTGCATGATGAGGGGCTCCTAAGTCGTTTGCTGGAAGGAAAGCTCTCCCACGCTGCCTTCTGCTGTTACTCATGAGTTCTTTCTGCTCACTTGTCTGCAATTTACAAGGCAGTCAGTTACAGTGGCTGTTGAGCATCTCTTTGTCAGGATAATCAGGAGGTCCTTGCAGTGACTTTGGTACCAATCACTATTACAGTTTTAATTTGTTATGAAATTAGATGTCAGATTGTTGGGTGGGTTTTGTTGTTGTTGTTGTTGCTTTCGTGTTGGTTTTTTTAAAGATGGTGTGTCTTTATTAGTACCTCAGTGGTAGCCTTAGAAAGGGCTACTTTTAGTAATCTCAGAACATGAACGTGGGTACCCACGTGGGCATCATTGTCCTTCTAATAGGAAGATAATGGTCCATGTGTTGATTGTCATTATGAAATTTCTGTTTGTCATTGGATAGCCTTGTCTTAAGCAGATCTGAAGAGGATTAAAAACAAAACCCAGTGGCTGGAGAGAGTCAGTGGCTAAAAGCACTTGTTCTTACAGAGGACCCACGTGGTGCCTCACAACCACCTGTAACTCCAGTTCTAGGGGGTCCAGTGCCCTCTTCTCACCTCCTCAGCACCAAGCACAGACACGGACACAGGATATGTAGGCAAAACACTCACACATAAAATAAGTCTAAATAAGGGAGTGTGATGGCTCATGTCTTTAATCCCAGTACTTGAGAGGCACTGGCAAGGGGATCTCTGAGTTTGAGGCCAGCCTAGTTTATAGAATGAATTACAGGACAGCCAGGGCTACACAGAAAAACCCTTCCAGATGGAAGAGTTTGTCTTTCTATCACAATCATAAAGTACAGGGGAAAGAATTAATACTTGAATAAGATAGAGGAATGGCCTATAAACCTACTTAGTTGGAGTGAAGTTTCAGAGCAAATGGAAAACACAGTTGAAAATATACTTAATGTGTCAAGTAAAGGTAAATAATTTTTAAAACTAAATCATTGGGTTGGAAAACATATTGTGGGTGGCCTGTGAAATCTAGGAAGAGCTCACTGAGTATGGGAATGTTCTCAACAAATATCTTTGGGAACGGTAAGTGTAGTAATAGAATGTAGATGAGAACAGAACCTGCAGCTGTCTTTATTAGCTGAAAACACTGCCTGCTTCTTGTGGCCCGAAACAGCAGAAGTGGATAGCTATTCCATTGCATTGCAACTGCTTAAGTGGGTGTATCAGTTACTTCTCTGTTGTTGCGATAAAAACATCACAAGCCAGGGCAGTTTACACAAAGAATTTATATGAGGTTATAGTCGCAGAGGGTTAAAGTCCACAATGGCAGGGTGGAGACAGCAGGCTGTCATGATGCCTGGAGCAGGATGCTGAGAGCTCACTTCTTGAACGGAAAGCCACGCTGAGAGCAAACTGCATGTAGGGCAAGGTCTTAAGCTCTCAGAGCCCACCTCAAGTGACGTACTTCTTCTATGAAGGAAGGCCTCAACTCCTAGCCCTCTCCGGAAAACACTAGCAGCTAGTGACCAAATGCTCAAATGCGTGAGTCTGTGGGGGAACAGTGTCATGCAAAGCACTACCATAGTAGGTAGTATGAAAACCATACTATCAAGTCAAAAGGTTAAAAATCAAGTTCACTTACCATTCACCAAGAAAAAAATCAGATTATTTTGGTTTCAAGATTGTTTTCTTCCTCTAAAAATAGCCACTTTATTTCAAAATACTATTTTGATAGTATCAGCTCTCTTATGTAAGAATAATCTTAAAACAAGAGTTCTGTCATTTGAGCTAAATTATCCTTTATTGTGGAGGCTGTTCTTTATATTGTAGGATCTCTGCTCATTACATTAACAAATGTCTGAAGACATTTTTAGATGTCCCCTGGAGGCAGAATCAGCCCTCAAGGTTAAGAACTGTTGCCCTAATAAATTGTATCATGTCATATTGGTGAGAAGTGTCTAGTGCTATATTACAGTACAGCCTCCATGCCCCGTACCTGCAATGTCTGGGCTGAGAAGTGCTTTAGAGTTCGAATGTTTGGAGGGCCTTGGGATAATTTTAATGAAATATCTCAGGGTGAGGCCCAAGTCTATAAAATTTCATGTTTCTATACACCTTATAAATAATACCCCAAAGACAGTTTTATAAAATATCTTAAAAATTTGTTCATGAAATGATGTTTTATGGCACAAAAATTTCTCACTTTCCCCCTTAGGTCATAGTAAAAAAAAAAAAAAAAAGTTTTGGGTGTGGGAGCATTTTTTAGGCTTTTTGCTATTGCCAAGTGATTTTGTGGTTTCTAACCATTTTAGAGTAGAGTCTACTTAGGAACACTTACTCTAATCTTCATTTTCTTCAGGAAGAAAATATCTGAGCTGTTTCTGATACTGACCTTAGTTTTCTCAGCAGAGTATGGTATGCTGATTTCCTTCACTTCCTATTCTGGCATATATTTAAATTATTGGTGCATTTTCTTTGGACACTTCAAATATCTAATCAGAATAAACTGTTGTTAAGGCTAAATATTTAAGTATGCTTTATATATATATGTGTGTGTGTGTGTATCTTTAGATTTCTTCCCTATTATATGGCTCATGATTTTCACAAAGTAAATATTTTAATTTTATAATTCAGGAAGCTAATTTTAGAACACAAGTACTCCAACTTAGAAAAGTCCCTGAGAGAACAGAGGTTAGCTTCTGTGCTAATAAAACTTGCTTGGGTATGCTAGTATACTTTTCATGTCTTCTTACAAATAGTATTTTTACAGAAATTTTATTAACAGTAAGAGGGATACTAATTTTAAAAACAACCTTGGATGATAAGCCATTGAAAGTGGTAATAGTGGTACATAGACGCAGTATTTAGGACTCAAAGGAGATAGAGCATTTGTTAAAGGTTATGACATTTTGTCCAGAAACCAACTGCTGTTACTTCTACAGGTAAGAGCCTGTTTTAGCCACTAAAATCCAAGATTCTCTGGAAGAATCAGTGTATATTACACATGTGCAGTATATATGAAGATATTTTTATGTGTATATATATGCATATGGTTGTGATCATTTTCTGTGAACTAAAAATTTCTGGTCTGGGACTGATGAGATAGCTTTGCAGGTAAGGGCACTTACTGCCAAACCTGATGACCTCAATTTAATCCCTGGGCCTACATGGCAGGCGAGAACAAACGCTCACGTGTGACCTGACATCCACACTGTGGCATGGATGGGTCCCACTTCTGGTCCTAGTAACTATTCTCTAATACTGTCGCAGTTGAAAAATTGTGCTAGTTCAGTATATAAAGATTGTCTTTGCTGCCGTGACACTGCAGAGATGGTGTAGTTAGAGACTGCAGTGCTTTCTCCCGCTTCAAGTATAAAAGCAGTACCTTCCCTGGTGCTGCCTTCTACGGATGGCTCACCGGAGCTTCCTCAGCAGTACAAACACCTAGACTCAAGAGATTCATTCCCACCTTAGCTTTAAGGCACTTCAGGAATATCAGCCATGTTTCTCTCAGACTCATGCCGTGCTGGACGGGCACTGAAGCGAGCTGTGAAATGCAGTGCGTACATCCAGTGCCGTGGCTAAAAGTTTGGGATTCACTCCTTTCAGTGTTTTCCCTGAGTCACCCTGCTTGTGTTGCTGGGTGTGTTTGTGGTTCTTTGTATCCTTTTGTGTCCTTCCCACATTACTTTCATTATATATTATATATTTTACCATGAAACTTAATGGCCTTTAGTGACATAAACTGTTCTGCTCTAACTTTGTTAGTTTGCTTATACTGCTACTCATTTAAACTCATAGCTGTAACTATAAATATTTTTATATCCTTTAGTCAATAGGCCAAATATAATAATAGATAATGTCCTGTGTTCAATCTAAAAGTTCATAAGGGACTGCATACTATATATATGTGCTAATGATATTTTTGCTTGAGTTGTGATTTTTAAGTCTAGTCTTGGGCTTAATTACATTTTATGTTTTATAGTATATAAAGATTAGGAAAGGATAGCAGGCTGTAAAAAATGGTTACTGTATTGAAATATTTCCTTGCATCTTTTGCATTGTTGTTAGGCAGCTGAGTTTATGTTTAAGAGCTCCTCCCACCTTGGGCCTGTGCCTCTTTGGACAGGTTGTCATCACACTAGGTCTCAGAGACCTCATCATAAAATGGGTTGTGATAGCTGTTTCATAGGCTTATGAAGATTTATGAAACTGATATTCTCTATTACATTTACTTATTGTGGGGGTCGGTCGGGAGGGTGGAGCACATGCCACAGCATCTGAGTAGAGGGCAGGACAACCTGTGGAAGTTGGTTCTCTCCCTCTACCATGTGGTTCAGAAAAATAAACTGAGGTCATCAAGGCTCCATGGACAGTATGTGCAGTATACTAAAACAGTGTGATGTTTGGTAATGTAAAATAGTAACAGCAGTTACTGTTGCTACATTGAATAAGAAAGTTTGCTAACTCATGTAAAGCAATGTATCAAATGGTTTAGAATTAATTGTGCTAAGGTGTAGGTAAAACTAAAAATACTTTTTAATAAGTTTTCTGTGGGTGCATGGGATGTGGGTGCCAACACCCCATCTGTGCTTTTGTGTTGCTGTGAGTGTAGGGCTCAGAGGTAGTTGTTTGGTGTCTACCTCATCACTCTCCACCTCATGGATTGAAGTAGAGTCTCTCATTTGAACCCAGAGCTTGGTGATTCCACTGGTCTAGTTAGCAGCCTGTGCAGGGATCCTGGTCTCCTCCCACGTGGGTGGCTTGCAGCCAGGCTGCCTCGCCCATGCAGCATTTACAAGGCTACTGAAGAGCTGAACTGTGATCCCTCACCATTGCCCAGCAGGAGTTCTACCCCCCTGAGCTGCCTCCCTAGCCTTAATCAACGTTTTTAAACTATGAAATTATTTTTTTAAGTCTCGGAATGACTACTTTGATCTTACTTGACTATCTCGGTTATACATTTAATTTAAACACTTCTGTTTGGTTTTGTTTTAAATTTAGGGCTAAAACCAAATGCACATATTTGAATATAAAGTATTCATAAGAGATTGTGTATTGAACTTTGAAGACAAAGCTTCCATTCTTTTCCTTTTAACTTCTTGACTAGATAGAAAACCATTATTTTGAGGTATATAAAAAAAGATATTTTTCTTGGCCTGTAAGAAAAAATTTCCATAGCAGTGTCAAATATATTTCAATGTGCTTTACTAGTTTTTTTGCTTTTATATTAAATACAGTTAAATCTTTATTGCCCTTAGCTTTGGTAGCCCATTTTTAGTTGTCTACAGCATAAGAAATGATTACTATAGTTATACATTCAATCAGCTATGGTTTTCTTTCCATTATCTAACAATATGCCCATTATATGTGTATGAACAGAAGAGTCAGATAATCCAAAATGTGTGGCACATGCCCTTAATCCCAACACTTGGGAGGAAAAGTCATGTGGATCTCTGAGTTCGAGGACAGCTGGGGCTACACAGAGAAACCCTGTCTATAAATAAATAAATAAGTAAATAAATAAATAAAGTAGGTGGTACTTTCTGAATGACATGTAAGGTAACCTCATGTGTGTATGTACATCTGTTCATGAATGAAAACATAATAAAGTAGTTGTTTCATAGACAAATTAGGGTGTGACACAACCCAAAATGTGACTCCTACCATTTATATTTTTAGTTATATTTCTAATAGTTCTCTCTACATTTAACCATATGACTATTGTGTTTAAAGGTGTTTCTTTGTAATAATTGTTCATGACAAAATTTATTTCCAATAAATTTGATTGAGATATAATTTACATGGTTTAAAACTTAACTGTCTAAATGAACTGCTTTTCATTGTTCATTGCTTTTCCGTGTACTTACAGAGATATACAGCAGCTACTGTAATATAGTTTCAGGCTATTTCCCATACTTCCAAATGAAATTTGGTGCTCATAAGAAGTAGCTATTTTTTTCTTTTTTGGGGGGGGGTTGAGACAAGGTTTCTCTGTGTAGCCTTGGCTGTCCTGGACTCACTTTGTAGACCAGGCTGGTCTCAAACTCACAGCAATCCGCCCGCCTCGGCCTCCCGAGTGCTGGGATTACAGGTGTGCACCACCACGCCCGGCTAAGTAGCTATTTTCTACTTCCATTGTCTACCACTCTCCCATCCCTGGGTAACCACTACTATACTTTGTTTTTCATAGATTTTCTGTTCCAGACTTCCCATGTAAGGAAGTCATACAGAATGTGGTGTTGTGTGGCTGGCTTCTTTCACATAGCATAATGATTTGAGTTGTATCTATATTATATCACTTTTATTCCCCTAATACATTTTCACATTGTCTTTCTGAGTTAAAACTACTAACTCATAATATGCAAACAGAAGTAGAATGAGTAGAGGATGTTCAGTTGGTATGGGGCCTGGGGTGGGGTGTCCTTCTGGGTACCGTGTGCTGTGTGTAGATAGCTATAACCATGTTTCATTAAGACATCTTACTGCCCAATATTACTGCACCAGCGATGTTGAAGGAGGAGGGGAGAGTGAGGCAAAAGAATTGAGTTGGGATTGTTTCAGACAAGGGTAATATAGCAGTCCACACAAGTAACCTAAGAGCAGACACCTTAGGTTTTCTAGGAATAGAAACTGGTCTTACATGGCTGAATTTAGATTTGGGTTGTGGAGGAACACGAGAAGTGTGCTGAAGGGCACAGTGTAATAGGTAGATCACCAGTCACTTCGCAAGGACACCATTCTTAGACGGAAGTATCTTAGAGGCAGGAGAAAACTGGCACATGAGCTTAGCCGGGGAGTGAGTATTAAGCCAGATTTGTATTTTAAAAAGCTGTTTGGCTCTGCAGCCATCATTATTTTGCCTGTAACTGATTGGTGTGTCCATTTAATACAAGAAAACAGGAAAGGCCAGATAAAACCTTCGTAACACTGAAACCAGGGGTGAATTAGGTAAACAGAGTACAGAAGATGGAAAAGAAATAAGCATCAGTGGTCTAGAAATGTCAATAGCATCATTGGAGTTCATATTCTGCTTCAAAGCAAGAATGGTAGGACAGTGATTGGAAAAGGAGCAAGAATATAAGGCTCGCCTTCTGTACCCAGGCAAGACCTCAAGTGTAGGGCTTACAACACCAACCCAGCCACAAAACCTTCAGCCTGCAGAGTGACACTCTGAACAAACGAACTAAAAGACAAAGTATTCAGGAGCCCTTATCAACAACTACTTCCGTCTGCCTGGTCGGGGTAGCCAGTGTGACAGCACAGCTCAGGTCTTCCTGTTCTACCACTTCTACCTGTCAGAGGCATTCTCAGCGATTGGCCTGTGGCGAAAAGGAGTCATGGGTCCACAGGCCCCATCCATCTGTTGTTTGTGTTTGGTTTTCTGTGCAGTGGCCTGGAACTTGCCAAATAGGCTATGGTGTCTGCCCGGTGGGCCCTAAATAGGCTATGGTGTCTACCCAGTGGGCCCCAAATAGGCTATGGTGTCTGCCCAGTGGGCCCCAAATAGGCTATGGTGTCTACCCAGTGGGCCCCAAATAGGCTATGATGTCTGCCCAGTGGGCCCCAAATAGGCTATGGTGTCTGCCCAGTGGGCCCCAAATAGGCTATGGTGTCTGCCCAGTGGGCCCCAAATAGGCTATGGTGTCTACCCAGTGGGCCCCAAATAGGCTATGGTGTCTGCCCAGTGGGCCCCAAATAGGCTATGGTGTCTGCCCAGTGGGCCCCAAATAGGCTATGGTGTCTGCCCAGTGGGCCCCAAATAGGCTATGGTGTCTGCCCAGTGGGCCCCAAATAGGCTATGGTGTCTACCCAGTGGGCCCCAAATAGGCTATGGTGTCTACCCAGTGGGCCCTAAATAGGCTATGGTGTCTACCCAGTGGGCTCCAAGGACTCACCTGTCTTTGTCTCCCCCACTGCTGAAGCGTGTGCTAGCATGTCTATGTTTTTTGGGGGGTTTTTTGTTTTGTTTTGTTTTTTTACCTCAGGTTTTGGCACTAAAACTTAGCTCCCCAGGCTTGTAAGGCAAGCTGTCTCCCCACCCCCCACTTTTTATTAAAAGATGATTTTCAAGTTGTGCCTAAATTTTTCCAGCCTGTTCCCACACTAAATTTTGATTTTCATCTCCTCTGCTGTAGCTACACCTGTGGATACAGACTGTATATTGGCAAATTCAGTTTTGGTGATTTCTTGATGGTTTGAAAGTCCATTGCTTGGGAAGAAATTCCGTCATACATAAATTTATATTTATAATACACTGAGTATTTCCTTGTTTTCAAATGCTTGGCTCTACTTTTTTGACAGTTTTTTGAAGAACTAAGTTGGGGAGCAATTCTACAAATTGAGTACAATTGTAAATAAACCCTAGAACATTTTGTTATTTGTTGTCACCTTAATTCAGTTGTTCTGTTGTTGGTATGATGAATTCTCTCTGTTGAGACTCTGGGCATGTGAGTGTTGCCTGAGATGAAGCACTCATCCTGTGTAAGTGTGTACCGTAGAACCAGATTGGAGTGTGTGCTCAGCATCTAGCCAGGTCCTGACCTGCTTGAGCAAAATGGAGCTCTGGCTCACACTATCTCCTTAAAATCAGCGTGGAAGAACAGCCCCCATGGGTGCCACGGAGCCTTTTTGGGAGTGAGGCTCAGTGCCTCATTGGACATCTGTGACTTGACTTTAAAGGATAATGTGGTGTCTGGTTAGGGCTTCAATTGCTGTGAGAAAACATGAACAAAATCAACTTGGGATGGAAAGGCTTTACTTCATCCTACACTATGTAGCCCATCATCCAAGGAAGGTAGGGCAAGAACTCAAAGGCAGAAACTGATACAGAGGCCATGAAGGAGTGCTGCTTACTGTTGCTCAACCAATTTTAAGAATACCATTCAGGACTCTAGGCTCAGTGTTAAGAAAATGATTCACAGGTTTGCCTTCGGGCCAACCTGCGGGGGGCGTTTTCTCTATTGAGGTTCTGTCTTCCCAGTAGACACTAGTGTATATCAAGTTGTTTTAAAACAAACACATGAACAAACAAACAAACTAGCTAACACTTGAAGCTAATATCAGTTTTTTGGCAAGTGAAACCTGTCTGGCACATCTCAATTTATCTTAGGTTGCTTTGCTCATGGAATTAACTAGAAATCCTTAGCTGCCTAAGTCCTGCTCTAACTTTTTTCATCCTTGATAAAGTCATGTATTATGTAAGAAATTCAAAAGTATAATTTTAAAAAAATGTTTTAATAGACAAAAGTCATTGCTTTTAAGAAGCCAACGTGCTTCTAAGAAATGAACAAATGAAATATATGTATTTCATATATTACACATTTTTTTTGAGACAGGGTCTCACTGTGTAGCCCTGTTTGGCTGGCTTGGAGCTTACTTTGTAGACCATGTTGGACTTGAATTTACAGAGAGATCCACGTGCTTCTGCCTTCCAAGTGCTGGGATTATACTAAGCATGTGCCATCATGTCCTGCTGGATTTTTTTCCCCTTAATTTTTTTTTAGCTTGGTCTTCCTAAGAGTAGATCCAGACGTGTGAGACACCCGGCTTATTTATCCTCTGGAAGGTCTACAAGTATTTTGAAACTTCAACTAAAGGTGCCCTAGCCAAAGAGTAGCTGTGTGTCAGTGCCCTAGAGTCTTCTTTGCAGTGGTGTTGGGGACTGAGAGCAGGAGGCTGAGTGTTAGTGGTGGTTTGAGTGTGGCGATTCAGTCCTTCATCTCCCTGGGCTTGGAAAAGGTATTCCATGTCTACCGTATGCTACAGAAAGCAAGGAAAGGTAGTTTATGAGGGAAGGAGGGCAGCTAGGGGATGGACTGCCAGGGTTATATAGTGCCGTTGTTCTGAGGAAACAGGACCGATGTGGATGTAGATTAGCTGTGAGCAGGGCGGTGGTATTGCTGTATTTTAATGAAACTGAAACTTTTCAAATTTCTAAAGTATTTTTAAATTAAAATATAATTTGTAATGCTCTAAAATTTACCCATGCTTATGTAGTTTATCTACCATAAAATTCTCACTGAATTTTTCAGTGAGTATAATGTATTCATAATCATGAAACCTTTGCCATGGCTGAGTACCATCTAAAGGAAAAGAGCCTAACACCCACCTCTAGCCATAGACAAGCACCTGGATACTTCCTGCTAATGAGATATTACAGAGTATCAGTGTGATGTACGTGTTTGGCTTCTTTACTGAGAATATGGTTTTTTGATGCCTGTTCGTGTTCCTTGGACTTTTTAGCATGAGTTTTGTAGCCAGCAACAGACAGTTTATATACTAAGATAATGTGAGATGTGTGGGTAAGTTATATGAAACCAGTCAATATAGGAAAAAGGTACGTATTAAAAGCGGTGAAAATGGAGCTAAAGAGATGGCTCTGTGGTTAAGAGCACCTGGCATTTTTGTAGAGGGTGCACATTTGGTTCCCAGCACCTTCATGATGTCTCACAGCTGGAACTCCAGTTTCAGGGTCTGATGCCCTCTCTGGGCTCTGACACCACCAGGCATGCACATACATACCTACAGGCACATACCCAGATACCCTCAGCCAGGCAAGGTGGTGCACAAACACTGTTAATTCCAGGCAGAAGTAGGTCGATATCTGTGAGTTTAAGGCCAGTATTGCCTACCTAGTAAGTTCCAGGCCACCTAGGACTACAGAGTAAAGCCCTGCCTAAGGAAACAGTTGTGTGATGTCATAAAAATGGTTGTATTGATGTTAGTTATTCATCTGCAGAGGGTCAGCTAGCTGTATGCGATAGTTATCATGATATTTAAAGCGGAGAAGCCAAGGTGGAGCTTTGTTGCAGACACTTGCAGTATTTAAGTTGTAAAGCTTTCTTTTTACCTTGTTAAGCTTGAACTACAACTGTCATTTACCCTAAACGGTCCCGATTATCTTTGTCAAAGCTAAGTGGTAGAGCCAGACAGGTAGAATAAATAAAAGAGGGGCATGGAAATGTTTGCATTGCTCATGAAAGTAGTTTGTCTTAATTGTAGAAAGTGTTTCCTTAAATATTTTACCAGAATATCACTTCATGCCATTGGCCTTGATTACAGTAAAATGTGAGAGTATCAGCTGCTTCTTGAGGCATCTGTGTAAATATATCAAAGCAAAATGTGTTTCCTTCATAAGTTCCAATTAATTAATGCAAAAAGCAATTCTTGTTTAAAAAATCAAATATCTACTTTTTCAGAAGGAAATACATCTGGAATGATTATTAAACAGTACACCTGGACTAATCTGAGGAAAAACTATATTGTAGAAGTTTAAATATACCTTCCCCTGCTCTTCATTGTTTCCCTTTTATTTGCCTCTTCAGGAGCTTTCAAACAACTGTCCCTTTCTTCTTTTCTAAAACCAAATTAATTTGTACATGGCTTGACTTGAAATGCAGTCTTCCGGGACATAGGAATGCTGAGAAGATGCAGTGCCCACGAGGTGCTTGTGTTTGGTAGAAAGGCGAGTGGGAGGTGGAGCCCTCTTGCTTCCTTGTCTAGACTGAATGACATGGCTACAGTAGGAAGTTTTCAAAGTCCTGTTGTTGTTTAAAAACAACAAAAAACAGTTGTTTCTTTGTAGCTCTAATACAGGAGAAAACTAGAATTCATTTGAGAATTCCTCCTTTGGGTTCATTTTGTGGTTGAGATTTGGGGGTTCTGCTACTTGCAGTATCATTTTCTAGCATAGTCAGTACTTATGACTAAATATACCCAATCACTTACCTCCCTCTCTTTAAACTTATAAAAACCCTACTTTATTGTCCTGTGTTCAGTAACGAATGGTGCCCTTTTGTGTTTATTTTTTGTTTTGTTTTCTCCTAGGTTGTACTCATCACCAAAGAAAAAACTCACACCAATGCAGAAATCTGTTAGTCCATTAGTTTGGTGCAGGCAAGTTTTGGATTACCCAAGTCCTGATGTGGAGTGTGCTAAAAAGTCCCTTATCCACAAACTTGATCAAACTATGTCAGGTATGTCTATAATTTTAATTGCGAATCCATCCGTTTTCTTTGGCCTGAAAGCGTATACATTGAACATGCATGTTTACGTGGCAGTCCTTGCTTGAGTCTCACTGTGTGCCATCATGAAGGCTGCGTTCATGGAGTAATCTCTTGCTAGTTCCTTATATCCATGAGTTATGAAATAGTGACCTAAAACATTTCCTGAAATGAAAAATGTTTGCTCATGTCATCTAAAATTACCCCATGCACCACACTTTGGTAAATGGATCTGCTGGAAAATACATGTGGAGACCCAAGAGGCATCGCCTCCTCACTCAAGAACGCGGTTGCTCCCTGACTCTTCTCGTTATTTAGGTCCCATGAGCTCAGGTCCTTCATCAGAATGAGGAAATGATAGTGTATAGGAAAGAGCCTAGCATGGCCTCTGGCTCAAAGAAGGTGCCTGTTACGCACATCTCTTTCTTTCTTTCTTTTTAATTAATTAAACATTTTTAACGTTTTACATATACATTTATATTGCTACACATCTCACTCTTCTTCTCAACTTTGTCTTTTTTTTTCTAATATCTTTTTTTTATTAATTTATTCTTACTACATCTCAATGGTTATCCCATCCCTTGTATCCTCCCATTCCTCCCTCCCTCCCATTTTCCCCTTACTCCCCTCCCCTATGACTGTTCCTGAGGGGGACCTCCTCCCCCTGTATATGCTCATAGGGTATCAAGTCTCTTCTTGGTATTTTCTTTTTTTTTCCTTAACATTTTAAATTGCTTTTATACTCTTGTTTAACATCATTCATAAAGCTTAAAAAATGTGTTTATGGCTATTTGTGCCATTTAACATAACATGCCAGTGTGGGGAGAAATATAGGAAAAATACTATCTTTGCATTTCTCAGTCTCTTTTTAAAAATTCATTGCTTATGAAATATAAATTATGAAGTATGATGAGTAATTTTCAGTAGGCTTCCCTTTTTAGTATGTATGTATGTGATGTTCATGAGGGTGTATGCACATTATGTGTGTGATGCATGTATGTGTGTATGTGCATGTAGAACAAAGGTTGATATTGAGTGTTGGCTTAGTTAGGATAGCTATTGCTGTGGAAAAACACCATGACCAAACGCAACTTGGGGAGCAAAGAGTCTATTTCAGCTTACAGTTCCCCATCACCGAAGGAAGACAGGGCAGGAACCTGGAGGCAGGAGGTGATGCAGAGGCCATGGAGGAGTACTGGTTGCTGACTTGCTCAGCCTTCGTTCTTTTTTTTTTTTTTTTAAAGATTTATTTATTACATATACAGTGTTCTGCTTGTATGTACACCTGCACACCAGATCTCATGATAGATGGTTGTGAGCCACCATGTGGTTGCTGGGAATTGAACTCCTCTGGAAGAGCAGACAGTGCTCTTAACCGCTGAGCCATCTCTCCAGCCCTTAGCCTTCATTCTTACAGCACCTAGGAGAGCCAGCCCAAGGGTAGCATCTTCCACAGTGAGCTGGCCCCACCTCCCACATCATTCATCAATCCAAGAAAATGTACTACAAGCCATTCTGATGGGCACCTTCTCAGAGGGACTTGCTCATTCCAGATGACCCCAGCCTGTGTGGAGTTGTCTTTCTCAATGGCTCTCTTTCAACTTTATATGGTTTTGTTTTGTTTTGTCTTTGTTGTTGTTGTTTGTTTTATTTTGTTTTGTTTTACAAGACAGGGTTTCTCTGTGTAGCCTTGGCTGTCCTGGACTCCCTTTGTAGACCAGGCTGGCCTCGAACTCACAGCAATCGCCTGCCTCTTGCCTCCTGAGTGCTGGGATTAAAGGCATGCACCACCATGCCCAGCTCCACTTTATACTTTAGAAACAGGGTTTCTCACTGAAACTTAGGACTCACTGACGCAACTAGGTTGGCTGGCCATGGAGCTGAGCTCCAAGGAGCTACCTTTCCCCATCTGCTCCAGCACTAGGTTTGCAAAGTGTACTGCTGTCCTCAGGTTTTTATGTGAGTGCTGGGGACCTGGCCTCAGGTTCTCATTCTTGTAGACACTTAGGAGTTTTAAAGAAATAATTTATGTGAATGACTTTTGCCTGTATGTATGTTTGTGCATGTTTAGGGTCCACAGAAGCCAGAAAAGGGTCAAATCTGCAAGAGCAGCAAGTGCTTTTCTTAACCACTGGGCCATCCCTGCAGCCCGCAGCTCACTTGTTTTTAGACTTCATCTTTTGCTTTACAGCTGTGGTTTAAAAGTTTTCCTTTTGCTTTGTTATAGACACATGGTTTTTGTTTAGAGTTCATGCTGAAAGTGGTTGAGAAAGCAGAGGAAAGACTGGGTAAACAGTTAAGCTGGCTTGCTATAAGTAGTGGTTACTATGTGCAGATAACTTACAGGAAGTAATTACAGAGCTGCTCAATGAATCTGAGTCTTTTCATCTTTAAGAAGCCCCTTTCAAAAAAATAAAGCCTTTTATATGAATTTCAAAAAGGTTTTGTCTCACTATGAATTCTCTTTAGCATGATACTGTGGAACTTGATTTCTATTATGTTCGGGCTGTCATTGAGTGAAATAGATTGTTATAAATCTGTAGACCATGTGAAATAACTAAATTTTAGTCAGATGGCATTATTAGACATTCATTAAGGGTGTTTGTAGGAGGCTAGAGTGAACATCAGTCGGTGGGAAGAACATGTTCTGTAGTAGGCATGAGGACTTGAATGAAAATTCCCGGTACCCTGTACAAAGCGCAGTGAATGCTGCATGTGCCCACAGTCAGCTGTGAGCTGGAGATAGGGTTTCTAGGGATGGTTGGCTGCCAGCATATCTTCAGGTTCAGGGAGAGACCCCCTATTGAGGGAGTGAGGCAAAAAGTGATAGATACCCCTTGTCCTTGTTAACCCTTTACACATGTGCGTGCACACACATACACGTGTACATGGGGGAGGGGGGTACCCCAGACAGCTGTAGACTATATATAAATGCGTGGGCACGACTGTGTTTGAGCACACTTGATTTTCAAACAGGGAGTGGCCTACATTTGACTTATAGGCTATGGTTCTCCAGTTCTTGGTTTAAAAAAGAGTGGGAACATTTGCCAGTTGCTAACTGCCAGCCTAGATTTGTGGGGTGCAGCTAAAGCTGCAGTACCTCAAAATACCCATTTTGAATGAAAGAGTCTTTATTATAACGAGTATTAAAGACTGTAAGAGAGCTGGGAGGTGAGTGGCATTTGTCTGCAATTCTAATATAGGCTGAGGTAGGAAGATTGAGTTCAAAGTCATCCTGGATTATATATCAAGTTCTAAATAAGCCTGGAAACATGACTGGGGCAGTGAGGGAATGAAGAAAGGACAGTCACACAGACCCATGACAGAAAAGCTGGGGGGTCAGGTGGCTGTGCGCAGTCTGGTGGAACCAAACCAACTGTGTCACACCCTGGAACCTTAGTGTTTCTTATGGACAGCACAGGAGGGGAGGTCTCTGCAGGTGAGCTGTCTGGGGATGTAAACACCAGGGAGAAGGTAGATAGCTACAGCTACTAATTTGTGTGCACTGGCCAATCATTCATAAGGAGTCACACTTAAATACGTTGTCAACATTCACACAGCACATGAAAGGCTTTGCTATCCCCGTGGGTCTGAGGCATTGGTCATTGACCTAATCTTGCCTATGTCAAACAATACACATTCACTCAAGATTTCATTCACCTTTACGCGTTGACTCAGTCCTCAACTCCCACAAGGAGATAAACAAACAAACAAAAATGGGGCGGGGACTAAAAAAAAGAAATTGCAGGGGCGGGAGATGGCTCAGTGGTTAAGAGCACTGGCTGCTTTTTCCGGAGGATCTGGGTTCAATTTGCATCACCCACATGACACTTTGCAACTATCTGTAACTCAGGATTTGAGTCCCTTCAACCTCTAAGGCACCAGGCACACACTGACATACATGCAGACAAAATACCTATAGACATAATTTTTTTAATTGTAGAAGTCTGTAAGACAGTTATTCTTAACCAGAATTGCATGCTATTGAGTACTGCATCTGTTCAACAATGTTTAAATAATAGCTTTATGCACAGAACAGGCAATTACATTTGTAAATATGTAGTTGTACCATATGTTTAAATATATATGTAAATTTTTTTTAGGCAGGATCTCACTGTGTAGCTCTTGCTACTTAAAGCTTATTTTGTAGATCAGTTTGGCCTTGAACTCAGAGGTTCACCTGCCTCTGCTTCATAAGTGTTGGAATCAAAGTTGTGTGTTACCATGCCCAGGCACTTTTAAATTTTTAGCGACAAAAAAAAAAAAAAAACTGATGCAATTTTGAACTTTGTAATATCGAATACTCCTGTTTTCAAGATTTTAAAAATGTAATTTTTGATATGGCAAAACTTAGCTAGTAATTAGAGAGATTAGTGTCATCTTGCTGTAGGTGTTTACCTTTCCAGCGCTGGGGTTACAGGCAGGCCAACACACTGGCCCACATTTACAGGGGTCCAAACTCCAGGCCTCACGCTGGCCCAGCAAGCACTGAACTACTGAGCCATCGTCTTCCCAGCTGCTTCTCCTTTAAGTTTTTAATGGAGACTTAATTGTAAAACCTAATTGGAGCATGGGCAACTATGGCAAAAAGAGCATGAGAAACTCATTAGGGAGCCAGCAAGACCCCTTCTGAAACCCCGTCTTGGTTTGATTTGGTTTTTTGTTTGTTTGTTTGTTTGTTTTTTGAGACAGGGTTTCTCTTGTAGTACTTGCTGTCCTGGACTCGCTTTGTAGACCAGGCTGGCCTCAAACTCAGAGCTCTGCCTGCCTCTGCCTCCCAAGTGCTGGGATTAAAGGCTTGTGCCACCACCCCTTGTAGCATAGGGGTCTTTTAAAAAATATTATTCATACAGTATTCTGCCCCCAAGTGAGCCTGCATACCAGAAGAAAGCACCAGATCTCATTATAGGTGGTTGTGAGCCACCATGTGGCTGCTGGGAATTGAACTTATTAGAACCTTTGGAAGAACAGACAATGCTCTTAAGTCTGAGCCATCACTCCAGCCCTGAAATAGGGTCTTAATCTGTCAGATAAGATAGGTTTAAAAAAAAATTTTTTTTTTCTTTGTAGTGAGCTCCAAGACAGAAAGGGCAGGGAATGTTAGTTTCTAGACTGACCTGGAGGAAGAGAAATTCTGATTTCTATCACTTGAGCTGGGAGGGGCTGATAAGGTAAGAACTGTGTATAAAGACAGAATATATTTAACTTCATGGGAGCAGTTATGAGTAATAAAAGAGAAAACTGAGATGTGAAGAGATAGGAGAGAGCATCAGCAGTGATTTATAGGTTTTCCACTTGTGTGGCAGGACAAATGTTTCCATTCATCTCAGCTACTCTGTTGCTGTGAAGAGGCGCCTTGATTAAGGCAACTTATAAAAGAAGGTGTTTCCCTGGGAGCTTGCTGACGTCTTCAGAGGGTTAGTCCCTGACCATCACGGTGAGGACATGGCCCTGGAACAGTAGTTGAAACCTTACAAAATCTTGTCTGAAAGTTCAAGGCAGAAAGAGAGGGAACTGGAATGGTTTGGACTCTGGAACCCTCACAGCCCACCTCCAATGACACACGTCCCCCAACAAGGCCGTGCATCCTGACCCTTCCCAAACAGTTCCACTGACTGGGGACCACGTATTCAAACATAGGAGTATGTATAGGCCATTATTTTCAAGCCACCACACCAGGCTAAAGACAGAGACCTCCCTAAGTCCCCTAGGAGAAATTGATGTGAGCAGGAAGATTATGAGTTGGATTTGGTATGCTAACGCTAGGGTGCAGTGGTCCTACCCATGGGGAGGTATTGACATTAAAGCTCAGAGCAAAACTCTGTACTGAAAGCAAGTCATGGGAGTCTTGATCATTATGTTGTGAATGTTTGGTGTTTCACAGAAGGAGTAGAGCATGCTGGTCATTATTAAAGCAAATAAATATAATAAACTAGGAGATTGAAATTAGCAGTTATGCTTCTGCTCAGAGTGACATTTCTGTAATCGTGCTGCAAACAAATACGTGCAGAATATGGTATCTCATAGAGAACACGGATGCAATTACATGATAGAACTCTTCCCCAAACCACTGTTCTGTCCATAGGCAAAACAGAACTTTAGCCACCTAATTTTCTCTTCTTTATTAATCTTTCCGGTGTTTAATGTCTGTCCGTTTTTTCTTTTTGTTCATTCTGATGTTCTAGTGGCTGTTAGCTACTCTAGTCTGTCATCAGATTTCTATTACCTTTCCTCTAATAGGATTGGGGCACAGTGCTCCTTCCTCAAAAACAAACAAATAAGACAATGGGGCACAGTGCTCTTTGCTCAAAAAACAAACAAAACAAAAACAAAAATAAACCAAAACCCTGAAGCTTTAACACTGCTACTGAATAGATTTCAGGTTCCTGGGTGTAGTGTTTGAAGATTTCCACCATATCTGCTGCCTGGGGCGGGGCAGGGGAGTGAGAGGCAGGGCCTCACATGTACTCCTGGCTGACCTGAGCTCACTGTATAGATCAGGCTGGCCTCCAAGGCAAAAATGACCCACCTGTCTTTACTTCCAAAGTGCCGGGACCACCACACCCAGCTCCACCGTTTCCTCGGCTGCTCCTTCCTGTTGTTCACCACTGTGGGCTACTCATTCCTTGAGCACATGCTGTTTTTATTTTTTATTTTTTATTTTTTAAATAAAGGTAACATCACTTTTTTTTAATTTAAAGATTTTTTTTATATTATTATGTATACAGCGCTCTGCCTACATGTACATGATTATGAGCCTCCATGTGGTTGCTGGGGATTGAACTCATGACCTCTGGAAGAGCAGTCAGTGCTCTTAACCGCTGAGCCATCTCTCCAGCCCCACATGCTGTTTTTAAACTCTCTCTCTCTCCCTAGCTTCTGTCTTATGTGCTCTAGTATTTAGCTTGTTTGTAAATATTGGGAAAGGTATAGTGGAAGGAAGAAATATCCATTAAGGATTGACTTTTTTTCCTTGTGTGTAGCTTCACTTGCTGTCTTAGACCCAACACGGTAAGACCAGGATGGTCTTGAACTCATAGAGCTCTTCCTCCCCTCCTGCCAGTCCCCCCTTTTCTCTTCCTCACTAGCCCCACTTCATAGCTGTGTGTTTTCCAATGAGATTCATTATGTTTGTTAACAGGAGTGGGAGTACTTTATTAGTAACTATACTACTGAAAAAAAATCTCAGCATCCCCCATTAGCTATTAAATATCTTGCATAAAATCCCCAAAGAGGGGTGGATCCCAGTAACCTCTCTTCTGCCCAGGACAGATTGTTGGCAGCTGAATCTCATGCAGGGAATCGTAGCTGCTGCTGCTGCTGCTAGTTCGAGTGCAGCCGCCATGGTATGCACAGGAGGCAGCACTTCCTCATCCTCTGCTCCCAGCTCTGACATTCTTTCCACCCTCTGCCATGACCCTAAGCTCTGTATTCGGTGCTACAGTATTGCATTTGTGACTTAACACTCAACAGTCACTTATTCTCAGCATTTGGAGCAGTTACAAGTCTAGTTACTGCTGACCACTGTGAGAAGATTGCCTAGGAGAGCTGACAGCAGCACTAATCCATGGCCGCCAACAGTTACATAAAAGGCAGTTCAGTGGGTACATCATGTCCTGTCCTCTTGAGTCTTTAATAAGAAAACTTGGAATGTTAACCTTTTCCCAGTTGCTAAATTTGATTTTCTCCTTTTTCGTTAATACAGCTCTCAAGAGGCAAAATTTATACAATAATCCTTTCAACTCTGTGAGTTATTCAAGTCCTTATAGTCCAAATGCCAGTAGCCCTTACAGCAGCGGCTTCAATTCTCCATCCTCAACACCAGTGCGACCTCCCATAGGCAAGCAGCTAATACTGCCTGGAAATTCAGGTAAGAAGTGGCTTTACTTAATGGCCCTACCTCAGAAAATAACAGTTCATCAGGTGTCTAGGTTCATTTTATTCATGAAACTCTGAAGCAATAGGAGAAACTCTCTTTGATTTGCTGTTTTATACTTATTACTCTACTGAGCACTAGGGATACAAAGGTAATAAGTAAGTGGCAGTATGCTATCCACATATAATTTTCTTTGTATGTTCCTAAATCTAATCTTCAAATTAGTATTTAAAATCTGATTAAATTAAAGAAGCTGGGTTCCTTTAGCCAGTAAAACCTTATTTATAGCCTGTTGGGGTTATAAAATCTACGGACCTGTTTTTAAAAGAGGTTGATACTACAGTTAAATCATAGCATGGGGTTATTTTCTATGTGAATGTGCTAAGAACAGTAAGTGCTGTAATGAGGAGGACAGACTGCTATGGCCCGGAAGTCTGCGCTCTCCTTCTCTTACTGGCACTCTTCTTGAGCTGCTTACTCTCCTCTGAAGCTCACCATTTCACTCTGATTGTGTTCCTTAACAACTTGTTAGCGCTGCTGCCCTCAAAATTGTGAGTGTGCTGTGTAGCTGTGAGTATGTGCATATATGTGTGCACATGCATGGGGGATCCCCAGGTTGAAATAAGGTGTCTTTTTCTTTCATTTTCTACCTCAGTTTTTGAGATAGGGTCTCCCACTGAAACTGGAGCTCATTTTTTGGCTAAACTGTCTGGCCAGTGAGCTCCAGAAACCCACCTGCCTGTCTGCCCCTCTGTCATGCTAGTTTACAGACTCTGCTGCTCCAAGTGGTGTCTTACCTTTGACCTCTAACAGTTAATCAAAGGCAGTAGCCATTTTGGGAGTCATTTAAATTACCCTGACCAACCATTTGCAAGGGTTTCTTGTGCCTGGTACTGGGTTTCTGTTAGTCTTTGGTTCCTATGGGGAACATTATTGGCCCAGGTGGCATACTTCCTTTAAACTGTCTTCTTCCTCTTCCTCCTCTTCTTCTTCTTTCTTCTTCCTCTTCCTCCTCTTCCTCTTCCTCCTCACTTGTCTCTTTCTCTCTCTCTCTCTCTCTCTCTCTCTCTCTCTCTCTCTCTCTCTCTCTGTCTTCATACATACATAATATACAACCTAAGTACATATAATTTTAGGTAAATATAAGATATGATTCCTTGAGGCTTTTATCAAACCTTGGTGTTTTTGCCTGCCCTCCCCTTTCCTTCTGTATTGATTTTCCTCACCATTCCTATTGGAGCCTCCTCTCCCCATTTTTTGTTTTCCTCTTCGTATCACCTGTCATTTCCCTCTCTGGAGCTCCCCAAACCCATGGTTCCTTTATATTTTGCTGGTTTCTTCAGTGAATCCATGTTTACATACTCACACCTGAAGATTTGGAGCTGGGAATGGCAGGTGAGAAAACATGTGGCATTTATCTTTCAGAGTCTTGAGTTATAATCTCAGTGATAGAATCTTTTCTAGGAATACATATTTACCTGCAAATTTCATGATTCACTCTGAATAGTAGTCCATTGTATATGTGTACCACATTTTCAAAGTGTCTGCACCCACAAATTTACATCCCACCAACAATGAATAAGGATTCTTCCTCTTCCACAGTCTTGCCAGCATTTGTTATCAGTTTTGGTTTTTTTAAATCTGAGTCATTCTGAATGGGGTAAGATGAAATCTCAAACTTGCTTTAAATTTGTCTTTCTCCAGTTGGTAAGGACAATGGACACTTTTGAGGTATTGTTTAGCTATTTTGATTTCTTCTGTTGTCAACTCTCAGTTCAGATGCCTAGCCCATGTTTTAATTGGGTCATTTGTTTCTTTCATTCTGAATTTTGAGTTCTTTGTATATCCTAGATATTTAATCTTCTATCATGTATAGCTAGCAAAGATTCTCTCCCAATTTATTTCTTCTTGACTTGTTTTTCTTAGCTGTACAAAAGCTATTTAGATTTTGTCATTGTTCATTTTGTTTTTGATTTTTTTGTTTTGTTTTGTTTCTTTGTTTTTGATTTTTGAAAGAAGTGCTCTATGTAGACCTGGTTGTACTGGACCTCACTATGTAGACCAGGATGGCCTCAAAATCACAGAGATCCACCTGCGTCCACCTCCTGACTGCTGGCATTAAAGGTGTGTGCCACAGTGCGCAGCCTGCTTTTAGTTTTATACAGGTTCACTTGTCAGTTGTTGGCCTTCATTGCTGGACAAACAGGGTCCAGCAGAAAGTTCATCCCTATGCTAATATCTTATAAGGTATTGCCTATGTTTTCTTCTAGCAGTTTTAGTATTTCAGGTTTCAAATTGAGGTCCTTGATCTACTTGGAGCTAATTTTTGTGGGAGATCTCATTTTGTGCAAGTCTACTTTCATTCTTCTGTGTATTGACATCTTTTTTCCCAGAGCCTCTCAATAAAGCATGCTGTTTTGTCTCTTTGTGGACTATCACATGGCTATAGTCAGGATTACTCACGTTTGAGTCTTCATTGTTTTGCTCTTCTGCATAATTGTTTTGTGCTAGAACCATATTGTTTTATTACTATAGCTCTGTACTGTATTTTCATTTTAGCTTGTGTTCTCTTTAATGTTTCTGTCGCTGTTGAAATCAGTTTTCAGATACAGAATTATCTTGGTCATTTCATTCAACAGTACATTTGTATCTTCTTAAACATTATTATTGTCCTCTTGGTGTTCAGTGAGATGTGTGTTTGTGCCTTTTTTTTTTAATTCTTCAAATCCTTTGATAAAGTTTATGGTTATCCTTTTAAATTCTGGGGTTCATCTAGAGAACTCTAATATAGTTCTAGTGGGTTCGAAGGAAGGCCTTGGCCATCTATATTGCTTTTTGTATTTGTGGTTTGAGCTGAGCATGTGGACTTCCTGTCTTTGTGTTTGTGTCTCATGCCGTAGTCTGGTCGTCCTCAGATTGAGCTAGTGCAGGAGAATAATGATGTGCGCAGGCCAGGTCAGGGTGGTGGGTGACTTGTAAAACTGACCTTGCAAAGAGGGCCTCCAAGCACATTCTGGGGCTAGGACTTTGGGTGTGGACATAGCAGCAGGCAGAGGGAAGGATGAAGAGGAAAGGAGGGACTCCATGAAGCAGGTCACTGATCTGGACATCAGGCCCATGGACATGAAGATGACTACAGACAGAAGGCTAAGATAGGGGTGAGACAAAGCTGCTTCCTTACAAAGGTGGTTCCTGGACAAAGAGGGCTTCAGCTGGGTCTGGAACTAGGCTTGTGGGTAGTTAGCTATAATGGTGAACATTTTGGAAAACTAGATGGACATGATTTGGTACATACCTGTAATCCTATCACTCAGGAGGCTGAGACAGGAGGATTGGAAGTTTGAGACTAGCCTAGGCTACCTAGTGAGTTCAAAGACAGATTATACTACAAATTAGAACCCTGTCCCAAAAAGGGGGGCTTTGATTATTTCCTCCATGAAACAGATCCCCGTGAAAATGCTTCCTGAGAACACACAAATTCCTGCCAGTGTGCAGTCCTGTTCCCACAGTGCTCTCCTGTTGGTCTATATGAGACATTGCTTTTAAAATCTACTCCTGTTCTTGCTACATCTATTGTACGTCACTACTAAACATCGGAGCATACTGGATTCCTGTTTCTAATTTGGCAAGCATGACATCATGTAGGACAAAGTAACAGTATTCTTCTTCAGTTGGTTCTTAAAAGTAAGAAATCTACTTTTCTCAAATTAGTTTTGTTTTTTAGGAAAGGTAAGGTTTTCTTCAAGGAAAAGATTATGGTGTTGCTAACATCAACTGAACTTGAGAGGAGAAAACGCTGTGTCATATACTCATCTGCCCACAGAATGCTTTCCCTGAGTGCCTTCTAAAAGCTGAAATCCTCTAGCCCGGCGATTCCCAACCTGTGGGTCACAACCCTTTCACAGGGTTGCCTAAAGCCATCGGAAAACACAGATATTTACATTACAATTCATAACAGTAGCAAAATTACAGTTATGAAGTAGCAATGAAAATAATTTTATGGTTGGTGGTCACCATGACATGAGGAGCTGTGTTAAAGAGCCACAGCATTAGGAAGGTTAAGGCACTGGCTGAAAGCTTAATTGTTTTGTGGGACTTGAGGTAAGTTATACTTAAAAGATGTTTTGTATTTATGACATAGTATGTAAAGGAGTCTTTATAGCCTACTTAAGGTCAGTTTCTAATGTCAGGTTTGGAGAGTTTTGTGAATATAAATAACAAAATAAAAACTGAATCAACAGATGTAATTGGCTAATTGCACCAAATGTTTAACTTTTTTTTTGTTGTTTTTTGTTGGTTTTTTTTTTGGTTTTTCGAGACAGAGTCTCTCTGTGTAGCCTTGGCTGTCCTGGACTCACTTTGTAGACCAGGCTGGCCACGAACTCACAGCAATCTGCCTGCCTCTGACTCCCAAGTGCTGGGATTAAAGGCGTGCGCCACCATGCCCGGCCTTAACTCTGTTTTTTTCTTACCAAAGTTTTATGTTTTTTTCCTTTTTCTAAAGGTAACTTCAAAAGTTCATCAGACAGAAACCCTCCACTCAGCCCTCAGTCCTCTGTAGATAGTGAGTTAAGTGCTTCAGAATTAGATGAAGATTCCATTGGATCCAACTATAAGCTAAATGATGTAACTGATGTGCAGATTCTAGCCCGGATGCAAGAAGAAAGTAAGTATTCATTGTTCAAAGTTGGGATTTGCCTTACCACACAGCTTATTGTGCATGTTACATTTATTATATGGATGATAAGGTGTTATGGAAAACAGTAAGATGGTGAAAGCATAAATGTTGAAGTAGACATTTCAGAGACTAATGCCACATAGGTACTTGCTTTCAAGTTTTATCTAATACAGCTTTGCTGTAGGAAGGACAAAGAAAGGCACACGAGGCTGGGCTTCAGTGAATGCTGTTTGAACCTTTACACTTTGTGTTGGATCTTGTCACTGTAATTATTATTGTTATTTTGTATCTTTTAATGTGTTTTTAATGCCCCCCCAGGAAGCCTTTTTACCTTTTCATTTACTACTCTTCCATGAAATGGTAGTATCAAAGTTACTCTCTATATCTGTTACCTACAGTAAGAGCTCCAGTGTCTAAGGTCTTTGGTGCCTCTGGCACCCACAAAGTATATGTAGGCACACCTTTTTATACTTTTTAAGGATAGATGCCCTGTCTCTCTTTGAATGCAAGAGGGGGTGGTGCTGTTCTTGCATATGCATGTGTTGTAGGATGCAGCACAATAAACTGTCATACGATCCCTTAACCTTCTCAGTGAAATACAGTCAGTGGCTCTGAATATGGAGTTCTGTGACAGTGGCTGAACATGCAGAGTGCTGCTAAAATTTTACAAGCTTCTGGTTGTTTCTGTATGCATGATATGTCTTGTCAGATATGTTAAAGCTTTATCAAGCTGTAAGTTTTAGGATACTGCAGAATGTTTCTTATGCCACTGAATCATTTATACTTTAGTATGTCCTCCCCTAAAAAAGGAAAAGTTTTCTACTGCCTTGAGTCATTAGCCCAAAACAGCACAGCTGTTTTCTGTGACTTTATGCCTCTCCTTGCTGAGTCAGTGGTGGGGTCGGTAAGACACCAGTTAGTAACAGATGAGAAAGAGAGTACTGCCTAAATTCTACACCTGAATAAACTCCAGTTTTTTGAATGCTGACTTCTGTAGAGAGCTCAGTAGGCTATTTGCTGTAGCCTTGATGCTGTTTTGGTAACAAATAGTACAAAGTATAACTTTATTATACTTTAGTAGTTCTTCCTAAGTCATCTACACACGTGAATATTTTCCTAGTAATTAAAACGACATTACCAAAATCATATATGATACCTAGTTGAAAAAAATCTTCCTGCCCTTTTTTTTTTTTTTAACTTTATTTATTATGTATACAGTATGCATCCGGTCACATTATAGATGGTTGTGAGCCACCATGTGGTTGCTGGGAATTGAACTCAGGACCTCTGCAAGAGCAGTCAGTGCTCTTAACCACTGAGCCATCTCTCCAGCCCTCCTGTTCTTTTTTAAAGCTATGGTTTTATTCTTATAGCATGGCTCTTAAGATTTGTATATTAAAAAATAGAATTACATATTTGGACTATTGCCTGGTCAAGTACCTTTGTTTTTACAGTGAGAAATGCAAAATACTATGGAGATTTTTTACTTGCTTAAATAAGCTCTTCTTTGTTACTGGAGTTGCTGCATTGGGCACTCACTGACTTCCTGTTCTAAAACAGTGTTCCCTGTCACTTTGCTGTCTTCTGTTATTGTTTGCTGTAGCCGACAATAAGGAAGTCAGTTCCTTTGCGCATCCCACACCTACAGGACTACACGAACCTAGAAGTGCCAAGGATTTGGAGGGGTTGCTTGTTGTTTATTTTGTAGTTCCTGGGGATTCACCTCATGTGTGCTCGGCCACTGAACACCACCTTCGGGCATCTATGGTCTTAACAGATGCCCGGGAGCTTGCCCCTCCAGTAGTTTCTGTCCATAAAGAAATGACAGGTTGAATGTGCCTATACAACCCCTTTTAGTGGGTGTCAGTAGCCAGCATGACTTGCTGAAGACATACCTAGACCCCTCTTTTCCCCATTATAACGTTAATGTAAAGGTTTGTGTGCTAACTGGTATTTCTGCTCGGTGTTTACATAGTTCTCTCTCGGTGTTCCTTCAATCCAACTTTGGGTTTCTATGTTTAGAGTAGAACTGGTGTTTTGGTGTTTTTAATTTATAGCTTTATCTTGTTAGCTTAGACTCCTGAAATTAAACAATAGATTTTCATTTAGTTTAAAAATAACTTTGAGATGTAGTCTATGCATCTTTATATAAGAAGAATGTCTAGAAGTAGAAAAGAAAATTTTCTTTGTACTTTACACCCTAAATTGAATTTCTCAACAATAATTGCTTAATTTTTAATGTTTAAATTTAAATGTTTGAAAATACAGTCAACTAAATAATGCATTCAATGTTGCTAGGTCTCCGGCAAGAGTACGCAGCCACCACCTCTCGACGCAGTTCTGGCTCATCATGCAATTCTACAAGGCGGGGCACTTTTAGTGATCAGGAACTGGATGCACAGAGCTTGGATGATGAAGATGATAGTATGCATCATGCCGTTTACCCTGCCGTTAGCAGGTTTTCTCCATCACCACGGAATTCACCCCGACCGTCTCCTAAGCAGTCACCTCGAAACTCACCTCGTTCACGGTCTCCTGCCCGGGGAATAGAGTATAGTAGAGTGTCCCCACAGCCTATGATTAGCCGTTTGCAGCAGCCTCGCCTTTCCCTCCAAGGCCATCCCACAGACTTACAGACAAGCAATGTTAAAAATGAAGGTAAAGCAGCAGAACTTTGGGAAAAGATGTCCATACTTTAGTGTAAAAAGAGTGGATTTTCCACAATGTTTTTATTTCAAATAAGTAGTTCATGTTTACTGTTTATTAATGCAAACATGAGAGAAAGTAAATTTAACTTTTTGAAACTAAATATCTGTTAGTTACTAATGTGATTCCTAAGCCCAACTCGAGGGCTAACTGGGCATGGGAATCCTAAGGGATTTGCTTTGTTTGACTCATGAAGTGGCCTTTTTGTCTAGATTCGATTATAAAACTTATAGTGTCTTTAAGCATGCTGTTATTTCATCCATTCGTAATCTTTGGGTTTGTTTATCATTTCCTTTTACTTCTACAGCATACAAAAAGAAATGTTCAAATATATTTATTTTACTTTGAATTATACTTAATATTTTAGTATCTGTCTGGAAGAATGGTTTGGTGATGGTGATGATAATGATGATGATTATTTTAATCCCATGGTTGTAGAAAAACTTAGACGCAGTCTTCCAAACCTCTCCCGAACATCGAACACGCAGGTTGACTCAGTGAAAAGCAGCAGAAGTGACTCGAATTTTCAAGTGCCAAATGGAGGAATACCTCGAATGCAGCCTCAGGCTTCAGCCAGTAAGTTCCTTTCTTACACTTGGAAGTGTCATTCAGGAACAGAATATGAAATTATAGAAATTGACTTTGTGCTGATTCAGATTTAACTATATTATTAAACCGTTGCCACAATATGACACTGAATGTCCAGCAAGGTGGCTCATGGTAAAGGCACCTGTTGGCTAGCCTGGCAACCTGCGTTAGAGACCTTGAACTCATTTGGTAGAAGAAAACTACTGTCTAACCTCTACACCTGCATCATGGTGTATGCACTACTCCCCCTAAGAACTCAAAGAAATCTTCCTGCCTTTGCCCCCTTCGTGATGGGATTAAAGATGTGTGTCACCACTCCCAATTAAGGTCATTATTTTTAATATGTAATGCTGTATAATTTAAGGCTCTTAAGGAATATATGTTGTGCTACCATAGAAATGCCTGTACTTATTTAACATAATTCTTTTTTTTTTAATTTTACATAATTCTTGTCACAAAATAAAAAGTCAAACATTTATTACAGATAAAAACTGAATTAAAAATATTTATTTATTTATTTATCTTTAATAAATATGTTTTCTTTAAAAATCTCCCCTTTGAGACTTTCTAGAACTGGAGGTATAGCTCAGTGGTAGGTAATACTTGGTGAGTGTTCATGAGGGCCTGGATTTTATCCCCAATGCCACAGAAGTAAAACAAAGCTAAAGTTTATTATTACATATTTTAGGCCATATCATAATAAAAGTAATTGGTTGTTCAATAATAATACAGTCTATTAAATCTATAGCAAAACTGAACTTGTGGCTTTTCTTTGCAAAACAAAGTATTTTATAAGAATTTGTATAATCTCACTTAAAATCTGTATCTGTTCATGTGAAGTTTTTCTTTTTAATATGATTAATCTCTATGTCTGCCAGGGATGTATTTGTAAACAATGTAGTACTTATCAGTGTTGATGTCTGATTAATCCATATTTCTAGTTTGACTTGTAATATAGATTAAAATTTGAGGTAATATATTACCAAAATCATCACTTTTTAACAATTAATCAACATATTTTATTTAAATTGCTTTGGGATAAATTATTGGGTTAAGTCTGAACTAAAAATAGAGTAAATGAAGTTGAGTCCTGGGGTGGTAGTCCATGCCCTTATCCCCAGCTCTCAAGTGGCAAAGTAGGCAGATCTCAGTCAGGTCAGAGCCAGCCTGCTCTATCTAGTGAGACCTGGATATAACATGACTGTAATCTTTATGTTTGGTGACTAGATGAATACTAACCCATGAATAGGACAGGTCTTCATGAAGTAATCTTTTAAAATCTTTATTCATAATAAATGTTTGTCTTTATTTTTGACTGGAAGTATTGTGACAAGACATTTCTACTCAAGCATGACATAGATTCCTTGAAAGATTTAAGTCGCTCAGTATTTTACATTAAAAAATGATTAGATTTGGGGGAGGACATAGCATTGGAAGCTAAAACATAGCTCCCAAGCAAGTTTTTCATAGAGCATTAACAAAAGCAGTAATGATCACACAGAAGTAATAGCTGTCACAGTATAACCATGGAATTCTAAACAAATAAAATGAATATTTCAGCAAATATCAGACAGTATATTGCATACAGGGATGTGGTTTGAAACATTTGCTGCTTACCAACTAAGGTAGGTATGAGTATATAATCAAAGCAATTGAGGAGGGTGTGGAGAGATGGTTTTCAATTAAGAGCACTGGGTACTCTTCCAGAGGATGAGTTAAATTCCCAGCATCCGTATGACTGCGCCATGAGTAACTCCAGTTGCAGAGCATCCAGTGCCCACCATGAACACCAGAGGTACATGTAGTACACAGATGCAGGCAAAACAACCATACCAAAAGAAAATTAAGTTTAAAAAAGTCTAAAATTGGAATTATTTCTATGCAATATATAAATAACTTAACCTGTGGTTATACACCTTAATAAGTGGCAGGTTGGTGTTCAGACTGTGTTGATCTAGCTCTAGAATGTGAAGTCCACTATAGAGATTTCTCACATCCATGGTTTATTACCAAGGTATAAAGATCATATAGAAATATCTCTTTCTCTTTTTTTGGTCTGAGTTTGAGACAATTTAAAGCACTGTGGAAATTGTTAATCAACATTTGTATACCTTATTCTACTTGGTATCTACTAAAATGTTTTTTGTACAAGATAAATTTTATACTCTACTTACTGAAGACTTGATACATAAAAAAAGCAAAAAACCAACAGAATAGATAATCATTGCTAGTAGAAGCATGAATTCATAAAAATGTAAAATATATTTAAAAGTAGACTTTAAACTCTATTGTCCCTGAAATAAAGAATGCTACATTTTATGTCTTTAAACTCACAAGTTAACTTGACATATAAAAAATATCTTGTGTCTAGGAGCTTCCCCCTCAAATACTTTCTTTATACCAAACAACAACCTACCATATTAATGTGACATGAAATATGGCTTTAAGGAGTTATAGTCCTCACAAGTATTATAGCCATGCCTTCATAGCACCCCTACACTAAGTTAAACATTTGTGCTTGGCCCCAACTTCAAGGATGCTACTGTATTAGTATGAATTATTAAGATCTGGATTTCTCAAAATTCTACATGATAAATCTCTAGACAGCCTCCTATATAATAAAACCAGTTCTGCCTAAATTTTCTACCCTCATCCCCTTACTTTGGACTATTTTAGCCTCCTAAAGCTTTATGGCAATGAAAGAGCTGACATACTGAGAACCTAGGACTAAAATAATAGATCTGTTAACAAGTGTTAATAGAAAATGTATATTAAAGTCTTTGATAATTATCTGCTTTCTTTAGCAGCAGAGTTGTCATTATACAGTCATGTTATTCTTCTAGAATTATTTTTTTCTTCCTTCTTAGTAGTTGATATTTGAGGAAAATGTATAGGGAAAACATGGTTTTCTAGTTACTAGTTTATTATGTGGAAAATATACAGTTTTACAAAGTTGTATTTCAGCATTGGTAAAAATCATATAGACAGAAGTTGGACTGTCGTCCTTTTAAAAAATGCATACATCCCGGGCAGTGGTGGCGCACGCCTTTAATCCCAGCACTCAGGAGGCAGAGGCAGGCAGATCGCTGTGAGTTCGAGGCCAGCCTGGTCTACAAAGTGAGTCCAGGACAGCCAAGGCTATACAGAGAAACCCTGTCTCGAAAAACCAAAAAAAAAAAAAAACAACAACAAAAAAAACCCATATGCTTGTTCTTTCTTATATCCTCAACTACAGTAATATTTGCTTATTACTAAAAATGCCCACAAAAGCACTGTACAAATGTATTTGGAGGGGCTGGAGAGATGGCTCAGAGGTTAAGAGCACTGGCTGTTCTTCCAGAGGTCCTGAGTTCAATTCCCAGCAACCACATGGTGGCTCACAACCATCTGTAATGAAATCTGGTGCCCTCTTCTGGTGTGTATATGTAATAAATAAATAAATTAAATATATTTTTAAAAATGTATTTGGAAAGTAGAAAATCCAGAATATTAACAGGCTTAAAACTATTTTTAAAGTATATTGAATATAAATTTAGATTTTTGTTTTAAGTTTATATATCATGGTTATCTGTTTTCTTGAAGTTTTACATATTTTTGATAGATAATATATAAATATATATAATTGTGCTTTGTGTATGTAATTATGTAATATAGAGTTTTTCTAATTTTACTTTGATATATATTATCAAAGTAGATATAAAAGTACACGTAAAAGTATAATAGCAATTTTTATGTGTTTTATATAGTAAATTGGTATATTGTTTCACTATACACTTAAGTTATTAGTCTGTCTTATTTTGTTTTAAGTAATTCTTTCTCCAGTTATGAATAGTAAAGCTTTGGTCTCATTTGCTGGTCTGCATGAAGCTAACTTTGCCAGGCTGATGATTTCTACCCCCTGGGCCACTTTGCCTTGTCACTATGCCAGTCACTATTTTCATATGCTTATTTGCTATGGCTGCATTATTGTGGATGCTAGCATTCAAATATGAGGATTATGACAGTGCTGATATATTTTCAACTTTTATATGTGTAAAATGTGAATAACTTAAAAAGTTTAAGAAAACCAGAGCATTTAAGAAACCAGAGCAGTTTTTTGTTTTCCACCGAAAGGGAAAGGTGTTTGTTAGAGGCAGAGTTTTTCAAAAGGACAATATTTTGTTTTCTAACATTACTAAAGTATGGGTGAAAGTTTAATTTTCAGAAAAATATAGGGATTAATGGTTTATAAGTAAGGAAAAAGAATAGATGACCGCCTTAAGACAGTCTAATGGTTTTTTTAATATCCAAAGTTTGATTACTGTTTTATAATGCCTATGGTATTTTTACATGCATTATAGCATTTGAGCCTCACAAATTCACATTTATTTTTGTAGAAGGCAAAGATATATGTAAGCAAGTGAATTATGCAGGCCCACATATCTAGAGTGTAACACAACTAAGACCGAACTGCCCCGCCCAGCAGCCCCTTCTACTGTCTAGAGACACTTCCAGCCGAACTCGCATGCATAGGCCTCTTGCAAAACACTCATGGATGGTTCTGCGGAGGCATGATTTGAGACTGAACCGTAGATGATTTGCCCAGTGCAGGAATAGTTTTACACAGAATACACATGACCCAGAAAATAGGCATGTGGGAGCAGTTAACGTCTTCTCCTCTGCTCTTACTGGGAAGTATCCAAGGCAGTTGATATCCTGTGTGTAGCTGATTTTCTGAGGCCCACAAGAAAGGAATCCTTTCAAGGCTACACCTACTACCAAAGCACTATGGTTATTCTCCATTTTTGCATTATTTTGAAACATGAATTAAAATAAATTATATTACATGCAATAATTACACAATTAGCTAATCTAAGAGTAGTAAAATATTTAAAGACCACCAGTTTAATATGTAATATCGTATCAGTTACCTTAATCAAAAAGATTTTATAAACATAGTGATTTGAGGCCTTGAACACTTGGCATTGATTACATTTTAGAGTAGAGGCCCAGACTCATTGTTGTGTCTTAATTGATTTTTTTTTAAGGCATATACAAGTGTAAGAGCCACTTATTTTGGCCACAGTTTTGTAAAGCTTTGACTGAAAAAAGTATAATTTATTTAACAGGAATTACATGAGTCTCTACATTTTGTACAATTGTCAGTCACATGTGTATTATTCAGTAGAAATGTGATTTATATGTAAGATAGCCTGTGCCTTCCCGTGCCCAAGGATGGAAACCCAGGGCTGCTGTGGAAGCAGAGGACAGACGTGAGGCTCAGCATGGAGGCTTGATGCCCTCAGTTCAGTAACACTGGGACCCATATGGCAGAGAGAGAAATGACTGCTGCAAGTTGTCCTCTGACATGCATACACCATGCCATGCCTTATGTGCTTGCTTGTGCACAAACATACATGAGAATAGTATGACTTTAGGACAAATAATGGCTTATAGTTTGCCCACATATGCTCATTGCTTTTCTTTTCTGGCCATCTACATCTGGGCCACCTTATGTTCTTTAAACACTTGATCTTCCCTATCTCAGCTTTCTCTGCTGTTGCTTCTTCCCCCGTCTGCGATGCCTTCTCCAGAGCCCCACGTGGCTGCCTCCTACTCTTCAGTTGATCTGCGAGCAGATGTCCTCTTGAGGGGATCTTTATGGATTGCCCTGTGTATAACTACACTTCCAGTCTCCTCTTCCTTTCTTACTTCCTTTCCTGCCTAGCATTCATCACTATATGGAAGGCTGATATTTTGCTACTTTACTTTCATTTCTCCCTTTCTTAAATAAGAATAAGAAAAGTTCCTACTGAGTCTACTTTACCCAAACAGGGTACCTGGAATACCCCTCTGTTTGAATAAATGAAAATAAGAGTGGATGGACGGGTGGGTGGGTGGATATGTGAATGACAGAGAACATGTGGACAAATACGTAGCTGGATAACATTTGATAATAGTATCCTATAATTCTGTGGTTATAGCTATATTTTCCCCCAAGTATAGAGAAGTTTTTGCTTGTTTCCCTGATCACGTTTGTGTTACATTGGCATCAAACACCATGTTGCTGCAGTGAGGTTTAGAGTGATGAAAACTTAGAAGTTAGGTACATATTCCTGTTTTAAAAGTTGTCTCAGTAAGGACATATGAGTGCTTTGCTTTGATAGAGATAACAGCCCCCCTGTTCTCTGTAATGATACATCCAGTATCCCTTTACCACCTGAAGGCCTTTTTTTTATGCCCTACATAGACAGATTTGTAGAGATAGAACCTTGGTAGTTTTGTTGTTTCTATTTTATTCTTTTGGACATAGTTCCTAAAAGTCTATTTTTCTGACCAGTAGAATGGCAGTTTAGAGCTACTTCACTAGGTGACTGGACTGGGACTGATTGGAAACCACTGGAGCAGAGTGACTCTGTATTGCAGTAGTTGGTGCTCCTTAACTTTGAGAAGCTCGGGGCTGTCTTATGTGCAGTCTTCGTTAATGACATCACAAAGCAGACGTCCTAACTCATCTAGACTTGTCAGTGTGTGTGTACACACACACACACACACACACACACACACACACACACACACACTGTATGCATATATACACAGACCAGACATGTTACTACCAGACCTGAGGTACAAACTAGTTGGATTTTACAGCAAGATAACATTGAACACATGAAAGTAGCCAGATTGTGATAGGACTTGTCTGGTTCTGAGTTTTCTTCTCCTTTTTGAGAATGGAAATTACTGTTTGATTTTGGAGCAATTCATCTGCCAATAATTGCTTGCCAAAATGTGCTTTTTTTCCCTCCTTTTTTCTTTCTTTTTATTTTTTTCTGCATTGAACAGGTACTGTGTCCACTTTTTATTGTGTGCTTGTGTTCATCACTTTTATCCTTGTATTTGTATTCTTTGCATCTGTAGCATGTTTGCTGGTGGCTTGTTTTCTCTTTGATATTCCAGCCAATTGACATATTAGAGGGTTTTTTTTTTACCTACAAAAAAAACCTAGTTCTAAAAATATGCAATGGCACTAAGATTTCTGCCCCCTTTCTTTTGCAACGCAATGCACGAAGCATCACTTAAAAATTCCTGCGCTTCGAGAGCTCTAACGTTTCTGTTCCTTGATGAGTTTTAAATAAATCTCTTTTAAGTGTTCGGGTTTGCAGCAGGTGTAGCCTTCACCTTGTACTTCCCAGCAAATATTACACTTCCTTGTTTTTCAGCAGCTTCTCAAAGGCTGAAAAGTTTGCCTCGTTCTTCCCTCAAAGCCAAACAGTTGCTTCCACCTTCATCTACAAAAAGAGGTAACTACAGCCTCTTCTTGAGTTTGAATTTCAGCAAGTAGTGTAAATAAACCTTGCACCTTCTGGATTTCTGAGTCAGTGGTGCCTGTAGGGCACATTTCAAGTTGGTTTTTTTTTTTTCTTAATAAAATAATGCAGATTAATTCCCTGTTGTATGGATAATTCCAGAAGAAACCTATTTTCTTCAGAGGTATGTATTGATTTGTTCTGAAAGGATTAAATGATAGTTTATCATTTCTCCTGCTAATCTAAAACTAAAGATTATTGTTTTAAATTAGTGAGAATTAGACAAATAGGTACTCTAAATGGCACATTCTGTCTGTTAGTGGTTCTCCTCCAGTACTGGTCTTTGGGTTTACTTACCTGCAGCATAAGGTGGAACACTTTTGCAGTAGATGCTGAGTGAAGTTAAGATGCAAGTCCTTATGTTCAGTGACTACATTTGAAAGACTGGCCATACAGTGGTAGCTTTTGTAAGAACTAAGTGCTGGAGAAATATATGAAAGTTGGGTGCTAAAACTAGATAATATTGGTTCCAAAAGACAGAGTATGTTGGTAGGTGAAAGACAAAAGAATTGAGAGAAACAGTGGCATAGGCTAAACTAGCAGTTCTGAGAATGAGCAGGTACCTCAGAGAAAAGAGACAGAACAAACCATGCAGTGACAGGGGAATCTGCCCTGTGAGAGTAAGAAAAGCCTGAGGAGAGAGAAATTTTGATGTTTGATTTATTTAAAGGGGGGAAAAGATGTGGTTAGTATGATTGCAAAACACTATATACTTTTTTTTTTTTTAGACAAGGTTTCTCTGTGTAGTCTTGGCTGTCCTCGAACTAGCTCTGTAGACCAGGCTGGCCTCGGACTCACAAAAATCCACCTGCCTCTGCCTCCCGGGTGCTGGGATTACAGATGTGGCTACTGCCCAGCTGATTAAAAATAGATATCGTATATTCTCCCTCATATGTAAGTCCCAGCCTTTTTTTCTAAAGATGTATTTATTTATGTCTGCATGTATGCCTGCACACTAGGAGACTAGGAGAGGGCACTGGATCGTGAGCTGCCGTGCTGCTCTTCGCCGCTGAGCCACCTGCAGCTCATTTAGCCAGCCCTCCAGCCCTTACACTCTCAAACAGGCTGACGGTGTTCGCAGTGATTTAGCTTGTGATTGTAATTTGTTTTCAAGAGTAGGCTCTGTAGGAAAGAGGGGGAGTCAAACAGTAGCACGGTGCGTGCTTATGTACTAAATGCTAGATACTCACAGGAATAACACGCTGCATAGGGCTTGTTCTTTAGAATGAGGAGGAGGTGGTTTGGTGTTTATAGAAAGGGATCTTATTATCTGAAAATTTACAAGAAAGGAAGTAAAGCATAACTGCTTACATCATGATAACATAAACACAACTAGATTTAAACACAATTACAATATAGTTTTATTGGCAGAAGGGGGACGCATAGGAGGTTGAACAGCAAGTAAGTTAGATCATAGTTAAGCTCTTAGAAAGCCAGTAGATGAAATCTAAAACTGATGGCTAGAGACGGAGCTCGGAGGTGAACAGCACTTGCTGGGTAGTCTCCCGAAAGACCTGAGCTCGGTTCCCAGGCCCCAGCGTCCACTCAGGCGGCTCACAACCACCTGTAACTCCAAACTCTGGAGACCCAGTACATTCTTCTGGTGTCCACAGGGGCACACACACACATACACACAGTAAGTTAAAAAAGAAACCTTTTACAAGAATGAAAACTGTTGGCTCAAACCAATGAAACACACATTACTGGAAGTACATATGAAAAGGGAGACTAAATAGATTGTGACCAAGCATCTCCTTGCTTACTGAAGTGCTGTTTATAAGAGCTAAAATTTGAAATTAGCCTGAGCATCCTCAGTGGATGCTTGGATATTTGGATATGTCAGAATAAGGCCACAATGAGATGCTTTGTGACAATATGGATGGACCTTAAGACTCAAAACTACCTTATAGTAGAAAGTAGAATAGGATATCAGAGGTGGAAGAGTTGAAGGGAAGAAGTGAGGGGGTTGCCAGGGGTACAGCGTTACAGCGGAAAAAGTAAGTTGTGCCCTTTATAGTAGGATGAAATCTAATACATACTTCAAAAGTATTTCTTTTGTGTGATTTTACATTTTTACTTAAGGATTTAATCTTGTGCTTATTACTTTTAGAGACCATTCCTTTTGACCAAATTTCTAAAGGGGTTACATTATTTTTGTGAGGCCAAACTCTCAAACTGCAAACTACCTACTCCAACAATTTCTAGTGTTTTGGGTACTGGAATTCCTGCATCTCTTCATGCCTTTACCTGGTAAAGGAGGAGTCTGTGTGTGTTCTGTGGGGTTTTCTTGTTTTGTTTTCATCTTACTTAGTAATCCAGGCTCTCATATGCTGTGGTGGTGTGTCATGGGAGTTGTTACTACACCCTTCTCCACACTAGCTTAGCTGCATATGCAGTTACACGCCTGTAACTTGGAAGGTGGAGGCAGAAGGATGTATGTTCAAGGCCCGCTTGAATATGTAGTGAGATCCTGTCTCAAACCAGGGGCTGGGATGTAACTCGGTAAAGCACATGCCTAGCATGCCCAAGGTTGTGGGTTCGGTCTCTGTCAGTGTAAAATATTGACTCCATTGCTGATGATCGTGAATTGGAGACTGCCTCCAGGGTCTGAAGCCAGTGCCCACTGTAGCCACTTTACTTTACGTGCTGACCATCCAGTGATAAAACTCCTGCTGCCTTTTCTCACAGCTTCATTCAGATTGATTGGCACACGGCATTAGTTCGCTTCTTCCTAAAAGTGCCCTCTAACAGTTCTTTCAGTGGAACTAACAACAAATTCCCTCTTTTTTTTTTTCCATTATTGTTGATGTTGCTTTGGTTTGGGGGGGGGTTGATTCATTTTTGCTGTTCTTAAACATCTTTATATTGCGTTTAAAGTTATTTGTATGAACATAGAACAGCCTTTTAACTTAGCTACTTGTTGTGTGTGTGTGCGCTCCTATGTGCTGATGAGCACTCGTGCATGTAGGTGTCTGTGGAGGACATTATATCCTCTGCAACTGGAGTTACAGGCACTTGTGAGATGCCTAGCATGGTTGCTGAGAGCCAACCTGATCCATTGCAAGAGCAGTAAACATTCTTAACTGCTGGGCCGTCTCGCCAGCCTCTCGGGCAGGCGTTTTTAATGATGTTATTCCATTACATCATTTCTGTTGAGAAGTCTGATATTTTAACCACTCTTCCCTCTTCCTCAAGATTGATTTATGTTTATGTGTACACATGTTTGCCTGTATGTATGTCTGTGCACCATGTACACATGTGTGGTTCCCTTGGAGTCCAGTCCAGAAGAGGATGCTGGATCCTTTGGGACTAGAGAGCCTTGGGCTACCATGTGGTGCTGGGAATCGAACCGTTGTCCTTCGGAAGAGCAGCCAGGGTTCTTACCCAGAGAGCCATCTCTCCAGCCCTTCTCTCTTTTTAAAGTTTTATCTTATGTGTATGGATGTTTTGCCTACCTGTATGTATGTACACTACATGCATACCCAGTACCTGTGCAAGCCAGAAGAGGGTTCTGGATCTATTGGAACTGAGGTTAAAGACAGTTGTAAACTGCCATGTTGGGCCTAGGAACTGAACTCCAAATGTTCTTAGCCATTGAGTCATCCCCTTAGTGACAGAGAAGGGGGGCACGTGGATCCATATGGGAGTGGAGGTGGGGAGGAGCTGGGAGGCACAAAGGAGGGAAAATGTAATAAGGATATATTATGTGGGAGGAGAATAAAAGAGGAAAAGGTTACTTGTTGGTTCTCAGAAATCTGGCTGTGACGTTCCTAGTGCAGAGTTCTTGCTTCACCCTGCTCCTTCTCCGTAGGCAATGTGAGATTTTTTTGTTTGGTTGGCTTTTTCCACTTACGTCTTTTTTTTTTTATGTGTATGTGTGCATGAATGCATTGTGCACATGCTCATGCGTGTGCCACAGCATGAGTGTGGAAGCAGAGGAAGCTTTGGGAAGTCAGTTTTCTCCTTCAGCTCTGGGTTGCAGGGACCAAACAGGTTGTCAGGCTTAGATAGTTGCCCTGGCACCAACCCTGTGAGTGAGTTCATGCCTTTATCCCATGGCCTTGCTCACCATACTGTCTCTCCCCAATCTGGGACTCAGTGCATATATTAAAAGATATTAATACCGCCCGTGGTCCACTGAGGCCTCTGCCCTTTTATGTGTCTTCTTTCTGCTCTGTGCTTTGGGTTTAGCGTTCTTAGTGCCTCTTCCCCAGCATCTACGCTGCGATAATCCCATAACACAGTTTAGCACATTGGTTCTAAGTTCTTCATCTTTAAAAAGCTCCATATGGCTTTCCTGAAAACATCCCTCTCCTCGTAACATTTCAGCGTGTGTGTCCGTGAGCCTGGGCCCCTCTGGACTAAGTGCTTCCTGGCTTTCCTTGTTTCCTTGCTCCACTGTGTGCTCTGTGATTGCCTGCTGCATAGTGGACAGTGTGGATGATCACATTGTTCTGTGGTGGATATTGTTAATCTTCTGTTAAATATTGTTGGGCTTTATCATATCAGATCAATTTAAGCCTATATAATATAATATTTTCTCAGAGACCAGATAGTAACTCTTTTAGGTTTGTGGCCATATGGTCTTTATCACAACTTCTCAACCACATGATATAACTTGAAAACAGCCATGGTTTATGTGTAAATGAATGGGTATGTTCTGATGTAATCTTATTTACACACAGTGCAGTTGCCCACATAGATGGTAGCTTGTGAACACATCTATTTAGAAGTTTGTTTTATAAGCTTTGTTAGAGCAAATTTTGGGTATCTTTTTTTTTTCCCTCATTCCTTCCCTGCCTCCCAGTTAAGGCTCGATCCTTTTAGAGTACCTCCTGGACTCTCTGACATCTCCTGGGTTTGGCAAGGGCTCTCCAGTAGCCGATCTGTGTGACCTTTGCCAGCTGTTCAGTTCACAGGGCTGCAGTCATTTGTCCGCAAGCAGGATTTCACTCTGTATACTCAGCCCAGGATTTACTGAAGGTTCAACTAGGCCCCCAAGCAGAGTTCTGAAGGTCTTCTAAGCACTTCCCTCCTCTAAAACACTCTCTCTCTCAGAGTTTTATTTTTCTCTTCTCTGCTCATCAAGATAAGTTTGATCTGCCTGAGACCCCCTCTCTGATCTCCAGTCCAGTGTGTTCAGAAAGCAGCAAGAGTCCACAGGGTTTCAGAACGATTCATTCACAGCAGACTCTTAGATCCAGCGTTCTGAGCATTCTTCCTACAGAAATCGCTATGCTCTATGGCTGAGTACTTCTTAAATGTTTCATGAGCTCATCCAGTCTTAGGAGCCTAGTAGCAGGCTGGCCTCTCAGCCCTCCTTAATAAGCTGGGTTTCCGGCTGGCCTCTCTGGTTCTTCATCTTAGAGCTTCCAAGTCAGTGTTGGCAGGGAGGGTGTGGCAGAGCAGAGTAGCTGGCATTGTGGGGCCACAAGCAGAGAGAGAAAGTGCTTGTGTTAGCTAGCTCCCTCCCCCTTTTATTCCACCAGCGCCTCCTCATTGTGTCCTGTTGCCCCCACACACATGCGCATTCGGAGCTGTCTCCCAGCCTTGTTTGATCCTCTGTGGAAACGCTCGCATACATACTAGCAGTCTGCTTCACTAACCTAAGCACATCAATCCAGTGAGACTGATCATCAGAATTAACCACATCTTTCCTCTCCTCCATTTCTAAGTAGAGCTTACAGTGCCTCTGTCCTGTGGATGGATTGACAAGTGGAGAAAACAAAATAGTGTACACTGACCCACTACTGTGGCCCAAGCATCCCTCCTGAAACTAAGGGAAGTGTCTGAGAACAGTTAGCTTTCTGCCTATGGTCCACATACCCCTCTACCCTACTGTATCACCAAGGTTCTGTATTTGATAAAGCATATTCAGGTAATAGTTGAATTGTGCATTGTTGTGCATGGCCCTCTGAGGAAACTAAAACCCTTTCAGAGATGTGTTCAAACACGAAGAAGCACAGAATGGTCAGTGTGTACCCCAAGAGATCTTAACTTATCTCAAAATGGCCTATTGCAATAGTAAAATGTGTTTGAGTCCTGTCTTCACTTAGAAAGCAATGCAGATTGTACATTTCGCATTATGTATCTGGCATTTGTTTTAATACACTTGACATCCGATGACTTTATAGATCTTTTGATGTGCTCCTGGATTGCACGCACATGTGTGGCGGGACAACTTTCAGGAGTTATTTCTCTCCTTTTGCCAGGGGTTCCAGGGAATCAATTAAGATTGCCACATATGTAAGGCAAGCACCATCACCCACTCAGCCATATTTTAAAATAATAGTAACTGTTAACTCTTGATTTCTAGTTACCCCATGCTATGTGGCTTTGAGGCTCTAGTCATCAGATTTCTGTTCACATGGATACCCAACATATCTTTTACCTCTAGAATGCTCTCATGTGGCCCTATTACTCCTTATTTATTATTGCATTGCGTGTACACACGCACATGGAAACATTGCTGTGGTGGGGGTATTGTTGCATGCCACAATGTATATGGAGGTCAGGAGGCAACTTTGTCAGTTCCTACTTTATGTGGCTCCCTCGGATTGAACTTGGACTTCTATGTATATGTGGCAAGCCTTTAACCACCGAGCCATCTTGCTGGTCCCTGTGGTGCTGTGCCCCACCTGTCTTTCTGTTGTGTGATCCAAGTTAATGTTAGTTAAGGTACCTTTTTCATTTTTGGTTTTGGTTTTGGTTTTTTTCAAGACAGGGTCTCTCTGTGTAGCCTTGGCTGTCCTGGACTCACTTTTGTAGACCAGGCTGGCCTTGAACTCACAGTGATACGCCTGCCTCTGCCTCCCAAGTGCTGGGATTAAAAACATGCACCACCACACCTGGCCTAACGCACTTTTTTCAAGGACAGTAGAAAAAAGGGGGTATCCTTTTTCTTATTAGACCAGAAAAGTCCTTTATTTGAGCCTCGTCATATAGATATTTTAGTGTTCAGTCATCATGGGTAACAAACAGTGGTTTCACTGTTAGTGGGTGGCCTCTGAAAACAATGGTTTCTCCTTTGCTGTTCTGCATGCAGTACCTTCTCCAGGCAAGTTCCGCTCCCCTGCAGCACCATCTCCATTGGCTCTTCGTCAACCAGTGAAAGCATTTAGTAACCATGGCTCTGGTTCTGGTAGCCAAGAAACTACACAGTTCACACAAACCACCTCCTCGCCTGGGCCTCCCGTGGTGCAGAACACAGTCCCAGCAAACCCTTCCAGCAATATCAACAGCGCCACTCTAACCAGACCTGCAGGGACAACTGCAATGAGGAGTGGCCTGCCCCGGCCGAGCGCCCCTTCTGCAGGGGGCATACCAGTGCCTCGCAGCAAGCTTGCACAGCCTGTTCGCAGGTAAGTGTGCTCAGCACATTTGAGCCTGTGAGCGTGGGTGAACTGCACTCAGTCGTGTCTCTGCATTCATGAGTGTGGAGAGCCATCGTGGGTGCCACTGCGCTAGTGCAGTTAAGTATGGCATTGCCTCCTTTTGAGAAGTATCCATTTGGATATTGTACCACCTTGGTTCAGACTCAACTTGTTCAAATGCCCAACATGATGAAGCAAGCGTCTCAGGAGACTCCCAGGACAAGGTTGCTAAGGACACTTGAGTCAGTTGTGACACTTGTTCATTTTGAGATCAATCATAAAAATAATAAAAGCACAAGGGGAGTTCTGGCTGTGTTCCCTGAGTAGACGTGTGTTTTTTTTTTTAATTGCTACAACTCAGTTACCTGTGGAGCTGTTATAAATGTAGAGATCCACCTCCTACTGCAGAGATTCTGAGCCACGTTTACGGATTTTGGTAGGAGAATGCTATGGTTTTGTGTTGTGCTAAATAACTTCTTACCTTGTCTAATTGTCATGGTAATAAGTACTCCTATTTTTTAGAGGAATATTTTGAAATTTAGTGAAATTGATTTTCCTGAGTACATGCAAGTAAGACTGTCAGTTACAAGTTTGTCTGACTTCAAAACCCTTTCTTTACCCAGCGCCCCATACTGCCTGCTACTCTGGTGGTGGTAACCTACGCCTGCATTGTCACAGTCATCGCCTCACAATAGATTGGTTGTTTGTGTGTTAGGGACTTTCTTTCCTCTTGTTTTAATTCCACAGCCACATTAACAGAAAGGGATTAGGGGCTAACATGTGAGAGATGTGAGGCTGCTGAGCTAGGAGAGCCTGATCTGATAGTTTAGAGCTGTGGCCTTAGTGCTTCCTGATGTAGCCCTCATGTGACTCTGCCACCTGGAAAATAATGAAGACATATGTAACAAATTGTATGGTTATATTTTGTACAGATATAAAAATCATAAAATTCCTTTATTTCAGATCATTGCCAGCTCCTAAGACCTATGGTAGCATGAGAGATGACAGTTGGAAAGATGGCTGCTACTGACCAGCAGAGACGAGGACGCAGAGGCCCACGGCTTCATGGATACCCTTCACCGAGCAGAGGCCCACGGCTTCTTGGATACCCCTTCACCAAGCAGAGGCCCACGGCTTCATGGATACCCCTTCACCGAGCCGAAACCAACTTTTATATGCAGAATCTTCAGATGAGACTCTTGGGAGTTGTAAACTCCAGCCTCTCTGTCTTAACTAGCACAAACTGACAGAGACAGCAAAGCAGCACTTTAGTACCACGTGACATCAGTTATGTTTGGTGATCATGCAATCGCTCCACGGAGTCACTCTTAGTTTTGTTCACTAGAAACACGGTTCATGTTTTGTTTGACAGAGGCCAACATCTGGGCAAATACCTAATGGATGCCAAAGAGAAATGCCCATTTGTAAAGAGAGAACCTTTGTTCATGGGAAGATGGGGAATTCAGGCTATCCAAAACCTCAACCTACTTTACTGTACAAATAGTATCAATAAATATTGTGTTAAGAAGAACTAATATTCTGATTAATTAAATTGTTGTATTAGTCCTTCAGGATACAGTAAATTATAAAGATTGGGAGGAAGGAAGGAAGAACCTCAGCTAAAGAGCTAAAACATGCTACCTATGTGGGAGAAACTTTTGTAAGTTGCTTTTGCAACTTGGGAAAATTATCATTCTTTTAAATCTTATGTTTTAGCGATAGCTCACATATAGCCACGTCCAGATGGTGTCACAGTGCACGCCTTGCATCAACATCCCAGACTCGCGTGTGCTTGTTTTGATTGCCAAAAGGGCTCACTATCAGTTACACAATCCTTCTAAACTGTGTCGTTCCTGGCTCAGGAAAGATGGCCTTTGCTATTGAAGCCAGCTTACTCACATGCTGTTTTCTATCACAGAACTAAACCATTACCAGGTTCCTTTGATGTAAAGAACAGTTATATGTATCTTTGTTCTTGATAAAATAACACCTCAGAACTTACAACCTGGAATCAAACCATACCGCAAGAGGAAGGGAAATCTATGCACCTAACTACAGAACTCTCTGGTGATGACAGTTGTGTTGTTGCTCTTACATGGCATAACGGTCTGTTATGTGGTAGTCAGTCCACTTGAAACTGAATAACTGTGTGAAGTACCTTTTTAAAATACTGTCCCTTTTGACTTAAGATTCTGCCTTACATCAATGTTTGCATTGTTTGCTATCAAACCATCTGACTGTAATTTGCTAAGTACTTGATTTCAAATGGCATATGTGTATATATATTCCCTTGAAATCAGCTGTTTAGGTTTTATTGGATTATTACCAAACTATAATTCCAGCTGACTTCTCAGTTTTGATAATGAGGTCTATTTTTTTTTCAATACTTAATCTGGACTGTTACTGGCAGTTGGGTCACGTAAAGGTGGAGGGATTTGAACTCATTTCCTGTAAGTAGAGGATGTTCTGTGAGTTGGAAGTAGAGATGCAGAGAAAGAGGAAAAGCTTCCTGCTCAGGAAAGCATCAAGTTGATGACAGAGACCCAGTCTGCCATGGCTGACCATGCTGGACCAGCAGGGAGACATGGGAAATGAGCAAGCTAGCACAAGCAGCCCCAGAGCTGGGTACTGTGGTGTAGCATGGGAGACACTGTGTCCTTGCAGCTGAACGGGTGAGAGGGAAAGGAGGGGTCACAGTTGTCCATAATGATAAACTAAGAACTGTTGTTGCTTTTCCAAGGAAGGTAACACGTGTGCGTCGGTGGGGAGTGTCTCGTGTCCATGTAGCAAAGAAGTAGCAGCTGTCTCTGTGGAGTCACATGTGCACACAGCAAACAGGTCTCTGTTCAGTGTAAAAGTTCAAAAAAAATAAATGCTGCAATTTAATAATTTAAAGGAACTTTAATGAACCATCTATTACATTTTTTTTAAGTTAGATAATCAGTTTCAAAAGGAATATTCAGGTTATTTAACGTTGTTTTTAAATGGCTGCATCAGAAAAAAAATAATCTTTTTTTTTTTTAATTAAACTATTTCATCACTTGTTTAAAAATGTATTTTGGATCTGGGTTTGGTGACATTAATTTACTTGCTGCTGTACTACCACAGACTTTTGGCTTTCAGTTTCCTAAAGAGAAAAATTGCCTTTTTACTAGAAAAAGCCTTTGTGTATTGCCAGTTTTTCTGTTTGGGAAAACCCTAAGGATTTACTGTGGTTAGTCGTACAGAAGAAATGTGGATTTGATAAACTAGTGCCTATGATTTTAACTTATGTTTGATATATAGTAGTACGGGGTTATGAATGTTGATTATTTTGTGCCAACAGCCCAGAATTGTCACTTATATGTCAGCAGAAACTATGACCTCTGCTTCCAAAGTTATTTAATTTTCTCAGTGTTTGGATGTTATTTTTTGTAAGTGTGTTAATAAAAGTGTAAAGAATTGGAAAAATATAAATATTCTTAACTCAAGCATTTGCTGGATCATTTTTCTACAAAACTTGTTTGTATAGTATAAAACCTCTGTGAAGAGTTGACTCTTCTTGGTTTTCATACCCTGGGAATCACATTTTGTAAAACTGGGGACCATTCATAATTGTCAGAGACTTTTTTAAATTATCTCAGAACATCACTTTTATAATATATATATAAAAAGTTTTTTTGAAAGTAAAGAAAATTAAATACATATGTGGCCCCAGATGTTTGTATAACTCTAGGATGGTCTAGACTATGTATGTTTAAACTGACTTAATTCGCTGTACAGGTGTCCAGTTTCGACAGTATGATGCATGGTCCTTTTAGATCACATGAAGTTTGATTTGCAAACATTTCTATAGCCGAACTTGTAATATGTGGTTGCCTCCTTAATAAACAGCCTGACCATAATGTTTATTATTAAATCTATATTCATTTTCCAAGTGTTTTATTAATTTCTGGATATGGGAAGATCTCTTCTCTCCCCCAACCCCATTACCTACAGTTGGTCTTAATAAATTTCTCAGTTGTTTTTTTAACACACAGACTCACTCTTACTGTCCTTCCTGATCCTGACTAGGATTCTGGCTTAAGTCTCTCTCCTCGTTTCATATTTGAATCGTTTGGAATGATGGCAGTTTCCCTCACATTTGGTTTGCTCCTAGAGCGTTTTCATCTGCTCTGAGTTGAGACGTAGCTAGAAGTATCAATAAAGCAAACAGGGGTAGTCCCCCCAGAGGTTCCCAGTAGGCAGTCTCCATGCGGTTTAAGTCACATGCTTATTTCAGGTGATGGTGTGGCTCTTTCTCGCATGGAACAACCAAGACGTGTGCTCAGCGATGAGTTCCACTTGTTTGATAGGAGATGCTTGCACCTGCATTACAGTTTGTCTTACTGATGACACAGAAAAGTGACACCCACCTTGGAATTCTTCCCCCAAGACAGCTGAAGACTCTAAGAACCACTTGAAATAATTGTTAGTATACTCAGTTAAGAATGAGAAGTCTAGCCGGGCATGGTGGTGCGCGCCTTTAATCCCAGCACTTGGGAGGCAGAGGCAGGCGGATCTCTGTGAGTTCAAGGCCAGCCTGGTCTACAAAGCGAGTCCAGGACAACAGCCAAGGTTATACAGAGAAACCCTGTCTGGGGGAAAAAAAAAAAAGAATGAGAAGTCTGTCTAAGCCATGTATGTCTCCAATAAGAAAACCCATATGGAGGCTCTTCCGAAACAGTGTGTGTGTGAGTGCCTGTTTGGGAGAAGAATATAGCATATCTGCCCTCCGAGTACTGAGGCGGGAGAACTGTGAGTGCAGGGCCATCTGGACAACAGACAGTGATGCTGACCCCTCCCCCCCCAAAGGCAGAATGAATGCTAGAGAAGACTACATAGTAGGAAGGAGTGCTGCTGCTGTGTTTTGAATAGTGCTAAGTAGAAACCTACATGGGCTAAGTAAGACAGACTTTACTCACGGCTGTATTCGCTACAAGTTACTTAAAACTATGTGAACTGCATCTGAGTTCAAACCAGTCCTCGTCCACTTTAGGTCACCTTAGGAAATATTGATCAACATGTATCAAATTACAGATAAGGGCGCCTAAATTCTGCCTTGAGCACACACATCAACTTCATAATCAACAGTAATGTACATCTCAATGAACTGCTCTAAATAGTCTCACAAGAAAACTATATCTTAATATTATAAATTATATACATGCATCAAAACATACCCTAAGCCCTCAATATTTACAATTGTCAATTATTAACAAAACAAATGAATCATAATAAAAAGGAAATTAGTTTTAGTGTTTACTATTTTAAGATTTAATACATACCTGTATTTAAAAATAAACAGCTGGAGAGAGAGCTCAGAAGATAAGAGCACTGTCTACACTTCCAGAGGTCCTGAGTTCAATTCCCAGGAACCACATGGTGCCTCACAGCCATCCACACTGGAATCAGATGCCCTCTTCTATTGTGTAGATAGAGCACTCATGCATAAAATAAAGTCTTAAAAAACATTTTAAAAATAAACAAACTTAAAAAATAAAACAAGTATGAAGACAAATAATTACCTACATTTCTACAATTCAGAAATCAGTATTGAGGCATTTACCAAACATGTTATAAAACAGGAAGTTGAGGTGGAGAAGTCTTGTAGAGAACATTGTTCTCATTTAAAATTCTGAGTACTTTTACATGTGTACACAGTCTTCCGGGGATAGTCATCATATACATTGCATTTATTGTTGAAACATTGATTAGCTCTTCTTATAAACACTTATTATGGAAATTAGAAGAATACAGCAAATCAGAAAGGAAAATCAATTACATTAGTATTCAATTCCAGCTTGGAGACTTAAGGATGTGTGTTTTCTGTCTGGAACTGGATCTGTCATGCTCGACAGTTAACTTTCTGCTCTGGATCACTGATGGCTGCTGTGAGTTGCACAGACTCTGCTGGTGGGATGTACGTGCTTCCAGAAAGACTGTACAAATAGCTATATTTCCTAGCCTCTTACTGAGTCTTGATCTAATGCCAGCTCGCTTCAAGCCATGGCTTGGCAGTATTGAGTATAGCTGTAGTTCTATACATACGTGTGTGTGTGTGTGTGTGTGTGTGTGTGTGTGTGTGTGTGTGTGTGCGCGCACGCCACTCTGGTGCCTTCACCCTCCACCGTTTTGTTTTTTGAGACAGGGTTTCTCTGTGTTAGCTTTGGCTATCCTGTACTCAGTTTGCAGACCAGACTGGCCTCCAGCTCACAGCAATCTACCTGCCTCTGCCACCCCACTTTACTTTTTGAGATGAGGTCTCTCACTAAATGTGGACCTTGCTGATTGAACTGTACTAAGTGGCTGGCAAACCCCAAGGATCTTCCCATGTCTGCCTCCCCAGTGCTAGGCTTAACAAACTCACCCTGCAGCTTCTATCTGGGATTAAACTCAGGTCGGCATGCTTATGCCCCCAAGTACTTTGCCAACTATGAGCCATCGCCCCCAGTCTGTAAGCTGAAAACACTTTTAAACAACAGAGATAGATCATCAAAGAAGTAAAATGGTCTTTGTTAAGAGTTCAACTTTAGAATACCTTGGAGAGCTGCTGGAACATGGAATTCTCTGTCCCACATCCCAGAGTCAACATCCCCCAAATTCTAAGGTGCCTTACTAGTGGGTTAATTGGGTAGGGCCAGAGAATTTGAGTTAAGTTGAAACAGCAGAGCTCTGGTGAGAACCATAAAAGTAGAGGAGGGGAAGACCTTTTCCTCTGGAAGGCGCTCTGTCTACATATGTGAACCAGTTCATGAACAAAACAAAATAGGCCTGCTGCACAAATGCTCAAGCACATAAGATAAAAAGCAACTTCCCTGTCAGTATCTCATTTTGGAGGAAGCACTTAGCGTGGGTGCCAAAACACTGGCAAAATCAGAGCTCTAGGTCCATCGTTCATGGGGCCACTGCCACTCTCCTTGGCATCCTTATAAACTTAGGACATTGGGCTAGTTTGCAACCAAAAAGGCCTCATTTTTCAAATGGTTCCCTTTTTTTTTAAGATTTATTTATTTTATTTATTGCATATGAGTGCTTTATCTGCAGAAGAGGGTGTTAGATCACATTATAGATGGTTGTGAGCCACCATGTGGTTGCTGGGATTGAACTCAGGACCTCTGGAAAAAGCAGGCAGCGCTCTTAACGACTGAGCCATCTCTCCAGCCCTCAAATGGTACTTAAATGAATGCATAAACTATGTTTAGAAAAGAGAAGGAAGCCAGCGTCCCTTTAGAACTCTCACTAAGCTTGAGCACCTTGCAGAAGAGAGGCCCAGGACCCACCAAGTCCTAACAGTGATCACTTCCATCCCCCAAGTTACAGATGTCTTCTCTTGTAATAGAGTTTTGAACTTCAAGTACAATTTTCTCCTTGACTAAAGGCTAAAATGGTTTCCTCAGATTCAGCCACTTAACAAAAATGAGGTTCACCCATGTTACCAATGTCACCTTGGTTTTGTTCATTCTCTCGGCTTTTACACGCCGTTGTGTAGATACATCAATTTGCCCTTTCCAATAAAGGTGGTTGTTTCCAGTTGAGGCCTTTTAAAAATAATGGTACTTTGGGTTCCTACCAGAGACAGAGTGGAGACCACCGAAACGCTACTGAACGAAAGTTGCTGGACAAAAGGCAACTGAGAACACATTGGAAATAAAAGCATATTAGAGAAGGGAGTCAGCCTCAGAAGAGCTTTCAGAATTCCCCATTTTTGCCCTTTTCTCATCATCACTAAGCCCAAGAAAGGAACCTATACCTCCCCCAGCCATGTCTCTCGTGCAATGAGGCTGGTGTGCTCACGTCTTCTCTTAAGGCATGTGTGGGACAGTCTCCACAAGAGCCTTCTTGGCAGGTAGTATCAGCTGCAATGGATGAAAACCCCACTTTCGGGAACCACAGGGAAGGGAAAAGGGACCAGTTCTCTCCCTCCCCCTCCCCTCCCCTCCCCCTCCCCCTCCCCCTCCCCTCTCCTCCCCCTCCCCCTCCCCTCTCCTCCTTCTCTCCCTCCCCCTCCCCCTCCCCCTCCCCTCCCCCTCCCCTCTCCTCCTTCTCCCCCTCTCCCTCCCCTCCCCCTCTCAGAATTATGCACCAGCAGTGATGGGGCTTCAATTCCAAGGGAAATATGATATTTCTGTCTAGAGAAAAAAAGAGAACACCTTTGTGGGGCAAGAAGGAAGAAACATAAGGACAAATCCCTTTTGTTTATATTTTGTTGTTGTTTGGTTTTTGCTTGTTTTGAGACAGTGTCTTATTGTGTAACCCTGGCTGGCCTAGAACTCTGTGTAGACCAGATAGGTTTCAAAGTCAGAGAGATCTGTGGGAAGGAGTGAAAGCTTTGTCACAGGTGAAAGCAGTCTTGGCGGGCTTTGCCCTTGGGCATACCACGGATACTCTCTGAGATTAATTTTGAGATCGACTGGGTGGAGCCATCCTGGGCCTGGAATTCAGGAAGCAAACCTGGGGACTCCACCTGGACGATTGTGTTTCTAATCGACCCTCGATGGGAGGAGGAGATCTGCCCTTGCACGTGAGAGACAGGCAGAGAGGTCAAGAGGGGCAGCAGGTGTGGACCGAGCTCAAGCGCACGTGGATCGGGGAAAAGGATCAGCACACAGGCCAGAGACACCTAGGAACCCATCCTGTGGAACGGATACCGAAAGGTTCACTCTTTTTTCCTTTTAACCTTTTTCCCCTCTTGTGTAAACTAGTTGGGTTGTATAATAAAGTTTAATTGTTGAGAAACAGAGCCACTTGCTTCTTCCTCCCAGGTGCCAGGATTAAAGACCAGCCTAAATGTGACATACACCAGGCCTGAGGCAGCCCAGCAGACTTTGAAAACTGAGGTGCAGTTTGAACCACTGGCCAAGGTGGCCTAAACATGTGAGGCAAACGACTGAATAGCCACGTGAGAGACGGATTGCTGTACGGAGAGTCCTGCTGTGCAGAGCTGCACAGAACTTTAGGTCTGAATCTGTCTGGGTTGATTTTAAAAATGCCCAGCATTTAATGTAAAATTGCTTGACATACAATGACCTGAGAATGTACAATGATCTCAAAAACAAAAACAACAAAACAAAAACCACACACATACAAATGGTCCAGTTGCTAGAATTAACAGTCTTGAAAGCAGTTACTGTAACATCAAGTGGAATCATCACCAAAGGGAACATACTGGAACATAAAATACTGAAATAATTTAATATAATGAGTGTTCTCTGCATAGGCAATGAAAGCATAAATCAACTATTGAAAAGTACCTGGAAAGAAGAAATATATGGAAAAAATTTAAATGCTAGTTATACATAACCTAGGGATCAAAGACAAAGTCAATAGCAAAACTGGAAAATACTTTAGGTTGCATAAAATGAAAGTATAAAAAGCAAAATTTGAGGGAAATTAAAGTGACTAAGAAAATGTATATTAGGAAAAAACATGCATGTGAGGCAGTGTTGTGGCCTTCTAAAGATATCCACACCCCAAAACTGGTAGCCTGTGACTATTAGGGTACATGGCAGAGGGGATTAGGTTTACAGTGGGTTCTGGTTGCTCTTCAGCGGACTGCACCCAGGCTTGCCAGAGCAACCACAGAGAAGCCTCCACCTCTGTGCTCCTTTGTGGTTTCAGAAATTGAGTGAGACTGTGGTGCCCAGGATGGGGGGAGGGGAACATAATCTCAATTTGCATTTTGTCTGGGTCTCTGCCCCCAGGGATAGGGAGTCACTCTAGTTTGTAGCTTTTTGCCTCCAGGAGTAAATTACTATTTCTCTGAAACGGAGCCCATTTCCCCTTGCATATGTGTGAGTGTGGGGGTGGGGTGGGGGGTGGGAACCCATGCCAAATTCTGCCATGTCAGAAATCCTGTGCTTAGGCTGTATGCTGTGACCTTCGAGTTGCTGACCTTTACCTCACCACGAGGTCTTGTGTTCTAGGCTATCCTTGGACTATTTACCTTTGAAAGAAGAAGGGAAGCCCCAACTTGGAACCACCCAGAGGATCAAGGAAGTTCTTACAGGGAACTACTCAGAGAACTAGGAAGTTCTACAGAGAGTGATTTAGGCTATTGCATTCTTGCCTGGGGACTAGGGTGAGTGAGATTAAAATAAACCCTATTGACCTTGCTCTATATATGTTCCTGCTGGTCGGCAATAAAGTGAATCTTTTTTTTTTAAATATTTATTTATCATTATATATACAATGTCTGCCTGCATGTACACCTGCAGGCCAGAAGAGGGCATCAGATCACACTATAGATGGTTGTGAGCCACCATGTGGTTGCTGGGAATTGAACTCAGGACCTCTGGAAGAGCAGGCAGCGCTCTTACCCACTGAGCCATCTCTCCAGCCCCAATGGCGCACAGCTTTAATCCCAGCACTCGGGAGGCAGAGGCAGGCGGATCGCTGTGAGTTCGAGGCCAGCCTGGTCTACAAAGCGAGTCCAGGTCAGCCAAGGCTACACAGAGAAACCCTGTCTCAAAAAATAAAAATAAAAATAAAAATAAAAATAAAAAATAAAAAAAAAAATAAAGTGAATCTTGATCAGAAATGTCCTGACTTGATTTGTTATTTCTTGCGTCTCTGTACCTACTTTCAATCCCCACTCCCTCTTTCAGGTGAACCCTGATTCGATTTTTCCCGTGGGCTGGGACCCGACAGGGAAGGGGGGTCTCTATACCTGTTATTCCACAGGAAGTAGAGGGGACAGGACACCCACTCTGATCCCAGCCAGCCAACACTCACAGAGACCCAACCCTTGTTCTAGAAGATGCACATAGACAACTTTACAGCAATAGAAATGTGGAGGGAGGGGGAGATGCCAGGTAGGACTCCCTAAAACCAAGTAAAACCCAAACCTTAGAGTCACAGTCTCCCCAGCTCTGGGCCCCTCTCTATCCCAGGAGCCTGTGAGCTTGCCAGTGAACTCTGCTATTTCCTGCCTCTAGGTCCTTAACCAAGGGAGAGAACCCGCCTGCTGGCTGCTTTCACTTAGTTCTGGTCATGATGCTCAGCTGCAACAAGTGCATTTATCCTACAGTTGGTGTGTTTCAGAAGCTTAAGGAGTTTGTCTAATACCAATGCCTCCATTAGGTTGGAAAAAAATGGCAGAGACAGGAGAAATTGATCTTTATATAACCCTACGTGTGCTTATTATGTAAATATTGCCTCTAAAAGGAGTAGGAGGAAAAGAAATATGTGACAAACCCATTTTGCCTTTTTGTTTTGTTTGTTTTTTCGAGACAGGGTTTCTCTGTGTAGCCTTGGCTGTCCTGAACTCACTTTGTAGACCAGGCTGGCCTCAAACTCACAGCGATCCACCTGCCTCTGCCTCCCGAGTGCTGGGATTAAAGGCCTGTGCCACCACGCCCGGCTCATTTTGCCTTTTTATTTTATTTTTATTATTATTATTTTTTGGACAGGCTAGGGTCTCTGTAGGCCTGGCTGTCCTGGAACTCGCTATGTAGACCAGGACTCACTGTAATCCCCTTGCCTCTACCTCCCAAATGCTGGGATTAAAAGGTGTGTGTCCCCATGCCCCCTTTTGAATTTTCAGATGAAATACCCAATTGTCCTTTTTTTCATCCGTGAGCTGTTTACGATGCCAGTATCTACACTGGACACTAGGGGGCAATCTTGATTGCTCTTGGAATGTTCAATTTGCTGTCTCTTTGGCTTGCTCTGAATTCAGTTTTGATTTTCTATACAAAAGAACCAGTGTGGTATTTTCATCGTAATCAAAATAAAGTGAGGGTACACAATGATCAAACATGGTACATTGCTCAGAGTCTTGGAACAGGAGGAACAAGTTCAATATTATAAAAACTAAGAGAGTGTAAATGAAATTTAGCTAATAAAACTAGCCAACTTTAGCCAGGCAGTGGTGGCGCACACCTTTAATTCCAGCACTTGAGAGGCAGAGGCAGCTGGATCTCTGTGAGTTTGAAGCCAGTCTGGCCTGCAGACTGAGTTTCAGGACAGCCAGGGCCACACAGACAATCCTGTCTCAAAACCAACAACAACAAAAAGACCAGCATTGGGGGTAAAGAGCTGAGTCAGCAGTTAAGAGCAATGGCTACTATCCCTTAGGACTCAGGTCAGGTTCAATGCCAGCACCTACATGGGAGCTCTTAACTGTCAAGAACCCCGGTCTACAAGGTCTGAGCTGCTCTGGCCTCTGCTGGCACACATGTGGTGCCTCGGCACACATTTGCCTGCCTGTGCCCCCCAAGTGTTGGAATTAAAGGTGTGTATCACCAAGCCCAGCAGAGAACAAAAAAATCTTTTATGCTAGCGGAACCTAATTTGCATTTAATTTCTTGTTGGAGCCATGAACAACACTTTAAGACAAATACATACTCAGGGCAAGCTGACTTGTAGAAGGACGTCTACTGCATGGTCCATAAAGGAGTGTGCAATTGAATAGTGGCCATGTATTTAAACATTCCAAGGCCAGGCGTGGTGGCGCACGCCTTTAATCCCAGCACTCGGGAGGCAGAGGCAGGCAGATCGCTGTGAGTTCGAGGCCAGCCTGGTCTACAAAGTGAGTCCAGGATGGCCAAGGCTAACACAGAGAAACCCTGTCTCGAAAACCAAAAAACAAAACAAAACAAAACAAAAACATTCCACACAGCCACATGTGTATGTGGGCTCCTGCAGATCAAACTATGGGCTGTGCATCCTAGGCAAGTGTTACTGTTATTCCTGAGCTACAGCCCCAGCCCTAAAGAAAAACAATTCACTATTTGGATCTCATCCACAGATGAGGCAGGGAGAAGATGCCAGGGCAGAGTCGGGGGTGAAGATGTCTAGTAAACCGCCCAAGAGGTCCTTTTCAGTTTTGTTACCTCACATGTGTGGGCCATCTTGAGGCCCGTCTTAGCCTGGTGATCCAATTGGATAAAACAAAACTGAATTTAAAAGGCACTGAAAAGTGGCACACCTCTCTCAGGCTCAGAGCCCCACTCCTACAGTGTTTCTTATCACTTCTGCGCCAGGACCTAAGCCCCACTGCTCCTAGTTCCTCTTTTAATATGGCTCGGCTCCCTGTATAAAGCCAGGGATTCCTCTTCCTGAGGAACTTGAGGGACCAGGGCCTGTGGTAGCCACTAGAACGACTGACGGGATCCCAGCTCTCTTGCCTCCACGAAGAAGTTAGCATTCAATATCCCCAGCCAATGTGCAAACGAGAACAAAAGAAATTCTGCGAAAAAGCACTTAAAAGTTGCTTATCTGGGGACTGGAGAGATGGCTCAGCGGTTAAGAGCACTGACTGCTCTTCCAGAGGTCCTGCCTGAGTTCAATTTCCAGCAACCACATGGTGGCTCACAACCATCTAGGATGTGATCTGATGCCCTCTTCTGGCCGCAGGTGCACATGCAGGCAGAGCATTGCATACATAATAATAAATAAATCTTAAAAAAAGAAAAGAAAAAAAAAAGAGTTGCTTATATGATGCCTCAGTTTCCTCTCTCTCCCCACTGGCACAGTCATCACAGGTGATGGATCCTCTCCTGTGCTTGAATGAGGGCAGGGTGGAGCCTCTTGCCAGCTTAGGACCTGTAGTTTTAGGGTGGAGCCTCCTGCCAGCCTAGGACCTGTAGTTCTAAAGCACTGAGATTCGGGGCCCCTTACTGCAGCATAGGCCAGCTCATCCTGACTATTGTACCATCTTCCCAACTCCATTCAAGCAAAAGGAGCTGTCATCACCCCCCATTTCACTTGTGGAGAAACTGAGGCAGTAAGAGGTTAAGGATCTTGCACAGGATCATGTAGGTACTAAGACCTGCGGCCGGCATGCGGGAGGTTACTGGACAGCGTCCCGATATCGGGGCTCTCTTCCCGCACGTGGCTCCCGGGGACTGAACTCGGGTTATCAGGCTTGGCTGCCAGTACCTTCCCCGGCTGCATAGTCTTCTCCACGCTCCTCCTGTTAATTAGCTTTCTTCTTGTTTACAGAAAATTCCAAGGAGCTGATAGGAAGAGGGGTAGTTTTTGGTTTGTTTGTTTGTTTGTTTGTTTTAACAAAGTGTTCTTTGAGAGTTTAAAATCATTTCTTCTCCCTTTGCCGTTTGGTGGCTGTTAAGGGTCCACTCCCATGGGCTATACTGTCAAGCAGTGTTCCAGATGTTTCTGTGTTAGGGGTACAAATAATGTGGGACTTTCAGTAAAGTAGATTGTCCTCTCCGGTGTCCTTGTGTCTTCAGTTCAAGACCAGAGCAGAACCAGACTGTACTCCCTGAGGAAAAGGAAACACCGTAACCGCCAATAACAGTGACTTGAACACAGGTTCAGCCCTTCTCTGTTTAGTCCTGCTAACCCATGAGGCAGACTACGGTCTTGCCAATGTCATGAACCAATTCCTTCAAGCCTTTCTCATCTCTTCTTGTTTCTGTGGAGAACCTGATACATACATGATCTGTAACTAAACCTAACTGATACACACGATTGGTAACTTGGAGAGGCGTACTCGCCCTAGAACGCAATGGATCCTGGGAATGTTGGAGCCATCCCTCAGTGGTCCTCCAAGTGCTCAGGGCTGAGATGAAAGTCTTACCATTACTGTTGCTTTGAATGTGATGCCCCTCCCCCCCAAAAAAACCGATGCTTTGTCCCAAGTGCTTTGGCATCTCATATGGAGGTATTAAGTGTCTTGGGGGACCTTTCATGGGCCTTTTAAACTTGTACTGTTCCATTTGGCAAATGTTCTTCCAGAAGGTTACAGGTGTGGCATCTAGGGCCCTCTGTGCCTGGCTTGTGACTCTTCGGTGGTACCTTGGGGAAGCAACCAACAACTAACTAGTGAGCAAAAACATACACGTAACAAGATGCTTTGGGATCAAGACACCCAGCTGAATTTTAAGACCTGCCAAGTCCTAGGCCAAGTTCTAACTAAGAGCCTGGGCCATGAAGCAAATCAGGGACATAACTTTAAGGAGTTTGTTTATGTTTGGTACTTGAAGATCTGTTCATGGTATAATCTCTCTGTACATGGATAAGAAATGGGCTGTAAGGCAGAGTCATTTGACCAAAGGCAGCCTGTTTTCCAAACAAAGGACAATCACAAGGAAGCTGCTTTCTGGCCTGCAGCTCTCTTTAGTTCCCAGAAACACCGGGAATCTTCTCAAAGATGACTCCACAAAACGCGAATTATTGGAAGCCACTACTAAAAGTTGCCCTTTCAGATACACAGTCTGAATCAGCCAGAGAGAAAGCTCACATGGGTAGATAACAGAAGAGAGGGAGGAAAAGCGATTAGCCAATGAGAAGAGTTGCCAGAAGTGTAATACAAGTGAGCATTCCTGGCCCGGCAAATCCTGACTCTTGTCATAAGACCCATAGGTCTTCTGGTTCGAAATCACCACTGCGAGATGCCTCCCGAGATGCTTGTGGGCCTGAGCTCTGCTCTTCTAAGCAGCCCCACCTGCTTCTCCACCACATATTCCTCCCTCCAAGAAGCCTCTAGATGCTGTCAGGAACCCGCAGCCCCTATTTCCACCTGATGCTTCCAAACTTGGTCCAGCTGCTGCCATTTAGGACCCCTTGAGTCCATCGTGGGCGCCATCATCTGCTGCGAATAGACTCTCCATCCAGGTCCCACCTCTGCACCCTACTCCCTTTCATCTTTCTCTGCAAACGCCACACCCCTCAGGATGAAGCTCTCAGGAAAGCAGACCTGGTCCAGTGGCGTCTTCCAGCCAGAACAGCCTCGCATCTGAGCTCACAATTGGATTTGTGTATGGTGATGGCAGAGGCTAGGGCACCTGGGAGCCAGTCTGAGAAAATGTCTTGACTACTGGCCGAGACGATGATGAAATCCAGACCTAACATGAGGGGCTGAGATCCTCCACTCCGGGGCTAGCAGACTGGAGCGTTGCAAATAGAAAAGATTTGAATGCCGTAACATTTCATGTAAACACATTGGTTTTCATTAATGTGGAACGAGGTGGCTTTCAAGATCAGCCTTTTCTGTAAAATGAAATCTACCCCAAAATCAAATGAAAATCAATGAAGAACTGAAAAGGTGGTGGGGCATGGTGTGCCAGTTTTGGGATGGGGGTGAGGAGCCTGAACCAATCAAGAAAAAGGGTGAGAGTAGCAAATCCAGCTTGTGCCAAGGAGGTTGGGTGGTGCTGAACACTCGTCCTGAGCTTTCCCGTCTTATGAAGCAAAAAAGACAGAAGCAAGGCCCACAGTCTACCTACAAAGAACAAACTTGGGGGTGACATGCCCTAGGTCAGGGGAGCCCCAGTCTACTACAAATGAAAGAATTATCTTCTTTCACAGATGAGGGGAGATGAAGAGATAACAGAGTAACAAGCGATCCTGCCATTCCCAGACACCAAGGAAGACAATAGCTTTCTTATTTATTGGGACTTTCACATCTGAATACAAGAAAGTGCATGTGTTAAGGCCCTGGGTTCAATACCCAGCACACACATATATACATACACATACATACAAACTCACACATATATACAAGCACACACATATGCACATACATGCACACAATGCATACACATACAATACACATGTACACACAACGTATGCACACACATGTACACAACAATACCACCAAAAGGGTAAAAAAAAAAAACCCACCACTACCACCACCATCACCAAGAACAAGAAGCCCAAACAGAAGTGAGGAAGAGGCTCACGGCAGCATCTCTGAGAAGGGGGACCGGGTGGTCTCAGCAGCCCCTGAGACTGTCCCAGTTCAGCCACTAGAATCTTTGGTAAGAAGTGGCCTGCCACTTAGAGGTGAGATGGGGTTCAGGTGACCTTCCTGGTGCTGTCTTTTTCACATCCCTGGAGTCTGATGACTGAGCAGGGGAGTGGGGCTGGGCGTTGGGGAGCTAGATTCAGGATTCAGGAATTCTTCCTTTAAAAGAACAGTTCGGCCAGGCGGTGGTGGCGCACACCTTTAATCCCAGCACTCCTGAGGCAGAGGCAGGTGGATCTCTGTAAGTTCTGAGGCCAGCCTGCTCTACAAAGTGAGTCCAGGACAGCCAAGGATATACAGAGAAACCCTGTCTCAAGAAGGAGGAGGAGGAGGAGGAGGAGGAGGAGGAAGAGGAGGAGAAGGAGAAGAAGAATTCAATCTGCTCTGGAACACACTTGATGAGCTTCCTGTGGGTGACAAATGCACTTCTGTTCTTTTTTTTTTTTTTTTTGGTTTTTCCAGACAGAGTCTTTCTGTGTAGCCTTGGCTGTCTTGGACTCACTTTGTAGACCAGGCTGGCCTCGAACTCACAGCGATCCGCCTGCCTCTGCCTCCCAAGTGCTGGGATTAAAGGCGTGCGCCACCACGCCCGGCCCTGCATTTCCGTTCTTACATCATTGACTCTGGGGTGGTGGGTGGGGGAGTGGGGCATCCTTGCAGGACCCAGCCTGGCTGGTTAGTACTTGCCTTGTAGCTATACTCCAAAATAGCTGGCTTGTTTGTGACTGACATAAGTCTCCTTTCAACTCAAACTCTGACCAAAACTATAGCAACTTAAGTTATTACGTACCTAACAACCTATGACCCTGCCTATTGAAACTGGCTTGTCTGAAAGAAACCGTCAGGCATTTACTAAACGGCAAAATGTTTCATGATTTTGTAACTCTCAAGACTTCACTGAAGGCGCCAATGAGATGCTTTACTTAGTTTCCAATTCAAAAGACTTCAAAACAATGCCATTATTTCTGATGCTTGCTGCCAATTAGCATATCACCCACCATTCAGTTTAGCTAAATTGATACATTAACCCATTTACAGTGCCAATATAGAGAGATGTGTCTTCTTGGCAAATTTCCAACCTGAATCATAACAAGGGTTAAAAAATTATCCACGGGTCAGTATCATCGTAATTCCCTTAAGATGACAGTCAGAAAACCCTTCCTAATGGCAGAAGCTCTGAGAACCCGCCCATCTAATGGCACTTTTGCTGCCAAGGCCCTCACAGGCTTTGCCACTGCTAAAGAGAGCCACGAGGCTAGAACCTGTGGGTCAAAGTCACAAACCTGACCACCTGGCCCCGCTTGAATTACCAAGTTCTAAGTGGCCACTCAGACCAGCAGGGGACGTCTCAGCAGTCGAGGGTCCCAGATTTGTCGCTAGACAGTCCCTCCCCTCACAGAGCTATTTTTGTTTGAATGGTGGAAATTTCCAGGACTGAGCTTGAGATGTCCCCTCCCCTCTGCTGAGGATGCTTAAGTCTAAGCCCTGGCTTGCTATCACGGTGGGAAAGGGTTGGCAGGGCATTTCTCTGGCGACACATTTCCTGTTGAAAGATCTTGTTAGCATTTACTACTCCCAGCCACAGAGCACAGCCTTTCTATTCATGCTTTTAAGAAATTGTAGAGAAAAAAAAAATGGCTGCTTGTCTACCTGATATCATACAGGTAAAGTCCCTAACTACCCAGAAACCACTGGGAGCAAACAAATGCTGTGAGAGGGTGGGATGAAGAAAGCACTAGAGATACAGACCTGGCTATTGTTAGATGTCACAGGGGTCAGGTCACTGCATGCCTATCAGTTCTTTATAAGCTGTTAATTGCCAGATATCCATTGCATTAATCAGTATCCATCCCAACATGGGTGTTTGTTACTCATGTCTAGGTTAAATGGCTATATATTTCAATGAGTTTCAGCTTACAGGATTGAGTTGGCCACTGCAGGGCAGTGTGGAAGAGCTAAAGGGCGGGGCATACTAATTGTCATAGAAACACAGGAGCAAGGGGAATGAGGTGCTATGTATTTCCTGCTTCTGAGGTCACATGACCTGCCTCCAGGTCTCAGATTGGGATGAGCTGTTTCCTTATTTGATCCAAACAACAGAACATGAAGGGTAAAAGAGGGACTTGTATAAAATGGCCAAGACATGTCAAGAGCTTGTAGCAAACTTGCCAAGTAGCTTAGAACGTGATGGGGTGATGGGGAGGAGAATTGCAGCAGAGGTCTCCTGAGGACAGCTGTCCACGGCTTTGCCCCTTGAGTCATTTGCTCTTATAAATGAAGGCTCCCACTCTGTCCGAGGCACTGTTGTCATCCTGGATTCTATCCTCAAGCTGTACTTAGCAATGTGGCAGGCCAATTGGGGCCACTTACAGCATAAATGTCATTAGATGTGTCCTGATTAGTGGCTGCTATGCTTTGTAAATCTTGCTGGATGTTTACCCTAGGAAAACCAGGCGGTGGTGCTCCCAGGCCAGCCTTGGATCTATGCCTTCCTTGGAAGCTTTGCATTTATTTCTGCTGCTATCTAGCGGTTAAGAAGGGAAGCTTGTGGGAGCTGGAAAGATGGCTCAGTGGTTAGGCTCTTCCAGAGGACCTAGGTTCAATTCCCAGCACTGATACTGCAGCTCACAACCCTCTGCAATTCCAGTCCTCCTGGGGATCCAACATCGTCCTTTGGACCCTGCGCATGGTGCAGCATGTGGTGCGCACACATACATGCAGGTAGAACATCCATATACATAAAATAAAAATAGAGGTTAAAAAAATGTAAGCGATATTTGAGAGTTTGGAGCCCATCCAGTTATGGCTTGTCTTAGAGCATCTATTGCTGTGATAAAACAGCAGGACACACAGCGGTTTGGGGAGGAAAGGGTTTATTTTGCTTTTATTTCCAGGTAACAGTCCATCACTTAGGGAAGTCAGGGCAGGAACTCAAGCACAGCAGGAACCTGGAGGCAGGAACTGATGCTGAGGCCATGAAAGAATGCTGTTTACTTGCTTGCTCTTCAAGGCTTGCTCAGCCAGCCTACTTTCCCAGTCCAGGCCCATCTTTCCCAGGGATGGCACCAGCCCTAGATACTGTCCACAGGCCAATCTGGTGGGGACACTTTCTCAAATGGAGTTTGTTCTCTTCCCAAATAACTGGCTTGTGTCAAGTTGACACAGAACTAGCCAGCACACATACATAGTAAACACAAATCCATATATTAGGATTGGTCTGTAGACACAAACTCACCAGAATAGCACCCTTGCCTTTCCTCTTCTGTGTCCCCCCCTGACTCCCCAAGGCCACGCCAAGCCACCCTCTCCATGATGCCCGGCATTGCAGGATAAGAAGAGAGTGGCTAGCTCAGGTCGGTCATTGCTGCTCTTGTGTTCTGGTCTCTCTGGCTATAAACTATAACTTGGAAGAATAATCCAAGTTTCCAACTATCTTTTTTTTTTTTAAGATTTATTTCTTTATTATTATGTATGCAGTGTTCTGCTTGCATGTGCTCCTGCAAGCCAGAAGAGGGCGCCATATCACATTACAGATGGTTATGAGCCACCATGTGGTTGCTCGGATTTGAACTCAAGATCTTCGGACGAGCAGGTGGCGCTCTTAACCACTGAGCCATCTCTCCAGCCCTTTCAACTATCTTTTAATGTCTTTTAAATTACTTATTTTTATTTATGTGTATGAATGCCTGTCTGTACCTATGTATGTGAGCCACATGCATGCCTAATTTTCTTTTCAAAATATTTTATCTAGAGGGTTTTTCTTTTTTTTTCTTTTCTCTCTCTGGTTTTTTTTTTTTTTTTCACTGTCTTTAGCAGGGAGGTTAGCTCTCTGATATTCCTCCTGAGGGGGGAAAATAATTATTTACATGTAATTTACATACTGAAAAGTACATAAGTCTTCCAGGTTTACATATTTTTTTCCTCTCAGCTTTGTGAGAATGGTTAAGATGTCTAGTCTTATGGTGGTGGTGGGCAACTCCTTTAATCCCAGTATTTGGGTGGCAAGAGCAGTTGGACCTCTGAGTTCAAGTCCAACCTGGTGTACAAATTGAGATCCAAGACAACCAGGGCTACATAGAGAATCCCTGTCTCAAAACAAAACAAAGATCTCTGGCCTTAAGCCAAGGCATGGTGGTAATCTCAGCTATTCAGGAGACTGAGGCAGAGGACCATAGTTTTATGTCCTGCCTGGGCTAAAGAGCAAGTTCAGGGTCATCCTGGTCAACTTAGCGAGACCTTGTCTCAAGATATTTTGTTTTTTCTTTCCTGAAATGTGTGGAAATATAGGCAGTGGTGGAATGCTTACTCGTCTCGCACAGAGCCTTAGCTCCAGTCCACAGCCTCTCTCACACACTTACCTTCTGGTTAAGTGCGGGTCTCACATCGCTGTAGCCCTAGCCCCTGTCTTCTGCATAGTCCCCCCCATTCCAACCCTGGGCTCTGAGACCCCAGGACCTGCCAATAGCACATCTCACCGGCTCATTCTCAAAGGGTATTTATTACATTTGACTCAGATGCCCTGTCACTAGAGGAATATTCAGACTATCTTGTCTATAGCATTGCCAGGACCGGTTCATCTTGTTAAATCTGATGCATCTTTAGAGATGCAATTCAAAAGTCACCTTTTATGTAAAAGCCTTCGAGTTTCCTCCCTATGGGAGGAGTTAGACTTGCTACTGTTAACAAAAGCAAATCTCCCCTGGCCCGAGGGCTGTATTTCAACCTTATCTGTCCCCAGCACCAGTTAGAAGCCGCCCCACGCAGGCACTTATAGCGTGGTGCCCATCAGGTGAGGGTACTTAATACTCACTTATCTAATTCATTCACAAGTAAAGCCATTAACTAATAATATGCTTATGCCATAGATAAAATTGGGCAAATGCTTGTTCCAGTTATTGCTAGACTTTGGGTCTTAATTGCCCCCAAGAAGTCTATATGGTGTTGGTCCCCAGCTTGGTTCTACTGGGAAGTGGTAGGAATTTCTCAGAGGTGGGACCTAGTATGAGGGTCACTGGAACCATGGGACTTGATCTCTCTTCACCTTTTCCATCATTTCTAAGGTGAGCACTTTTCATTCACCATCATGGGCTACTGTGATGTATGCCACAAACCTATAGCAATAGGGCCAATGGACCAAGGACTGACCCCTATAAAACAGTAAGCCAAAAATAACCCTCTTTCCTTTGTAAGTCAGTTGTTACCTATAGGTGGAGAATCCTGGGTTTAGAGATGAACCTCTGTGATGTCGTTGAAGCTCACGTTCTCTCATTGACTGGGTTTTTTTTTTTAACTTTAAATTATCTGTAGGATTCCCTTTCTATTTACAGTGTGGTCCCCAAAGTGCCAGCATCAAACGTCTTCCCATAACTTCTTAGAAACAGAAGTTTTGGACTGGGCAGGTAGCTCAGTGGTAAACACTCACACAGCAAATGTGAGGCCACAGTTTGGCTCCTCTGCACCACTCAGACAGACAAACAAACTGCTGCCTATACAGCCTCACTGAGGGAGGGCCTGGAGGACTGATGCCCTCAGGTGATGCCTATGCACACCCAAGGGTTAGGACTGCTGGCGAGCCACTGTTCCGATCGTTTCGTTTGAGTCCCAGCACCACAACACAAACTAACGCTTGGGTGTGCTAAGCCAATGTTTTACCACAAGCTACACCTCAAGTCCAGAAAACTGTTTCTAATATAGTATTTATTCTTGTATTTTTGCTTTTTTTTGTTTTTTTGTTTTTTGTTTTTGTTGTTTTATTTTTGAGATGGCATTTTTCTACCTAATCCTAGCTATCCTGGAACAGGATATGTGTACCAGGCTGGCCTTGAACTCACAGAGATCCTCTTGCTTCTGTCTCTGGAGTTCTGGGGTTAAAGGCATGAGCCATCCCCAGCTATTTTTATTCATTTTTTTGGTCCTAATTTATTCCAAAGCAAGTTAGCAGCATAGCTTCCTGCTATGAATATTCCATCTGTAATGTGAACCACACTGTCTTAGTTCATCTATTCAACTAGTTACGGCTGAACTAATTTTCTTGTTTTTCACCCAGGCTGTTACAATTATCTCTTGATTTATCTGAGCTTCCATCTCTTCTGCCTTCGAGTCCACTGTAAGCAATTTTTAAGCAGTGAGACACAATTACTACAAGAAATTGTAGTGAAAGAGCCAAAATAATCAGATAACAGCACAGATGCTGTGGCTGAAGTGTGTGTGTGTGTGTGTGTGTGTGTGTGTGTGTGTGTGTGTGTATGAGAGAGAGAGTGTGTTTATTGTGTGAGTGTATGTGTATGAGAACTTTTGAGTATGTGAGTGTATATGTGTGTGAGTATGTGAGCGAGTGAAGAAGGGATGTATGTAGGTGTGTACGTCTGTATGAGTGAGTGTGTTTGTGTGTGAGTGGATGTATATGTTAAAGGACATGTGTGTGTGAATGTGTGTAGAAGGGGGCATAGCTCTGTCTTGTTTTTGTTTTTGTTTTTCGAAACAGGATCTCTCTGTGTAGCCCTGGCTGTCCTGGACTCACTTTGTAAACCAGGCTGGCCTTGAACTCACATGGATCCACCTGCCTCTGCCTCCCAAGGGCTGGGATTAAAGGCGTGCGCCACCACGTCCGGCTCCAGCACTTTGTCCTAACCACTCCCAGGTCTCCAGAGATGCTTCCCTGCATCTCAGGCATCTGTGATCTGTGCAGTGCCCATGACACCCTTGCTCCATCTGCTAATTATTGGATGTGGCACAGGTGGTTTAGTAATAACAGAAGTAACAATGTTCACGAGAAATATGGCTTGCAGTAACTTGGAGTGGGTCTGAATCATGCTTTGTGCTTTCCAGAATCCTTTCTCCAGGATGGAAGTCCTCACATTTGCTACCCACGGGAAGTCAAAATGTGTGACTCAATGAACAGAAATCAAGGGTCTCTGGCTGCTGTGCCACTGCCAGGAAGAGAGAAAGAGTCCTTAAAACCATCGCATGGTAAGTCTGAACTCACCAGTCTGCCTCCTGTTTAGCCCACTCGTGCCCTAATCACTCCCTCTGCCCCTCTTCCAGGACTCCTGTGTCCTTTCCCCTTCTGGGAGACCGTGTTTTCATGGGTGGTGCTGGTTCTCTGACTGGAATTTTCTGTTTTCTCTCTCCTCTGCAGGCATTTATCCCCATGCCCAGCAGGTGTGCCTTGAACACCAGGGCGTGTGACCCATCGGGTAGGTGGGAGGTAACTGGGGGAGGGGCAGGGCTTTTGGAGCTATGGGTCCCTGGCCACACCACCTCCTGGCTTGTGCTGGGCTCCTTGACATTCCTTAATGCCCTCATTTTGAGCTTTGCTGTATCCTGCTTTGTGTTTGTTCAAAGGCAAACATCTTGTCTTATTCATCATTTTGCCCTCGGGGCCTCTGTGCCGAGGGCAACAAAACATTATTTCATCCTTTCCTAATGGAGCAGGTCAAAGAATGCCACCTTATATTTCAGTGTTCTTTCAGCCATTTTTCCTTTGGTCAAAATGACCCTAAGTGATGGTCCTTTGGGTAAAAATAAAATCGTTTATATTCCTTGGGACTCTAACTTACTACATAGATTTTTCCCCCCCAGCTTTGGTTACTCTATAGTAGCAAGAATTCTCTAAGTCAGTTCCCTAAAGAAACAGTAGTTCTTCAGCATCTGTATCATTATCTATCAGGAATCTCCTTCTTTGGCCAAAGCCAGCAGTGCACAGGGCTGGGCTTTTAAAAAAAGAAATCCATTAGCTTTGGAAATAGGAAGTGACAAGGGGTAATTGATCTATTTCAATGTGCTGTTACAAGAGATGGCTTTTATTTCTTTGGCCCATGGCCCCTTTAGATTTAATGTATATATTTTCCAGAAAATTCTCCTTTTTTTTTTTCAACTCAATGAGTACAAATTTTAGATGATTTAGACTGTTTTAAATTATACAATAGACCTCTCTGTCTTAATCTCTCCTTCCCCGCGGTAATTAAATATAGGACTCAAGCCGGAGCTGTGTCTGCTGCCTTGCCAGTGTTCTCGTCGACGTCGCAGCCCTCGGTCCAACCTTTAGTCCCTGCTGCCCCTCCCCCACCGAGATTTTAATTTTGTTAAAATGTTTCTCCTGCAGCTGTGAGTCAAGCAGCCCAGCAAACTGCGGAAACACAATGTCATTTAATATTCCAGCCCTCAGCCCAGACAGTTGCACATCGGGTCATTTGGAGCAGCGCTCTTGAGACTGCTTTATTTGACAGTGATTGGCAACACCCTGCGGTTGCAAAAGCAGCCATCACGTTGCAAGCAATAGCTCAGCTTTTAGAACCAGACCACACACAGGAGCCACATTCACAGAAGAGTGACAGCGGTCAGCAGGTGAGATGTAACACTCAAGCCACACTCTTGTCGTTCTCCAGTCCCTGGTCTGATACAGCATATCCATTCCCTGAGTTAACCATTTCTCAGCCGTGCTGCTGCAGGACAGAGACTCTGGGAGGCAACTGTGGGCCTGAGCACAGCTCTTCCTCCTGATACAGCTAGAGCTGCGGAAAAGCCACGGGCATGGAACCAGCCTCACAGGGCAAGCAATGGGAGTGAAGGGGTTCACAGAGGAAGTGAGTAAAACTAAGGGGTGAATTGGATTTCTCCAGCTTGAGAATGCGGAAATGGCCATGGTACGCAGGGAAGAGGTGGGCGGGGCAGGGGGGAATAATGATTTCTTCCTGCCGAGTTTGGGGTGATGAATTTGGGGTTTGGAGGATCAATAGTTACAGTTTGTAGTAAAAGCCACCTGGGATCGAAACCACCTGGGAAAACACTCAGTGAGAAGGAAGAACTCATGAGGAAACCCCAGGATCAGCAACAGTTGGAGACACTGAAGGAAGGGCCCAGGAGGGAGCCCGCAGGAGGCACAGCCAGGCTCACAGCAGCTGGTGCCAGCAACACGCTTTGTCTTTTTTCTTTTTCTTTTCTTTTGGATGTTCGGGGCTTTGTTTTGTTTTTGTTTGTGTTGTGTTGTGGTTTGTGCTGTTTGTTTTTCCTGATGCACCTGACATTCATCCGGAGAAATGAATTTAGATTTTGTCTGGTTCGGCTTCACCTTAGAAATGAGAAAAGCAAGCTAAAAATCCTGGAGCTCATCTGTTCAAGAACTTCTCCCTGGGGCGTGGTGGCGCACGCCTTTAATTCCAGCTTTCGGGAGGCAGAGGCAGGAGGATCAATGAGAGTTTGAGGCCAGCCTCGTCTACAAAACAAGTCCAAGACAGCCAAGGCTATACAGAGAAACTCTGTCTCAAAAACAAAAACAAAAACAAACAAACAAACTTCTCTTGGGGCTGGAGAATCAGCTATTGGTTGGCTGGTTGGTTAAGAGCACTGACTGCTCATGCAGAGGACCCTGGTTGGATTCCCAGCACCCCCGTGGGAGCTCACAAGCATCTGTGACTCCAGTTCCAGGGGGTTAGAAGCCCATTTCCAGTATCCTTGGGCACCAGGCATGCGCATAGTGTACATACATACATTCGGGCAAAGCACCCGTGCACAAGCCAAACGGGCTGGGCACTTCTCCATCAATCACTAGTTAAGAAAATATTTACAGCTGGGTCTTACGGCCACATCTTCTCAGTTGAGGCTCTCTCCTTTCAGGTGACTCTAGTGTGTGTGTCAAGTTGACAGAAGATTAGCCAGCACAGAAGAGGAGAAGGAGGAGGGTAATTCTTGTTCTTGCTTGGCTGACCTCTTCCTAGCCCACCCTACCCTTAGTCCAACCACCCACCCCGCATTTAGTCTGCTCACCTCAGTTAACCTAATCGTGAAAAGCCCCCACAAACACACGCAGAGATTGGTCTCCAAGGCAATTCTATATCCTGTCAACCTAGCAATGTAAAGCATACAAGGACCAAACTCTTATCAGACACTACCGCTTGTTTCCATGCAGCCATTAGAGGGAAAGCCAGAAAACTTTAGAAACAGAAGCTGGAAAATCCCTGCCTAGTGTTTGTCATCTAATTTCCTCTGGCTTTGATTTTTAAGGATTTCTTTACCAAGAAGAGACTTGATACTCTATGATCATATAGAGGGGGAGGTAATCCCCCTCAGGAACAGTCATAGGGGAGGGGAATAAGGGGAAATTGGGAGGGAGGGAAGAATGGGAGGATACAAGGGATGGGATAACCATTGAGATGTAACAAGAATAAATTAATAAAGGAGGAAAAAAAAAAGGATTTCTATGACTTTACTGAGCCCTTCCCTATGCCTGTGAAAGTGCGTTTTTTATTTGTTTGTTTGTTTGTTTGTTTGTTTTTCAGAGGAGGGGCTTTAAGGCACTGAGTCAGCCAGGTTCTCTGGAAGAGCAGTCAGTGCTCTCAACCACTGAGCCTTCTCTCCAGCCCCAATTAATTAATTTTTTAAAAAGTAATTTATGCCTTTAATTCCCCTTTCCCTTCTGGTAATAAATGGCTGACTCAGTAACTTAAAACCCCTCCTCTGAAAAACAAACAAACAAACAAACACACAAACAAAAAAACCAGCTCTGCTGCATAAAATGTAACAGATTTCCATTGGATTCTCATGTTCCCATCTTCGGAATCCTGGAATTACAGATACATGTCGCTTCCCGCTTTAGGCACCATTGGGGCAATTTTTAATCCTCTTACTTAGCCCTCATTGTATCCTTTTTCTAAATCTTTAAACATAGTTTTGTAGGGATGATGTGAGAAAGCAGTGACGATCTCCTCCTTCCCTTGATGGTTGTCCTGTACAAACCAGGACAGTAGGAGCTGTGAAGAGCTTTGGGGAACGGCATTGGTAGGTAATATTTTGAAAACAAGTCTTGAATGTCACTATCAATCCTGAGAGAAAGAAGAGTGCATAAAATAGAAAAATGTCCAAACCATAGTCTTTTCTTACGACCACACGAAACCAGTGTCCTGTACAATTTTCCAGCAGGAAGGAGGGAGTGAAAACTTGCTCTGTGACTCACATCATACAGAGATGTTTCAATAAGAGAAATTGACCTTTGCATATATTGAAAAATAGCATCTCCTTGGTAGCTTAGTGATCAAGAGTGTGTGATGCTCTTCCAGTGGACCTAACTTCTGTTCCCAGTGCCCTTGCTGGGTGGCTCATAGCCACCTGTAACTCCAGCTCCAACGAATGCACCTCCTTTGGCCTCTGAGGACATGCAACTATGTGGCATATATATATTTATATTTGTGGCATATAAATATATATTTAAAAAAGAATAATAATAATCATAATAATAATATGATGATAATAATAATGGGGGGCTGGAGAGATGGCTCAGTGGTTAAGAGCACTGCCTGCTCTTCCAAAGGACCTAGGTTCAATTCCCAGCACCCACATGGCAGCTCACAACTGTCTGTAACTCCAAGATCTGACACCCTCACACCAATGCACATAAATTTTTTAAAAAATTAAAAATAGTAATAATGGAGTAAGTAGATCTCTGTGAGTCCAGCCTGGTCTGCACAAGAAGGTCAGGCTCATGTAGTGAGATTCTGACTTGACAGAAATGTTAATTCTTTTCGTCCTTTGTATAGAGCAACAGAATATAAAACAATCCAATCCAAAACCTTCAGTGGAGTTCAGTTTAAGACAGAGGCAATATTTCAGTAGTAAGCCTTGAAAATATCAGTGAATGTTTTGGACCAAATACATCTTTCACTTTAATATCCTGCTGGGGCTTTGTTTTTTGCTGCTCAGTTTATCAAATGACAGATCTTCCCTACCCCCACCTCTGCCATTCTCCAAGATATGATGTCATCCTCCAAGCTCTTGATGACCTGGAACCAGCTTTATAAACCAGACTAGCCTTGAATTAACAGACCTATACTTCCCAGTGCTGGGATTAAAGGTGTGCACCACCATGCCCAGCCAACAAGACTTTGTGCTATTCGAAGGTAGTTATATGAAGTCCCTAGAAAATTCCTCCAAAATGTTCATCAAGACCAGGTTGAAATTTCAGGTGAAACCAAAAATGGCCTAATTGGGCAACAGAATTTTAGCAGAGAAAGGAAGAACAAACTAATCTTATGTAAACACTTGCTTTTACCTCACTAGGCAGATAGAGCCAAGGGCTCCTGCCTCACATGCTTGAAGATAATGTGAAAGGAGGCCTGGGTTCAATCGAGCCTCTGTTGATGGGCTAGAGGGTGTACAATTGAACCCCATGATTCAAGACATGGATTTTTTTTTTTTAGTTTTTAGAGACAGGGTCTCTCTGTGTAGCCTTGGCTGTCCTGGACCCGCTTTGTAGACCAGGCTGGCCTCGAACTCACAGCGATCTGCTTGCCTCTGCCTCCCGAGTGCTGGGATTAAAGGCGTGCGCCACCACGCCCGGCTAAGACATGGAGTTTTATAATGCTATTGTGTGAGACTGGAGCACATGGGATTAGCTGGAGAAGTCACAAACGAAGACAAAGCTGAATGCAAACATCTTCCGGATACCAAGACTTGCTAATAGTCCTATCTCAGCCAGCAATAGGACCATTAGCAAGGTACAAGAGCTTCCTCTTAGGCCCCTGTATTCAGTAATGCTGGTAGCATCTTCAGTGATGGCCGACTGTTCATCTGTGATGATTTCTGAGGCTGGTAGCAATGCTAACTGTGTAGCGTCTCAGTATAGCCTATTTTCCCTTTTGATATGGGAGTGTGAGGCTGGGATCCACAAATATGAGTCACCTCGAAATCACTAAAAGAATAGCTTTTGACTTCCAAATATCATGTGACATTACTGGATACAGAGTTCCTAATTTTTTAATTTAATTTAATTTAATTCATTTTATTTTCAGTACCAACTTGATCTAGTTTGGCTAAATGGTGAAGATTTAATAGTGACAAAACTTGAAAGGTGAGGAATGTTGCTGGAAAAGACCAGACCAGGGGCTCGGTGTTGCATGCACTTTCTCAACTCACAGGGATTGTCATGACCTGAGCATCTGCAACGAAGGTCTACAAATGCCTTCTCTATAACTGACCTCTAACTGCATGCTGGCCCATTTACTTGTTACTGGGAAAAGAAATTCACTGTGGCAGTCCAGGTGTGGTGGCGCACACCGTTAATCCCAGCACTCGTTAAGGCAGAGACAGGCAGATCGCTGTGAGTTCGAGGCCAGCCTGGTCTACAAAGTGTATCTAGGACAGCCAAGGCTACACAGAGAAACCCTGTCTCAAAAAAACCAAAACAACAACAACAGCGACAAAGAAATTCATTGTGGCATTTCTAGGGGTGGAAAGTTGGATTGGTATTCATGTTTAAAGAATTCTCCCAGTGATTTTCCTGTACACGAATTTCTCCACACAAGCTGATACTAAATTCTAAGTCTTGCTTACCATCACCCTGAGTTTTGTGCAGCTCGGCTCTGGCTCCTGAGGGCATGGGGGGCCCAGGTCCTCAATAATGACTGACATCTCCAAAGCAGGGTATTTTAGGAAGAGAGACTGGCTTCTGTTTCAACGTTGTGTTAAGATTTTCTGGAGTAATAAATGGCTCTTTAGACAGAAAGTGCCTTTCCTGGGAGAATAAGGAGCTATGTGCCAAGCGAAACAGCCGTCACCGGTGCTCTTGATTGACTACCAGATCTGTAGTGGCTCACAGCAGAGGTGACAGCCCACAAACACCTTCCTCTGCTCTGATACTCTGAGGCTCTTCAGTCCCCTTTGGAACTAAAGTCACTTCTATTATCATGCAAATTACAGCCCATGTCATTCCCAAACTGCTGTCTGTTCCAGTATGCTCTCGGATCACTGACTTCCTCTCAGACCTAACTCTGACACTGCAGCCCTGCGCTCTAGAACAGGCCAGTGTCCCCCGTAGGATGAGACCTCAACCCTCCCTGCCTTCCTCTCTCATGACACCCAGAAGCATCCTTAACTCAAGTTTTGTACCTCTCTGCCCATCTACAGTGTTTCCTGAAAATTAAGGTTTATTTTCTTTTCTGTTTTTTTTTTTTCCCCAAGACAGGGTTTCTCTGTGTTAGCCTTGGCTGGAATCACTTTGTACCGAACTCACAGGGATCCACCTGCCTCTGCCTACAGAGTGCTAGGATTAAAGGCATGTGCCACCACGCCTGGCTTTAAGGTTTGCTTTCTAACTGCCTGGAGTCCACTGCCTTCCTTTGATTTTTCTAATGTCATCCGTGTCTATGTAAGAGTTCCAAAAATATATCCATAATAAATAACACATTTGCTGTTCACTTGAAGTTCAGATTTAACTGGCTATCCCCTGCCCCTTTTCCCCCAACAACTGTGCATGTGGCTGGTGTGGTTCTTTGATGTGATCTCGACCTGTCTTGTCTACTGGGCCACACCAACATTCTCTGGTATATTTTCCTTTTTTTTTTTTTTTTTTTTGAGACAGGGTCTGTCTGTGTAGCCTTGGCTGTCTTGGGCTCACTTTGTAGACCAGGCTGGCCTTGAACTCACAGCGATCAGCCCGCCTCTGCCTCCCGAGTGCTGGGATTAAACGCATGCGCCACCACACCCGGCATCTCTGGTATATTTTAACAAACACAGTTCCCCAAGAGCAGACATTCCAGGTCTTGTCTGACTTTAGTTGTCACATTTTCACACTAGGCAGAGGTAATATAGTGGTTTAATGTGTTAAGGGGGGGCATATACTTCTTGCACATTAAAAATAGACCTTGCATAGAGCTATCATTAGCTGGTTAATAAAGTAGATTAGCATTATTAGGACGAGACATTTATTCTGTAAAACAGAAAATCAAAAAGAATCAAGTCTAATGATCATGTTATGTTGTGTTTAAATGTAGACCAGCTGAGTGAGTTCCCTTTCTTCCATTCCACAGGTCTCTGAAAGAACGCCACGTGTGCTGACAAGATGCCTCAGTGGGTGAAGGCACTCACTCGCCACCAAGCCTGATCCTGAGTTTGGTCCCCAGACGGCACATGGTAGAAAGAGATAACCAAGTACCACAAACCGTCTCCATATATGACACATGGCATATGCTCCCCTTGCCCAAAATAATGCTTAAACATATAACTTAAGCATTTAGAGAAGAGCGCCTTCTAATGGTTGTAGGCCAATGGTAGAACACTTGCAAACCATCCATAAGAGGTCTTAAATTATACACACACACACACACACACACACACACACACACACACACACACAGCCAAGAACAGATTAATAAAAGACAGCCTTTTACTCAACAAGTGTCTGTCTGATTCATGCTGCTTCAGTGAATTTTAGAAAATGTTTAAAAAAAAATCTGTTCCCACTCAAAACAGAGTGTACTCAATGTCCTTGCTTATTTCAAACAGTTCTTGGAGGGAGGGGCAGTGGGGTAGAGAGAGGGGAAAATATAGAAATCTTAAAAATCCATTCATACATTCTGACATAATTTGACACATATCTTTTTATACGCCCATATATGAGAACTTTAAAGTCATCGGATCAGGCTGTCCATGACTAGCTTTCTCACATCAAAATGTATTACGTAACCTTTAAATAGTTCCATAGCACTCCATGATATGAGTGAGGGAGAATTCGCAGCATGTTGTTGGGTGTTTGGGTTGCCTCCCCTTACTCACATTCTCATGTCCTTATCTTTATACATACTTCTAACAGTCAGATGATTTCTGGTAACAGGCAAAAGAGATAATTTACAACAAAGCATTTCTGTGTGTCTGCGGTGAGGGACATACAACTCTTGGGTGTTTGTGGGAGCCAAAAGTTGGTATCAGTCTCTCACTAAACCTGGAGCTCACCCATGTAACTAGGTTAGCTGGCCCATGAGCTCCCATCTGTCCCCACCCCTTACTGTCTCCCACCCAGCACCCTTTGCATGGGGCCCAGCTTTTACATGGGTGCTAAGTACTCAAACTCATATATTCACTCTTGCTCAGCAGGTTCTTTTCTGATGGTCCCCATGATAATGTGTTTTCTATTAGTGAATAGTCAGGGTTGACTTCACCAGTAGTTAAACACAGGAGCTGGCAAAGCAGCAACCTCTGATGCTGGAAGTGCAATGGGGGGGACACTCAGATGCCCGCTGGTGGCCATTTGGTTGACACAATGCCCATGGGCCCGGTATTTCTGTTCCCAGCATCCCCTTTTCCTCCTTCTGTTAATAGCATTCGACATCCTGTGTGGAATCCCATGGTCTCTTCTGAGTCTTGTCTTGAGACTACCCCCAAACTTGAGTAAGAATGGCTGTCCCCTGGCCTCATGATCAATTGACTCAAGGATGGGGCCAGCTGCCTTGCTTGGACCAGATGAACCCCAGGACCTATTGGGGGACTACTGGGAAGAAGCAATGGCTCTTCCTGCAGCAGATAGCAGAGACTCCTGGGCCCCCTATGGAGAAAGTGTAAGTGAAAATGAAGACACTCTGAGCTGGGGGATGGAAAGGGTCAGGGTCCCATGTTAATTCTGGGATCCAGCCACACACACAGCTAATCACCCCCACAACTCAGTAATCTATTCTTGGCTTACACCAATTTGATTCAGAATTCCTGGCACTTTGCCTGAAATGATTCCTATTTGGTTTTTTGTTTTGTTTTGTTTTGGCTTGTTGTTGTTGTTGTTGGTTTTTTTTGTTGTTGTTGTTTTGTTTTGTTTTTTTGACACAGGGTTTCTCTGTGTAGCCTTAGCTGTTCTGGAACTTGCTCCATAAACCAGGTGATCTCAAACTCAGAACTCAGAGATCTGTCTGCCTCTGCCTCCCAAGTACTGGGATTAAAGGTGTGCACCACCATGCCTGGCTAATAATCCCAATTTTTTTTTTTTTTAAAGATTTATTTATTTATTTTTATGTATACAGTGCTCTGTCGGCATGTACACCTGCAGGCCACAAGAGGGCATCCGATCACATTGTAGATGGCTGTGAGCCACCATGTGGTTGCTGGGAATTGAACTCAGGACCTCTGGAAGAGCAGTCAGTGCTCTTAACCCCTGAGCCATCGCTCCAGCCCAATCCCAGTTCCTTTTTTTTTTTTTTTTTTTTTTTTTTTGGTTTTTCGAGACAAGGTTTCTCTGTGTAGCCTTGACTGTCCTGGACTCACTTTATAGTCCAGGCTGGCCTCGAACCCACAGCGATCCGCCTGCCTCTGCCTCCCGAGTGCTGGGATTAAAGGCGTGCGCCACCATGCCCGGCAGCCAATCCCAGTTCTTCAAGTCTGTCCAGACATTGAAGTATATATATATACCTCCAAAATGCCAAATGCATATATGTTTACAATATTTATTAGCATGTAAATATATTTATTCACTTGTACACACATACATATGCATACATTTGTGGGCTTATAGCTTTTTAGCTTATCAATTCAAATAGTAGTGGTTTCTTTTTCTTTCCCTAAGTATTCTAAATGTGTCTTGGGCCCTCTTAGGAATCAGAAAAGGCAGTGATCTATTCCCCTAAAACAAAACAAAAGCACAAATACAAGAAAGCAGACACAGCACTTTGTTGTTATTGTTGTTGTTTTTCGAGACAGGGTCTCTCTGTGTAGCCCTGGCTGTCCTAGACTCACTTTGTAGACCAGGCTGGCCTCGAACTACAGAGATCCGTTTGCTTCTGCTTCCCGAGTGCTGGGGTAAAGGTGTGCGCCACCAGGCCCGGCAACAGAGCACTTTAGTAGGATTCCAGGTTTGCCCATGGACTAGATTAAGAACTCTGAGGGGATGGAGAGGTGCCTCGGTGTTAAAGGCACTCGCTGCTCTGTCTGAGGGTCTGGATTCAGGTCCCAGGGCCCAGATTAGGGTGGCTCACAATTGCCTGTTAACTCCTTCCAGCCTTCAAGATGTCTATGTCTCCAGGAACTTACCCAGGCACACACACACACACACACACACACACACACACACACACACATGCCCCGTAAAGAAAAATAAATAAGGGGGGGGGGAGGGAAAGACCTCTGGTTGTGGAGGTGGGGTGGCCGCTCCACGGCAGAGCGTGTGGTAGCATGTGTAAGGCCGGGGGTTTGATCTTGGACACCGCAAGAGAGGAAAAGAAGGACTCCAGTTGCAAAGCACGATACTTAGTGTCTGCATAACAACATCCGTCCTAGATTACTGTTCTCCAGTTCCCCTGGCTGCAGGGCAGTGCACTGAGAAGGAAGTGTTGGCAGCTGAGAGCGTGTGTTCAGGGTGTGGCTGTCTCTGCTGCGAGTGTTGTTACAAACTTCTTGTGAAGTCGAGCGTGGAGAGGAAAGGAGAGGCCCAGAGAGTGAGCGCACACACTAGGTGCTCATGTGGTATCTTATTCACTTTTGTTTTCGATTCCCTAATTGATTCCTTGGGATAATCACCCGGAGCTAAAATTACTGGGTCAAACGTGATATACATTTGTAGAGCAGGTGTCATCTGCTACCAAGTTTTCTTCTAGGAAAGAAAAGCTGGCGAGATGAATGTGGAGTTGGTTGCAGCACCCACCGGCTGGACCACATAATCTGATTCATTTGAATCTTTTCCAGTGCTGAGAAAAACGTCCTCTAGTTGCTACAATTTGATTTATCGGGTTATAAGTGCATGTGAGTGTTTTCTATAAGTACAGCTGTTTGCATTCCTTCTTGCAATCTTGTGCGTATTCATATTATTTGCATTTTTTCCTATTGAACTCCCCCAGCCCCTGGGCTGGGCATTGAACCTACTGCCCCTGTGCATGCTAAGTAAGCATTCTATTACTGACTATTTCCTGGCACTGTTTGTTCTTAGTAATATGTAAAACCGCCTTGTAAATTATACAAACTGAAGTGTTTCTCTTGTTTCATAATTTGCTTTTGACTTTTTTTGAAAGTATGGTTTCATTATATCAAAATGTAAAGATTTTAGATAGATATTGCTACCAAGTGTTGCATTAGGACCTTTCCCCTCTACTTTTTGTTTTAGAACAGTGGTTCTCAACGTTCCTAATGCTGCAATCCTTTAATACCATTCCTCATGCTGTGGTGACCCACAACCATAAAACTATTTTCATTGCTACTTCATAGCCTTAATTTTCCTTCTGGTATGAATTGTAATGTAAAAAAAAAAATCTATGTAGCCAGGTGGTGATGGCACACCCCTTTAATCCCAGCAGGCAGATCTCTATGAGTTTGATGACAGCCTGGTCTACAGAGTGAGTTCCAGGACAGCCAGAGCTGTTCCACAGAGAGACCCTGCTTCGAAATGCAATACAAAACAAGATGACAACAACAACAACAACAACAACAACAACAACTGTGTTTTCCATGATCTTAGACAACCCCTGTGAAACAGTTTTCCAACCCTTAAAGGGGTCTCGACCCACAGGTTGAGAACCACCTCAAAGTGAGAGTAAAATTTTTGCTCTTATTTTCCCTGCGTTTTGTTTTATGGTTGTCGTTATTAGAATTAGGCCTCAATCCTCCTGGAGTTAGTTTTTTAGACAAGCTGTGATACAACTCTCAATGTCTTGTCCCCGAATAGTATGCTTTCCAATTTCTGTGTGTATTATTTCTCCATTATAAGTGCCCTTTCTCCTGAGATGGGCCACGCCCACCTTGGTGGCTGTGGATGGGAACAATGACCCGAGCCACTTCACCACTGGTGTCCTACAGAAGCCTGACATCGACCTCCCAATCCTGGAGATGTCCCCTCAACAGTGAGTGTGCCAGAAAGAATGGGGTAGGGAAGAGTACCACTTTCCTTTACAGCAACAGCAGCCATGGTAGGAGAGGCACCGACAGGTCTGCGGGCTCCACAAAGCCCCCACAGGGGCTGAGCAGGGTCCGGACACTTTTCACTTCCAGTCCAGTCCTTTTTGTTTGCATTCTTCACCCACTGTACAAATTGCCTCCAAATTTCTCCCCAAGCCCTAACAGGAGCTGGTTGGTCTGGCCGTAATTATTGCTTATTTGATTTGTGGGTTTTAATATCTTTAACACGGGGAGGAGGCATTCTAAAGCAAACAGGCTCAGTGCCTGTTCAGTGGCGCCTCAGCTGCGTCTTCTGCCGTGTGTGTGTGTGTGTGTGTGTATGTGTGTGTGTGTGTGTGTGTGTATGTGTGTGTGTGTGTGTGTGTGTGTGTGTGTGTGTTCTTGGCTTATCTCATGCCATGGCTTAAGAATATAAAAGCCTGTGTTAGTGACCTTTCCATCACTAGAACAAAACACCTGAGATAAGCAACTTGCAAAGAAAAGAGGTTTATCTTGGCTCATAATTTTGGAGGCTTCAGTCTGTGGTTGCTTAGCTGTGTTGCTTTGGGGGCATCTGGTGAGGTGCACCTAAAGGTGGGATGTCACAGTAAAGTCAACATCCCCACTTCATAGCCAGCAATCGAAACAGAGTGACAGGGGCTAGGATCTCACTGTTAGAGCTTCCAATAGGCCCTACCCCTTACCAGTCCCACAACCTCTAAATAGTACCTGATTGGACCTGGGCTTATTTTTCCATATTTCCTGCCATTTCCATAAGACCTGGGGAGAACAAAATGCAGACACCAGGACTCAGCGCATCACCCTGTCTCTCTGGGACAGTAACAGGAATTGTTTCTTGAAGAGAAGGATTCACATTGTCTTGGCTTTGCTCAGGAGGAACCTGAGCCTGGGGCCTGGCTTTAGCCTAGACATGCCCACACTGGCTGTCACCGCTATGGTTACCCCGGGGATTGTACACCTTCTTAAAAGAAGCTCCTTTCTTTAGACAGGCAGGAGTGATGGGCTCTATACTGCAGGGTCTCAGTTCCTGTAAACTCTGACTTGATTTGTTGGGGGGATTAGCCTGTCTGAAGGCAGGCTTCTCTGCACTTTGTTTCTTTTCAGTCCTTTAATCCCAGTGCAGAGACTTTACTTACAGCACTTCATAAATCTGTGACCACAGAAATGTCTTTTCCACACCTGCCAATGACTTCTTTAAATTTTAAAAACTTTTATAAACACACACACACACACATACACACACACACACAGTAAAACCTTGCACACACACACAAAAAAATCACAGACCCAAAGTCTGTACTACCTAGAGAGCAGTTAGAAAGGGCATGTTCAGTGGAAGCTGCCCATAACGTCCTTAACACAGATTTTCTTTTTCCCTGCAGAGACTTGCTGAGCCCAGCCTCACAACATGATGGAGATTGAGCCAGGTACTTGTGAGCTTGGTTTGGGTAAAGTGAAGTGTCCTGCCTCTGACTATAAGAATCAGGCATGGCACAGAAAGATAACTGGTTGGCAACAAGTAACTGACTATTTTAATGTAGAAATTGGAGAGGATTCAGTATTCCTAACCAGAGACATCGCAAATGTGTGCCACTGGCTCTGATCTGATCATTAACATTATGTGCGTGATTAAAATGTTTCTCTGGGCACAATAGATATGTACAATTGCAACGTGTCAATTAAAAATAAGTGGAATTTGTAGGCAGAGTGGATTTGTCCTGGATCTGAAACAGCACGAGGCCAAACAAAACAAAACAACCGTCCCCAAATCAAAACGTTATTATTGTTTTTTGCTCTGAGACTGAACATAAAAAGCTTAACACTTTTGTTTGCAAATTCAAGCCAGAGACATATGCTGCTTCCAGACTGACTATCCCTCTATGGGTAGGGCTTGCGGGCTATTTAAACTGTTGATGTATATGACTTGTGTGTGCATGGATAAGCTCCCCCCCCACCCCCAATTCGATGAGTCTGGCCCTCTAGATTTCATTATGAAAGAGGCCGAGTTCTGGTGTGGTAGGCTGGGAGCGGTGGCTAAAGATAATTCTGTACTCTGTATTTGGAGAAGCTAAGGGAAAGCATTTGAAATGTTTTCGTCATTAAAAAAAAGATAAATGTTGAAGGGGTTACGTTCAACATCATTTGACAAACTTGTACATGTATCTAAATATCAAATAGGACGTCACGTTCAAATTTTACATTTGAGCTAGAAAAAATATTTTAAAAACTAAAAAGAGCCAGGACCATCAGAGAATTTGATGGGCAGCCAGGCTCGGTCTTCTCTGTCCTCCTCTTGGGCTTTGTCGGGTCTTTGTTCCGCCCTCGCTTCACTGGTACAGAACCACTTAGCTGTGATTAAAAGGAGGGGACCAGGCGGCAGGGCGGGGCCTGCGGTGCGGGCGGGCGGCGACAAGCGGAGGGCTGCAAGGTGCTCAGTGCCAGCTGAGGGGCAGCATGCGCACGGTAGCGACTACCGGCTCTCAGCGCCGACGCCGCGGGGACCCCTGATCAGATAGACAAGGTGGCCGGGACGACAGGACTGAGGGAGGAGGTGCGGAGTCCCGCAGACTGAGCCTTGGCGACAGAGCCATGGACGGCCTGGACAATACCACTTTGTTCCTTGACCCGTCCTCGCTGCTGCCTGATAACCTCACCTTGTCGCCGAACGCCAGCAGCCCGAGCACCGGCACCCTCTCTCCCGCTGTCACCTCCAGCCCCAGTCCCGGGCTCAGCCTCGCTCCGAGTCCGAGCATCAGCTTCAGCCCGGAACCGACCCCGACCTCAGAGCCCACGAGCAGCAGTCTTGCGGGTGGACTGTCGGGCCAGGGCTCCTCCGCCTTCCCCCGGCCCTGGATGCCCCATGAGCACCCATTCTGGGACACGCCGCTCAACCACGGGCTGAATGTGTTCGTGGGCGCCGCCTTGTGCATCACCATGCTGGGCCTGGGCTGTACCGTGGACGTGAACCACTTTGGGGCGCACGTCCGGCGGCCCGTGGGCGCTCTGCTGGCTGCGCTCTGTCAGTTCGGCTTCTTGCCATTGCTAGCCTTCTTACTGGCCCTCGCCTTCAAGCTGGATGAGGTGGCCGCGGTGGCCGTGCTCCTGTGTGGCTGCTGTCCCGGTGGAAATCTCTCCAATCTCATGTCCCTGTTAGTGGATGGTGACATGAACCTCAGGTATGTCCTCTTTCTCACTCCAACCCGCAGAGTTCACATCAGGAGGGGAGTGTGGAGCTTTTCGGGGTGAAGTCCGGAAGAGGGATAGAGAAGGGGAAAATACTCAGGCTTGACTTTGCAACCCTGGCAGACACTTAGAGGTTGTGTATCGATGGAGGAAGACTTGGCTGCTTAAAGACGCTGGGATTTCACGCACAGCCCTTTTCCGGAGGGACGGGGCATTATGTGTCCAGTAACTGGAAGGCAAAGAGAAGGGAGAAGCATCTGAAGCTAGGACTCGAATAGGAGAAGGGGGACAATTTAGAACTGTAGTCCCTTTAGGAAAAGGGATTCTTTAGGAAAAGCAATTTTGACAGTGCAACATAATTGAGTTTAATCTAACAAGTAACATCACCAGCTTCCGGGCTGCAGAGAATTTGGTAGGGTTAAAAGAAAAAAAGGTTTCTTTCTTGTTCTGAGAGTCATCCAGTTTCCAGGCTTTACGACGCCCAGGGCAGCCATCCTGGGTCCTGAATCCTAGGTCAGTATCTTGCCTGGGCTTCATGTTTCTATTGTGACAGACTTTGAATCCTAGGTCAGTATCTTGCCTGGGCTTCATGTTTCTATTGTGACAGACTTCAACTTGAACGCCGCCCCCGCTGAGGCTTGCAGTGCCCCCACCTCCCTCCCTACTGGGTAACAGGCAGGGAAAGACATGGCTGCCTCTTTGCCTTAGAGCCCTCCCTGACTTCTGTTCATGCCTTTTCGCAGCATCATCATGACTATTTCCTCTACGCTTCTGGCCCTGGTGTTGATGCCCCTCTGTCTCTGGATCTACAGCCGGGCTTGGATCAATACCCCGCTGGTGCAACTGCTCCCCCTAGGGGCAGTCACCCTGACTCTCTGCAGCACTCTTATCCCCATTGGGTTGGGGGTCTTCATTCGATACAAATACAGCCGGGTGGCTGACTACATCGTGAAGGTAAGATCTCTCTCTTCTCTTTCGGGGCAACCTGCTAGAGTCTGCTCTTTGCAGAGTAGCTGACGTGCTGGGTGGGAGGTTTCGAAAGCCGGGAAGGAAATAAAGGACTTTCAGGGACGCGCTTAACAAGTCACCATGACAAGTCCGACGTGGGAAATTCCTAGGACAATGGCTCTAATTAAATCACAGCTGATGTTGGGAATAAAGTGGCAGGTTGTAATCCCCAGTACTCAGAGGCTGACCCAGGAGGGTCTGGATTTGAAACCAGCCTGGACTACAAAGCAAGGTCCTGTCTCAACTCTTCCCTGGTAAGGCCTACCACCTCTGAAAATTCACAGTAGGCCGAGAAATCAGTTAGTCATCACTGGGGCATATGCTCATGGGGACACTGTGCAGTCAAATGACAAACATTGCAGGGCATAGTGCCACACGCCTTTAATCCAAGCACTTGGGAGGCAGAAGCAGGCAGATCTCTGTGAGTTCCAGGCCAGCCTGGTCTACATAGTGAGTTCTAAGACTGCCAAGGCTACACAGTGAGACCGCAACGGCAAACCGGCGAGCATTTCCCACTAACTAGTAGTTCTAAAATTCAGAGAAAAAAAAATCAAAACATTTTATAATGCATTAGTATATTTTCAAGAGTGGAATTCTAATTCTGAAGAAACAAACCCTGAAATAGGTACCCTTAAATATCCTAATTTAAAAAGTTGAAATCAGCAAAATGGTGTGTCAGCATAATAAAACATACAAAATGTGGGTCTTGAAACAAAATGTGGGCCCTGGATAGTGTAAATTATATTGTCACTTCTAACCCCATGCATCTTTTTTCTTCCTTGTCACATTCTTTTATATGGTTTTTCAAGTTAATGAAACGATGAGGGGTTGCTATTACTAGACACTATTTCTAACACTGATTTACTTTTGTCTTGTTTGTTTTTGGTTTTTCAAGACAGGGTTTCTCTGTGTAGCCTCAGCTGTCCTGGACTTACTTTGTAGACCTCGCTGGCCTGGAACTCACAGTGATCCTCCTGCCTCTGCCTCCTGAGTGCTAGGATTAAAGGCGTATGCCACCACACTCAGTTCGATCTACTTTTTTTTTTTTTTTTTTGGTTTTTTTGAGACAGGGTCTCTCTGGGTTAGCTGTGGCTGTCCTGGACTCACTTTGTAGACCAGGCTGGCCTAGTTCGATCTACTTTTAAAACATATTTTAGCAACACATACCTTCTAATACTTGACCAGAGAATATTAATTTTATTTCTTTTGAAAAGTTTTTTTAAAAGGTGAAAAAAGCCAGGTGTGGTGGCTCATACCTTTAATCCCAGCACTCCAGAGGCCAAGACAGATGGATCTCTGTGAGTTCGAGACCAGCCTGGTCTACAAAGAGAGTTCCAGGGAAACCCTGTCTTTTCAAAAAGAAAAGAAAAAAGAAAAAGAAAAAGAAAAAAAAAGGTGAAAAAAGGTGAAGATACAAACAGAATGCTCATTTTTAAGAACTATGATAACTGAAGTACACAGCTAACTAAAGTGCAGAGAAAACTTTCTTTAAATTAAAAAAAAGAAAAGGAATTGTTTCAGTGTTGCATTTATGGAGACTTTAGAATACAGACACTTCCTTGTTTTACTTTTACTAACTTATTTTCCACTTGTGCAGAGGAGCCAACTTTCCCTAGCAAGAGAAATGGTTCATTTTTGCACATGGGTCTAGCCCTAAGTGCAATAAGTCCTATACAATAACCAATATAGGATGTGATAAACACATAGTTATGTTTATACACTATCCCCACAGATAGTCTGAGAGATGCATTTTTTAAACACAACCATTCAGCTGCTGTTTTATTGAGGCTATGGCTTTACAAACACCTAAAGCGAGCATTCAGTCTCAGTGCTCACCCATGTGACTTCTTCCATCTTTCTTTTCTTTTCTTCTTCTTTTTAAAACATTTAAATCACTTAAAATTTTAAGAGACTTTGTAGCTAGAATCCTCAGAAGAGAGAACTAGATTCCTGTCAGTGCTTTCAATAGGATACATTCTGAAAATTAACAAAAGTATTGATTTGTAATAGTTTTCTGCCAGTGCGTATGTATTTTTATATGCTTAGGGTATTATTTCAGCATCTTCTAACGTAGAATTTTTGACCAGCCATTATCATTATTATTATTATTATTATTATTATTATTATTATTATTATATACTATTATTAATTATTGTTTTTTTTTTTTAGACAGGGTTTCTCTGTGTAGCCCTGGTTACCCTGGACTTGCTTTGTACACTAGGCTAGCCTCAAACAGCCATCTGCCTGCCTCTGCCTCCTTGAGTGCTGGGATTACAGGCATGGGCTAGTTTTAAATATTTTAAAAGAGCACTCAGAGCATGTCAGTCCCAGAGCCTCCTGAAGGATCAGTCCTCTGACATGCTCCCTCAGAGGGACAGAGTTTGCTTTTCAGCTTTCATGGCTAGCTAGTGCCCTCACACCCCATGCAGAAAGAACAACTTAACTGCCTATCTGAAGGCGACTGGGGGAATTTAGATTTCTTTCTCGTATTTGTGCATCCTCTTTTACCTGAATGAGTGAAATGGGCCAGTCAGAACGCCAAGAGGGCACATTTTACCCAGCCCACAGCAGTATACCTAAAACCTCCCCGTTGTAAACCTTCCTAAGAATCTTCAGAAACTTACAGTTGGGAGATTTTTCATGGACAAATCAGAGAGCAAAGTTGGTAATTGATCATATCTTACATGTCCATTTTTCTCTAATAAGTTGGTAATTGTTTTTCTGCTGTTAATTGTCTTTGGGAACTACACTTTGAAGGTTAAAAATATCTTAAACCATGTCACTGTTTATTGTAATCTTTGTTGTTGTTGTTGTTTATTGTAATCTTTAAGAGCCTTTTCTCTCTTGTGTAAAAGGAGGACTGATTTCATGTAGACTAAGTGGTCTGGTCTAGTCCTCAGACCACAGCTGGGTTCTTAGGCACAATTCTAGCTGCTCCATTTCAAGGAAGCATGCTGGTAAATTAAACACATACGCAGAATACTTAGAGTTTATGACCAAGGCTAAGAGGCAGAGGGGCAGCCTGACCAAGGCTAAGAGGCAGAGGGGCAGCCTGACCAAGGCTAAGAGGCAGAGGGGCAGCCTGACCAAGGCTAAGAGGCAGAGGGGCAGCCTGCCTAGAAGCGGTAGCTGCGCCCTGACCACTGGTTTATCCTTCTAAAGACTTTTTCAGAAGGAGCAGACTGTTCTTATGTTGCTCATCCAAGGCAATGGCCAGAGCCCAGGTCAGGCATCCAAGCAATATGTCTGGCGTGGAGTAACTAGGCTATGGGCATGCTCTATTGGTGACCTCCATTTTGTGTGGGAGGTGAGAATGGATTCTTCCTCGTGGATGTCATTGCTGATGGTCTGCCTGTCTGTTTTCTCCTCTCAGGTCTCCCTGTGGTCTCTGCTAGTGACTCTGGTGGTTCTTTTCATAATGACTGGCACCATGTTAGGACCTGAACTGCTGGCAAGTATTCCTGCAGCTGTCTATGTGGTCGCCATTTTTATGCCTCTGGCAGGCTATGCCTCGGGCTATGGCTTAGCTACTCTCTTCCATCTTCCCCCCAACTGCAAGAGGACTGTATGCCTGGAAACAGGAAGTCAGAACGTGCAGCTCTGTACGGCCATTCTCAAACTGGCCTTCCCACCGCGCTTCATAGGAAGCATGTACATGTTTCCTCTGCTCTACGCCCTGTTCCAATCTGCAGAAGCAGGGGTTTTTGTTTTAATATACAAAATGTACGGAAGTGACATACTGCACAAGCGAGATCCCCTAGATGAAGACGAAGACACAGATGTTTCTTATAAGAAACTGAAGGAAGAGGAAATGGCTGACACCTCCTATGGCGCAGTGGGGGCAGATGACTTAGTAATGATGGAGACCACGCAGACCTGCCTCTGAGCATGGGGATACGCGGGGAGCCACCTTTAGGCTGAAATATCACTTCCTGTTTATGGTCTGTGGTAGTGCGTATGGTTCCCATCCGGGATAAAGATGGACTCACGTTTCCTGTAACAGATTTGATCTTCGCACTGATGATGCTAATAATGGCGTGTCGGTATTTAATCATGTGTTTTTATAAATCACCAGTGTTCCAATACTGCTTACACCTGGGCCGGCTAAAGTGCCGCTTCCTCTGGCTAAGTGTGCCGTTTTATTTTAATATATATATATATATATATATATATATATATATATATATATATATTTTTTTTTTTTTTTTTTTTTTTTTTTGCCATTTCCACCACCATTGCTATAGATAGAAAGCACTGTATTAGAAAATGGGGTTGGAAATGTAGATGTCCGATGTGTATATATATGTGAGTAAAGTTGTAAAACAAAACACGTGTTTGCTCAGCTTACAAACACCTGATGATATTCAACAGTAACTTGGGGTGAGGAAAGTCCAAAATGGGTTCAAAACTGCAATATAGCATTTCACTGTCAACCCACTAACAACCCAGAGCAAATCATATTAATATGTGTGCCTACTTGATCTAGTATCTATTGGTAATGACCACCAATATTTTTCAGGGATGAGGGCATTCCACCTCCCCCCCCCCCCCATCTGTTTCTTGTATTTGTGTAAACGCATTTCAGATCCATTTATCATCTGAGGGAATGGTTTACTTAGGACAATTTGTATACCTCATTCCAGAGGAAAACGGGTTCACTCCTGGGAAAGGACTGTAGCCTCAGGCTCCCTAAGCTGTCCCTAAGTGTGTCCCACTGCTCTGGGTGAGGTGAGCTGTGATCTGAGACAACAGATAAGAGGCTCAAAGGAGTCCCCTAACCTTGGTGTATTGCTAATCAGACATCCTAATCAGACACCCGGCCTTCCTTGCCTTTCTCATGGCGGACATCTGGAGCGATGAGGGCATGGGCTCCACCTGGCTCGGCTTATCCCGGTGATGATTCTCGGGTGGAATTCTCACCTCGCCCAGTTCCCCGACAAATCGCTCCTGTGTCTTGCAAGGAAAGCCCTCTTTCCTCATCCTCGAAGGGGTCGCATCTTTCTAGAGTACGGAGAGGCTGGGGAAGAGTTTCGCTCCGCGGCCAGGGGCGGTAAGGCTTCTTCCGCCGGTGCGCGGCAGCCTATTTAACGCGGCGTGGTGGGCAGCTGGGTTGCGCTGATAGCTGCCTGGGCGGGCGAGGCGCGGGACGCACAATGTTCCCAGCGAGCACGCCCCACTCCTGCCCGCATCCTTATCCGCCGGCCTCTAAGGCCGGGGATGGCTGGCGGTACGGCGCCGGGGGCTGCCGGCCCGTGCCCCCCTCGTTCCTCCCCGGCTGCAGGCAGCTCATGGCCGCTGACTACTTCGACAGCTACCGGCGGGCGCAGCTTATGGCCCTGTTATCGCGGGTGGGTCCCCGGCCGGTCAGCAGCCGCGATGCTGCGGTGCAGGTGAACCCGCGCCGCGACGCCTCAGTGCAGTGTTCGCTCGGGCGCCGCACGCTGCAGCACGGACGGCGCCGACCCAGCCCGGAGGTACAGCCTGGTTCCCGCCAACCTGGCAGCCCCGTCGGCGCTCGGAGACCCGCGCGCTCCTGGCGCACCATCGCCGTGTACTCGCCGGTAGCCTTCAGTGGCCTCGCCTCCTCCTTGGAGGTCGCGCAGACGCCCACGAAGGGAGAGAGGAGGCCGGCCCCCGCGGGGACCCCGGACCCGGAGCCGGGAGAGGTGGCGGAGATGAAAGCAGTCCCCCAGCCACGCTCCGAAGAGAGCGACGTCCCGCCCGATGGGCAAGCGGGGCGGGAGCAGCCATCGCGGGAGGACTCGGACAGTACGGCGGAGACGCAGCTTGAGCTCAAGAGTCAGGAGGTGCGTCCTGCCGCAGAGGCAGCTCAGGACCCTAGTGACCCGGCCGCTGCGGGAGACGGGACCTCCCCACAGAGCACGGAGCAAGACAAGGAGCGCCTGCGCTTCCAGGTGAGGCCTGGCGCCGGGGCGTCTCCAGAGCTGGGGGTATCATCTGGGGCTAAGCTGGGGACTCTGGATGATGCATGGCATAGGATTCTTCAATGTCATCAGTGTGTATGCTTAAAAAAAATGTGTACGGGCGTTTTGCCTGCGTGTATGTGTACTTGGTAGAAGTGGAGCCATGGGAGCAGAAGAGGGCGTCGGATGCCCTGGGATTGGCGGTTTGCAGATGGTTGTGAGCCACCATGTGGGTTAGGAACTGAATTAGGGTTCTCTAAAAGAACAGGGCGAGCTTTTAACAGCTGAGCCATCTCTCCAGCCACTCAACATTTAAGATCTTGCAGCCGCTAGCTGTTAACGCAGAGGGAGCCGTTTATACAATAAAACCAGCCCATATGTGGCCTGACTTATTGGCAGTCTCTGTTCATGGGGAAATGACAGTGTAATGACTTTTTACAGTGTTTTTTTTTTTAATTTTTTGGTTTTTCGAGAGAGGGTTTCTCTGTGTAGCCTTGGCTGCCCTAGACTCACTTTTGTAGTCCAGGCTGGCCTCGAACTCTTTTTTACAGTTTTGTTTTTTTATTTTTTGACAGTGTAATGACTTTATCCTGGTCACATGGACAGCATAAATAAGGGCTCCCGTGTTGAATGCGCACAGTCCAGTCTGGACCATACTTCACATACACACAGCAGAGCATCAGCTGGGGAAATTAATTGTGGGCGAGTCTATTTCCAAGACCCCCTTTCTCATTTTCCCTCTAGATGTAGGGAAAATCTGTCTCAGTTGACTAGCAGGGTCCTTCTCGGGTGTTCCCTACCAGACCCTTCCCTCATTTCCAAAGCTGTCAGCTGAGGCGTCTCTCTCCCAAAAAGCAACTCTCCTCATTCATCCCCAAGGCCAGCACCGCTAAGCCTTTGGATGGTCTTGAGTGCCTAGGCTAGCCAAACAAGGCTTGGGGGCATAAGGAGGGCAGCTGTAATCTCCAAGGAATTCCTTGTTGGTTTTTTTTTTTTTTTTTTTTTTTTTTTTTTTTTTTTTGGCACAGTTACCTCAGTAGGATTGTGCTTGTGTTAGGGGATGGGGTAGCAGTGGAGGAAGAAAGATGCTCATAAGAGCACTTGGCTATTGTCATTCGCAGCTGGGTGTGATCTTAGGCAGAAATCTTCAGCTTTTTGGCCTCCGTGGTGCTTGCTCACCTGTAACAATTGCATAAGGTGCTCTTTAGGTACCAGTCCTAAAGAGCTAATTATAAAAACTTGTTTCCAACTTGTTTGTCACTAAGTGGGAAGATGGGGAAGTTTAAGAAGCAGGTGCTAACACTACACAGTTCCGACGAAGTGAGCTGTACTTACAGATATGTATCAGGACTTTGTGGAGACCTCATTAGCATCGTGGAGAATTTAATGCCGGCTGAAAACCTTAGAATGCTTAGAAGAGCCTTTCTCCTTCAGAGTAATAATTTTTCATCTGTGAATGTCCCCTTGCTGGAGAGGCCTGGTGGCACTCAGAGAAAGAATAAGCAGGCTACCAAGATGAGACTTAATAGCCTATGACCATATGGTGGGGGAGGAGGTCCCCTTATATCACAGACCTAGGGGAGGGGAATAGGGTGAAAGAGGGAGGGAGGTGGGAACGAGAGGATACACAAGTGAGGGGGAAAAATTGAGCTGTAATCTGAATAAAATAATTAAATAAAAAATAGCATTTGATAATAATAATAAAAATTTGCCAGTAAGCAAAATTAGTCTGGTTGGTATATAAGCCTTTTTGTTTGGCCGGCTACATATTTGTTTGATTGAGCTATTAGCTCACCTGATTAGTTTAGAGGCCAACCCAAACCAGGTCTCATTTCCCACCATGATGTAGAATGAAATTTGGTACTTTTAAAGTATCAAGCCGAATCTGTCCCACGTTCTAAAACAAGGGTAGTTCGGGCATCACTCGGTTAAAGTCTGGTTTCCCGCTGTTCAGTTCTTAGAGCAGAAGTATGGTTACTATCACTGCAAGGAGTGCAACATCCGGTGGGAGAGCGCCTATGTGTGGTGTGTACAGGGCACCAGCAAGGTAAGAGACAGCGGCGGCGTGGTGTCCAGTTTCTGCTTGGAAGCTGGGCATCTGCTTCATGTGGGTGCTCTTTCTCACCACAGGTGTACTTCAAACAGTTCTGCCGAGTATGTCAGAAATCCTACAACCCTTACCGAGTGGAGGATATCACCTGTCAAGTAAATCAAATGTTTGCATTTGGGGATGGGTTTTGTGTGTGTGTGTGTGTGTGTGTGTGTGTGTGTGTGTGTGTGTGTGTACCTTTTGGAATATATTTTCTAAAAGTGGTTTAGGTTCCCAGTAGCCTCAGGCTTTGTCTTTGTTTTCTTATTTTCAGCCAGGGTGGTAGAAAGTTCCCTGCCCTGTGAAATGGGATGATGATCCCTTCTGCTCTTGCACAACTTGATTGGATAGTTTCTTTTGAGTCTGTTACCTTGTTTGCAGGGCCTTGTTGCAGTCAGGCTGCTTACCTGGCGCGCACTCTACTTGGCATAAGGGAAAACATAGCAGACGGCCTCTGCTAGCTTGAGGTGGTGCCGTGTCACCCCAGCTCTGCGGAGGAGGCACCTATCCAAGTTACAGTATTAAACACAAGAAGTTGAATTTCATCCTTTCTTGCTTTGGAGTTCACAAAGGGAGTTTCCCATAAGGCCATTCAAAATTGTCCGTCCCGCTTTATGTGCTTCCCCCGTAACTATGGCGGCGAAGTGTTTGCTTAGATGATCTTTAAAAAAGAAAGAAGCGACAGTATTTACCTGCTAATGTTAATTGCAGAGAGTCCAATCAATGCACTTAAGTTGGTAATTGTAGAATTAACTACTTTAGGGTGTGCACTGAGGAACCAAGGATGGGAAACCATTAAGATTCCATTTAGAAAAGGGGACAGTAGGCGCCTTTCTACAAGAGTGTGCCGTAAGCCACTCGGTACTTGGCTTTCAGTGTCCATCCAGCACATGCTCCACTTGCTCTGTAGTCTGCTTTGCAGCTCCAAGAATCAAGGGGAGAGGGGGGGCTCATCCTCTGTACTTTTCGCTCTGATCTTTCAGAGTTGTAAAAGGACTAGATGTGCCTGCCCAGTCAAACTTCGCCACGTGGACCCCAAAAGACCCCATCGTCAAGACTTGTGTGGGAGATGCAAGGACAAACGCCTGTCCTGTGACAGCACCTTCAGCTTCAAATACATCATTTAGTGAAAGCTGAAAATGTGTCTGCTAGGTGGGGCTACTGGGAGCGGACAAGTGAGCTTTCTCTCCTATGCCCCCTCCCCCTTCCCCTTCTCAAAATTATTCATGAAAGACAGTGTCCTTTGAGAAAGCCTGTGAATAAAAGGTTTTGCAAACAGCTTGAGGCTTTATCCAATTTATGTCTCAGTTTGAGGAGAGCTTGTGTTGAAAGTTGGTACTTTTGCTAACATCTGTTGATGGCAGAGTGGGCCAGGGATACTTACGAAGGTTCTAGGCCCTTGATTCAATTCATAAGACTTCATAGACACAGGATCTGTAGATTTGGTCTGTAGGTCTGAAGTTTCTAAGAAAAATGTTATTAAGTAGGACCCCCACACAATAAAGTTGTCATTTTTTTTGAATTTTAAATTGGGTCTTCTTAATTTAAAAGGTCCTCTTGGGAACCTAGAGAGGCCCCCGGCAGACGGTGGCGCTGGGTACAGTCTCAGGTGCCTCTAATGAAACACGTGTTAGTTATTGGTCGGACACAAATATCATAGTTGGAAACAGGTGAAAACTCTGCTCCCTTTCCGTCTTCCAAACATTTGTTATGGTAGCAGCCAACAGACCTCTCCCAGAACATGGATGGGAGGCTGGCATCGTGGGCACGAGCAAGTATTCAAACAAATGTGCTACAAGGCCAAAGTGGGCTCGGAGACTCTCCTTGTGTGGAGGGGACAGGACCACCTGGGCCCAAATGAATCAAGCTGGTGGATATGCAGAGGGCCGTCAGCCTTGGGCCCTGTCTGGGCGCACAGCAAACACTCTTGTTGATGCCGAGAGGGGCTGTCTGTTTTATGTAAACAAGGCAGGGGACTGAAAGGATTCAGAAGCTCTTTTTAGCTAAATGCCTCAAGAAAGCATTGTCTGACTTATACCAACGGAGCGGAAATCTGAGTCAGTTGAGTGTGATAGAAAGATGTGTTTCAGGCTTGGACAACATGTGCGAAGATCCGTGGTAAAAAAAAAAAAAACAACTCAGAGGTCAACTACTGAGTGTATGGTAGCAGGTGAAACTAGCAAGATCAGACTGGGGAGCTTTTCAGACCCTGCCTGGGACTGGCCAATATGTAGTTATCCATGAGAAGACACTAACAAAGGGTTTTTATCCGTTGTTACTTTTATGCATATGTGTTTTGCCTACACATTCTGTGTACTGCATACATGCCTGGTACCTGAAGTAGCACACGGCACCAGATCTCCTGGAGTGGGAGTGGCAGTTGGGAGGCACCATGTGGGTACCGGGCACTGAACCTCAGATCCGCAGATCCGCAGATGCTCCACAAGGACAGCAGTGCTCCAAACTACTGAGCCATCTCTCTTTCAAGCCCCCTCTAAAGCATTTTAAATGCATGTGGTAGGTGGTGGAGCGTTAGGATAGGTTGCTTTTTAAAGCAAAGCACTCTGGGTATCTGGAGACAGGTAAGGAGCTCCAGGGACTAAGGTGGCTGGTGAGAAGGAAGCACCAAGAGCCAGCTGTGTGGTTAACTGTGATGCGGTTCACTCGTTCTCATGGCCTCTTTCACGAAGTTGCAACTAGGTCCGGGCAAAGGTAATCCAGTTAACTCCTGTGCTTTTGGTGGGACAAGACATGCATAGTATGTACTCAGAAAGTCCTTGCCAAGCAGATGAGTGGACTAAAGGCGCCTACCCACAAAGAGTCACAAGACGAATGCACTGGCTGCTAAGGTGGGCAGCGGTGTCAGCCGTTAAACTTAGTATTGGCATTCATTTTCTTAGGGTAGCTTATTCTATTTGGCAAGGATCAGAATGTAGCAACTGAATAAGGTGACTCAAGTGGTTTCCATTTTTGATGCCAACATTCTAGCACTGAGGCCTGCCACACTGTTCACGCATGCAGCCCAGAGTGTAGAGAGCATCAGACCCTGAGAGCGGAGGGCTACCAGAGAGCATCAGACCCTGAGAGCGGAGGGCTACCAGAGAGCATCAGACCCTGAGAGCAGAGGGCTACCAGCAGATATTCCAAATGCCATCTCTGCATATTGAAAGGATTAGTTTTTAAATGTAATTTTCACACTTACTTTCTTTTTTGGTTTTTCCTGAGCAGCGTTTCTCTGTGTAGCCTTGGCTGTCTTGGACTCACTTTGTAGACCAGGTTGGCCTTGAACTCATAGAGATCCGCCTGCCTCTGCCTCCCGAGTGCTGGGATTAAAGGCGTGCACCTCCGCACCTGGCTCTTACTTTTCTAAGTAACTGTGAACCACTTTGAAATCTGTGTGTGTGTGGGAGTGGGGTGGAATGGGGCACAGAGGAACTATGGGGTGTGTTTCCTGAAGTGTGAGAGATGTGCTGTGTGGACAGAGTAGTTCACATCACCGTGTTCTGATAGTGATCTTTCCTAAAAAGGTCCCTTAGCAATGTTTCAAGCCAAGGGAGGTGGTGGCTAACAGCTTTACCCAGAGGCCCAGACATTGATACAGCTCCAAATCCTGTAACTGTACTCTGGCTTCCTACAGAGTGGCACCAGGAAACTGCCTGGTCTTTCTAGTTCCTAACTGTTTAAAATGATGAATTCAGTGAACAGGGTTGTATGCAGCAGACATTAGGTTCTCACGGAATGAAAGGGGCTGATTAAAATTAAGCACTAATGATTCTGTCAGTATATGCAACCTTTGGGATCAGAGGACAGATGACTCAAGTGTACGTGTAACGGGAGAACAGTCCCAATGGATCTGTTTTTGTAGATGTATTCATTTTTCTTTCACATCAGTACCAAGTTAGTTACATATAAATTGTTCAAAAAGTTTGGGTAGCCAATCTAACTTCTTTTCCTTCTGCTTTTTTGAAGTAAAATTATACATCAGAACTATACAGGGAGCACAATGTCATTTATAGTCATCTTTATTTTTTTTTCTTCTTAAAATACCACACAAACCAACAGCTACAATGCTTTTTTATTTTTAACAAAAAGGATGTAAGGAGGGTGAGAAAAATGGGGGAGAGGGGATGAGAAGTGTGGTGGGTCTCTGGACACCATCCCTGTGCCTGGTCCCCCCAACCCAAAAGTTATTAATAATTTAAAGGACACCACTTACAGTACCAGAACACCATTAAAATAATTGGTTTTTTTTTTTAAATCTGGGTCAAAAAATACAGTGATTATGAGTGCGCTGTGACCAGTTATGGAATTTTACAGGAAACATAACTATGGCCAGCAGTCCGACGGCGTGCATGGAGCCTTCAATGAACACACTGGAGCATAATTACATCCCTGTCAGGGTCCATGCCCGCCCCCTCCCCCAGGAAAAGGCAAAGCTAAGCAATTCATTTCTACATTCCAAACTCTGGAGCCACAGAGCCCAGACTGAAAATAAAAGTCACAGTGGAAAAAGAGATGCATATAAAAATACAAGGTGTTCCTTTCCAATCAGGAGTTGTGGGCCTACATTCATTTCCTTTACAAAATGCTTTTTTTTTTTTTTTTTTAAAAAAAGGACAGAGGATCCAGTTTGTGTTATGCTACGGACTTAGACAGTGGAGGGAGAAGGATATTGCGTGTTTTGGGAGTCAGTCTTCAGGCTTCCTGTCCTTTTCCCCACAGCCCCAAGGTCCCTTCAGCTTGAAACACTTGAGCCCTGCATCAACACGCAGGTCATCTGCACCTCTTCTCTCTGATGCCTGCAGCCTTCAGAGCCCACAGAACACAGTCCACCCTCAGGGACCACAACTGTTCCCTTAGCTTTGTATGTGTACTCTGGTATAACAGTGCGTGGCACGAAGGTACGAGAAAATACAGGTTTTAGCCTATGCAGTGTCTGTAATAGTTACGGAGTAAAATAAGTTAACATGTCTAATGAGAAGAGCTGACAGGCAGCGAACGTCTTTTTATTTTACACTTTAAAGTCTCTGCAGGCATCTACTTTGGTTAGTTATCGACGGTATCAACATTAGCACTGACCAGAGAGCTGAGCAGCAGAGTCCAATAACGTTAACAGATATATTATTTCTTTTTTGAGACACTGGGAAAACCCAGTCTTAAAATATTATTAAAGTGTTCTAACATTTACACACTATGAAGAGTTAGATCTAATAAAATAAAATTTCTTCAAAAATAATCTTGCAGTGCTCTTTTAGGCTCTGAGAAACTGTCACCAGACACCCACACCTTTGAAAATAGGACTGTCGCACACTCACACACCCCAACTCACACACACATAATTCCTTATACAGACAACAAACAAACAAACAAACAAAAAACCCAAACACCCCAAACCCTATCCCATAAGTTGGGAAACAAAAATAAAACAAAACCCCAGACCCAATGGTTTTTGCAAATTAGTCTGTTATCTGTTTGACTGGGTGGTCAAGTTGATGATTAAGTGTCAACTATACGTTATGTTGATGACGGCTAGAAATCCAAGTGGCTCTGCAGACGCAGGTCTTCAGCTGAAATGAACTGGCCCCGATCCCAGCCTCATTTCTCCTGCCCTGCAATGTCTTGGAGGCCATTATTGCAAACATCCTCGGAATTCTATTCTTTCTCCAGAGTAATGTACTTGTATGCATCACTTGTATGCATCACTTTTTAGCCCTTTTTCTTTTTCACATAGGTTAATTAAAAAAAAAAATTCTTCTTCATACAGGTACTGTCGAGGTCTAGGCAGCAGTCAAGCAGTTAGAAAAAAATTTTTTTTTTGTTTTTTGTTGACAGTTTGAAGTTAGTAGACTACATTTGAAGGTGCTGCCCCAAAGTTATCGGTGAGTCACCAGGGTTCAGAAAGGTGCTTCGTTACTATCCTTGATCGTCCTCGGCTTACCCCCTCTCCAGTTAGGAGGGGTCTCGGAATCCTGTGCTCGCCACGTTTCCGACTTGTTTGGCCGGTGCTAGAAGTGGGTATGACTGCACCACGCGAAGGGACTCTCTGATCTCCAGGTTAAGTTCCATCAGTTTGTAGTTAGCCTCTGACATGTCCAGGTTTGCGCCGATGACCGCGAAGCTGCCCGTCTGGCCGAGCGTCTGGTGGTGGAAGTAGATATGTAACAGCGTCTGCACGGGGTCATCCTCACAGCTGCCAAAGATGTCACTGGGCCAGAGGGTTCTGGAAACACAGCGTTAAAAGTTCTGAGGTGTACATCATAACCACACAGGCTACGTTTTAGGTTAAAGCCTACCAACAAAACTGCCTGGCGAGCATCTTTTATTACTGAGGGAAGGGACCACGGTGCTGTGCCGTCCCTGCCCAGCTTACCTAAAAGCCTTGACTTGTGCTACGGCCGACACAAATTCCTTGTTCTTCAAAGTTTCAATCAGAGAATGGATGGCGGTTTCTATTGTGGTCTGCGCAGCTTTGGAAATATCGATTTCTTCATTTTCTGAAGCAGCCTCGGCTTCTTTGAGAATACCGTCCAGCTGGGCAAGTTCTTCTGACATGTTGATGACCTAAAACAAATATGCCTTTAAGGATGTGTTCTTATAGTCAGCCACAAAAGAGGGGCCTAATCAGCTGCGGGGGGCTGGAGGGGGGCTGTAGAGCTGATGGTAGAAGCAGGGGGGCTGGGGGAGCTGGGGGGGCTGTAGAGCTGATGGTAGAAGCAGGGGGGCTGGGAGGCTGTAGAGCTGATGGTAGAAGAGGGGGGCTGGGGGGCTGTAGAGCTGATGGTAGAAGAGGGGGGCTGGGGGGCTGTAGAGCTGATGGTAGAAGCAGGGGGGCTGGGGGGCTCTAGAGATGTGGTAGAAGAGGGGGGCTGGGGGGCTGGGGGGGCTGTAGAGCTGATGGTAGAAGCAGGGGGGCTGAGGGGGGCTGTAGAGCTGATGGTAGAAGCAGGGAGGGCTGGGGGGCTCTAGAGATGTGGTAGAAGAGGGGGGCTGGGGGGCTGGGGGGGCTGTAGAGCTGATGGTAGAAGCAGGGGGTCTGCGGGGCTGTAGAGATGCAGTAGAAGCACTCTTCTTTCAGCAGGAATATAAACTAGCCACCAAATAAAGACTTAAACAAGAACTCTAAAAGGCAACTCTGAATTCGAGAGCCTCTTGCTACAACCTCCTGATTACTGGGTGTCACAGTACATATATGTGTACTGTACCTACACATACACGCAAGTATGTAGCCCTATACCAGGTTTAGAGATTCTAGAAAAATCAGGTTGCAATAAATGTTTAATACTATATTTTTAAAGATTATAACTGTTTTGGACGGTGAAAGAAAGTATATTTTAGAAGGTTACTTACCCAGGATATTTCATAGAAATATGTATGTGTGTATCTATGTGTGTGTGTTTGTGTGTGTATATATATATACAATGTTAAATATTCAGTTATTCTCCCAATGACAATTTTAGTACCAGCATGTAAGGAGGGGAGAGAAAGGTTGTTGTCAGTAACTGTGAACCTATATATCACCCTCTGCATTAATGCTATGTGCATTCACAAAACTACAGAAACAGGATGTTAGGAGCTTCCCAGTACAACTTTTTGCAAGATTTACTTTCGATTCTAGGTCTATTTGTGCTATCGAACCTCTGGCCAAACCTGTTGGATATCAGCTCTCATTTACTACAATGGCCTGACATGGCATATCAATCTGAAAAATAGCTAATTGATCAACTGGGGGGAAAAATTGATGTAAGTGGCTTTGGACTTTGAGCGTTCTAACGAGGCGTGTATATACTTAAGCGTACACATGCAGGGCCCCCATACACAACTCCCAGAGCCACCCCTGGTGCCCACTGGAATTTACCTCTGTTTCGTTTTTGATCGTATTTACTTGGTTGATGAGTTTGCAGTAAGCCTGGAACAGAAGCAGCAGCTGGAAGTGCAGCCTGTACAACCTCCGGCAGAGTTCCAGCTCCTAGAAGTGAGCAAGGTTCACTCAGGTTAACCAAGTGAGGGGTCTGAAGAGACAGTGAACTTCCGGAAAAACATTGCAAATCTGTTAAAATCGTCTTGGCATTTGTGCTTCTGCGGTAAGCAAGTTAATATGGTGGGAAGCTGGTAAGAGGCAGGTGAAGGTGCTTTGGGGGCTGGCATTCAAATAACAAGGCTCATTGCTGGTTACGCAATTCCGTTTTAGTAGGAAGCACATTTTCACACTGGACAGACAGTATCAGAAGGCAATATATAGGCTGCTTTCCAGGGGAGGACTCAACACAAATTTAAGACTTTAAGTTGACGACGGGAAGATTTTGAGGGTACACAGGCTTTGATCCCACCAAGGTTCTAGATGAGCCCCTCAGGGGCGCAGAGCAAAACTGGGTGTCCTCTTACCAAAATAAAGGGACTTTTAAAGAAAACCACTTGGTAATCTCGTGCAAGTGAGACTGAAGCTGGCATGTGCAATTTCAAGTTTAATATGTAAAGGGAGATATGTCAGATATAGGGGTGGAAAAACCGCAATCGCTAGTTGCACGTATGTATTCATTATAACGTGTCACCATTCACCATTTTATAGGACTGACGTGTCATGGGGTTAGGGCTATGCAAAAGTGAAGCACATACCACTTTCAAAGCGGTCAATGACAAAACATTGGTAGGTCACAAGAGGACAAATGGCAGATGAAAACCAGTTTGTCTCGCAAGGATAAGGAATCTATAAATCAAGACAGGCCACTTACTGCTAGAACTCCCATTTGCTAAGCAAGGTGATCGGGTCACAAAAAATACAAAGAGAAAGAGATCAAGAATTAGTATAAGAAATCATCGTAACGAAGGTTACAGGTGCCCCATGCAAATGGAAGAATGCGTTTATACCCCAAAGAAAGTTTTAGAAAGTCATTTTCAGAATGCCATTTGCTGGGACACTCGTGGCAAGAACTCAGGGCAGGCTTTGTTTTCCTTTGGCAAATAAGATTAATTTGAGCTACAGTTTATTTTTGTCTACAAGCCATAAAGAATAAAACAGAAGAAAGTGATCTTCAGACCCTTAGCTGTTGTATTCTTTGATTTAGGTTTTTCGCCCCCCCCAAACCCAACTGTAATAACATTTCCATGAGTACAGTGGGAAACCTATAAAATGAATTTACCATTTACCATTATTATTATTTTTTAACCAAAAGATTGGCCAAATCGGGGCAAAATCTTCCACAGGCAATACTTACCCCACCCAGCATCAGGCAGGCTCTCTAGAGTGCCTCATTTGAGACTTTCCTACCTGTTGGTCTCTACTTAGCTCTCAGACTGTCTCACTGATGCTGTGGGCCATAGGGCAGAACACCAGTAGCTGGTGAGTTTTATGCTATAGTTCAAATGCCATCTAGGTAAGAAGTTTGACCTAACTGGGCTTGAATCAAGGGAAGATGCTGCATGTGAGTGCTTTATCTGCAGAAGAGGGCATCAGATCACATTATAGATGGTTGTGAGCCACCATGTGGTTGCTGGGAATTGAACTCAGGACCTCTGGAAGAGCAGGCGGTGCCCTTAACTACTGAGCCACCTCTCCAGCCCGATGCTGCATGTGAAATACAAGAAATGTGCAGTGAACAGTGTTGGCTGTGTGGAGAAGAGTCACTCTGAATTAAAACAGACCTGCCGGTAAGTAAACGGAGCTTCTAGAGCCTGCTTTTCTGACTGGTTTCCTCCGGAGGGCTGATTTTAAGCACATTTATTCCTGTCAGTTTAGGAAGAATTTGCTAAGCAAAGGTGACCTTTAGCTCCACACATAAATTATGCAAACAGTGGCCCAGTGATATTAGCAGAGCGCAATCCAAACGTCAAACAGTAGTAGCAGGAGGCTTTACTTCATGTAGTTTATGTCAGGTGGGAATTTGAGTTTTGAATCCCTTTCCTTATGTTAGCATCATAACTGGAGCTGATTTGCACACACAAGCCAAGAGTGTTGGTTCTGACATGCGCCGATAAAGCGTATGGTCACTACGGTTACAAGCCAAGGCACAACCTCTATAGCCGTGAATTACCAAAATTGGTCTTGGTGCAATGGAAGCAGATTTTGAGGACGACACATACACATTTTAAGTACACTGATGTTTACGTGATAGATTTTTGGTCTCCATGAACTCAGTAAATATTTACTGACTGCTTGGGTCGACTGGAGGAGAGATGCAAGTTACTCCCAAGCGCAGTCTCCGTTTTTCACTCAGCACATCTCGCGCTGTTAACCGAGTTAAGAGTCTTAGAGATGGTGGAGTTGTTTTAGAGGTGGAAGAAATATAAGAACCGCTCCATATTTCTACCTAGTTTATATGGATGCTCAGAGGTATCAGCAAAAGCATGTCTGTCTTGCTCATCTCTTTACTCACGATTTTAATGGTACGGAGCTTAGAATCAGCTGTCTAGGTTTGAGTCTTCATGTGTACTATATTGGTCCTTCTGAGCCCCAGTTCCCTCATCTTCAAAGGAGAGAGAATGGCTATGAAGCAATGTTAAGGCCTGTGCCTGAAAAGCTTAGCAGTTAAGCTATGGTTTTTCCTTAAGATTTCATTCTTCTCCAAATTCCAGATTTTTCTTATAGTGTAACGTTTGTGGAGATATACTATTATAACTGTAACTGAAGTTGAAGAAAGTAGGAATTCAAATGTCAGGTATGGCGATGGCTGCGCTGCTGGAGGAGTCCTCCTGGCATGAGGTGTTCCCACTGGAACAGCGCACAGCTCTCAACATATTATCCTAGAGGAGGATGGGTGCAACCCGTACTGTGGCTGCTCCTTTCTCTATGAAAATGAGTTGCTCGGCCGGGCGTGGTGGCGCACGCCTTTAACCCCAGCACTCGGGAGGCAGAGGCAGGCGGATTGCTGTGAGTTCGAGGCCAGCCTGGTCTACAAAGTGAGTCCAAGACAGCCAAGGCTACACAGAGAGACCCTGTCTCAAAAAAAAAAAAGAAAAAGAAAAAAGAAAAAAGAAGAAAAGAAGAAAAAAGAAGAAAAAAAGAAAACGACTTGCTACTGCATACAGTGACTGGAGGAAACCATCTAATCCGCCCCCCCACCCCCCCACTTTCACATTTACAGCGGCATAGACAAGGGAGCATATTGCTCTGGGTTTGCTTTTCTCACCAGACAATAGCCACCGAATACTAATGTGCAACCATTTCTTTTTTTTTTTTAGATGCCGATCCGGACCGCCTAGACACCCATCGAGCTTATCTGCTAACTGTTATTAAGCTCCAGTCGCAAGCTGGGTGTTTACTTTTATTAAAGTGAAGTTTTCATTACTGAGCCAATATTTCACTGAGCCTAACTTTCAGAAAGATTGTTCCGATAACCAAAATGAAAAAGGCTTACAAACATTCTAAGGATATTAGTTAGGACAATTACATGTATACATTTTTTAAAAATAATATTCCATGTGGGCACCCAGCAGAGAGTAGAAGAAGCCTTACTTGTGCACTGGTGTTCATCCTGCATATATCTTCGCTGGCACCGAATGTCCTCTTACAATTGTCTAGCCACTGTAGAGATAAGGAAGGGCAAATTTCAATACTCATTTTGCAATGAACAAAACTAGTGCTGTAACAAGTCTGTCTACATAAACCAGAAACTGGCTTGGAAGGCTAGGGCCAGCTATGGACACAATCTTATCTCCACTTAAGGCCAATAATTTATATGGAACAAATGAACATGGGATCAACGGAACAAGATGCGTACACTGTAAGTTTATTAACAAGGACACAGTCCGTGCTCTTAGGACCCGGAACGTCCCATATCGCAAGATCCTTTGCTTGGTGGATTTTATTGGAAATCGTCACTGTCTTATCTGACCTTTGTGTCTAAATGTGAGATTCGGAAAATGAGAAATTCACCTTCTTGGTCAATTTAATAAAGGCGACTTACAGAAAAATGAGCCAGGGCTGAGTGCTCACGCCGAAGTTTAGTTCTCTAAAGACTCATGCCAATTTTAATTAGTGAAACAGAAACCAAGATCCATCTAAATCCCATTTTTATTTACTTTCTGTCTTTTTGGATGGTAATAAATGACAAGTGCACTCTCTCTGAGGTGTTTTGGATATACGCGGACTGTCTTGACCTGGGGGCTGTTCTTAAAGTCAATACTAATGTAAAATAGAGTAGCATTGTGGATGCAGAAAAATGGAGACACAGACCTGAGCTAATGGCCCCTGAGCTTTGGCAGTTCGATGTTGTCAGTTCTTCTGGCTGACTGCGTTTTGTTGTTGTTCGTGTGTGTGTGTGTGTGTGTGTGTGTGTGTGTGTGTGTGTGTGTGTGTGGTTAAGGACCACTCAGACTTCTTTTGACAAAAACCACCAGCTACATTAAGAGGCTGGAAAAGATTTTAGTGTTAGATACTTAAAATTCTCAATTGCAGCATATTATTCTACATGGAAGGAATTAAAATTAGAAATGGCAATTGTTTCAAAACAACCTCTCTTTGACCTTCTGTCTCTTTTATCACAACCACCCAGACAATAGCGGCCCTTGGGTTATTTTCTTGACAGCATCTTGAAATAAAAACATGTTAAACCTTTCTGGTAAGAGCATGGCTGGTGGCAGCCACTGTCAGAAGCTACCGACAGATTCCTTCATCTCGGTGACATCTACCACGGAATTTATGCCTCGATCTCTGTACAGCTTGGTAGGATGCATATACACTTAATTACTTGCCCAGTGTGTCCAAGTAAACTAGTAAATGGGAAAGTTGTTCCAGTTGATTATTTATCAACTAGTCTAAACATTTTAAATATTGCACACCATGTTTAGCATTTTAGGCAACATTAATGTAGTAATTTTTGAATTTACCCCTAATAATAGTCCCATGGCTGCATACTAGCCTTCTAACAGTCTGTGTAGACGCAGCAGAAGAGCTGTGCAAAGAAGCCCACTTCTCAGTGTTTTTTTTCCTCAAATGAAGGTGAAAAGTTGAGCTGCTGAGGAGGTGGGCGGCTCTGTTTCTGGGTATTGACAGAGCAGCTTCGGTGCAAGCAAGCCATCCTCCGAGCCAATCAGGGGCACTGAAGCATCAGCCAGGAGTTTGGTAAAGTACTGGCGTGAGCCCTGCATCTGCCCCTTGCTGCAGAGGGTGGGCAGATAGTGGTAGCTCTAAATTCACGTCCTAAGGTTTCTGTGTGCTGCGACCTGCAGTTATCAGTGACAGTGAGGTACTGAAGGCTCTAGCAAAAACAGCTCTAGAGAGCGAGCCCAACTGTGCAGGAGGAGCAACCGGAAGAAAAAATAATTTACAGTCCCACAGTGCTGGGGAGATAAATGTCCAATCCTTCCCAGACTTTGTCTTTCTCGTTACTGCCTTGGGCCTGTCAAATCACGTTAACTTTGGTGGCAGATATGAATCCAGCTCTAGGTAGGAAAAATAACAAGTACGGTGGCTATGTCCTCAAAAGACTTCATTTACAGAAAATAAACAGTGGGCCAGATGCAGGCAGAAAGTCAGGGGTCAGTGACCTACGTCCAAGAAAACCGTGCAATTATCAGCCATTTGTATGTCCATGTACATTTCAGAATTGAATTTCAGAACCCCATTAGTATGCTGTCCGATTTCCAAGCACATTAATTCTACAGATCTTATCTTTACAAAATTGGGTTTTTTGATAGACGCACAAAAGAAACACAGTTTGGTCCTGTGGTCTTTTCTCATGGTAATGAGCTATAGAAATGGGACGTGATGGTGGCTGTGACGGTGATGTCTGGAACGGTGACAGTCTAGCAAACCGTTAGCTAGATTTATCTCTGTGCATTTGATGTTACCTCATTAAAAGAAGTTAATCTGTTGCTGTACAATCAAGCACCCTAAAACGTGATGGCTTAAAATAACAGTGAGGAGAAAAAAAATATTTGCTATGCATATAACCAGTTGATACTGGTTACAGATAAATGTATGTATGCGCTGTTGCCGGTTTGATTCTGATGGCCTGGCCAGAGCCTCAAAGCTCCAAGCAGGCCTTACTTCCTCCTGACCTGCGGGCTCATAGCTGGGATGCCTCTCTTTTCCTCTATGGCTGGTATGGGCCAGAGTTTCGCAAAGCTTGAAGCGGACACTGTAAAAGGCCTCTTAAGGGCTTGTCTTGTGAAGTCCGGTGGTTGGAGGGAGTTACAGACCATTGCAGACTGCATGTGGGTGGTGCTGAGCTGTGCTGGAAAGGAGTGTGGACCAGCGAGGCCTGATCACTGAGCCGTTATGGTACCAGCCACAGTGTCTAGGATAGGCAGTGACTTCCGAAGATCCACCAGGCACAACCACGGTGGGAGAGACTGTTACCTCACACTGAATTAAAGCAAAAGTGTTCTGGTCATCAAAAGAGGCTTCAGTAGTGAGAATTATAGCATCAGGAGAGAGAAAAGTAGCCTCAATACATCCATCCAATAAAAAGCACGCATGAGGCTCAGTGGGCAGAGGTGCTCACCACCAAGTCTGATGACCTGAGTTGGGTTTCTGGGACTCACACAGTGGAAGGAAAGAGGAAACTTCCACAAGGTGCCCTATGGCCGCTACACGCATGCCATAGTATGCCCTTTCCGTGCCCACAAGCCTATATTTAAAATAAAGACTGAGAAAATAATTAAAAATAATTAAATAAATAAATAATTAAAAAAAGCAAAGGATAGTATCCGGTAATGACCAAAGCATGAAGCGATGGCACCTTTCACGGGCACCTGACACGAATCACTCCTTCAGTAGCACTCCTTGGTGGGCCCGACTCACGCGGACTCTGTACCTAGCCATTCCGCGGACATTTGCACACAAATTGTGGTGTTTCTAGGGAGACCCCATCGCGCCTGACAGTTCCCTGAGCTGAGAGCTCTTTTCTTCAACCTTATCATTCTTTTAGATCAAATATGCACTCACACTCCGCTGGGAAGGACAGGAAGCCGTGGTACAGCCATTTTCATTCTCCGAGGTCATCCTCCAGCCTCAAATTCAGAGTCACTGCTCACGCCCGCTAAATTCCCCTTCTCTTTGGAAATCACGCATGGTACTTGGCCTACAACAGCTTTGCCAGATCATCTGACTGAGGAGTCTCTTTTGTTACTGGTACTTTTATTTTTATTAATAACTGTGTGACCGATACATTATTAATCTTAGGCAAAAACCTTGGGACCAAGTGTTTTAGGTTTGAGGATATTTGCACATTCATTTTTTAAAAAAATGAAACAAGTCTAGAACAGAATTTGTGTGTGTGTGTGAGTGTGTGTGTGTGTGTGTGAGAGTGTGTGTGTGTGCGCGCGCGAGTGTGTGTGAGTGAGTGAGTGTAAGTGTGTGAGTGTGTGTGTGTGTGAGTGTGTGTGAGTGTGTGTGTGAGTGTGTGTGAGTGTGTGTGTGTGTGTGTGTGTGTGTGTGTGTGTGTGTGTGTGGTATTCACATAGCCTACAGGTACATCATCATTGTACAACTCCTACTTGTTCACAAAACAAAGTGTGTATGAACAGAGCCATCTGAAAGTAAGGGTTCCACTGTACAAGCCACTGGGGGGGGGGGGGCGGTCTGGTTGGTCTGCATTACTGCCACAGTCTTAATTTAAGTTTCTGGGACTCATTTTCGTACATTATATTTTCACATGAGGTTAGCTGTGACATCATGTTGGTACTTAAAGTTTCAGATTTTTTTGTTTGTTTTTTTGGTTTTTGAGACAGGGTTTCACTGTGTATGTCCTAGACTTGCTTTGTATACCAGGCTGGCCTCGAACTCACAGAGATCCTCTTGCCTCTGCCTCCCAAGTGCTGGGATTAAAGATGTGCGCCACCACGCCTAGCTGAGTTTTCAGATTTTGAAGTATTTTAGATTTCAGATTTTTGGGTCAGGGACACTCAACTTGTGTTCACATGCACAGTTTGTGCTACAAATTCTTACCTAGAATATTTAAGGAAAGAAGAACCAGCTTTTCACACTCGATTTTTCATAGGTCTTTAAATGTGGTAATATTTAATACCACATAGGTGAAATTTAAATTTAATACCAAATAGGTGAAAGTTTCATCTATTTTAGAAAAAAAAACAAAAAAACCTAAAGCTTGTCTGGGAGAGCATTCGCCCTTGCCTGTTTTTCTGCAAGGGCGACCATTTCCTAGCAGGGCACAACTGTAATCTGTCCCATGCTTGTCGCCTCCTCCAACCACACCACCACGGTGAAAGATAAGTTTTCTCAGAGGCAGCAGATGCTCTGTACACAGGTCTGTCACTCGCATTTCCAAGCACCACTACTTACCCTCCCCTCTGCCCCCTCTGCCGTGCTGACCTCGGCTGCAGCCTCTCACTGTGCTCTCAGGAACCGCTTAAGGACACCGAGAGCTGCCTGTCTGGGGTATTCTGCACCCAGGTCAGCGCTTGCAGTGTAATGAAACAAATGCTTGTTTGTGTGTCGGAGGGGGGGGGGGGGAGAGACTTACCTGCTCGGCCGCTTCCTTCTTGGTGGTGTAAGTATCCAGATGTTCCTGCAGCTCCAAGACCCCGAACTTGAGTGTTTCCAGCAAGCCGCACGCCATCAGCTGTGGAAGCAGACACACTGATCTCAGTCCTGGAAGGATGTGAGAGCCTGCCAGCCGGTTAGGCTCCCTGTCAGACCAGCGCACACACCTCTAAGGTCCTGACCATCCTGGGTGCTTCTGAGCGTGCAGTTTTCTAGCCTATGAGAGCCCGCGGCAAGTCAGGGGCGACCAAAGGGCTCTGGATATTTTGTGATGAGAGGTCTAGCTGTATCCTACCAGATTTTGTTCAAGAACAGGAAAGGACATACATTGCTAGAGTGTGACACTTCAGCTTCCTCATCCTGGGTTCTACATGTCTAGGGAGAGGGCAGAATCAGCGAAGTTGCATATAGCATTTCATACACTGGAAAGGATTTTTATCTACCTATCTTATATCTTATGTCTGTCTGTCTGTCTGTCTGTCTGTCTATCTATCTATCTATCTATCTATCTATCTATCTATCTATCTATCTATCAGACTGAGTCTTACTACATAGTTCTGGCTGGCCTAAAGCTTGCTATATATACTATTACTGGCTTGGAACTCAGAGATCTGCCTTTCTCTGCCTCCTGGAGTCCAGATTAATAATGATACATTCCACCGTGCCTGGGTGGGATGACATTTTGTTACATATGTACAACAGGGTTAAGCTATGAGCCCAGCATGGTGGGGCACACCTTTAGTCCCAGCACTTGGGAGCCAGAGGCAGGCGGATCGATGTGAGTTCAAGGCCAGCCTGGTCTACAAAGTGAGTCCAGGACAGCCAAGGCTATACAGAGAGACAAACAAACAAACAAAAAGATACGAACCCTCACAACTCAAAATTGAGAACCGCCTTTACAAGAGGCCTATAAACGACGGCCCTCCAGTGCAGTCATCTTACTGACTTTGTGTTTCGAAGTAGGCTTTCGCCATAGACAGGTGGATGGCTTGGGGCTCACTTACACACCTTGGGCTGGCCTCAAACTCTCCACCCCCAGGCTCCCAAGTCCTGGGATTTCCACACGCGCACCATGACGCCTGGCTTACCGTTTCAGCATCCACAAAGACGGTGGGGCATTCCGAACACGCCATCATTACTTGCAATGAGCTTTTAAACTTGGTCCCAATGCGCTGCAGACCCTCACCAAGAAAGCCCACTGCCTCATTAGTTATCTGTCCAAACTTCCTTTGGATTGTCTATGTGGAAAAGCATGAGAAACGGTTAGTATTTCCCTCTCTCCCTCTCCCTCTCCCTCTCTCTCTTACACACACACACACACACACACACACACACACACACACACACACACACACACGAGGCCTTTCTCCACTTTTATGTAAATATGTGTTACAACTGAAATGACCAAAATGATAATCCACTGGGTCCCTCAGCATGAGTAGTGACCTCCCAGGGGCATCGGGCCAGACGTTGCCTGAGGAGAGGTGAACCAGCCGGGTGTAGGAAATAGTTAATGTGTATCTGCGTACATGTGTGTGGCAGTGCTAGTGGACGCTGAGACTGAGGGGAGAAAACAGAAGCACAGGGAGACTCCTGCTATCACTGGCAAGGAAGAATTAGGAATAGAAAGCCAGGAGATGAGGTGAGCCCCCAGCACTGAGCACTAAAGACTGCCCAGGAAGGAAATCGGAGGCTGGAGTGCATGGGGGCGGGGTGGGGGAGAAAGGTGGTGGACAGTTAACAGGTGGCCTCTCTGTGCCTTAGGCTGCTCCTTTCCCCACACAATGCTCAAAATGGTACCCACGTGCCATGGTGCTGGAGGAGAATATTAATCGAAAAGCATCTACTAAGCCTGGTGCAGTGGTGCACGCCTTTAATCCCAGCACTCAGGGAGGCAGAGCAGGCGGATCGCTGCTCGAACCCAGCCTGGTCCAGGACTGTCAAGGCTACACAGAGAAACTGTGTCTTGAAAAACAAAGCAAAACAAAAAGAGAAAAGAAAAAAAGAAAAGCTTCTAGGGTAGCAAGTGGCACAGGATGGGCACTCAAAAAGCTACCTTAGGTACTGAGTTCCCACAGTGATGCAAGTGTCATTTAGCACCTCTGTATAAACACTGTGCACCTCCTTTAACAGCTGATGGAGGGCAGGCTGAATAGCGTGCCTTTATTTCTCTGGTACCCAGCTTAGACCCTGTGTCGGAGTTCTGTAGCAGTTTTACTTCCGGTTTTCACATCTGTACTAGTAAGTGGTTAACATACCAGGAGAATTATGTGCAATGCTACAAACTAAGGAAATGATACATTCATAGAAACGCTTGTTAAAGAAAATCAGTAGGGACATTAAAACCTGAGATATTGAGTAGAGAAGCCTAGTTTTACCAGATTATTATAATGTGAGTTCAGAAGCCTTAACTGTCACTGACCTGAAATAGCCTTGAAAACACATGGAAAGTAAACACTGCACAGGACCCATCTGTGTCTGACAGCGTCTGATTGACGTGGCAGCGCCAGGCTTCTTCCTCGTCCTCATAAGCCATTGGCTGAAAAGCTGCTATTATGGCAGACAGAAAGGGTGTTGGGAGAGGCGATGTCTGCACTTCTGGAAAACCATCTTGTTCATCTTCCTCTTGACTGTTAGGTAGACATGAAAACCATGGTCATCATCACATGATCTCAAAGGAACAGACACACAGTACTTTACATCATTCAATGGAACCTCTCTCTCTCTCTCTCTCTCTCTCTCTCTCTCTCTCTCTCTCTCTCTCTCTCTCTCTCTCTCTCTCACACACACACACACACACACACACACACACACAGCAGCTGTTCTCAACCTCTGGGTCCTGCCCAACCCCTCTGGGGGTCTCATAGCAGATATTTTTATATTACAATTCCTAATAGTAGCAAAATTACAGGTGTGAAGTAGCAATAAAGTTTTATGGTTGGGGGTCGCCACAGCCTGAGGAACTGTATTAAAAGGCCGCAGTTAGGAAGGCTGAGAACCGCTGACTTAGAGCATGCAGCCTAGACTCCCTAGGACAGCCAAGTAAGTGCATCTTCTTTCTATTTTAAAACTCTTTAATTTCAAGGAACTGTCTTAACCCAAGTTTAAAACATGCTACTGCTGGATTGACGCCATCTACCTCCATTAGGCTGGGCACAGTGGTGCATACTTTAATCCCAGACCTAGGGAAGAAGGGCAAGTGATTCTCTGAGAGTTCAAGGCCTGCCTGGTCTACACAGTTTCAAGACAGCTAGAGCTATGTAGCGAGACTCTATCTCCAATGCTTTCATATTGTGATTGCTCTGGATTCCTTTATACCATTTTATTTAGTTTTAGTTTTATATTATTTGTGTGTGTGTGTGTGTGTGTGTGTGTGTGTGCAAGTACATGTATAGTCACAGGCCCAAAGCCCATGTTAGCAGCCACAGCATATACTCAGCTATTTCAGATGCGCCTGCATGCGCCTAGCAGTGAAACAGACAAGGGAGTGGACAGGAGGGTGGCTGTTTCATCTCAGGAATTTATCATTCCTATATCAGTCAAAACATAAAACTGGATCCACGGAAAAAGATGAAGTGTTCCCGTCAGTCTCGGTATTTTGAGTTACACACGCACAGAGAAACCTGGAGTCTGGACATTGAATGGTTCGTATTACATGGTGGCGACCGTACACCTAACACTCATGGAACACCGAGGAAGAGAGGGTGGAGGGATGCGAAGCGCCAGAGGACTAGGACATCTGTTGCTGCACAGCATCTTCTAGACTCTCCACAAGGAGCCTCAAACCTATGTCTGCCAAAGCCTCCATATGACAACACTAGGAGGCAGGCTAGTGCGGTAGCAAGGCACTTTACTGACTAGAATGTTGCTGCATGTCTACTGAGCACACAGGTCTAGCACACAGCATGTTTTGTTAAAACAAACTCCCTCAGTGATTTTTAACTTTATTTTTAATTTTAATTTTTTTATTTTTGGTTTTTCTAGGCAGGGTTTCTCTGTGTAGCCTTGACTGTCTTGGACTCACTTTGTAGACCAGGCTGGCTTTGAACTCACAGAGATCTGCCTGCCTCTGCCTCCCAAATGCTGGGATTAAAGGCGTGCGCCACCATGCCTAGCTCTCAGTGATTTAAAAAAAAATTCATATATGAGCATTGACTTTCCATGATTTCTATTCCACCCTCTTTCTCCTTCACTGTTTGCTCTCTCCCTACCTCCCTCTCAGATTTATGACTTCTCCATTATTGTTACACACACACACACACACACACACACACACACACACACACACACACACAGACAGTGCTGAGAGTTCATTTGGTACTGCTCTTATCTATATGTGTTTAGGGCTGAGCATTTGAATCATATATCCTATAGGGCCTCCTCTCTCTGATCAACCATTGATTGCTTATAGCTCGTTATCTAGGAGGGCAGGCCCTGGTAAACATTTCCCTATCACACCAGCATGACTACTGGTGGGTCTTAGGCAGCCATACTGTTGAGAAATAGACTTAGTATCATAATTCTGAATACAGAACTGTTTGGTGTATTGAGTTACTAAGAGCCACCAGCATTTCCTTTAAAAACTTGGGCAATAACCAATCAACTTAATCCAAAGATGAAGAAAAGTCTTGTTTGAGAATTCTGCACATTCTCACTATACATCTTGAGTGTGCACAACAGAAACACCTGAAGGGAACAATGGATGTTTCGGTACCCGGAAGTGATCCCTCAGACTTCCTACAGCAATCTGACTTCACATCTGACTCCTGAGAGATAGTTTTAGATATCTTTTAGGTGTACTCTGGTAGCCCAGGAATTCATTCTGCTACTGATTTTAACACTTGGCCATTTGGCATTTTGCCCAAATAGGCACATTTGGTTGCCTTTAACATGGTATGTTAGGGGTGGGTGTTTTTATTGCATGTGGATGCTAACAGAAACAAACAAGCAGCTGTAGCGTGCTCATCTTTAAAAATGAAGACAGTAAATTGTAGACGAAATACCAACGTATGAAAATGCATAAACGGGAGTGGGGGAGGGACGCGCCTGGGACTGTGAGGATGGAACGACACTCATCTCCCTAGGTGTGACTACGCTCACCTAGACAGCCCCGCCCTAGGTGTGACTACGCTCACCTAGACAGCCCCGAGAAATCAGCCTCTTCCTCCTCACACCGCTCATCCAGCTCCTTCAAAGCCAAGGTGACGTCTTCTTCGCAGATGGACTCGGGGTAGCTCTCAGGGGCCAGAGGCTCGGGCATGCCGGGTTCTTCTAACGCAAGAACTCCTTGGCACGCCAGTGGCTCCTGCTGATCCTGAATAATGTATGGCCCCTCATCTTCAAAGGCTGTAACAAGTTCCTCCTGTAACACTGAGCTTGTATCCTGTGAAATAGCCACAGCGTTAGCAGCCTGCAACATCACTGAGAGAATTTTATCAGTGCACTCACTAAGGGATGCCTGCCAACAGCCATTTCCATTTAAATTGTCTAGGTTGTACGGTTTTTGATTTGTTAACATATACAATTGTCTTTTCAAATGGTCCCACTGCTCCCCCCCCCCCACCCCCTGGTATAGAAGAGCCAAATCCTTATCCTAGAATTTTAAAAATTATCCAACTGCTATATAAAAACACCTAACACTTTTTATTCTGTTTTCCTTTCCCACTTACGTACAAGAGTTAAGTGTTGACTGGAAGCTATGGCCTTTGCTAAAATACCTCCTCTCGTATACATTCTATCTCTATGTAAGAAAACTTGGCATTATGACTATAAAGCCTCTTTTATTTGAACTACCTAGCATTCCTTTTACCGGAACAGAGAGAATTCTGACTGTAGGTAAGAAGATGGGTCGAGAGTGAACAACTGTGTTCACTTCCCTGGGACTGTGAGGTGGAGACTTGGCTCCAGGCAATAAGGCAGTGATAGCTCACTGTAGCTCTGAGAGCCAGTAAAGCCTTCTGGCTAAGAAAGAGTTCTCAAAAGGAGGATGAAACTTTAAGTTGTTAACTTCTGAAACTAAATGAACGATGAGCTCATTTATCAAACAAAATGGCTCCTACCCCTAGCCTTTAGAGAATCATAATGAAATATGCGCTAGAATAGCAGTCTAGGTAGTCTCTCTTCCTATCCGCTGTTAATATGTTGACAAAACGTTGCAGTAACTGCCAAAGGGGAGAAGCCCAATGGACACTGGCTAAATAAATTAATTACCACTGTTGGTTTAAAAGCCAAGATAAACCTTTTTTCAGTAGTGACCTACATTATTTTATGTTTACAGTAGTTTTGAACATTTCTTTTCTGGTTTAAAAATGGAATTTTCCCTATAAAACGTGAGGAGCGAGCCGAGGTTAGAGTTTCTGCGTTAGCTTGTGCCGTAGTTTACTCTTCTGCAAAACTCACCCATGAAAAGAATTCTGAGCCTATTCTAGGCAGGTTCTCTGCTGCAAATTAAACCATGAGCCTGGGCTCTCATAGAGGACTCAGGCTAATATGTAAATGGCAACAGTGTATACTGGCATATGAATTCAAATCACACACAGCACCAGCCACATACACGTGTCTGCCGTGACCCAACAAAAGAAGGGGCTAGGCATGACCACCTGGGGTGGCTGAGGCCACTCTTGGAGGAAACAGCTGATGGGGGGCTTAGAGAAAGGTGTCTTGAAGAGATCAGAGAGGAAGGTTTTTTCTAAAGATTACTTTCATTGTTTTTATTTGTATAGAGGTGTGTGTGTGTGTGTGTGCGCGCGCGCGCGCGCGCGCGCGCGCGCGCGCGTGCGTCTGCATGTGGGTATGTGTATGTGGGAGCAGGTGCACTGACAGGCTAGAGGCATTATAACTCCTCGAGTTGTCACCTGCTTCTTAGATAAGAACTAAGTGCCATGCCACCAGCTGCCGATTTTATTAGTATCTAACAGGGGACAGGGCTCAACAGCACTGGCTGAGCTGAGAAAGAAAGCTCACACCTGGAGTTCCAGCACTCAAGAGGCTGAGGCATGAGGACGCCCATGAATTCAAGAACTACCCGGGCTGCAGAGCAAGCCCTGCCTACAAAAAGAAGAAATGAGTGAGTGGGTAGTGAATGGATGGATGCTTGCCTATGTAGCACCTGCACCTGGGCTCAGACACACACGTGTTTATCCTGGCACAGGTGCTGCTGTGCTGTGGCACTGGAATATTCCCTGAAGTCTATGAAGTAAGAGCTTGCTCCCCATCATGGTACTATTGGGAGGTGGTGGCCTTTCTGTGTGTTGGGGGGTGTTAGGTCATTGGGGGGTGGTGTGCCCTTAAAGGGGACTGTGGGACCTTGCTCTCCTCCCTCCCTCTTGCTGTTTCATTCAAGGCCACAGTCAACAGACTTGCTTGGTGTGTGCTTCCGCCATGATTGCTATCACAGGCCAGTCGTTCAGGCACGGAAAGCACCAACCTGAGATCCAAAAAGGCCTTTCCTCTTTTTAAGCTGGTCCCTCTGGCAATAATCCAACGTGCGTCAGCAGAGCCAGCTCCTGAATCCTGCTCTCTGATGACGTCTCGGTCTTGAGAATGGAGTCCTGACCACGCACGGTGGACTCTCCTCTCGTTTCCCTGTCCTTCAGCCATTTTGTTCCCTGGACCTTGAACTCCCTACAGTCAGCTGAACATGCCATGCTAGTTTATGTGCTATGTCTTCCGTATGCTACCCCTCTACCCGAAAGATCCAAATACCCTGAAAGCTGTCTCTATCCCTGTCACCGCCAGAAAACAGCTGGCTACCCTCTGAATTTTCACAAATCCTTCAACATATTACTGAGTTCCTGTACTGAAGTGTGTGTGTGTGTGTGTGTGTGTGTGTGTGTCTGTCTGTCTGTCTGTCTGTCTGTCTACCTACATATCTATCTATCATGTTTGTAAATGCCTTTTCAATCATCCTTAATGTACACAGTAAAGATCACCATCTCCTTTTTTCCTAGCCTTTCGATGAAACTCTGGCACCCAGGGAAATCCCAATGAATACCTGACTGAGCCATCGATATTTTTCTGTGGATCAGGGAGCCAAAATGCCTCTATTTAAAAACATGTCTGCTCCCTGTTAAAGGTGGTCCAGACACATCCAATTCTCAGCCCAATAAAAACATGTGACTTTGCCTTACAAAAGTAATACAATCTAATAACCATGTGAGCAAAGGTCTAGCAACGACATTGAATTTCATTAAGACGAACAAAATTGCACTGGTTTCTATCACTTACCAAGCAAAACCCATGCTTCACAGAGCCACAGCGATTTTTACATTAAAAAAAAAAAAGTGTCTATAACCATCTTTTTAAAAAACCAACACTAAGACAACTAATACTTACTTATTTTTGGCCAGTCATTAGCTTGGAATCTGGCCTTTCTTCTCACAGGCCTTTCCAAAAACCATAATACTAGTGGTTCCAGTCTTTTGACAAGGTTCATTGAGCCAGTTGCTAACACAGCTAGCCTGAGGTCCTAACCCAGTCATAGCCACCAATCACAGAAAACCCACACAAAGCAAAAGGGATGGGGAGGGACACACAGAAGCAGTCCTTTACAGAAACACAGCGCCCCAGGCAATGCCTGCTCTCCCCCACAGAAGCGCCTGCACAGTAACCCAGTCACGCGAACTCCGCAATGCAAACTGCTCATTGACACACTTGACATTATTTTTAACCTGTAGGCTGTTTCCAACATGTCAATTTTAAAAAAGAAAGAAAGAAAAAAAAATCACACGTATACACAGACAAAAAGCAACCCAACCAGGTCTGACTGTTTTGTTTAAAACAACCCAACAGGTTAGAAATACTGAAAACAAATCAAATAATTAGCAGCATGTCATCTGACAACTCTTTGGGAAGAAAAAGCAAGGGATGTGGCAGAGTGCTGGGGAGCCTAGATTGGCCATGCGCGAGCCCCATCTCTCCCCACCTCAGGCAGCTGGCTGCTAGCATTATCTAGACAGGCCTCCAAACTGGGGGTCTCATCCCGGATTTGCAGCACGTCTTCTGTTGTGTTGCTGCTGGCAGAATCCTGAGACTGAAGCAGGTCCTGTTGCTCAGGCATCATGTCATCCGCCACACAGTCACTGTTTAGCTGGGGGTGGGGAGAGGGGAGAGGAGGATTCGTCCATTAGCAACAACAGCTGCAAGAAATAGCATGCATCACCAACTAACTTCACTGGGTGAGTTATAAAGACCTTCTAGGGTTTCCTAGTTAGCCTTCTGCCCGCTTCTAGCACGTATCAGAACGGAAGCAGCTAATCCCTTAGCACCATGGAGCACACACCCACAGAGGTTAAATGTTGCTAACTAAACAAAGGAAGATGGGCTGTAGAGGTGGCTCAGTGGTTAAGAGTGCCGCCTGCTCTTCCAGAGGTCCTGAGTTCGATTCCCAGCAACCACATGGTGGCTCACAACCGTCTTTGATATGATATGATGCCCTCTTTTGCAGCCAAAGCACTCATGTACAATAAATAAAACAAACAAATAAATCTAAACAAAGGGAGAGACTTGAAAGCCATCTAGAACTAGACTAGCCTTGAGTGAATTTGTATTTTTCATGTATTTGGTGTTCTGTTTCATTGGGGAGGGGGCAGTGGTTGGATTCTCATGTATTGCAGGCAGGTCTCAAACTCTCTGTAGCTAGTGACCCTTGAACTTTTGATCCTTCTGCCTCTACCTCCCAGGCAGGTACCACTATGCCCAGCTTATGTAGTGACTGAGATCAAAGCCAGGGTTTTGTGTGAGCTAAGCGAATACTCAACCAACTGGGCTATACCCACAGCTCCACAAGGCATGTTTCGGTTAGTCTGAGGATTTCTTTATTCTTGTGGTGCTGGTATTGAACCAAGGACCCCATGTACGCCAGGCAAGTCAGGCAAGCATTCGACTACTGAGCTCCATGTTGAGCCTGAGGGCTTCTGACAGTGGGAACTTTGGAGGGTCAGGCATGCACGGTGCAGAGCACCCTCAGTAGGGTATGCAAAAATCAACCGCCCAGCTTCAATAAGACAAGGGGGAAAAAAGCTAGGAAAAACTGTAGCGTTGTCTATAACAAAGACACGATAAAGTATCATCGGTGAAGTTAAGCACTGTCACTGTTTTCTCTGGGTCAGTATTCGACACACAGGCAAATACTTTTTTCTATGGAGACAAAGTAATTTCAAGTGATTTTTCTTGACTTTACTGAGGCTGGTGCTGCCCTTGCCAGTTAGGAGTCCGTTCTGCCCCATGGATTTCGGGAGAGCTAGCCATTGTTAGGCGCTCACCATGTGTTGGGCACTACTACTAGGGTCTTCTTTTAAATAAATAGAAACACAACTTCCCAGAGTTACAAAGTGGGCAATGCCAGCCCCTGAATTTATAAACACAGTTTGTATAATCTGAGCCAGCTTTGTAGCGTATGGTTGGCCTCCATGGGTGCTGACTCAGTCCCTGGGGCCAGTAACTTCCTTCTTCTAAACTAGTTCCCTGCAGGGCAAATCTTTAGTGCCATGGTGAAATGCCCAGGCACTAGACAGCCTGCTACACTCAAGATCTGCACTAACCGGGCTCGCCTTGCATGGTCAGGTGAGGATCAGGGAAACTGGGGGGAAGGGGGGGCGGGAATTACTGGAAAAGAATTATTTGTGCTAATAAGAAGCCGTCAAAATAGCCGAGAGGACAGGAGGCTGACCACGGACAGACAGCCTGACACTTTGCCTGCTCAGTGCAATGCTGCCGCAAGGGTTGACCCACAGTGTAGAGCAAGGGGTCTGTGCTACAGAGAGATAGGCTGAGCTCAGCATGACAAAAGCCTTCTTGTAAGAGCCTGGTAACCTTCGCCAATGCTAGGGACGCTTTTGCGCCGTATGTGCCACAGCTCTGCTCTCCATGCTGCTGTTTCCAAACCCCAACCTATTATGCCTGCAAATTCAGGCTTCTGTGCAGCCCACACGTTGCTGAATTGGCAGCTGAGCCTTGCAGCCTTGTTCATGTTGGCCACATCGCCCTTGGGATGGGAGCCAGAACTTTACATAACTAACTTTCACCTTCCTAAACACAGAGGTCATGTGTGTACATGTGTGCCTGTGTGTAGGTATGTGCGTGTGAGTGCAGGTGCCCACACAGCCTAGAAGAGGGTATAGAGTCTTCTGGAGCTAGGGACTGAATCCAGCTCCCTTTAAGAGAGCAGAAAATGCTCTTAGCTGCTGAGCCATCTTTCCGGTCTCCAAACTTAATCCTGAAAAGGATGAATGTTGTGTTCAGTCTTTTACACACTACATTCAAAGTTTTGCACACCAAGAAAGAAAGGCAACTGTGGACTAAGGTGGGGGTGCCCCAACCCATACCAAAAATGTGTCATTTGAGGGGAGGCCGTGTGTCACAGAGCACACAGGTTGACTTTGTGAGTTTGATTTTTGTCACAAGCACCAGAATGCTTCTTTTGGTGCATGCATTTTCACACCCTGCAATGGCAGTCAGAAGGCATGCAGACAATTAGAAGCTGAGAGTTACTTAAGGCCCCTCCACTTCATGGAAAAATGAGAGTAATACCATCTGTGTGCGCGACAGGATCTGGCTTGCCGTGAGGGCAGCTTCTTCCTCCGAGGACTCGTCGGTGTCCTCCTGGTTCGTGAGGGTCAGGCTGGGGGTGCTGCTAGAACACTGGTACTCCTGGAGGGATGGTGTGTCTCCTTTGTCAATGCTATCCAGTGAGCGCCTGCGCACTCCCCAGTTAAAATTGTCCATGCTTTCCCCCTGGAAAAACAAGACACAATTTCTGAGAACTCAGCTACAGGCTTATCGATGCTGCAGCAGTTAAGACGCCCAGAAACATACACCAAGATGAAAAAAAATCACTGAATGCATTACCAAAAGCAGAGTTTCAATCAGCCCTTCTGTTTCTTTCAACGGTTAGCCCATCATCAAATGTTTATATTTATAGAGATTAAAGGTTGTTTGGCCATTTTTACTAAGTCACTTTCTTGACAATTCATCTTGTGCTGCGGGGGGGACCGACTAGATCTACGCTCCAGGTCATTTCTACTCTAATACACAGACACAAATGAGACCACACGGAAGACAGAGACACAAACCACACAACACCAGGCTGCAACTTACCTGCAGCTCCTGGTTAGCAAAAAGGAAAACACACAGAGTTAGAGAGAACAAAGACGCACATTCAAATATATGCTACGCTTTTTGGGAGAACTCTGTGATTTCTCAAACCCAAAGACGGATGCAAGCTCCGGACTTAGCTTTTCGCGGGAAGCCAACATGTGATTTGAACTGGGGAAGAGCTGGAGACAGACACGTAGAACAACGCTTCCGTGGTACACTTTGGCAACATGAAAAATTTACAAAAATCTTCAAAATGTACACAGCAATACTTGGTACGATGCAATAACTGACTTAAAGTACCCACATTCAACTGACGACAATACAGGGTCACAGTTATTTTCATCTGCGGGACAGCTAACGCGGTGGTCATTTGTCAATACAACTTGAAATAAGATCCAAGCTATCAAAACACAACTGTTTGCCAACTTCAAAAAAGGTCGCAAGAGAGATGGCACATTTCAGCTCTGTTCCAGCTAGGATTTATGCTGTGTGTGTGCCGAGCCTCGGTTTCAGAAGAACGTAAGTCTTAGCAGTCTAAAGCCCTGGGGTGACAAATTATACTAAGCTGGCAAAACGCGATTAATTTATATCCCTTCACATGGAAGGGGTTGTCTGAAATAGAGGTTTTCAAAGAAAAAAAAATTTTTTTTTTCCCTAAACGGAGGAATTCTTCTTTCAAATGGAATGTTAGGCGGGAGTCAATTGTGCAAAACTGACAGATTAAACCCAAACTGTTGGGGCTGAGAGGGCTTTAGGAACCCTGCCCATGGCACCTTTCCATCTACTCTGACTGTTTCTCAAGGTATTTTAGATGCTCTAGGGTTCTACAAGGTTAGGGTTTCAAAAGCACTTTACTTGTAAATATGACGGTGCTGCACAGCACATCAGCGACACCTGGCCTCACGATGCATTTGGCGAATGGGTGAATGAATGAACGTATACTGCGCGCTTTCAAAACCAGAGAATCGTTTAGGGGTTCCATTTTGATTGCTTTGTTTCTGCCTTAGCCATCCCACCCAAGTATTTCCCATTGTTCTATCTTAACCACGGCTGTGTACAGAAAGTATGCAACCTTGGCTTGCTAAATTCTGGGGTTCAGGTCAGCGCCCCTCCATTCCCTCTAGACCTCTAGACTGTGACTTGAAGCAGAGGCAGAACTGCAGTAAGCATCTTCAGAGGCCCCGCTAAAAGCTGGAGGCGTGCCCGCTGACATTTCAGACGGCTGCATGAGCTCAAATGCATTCCCAGAGCGCTTTGCGGGGGAAAAAAGGCAAACAGAAAACATAATAACCTTAACCGTTAGGAAAATGTCAAGAGCCCTTAGAAGTCTGAATTCTGAACAAGAAAAATAAGTAACTGCAGACGGACTTAGAAGCCGCTCAGGAACGTAGGGCAGAGCACCAGGTCTCAGGCCGTCCCATTTTTGTTCCTGCCCTTCTTGAAAATAAAAAAAGAAAAACGCAAAATATACATAGAATTTAATATATATATATATATTTTAAAGGTGGCTTAAGTTAGGCTGGAGAGATGGCTCAGTGGGTAAGAGCACTGGCTGCTCTTCCAGAGGTCCTGAGTTCAATTCCCAGCAACTACATGGCAGCTCACAACCATCTGAAATGGTATCTGATGCCCTCTTCTGGAATGCAGGCATACATGCAGTCAAAGCATGCATACGTAAAAAAATAAAATAAAGAGGCTGAAGTCTATTGGCATGTGTGCAACTCCCAGGTACTGGGTTCATATCCTTGAAGTTGCAGGGCAGGGGGAGCACCTCTGCAGACTGCCTCTCGTTACCAGCTAACCGTGTGAGATGGCACGGGGAGCACCTCCGCAGACTGCCTCTCGTTACCAGCTAACTGTGTGACATGGCAGAGGGAGCACCTCCACAGACTGCCTCTCGTTACCAGCTAACTGTGTGACATGGCAGGGGGAGCACCTCCGCAGACTGCCTCTCGTTACCAGCTAACTGTGTGAGATGGCAGGGGGAGCACCTCCGCAGACTGCCTCTCGTTACCAGCTAACCCTGTGAGATGGCAGGGGGAGCACCTCCGCAGACTGCCTCTCGTTACCAGCTAACCGTGTGAGATGGCAGGGGGAGCACCTCCGCAGACTGCCTCTCGTTACCAGCTAACTGTGTGACAAGGCAGGGGGAGCACCTCTGCAGACTGCCTCTTATTACCAGCTAACTGTGTGAGATGGCAGGGGGAGCACCTCCGCAGACTGCCTCTCGTTACCAGCTAACTGTGTGACATGGCAGGGGGAGCACCTCTGCAGACTGCCTCTCGTTACCAGCTAACTGTGTGACATGGCAGGGGGAGCACCTCCGCAGACTGCCTCTCTTTACCAGCTAACTGTGTGACAAGGCAGGGGGAGCACCTCTGCAGACTGCCTCTCGTTACCAGCTAACTGTGTGACAAGGCAGGGGGAGCACCTCTGCAGACTGCCTCTTATTACCAGCTAACCGTGTGAGATGGCAGGGGGAGCACCTCCGCAGACTGCCTCTCGTTACCAGCTAACCGTGTGAGATGGCAGGGGGAGCACCTCCGCAGACTGCCTCTCGTTACCAGCTAACCGTGTGACATGGCAGGGGGAGCACCTCTGCAGACTGCCTCTCGTTACCAGCTAACTGTGTGACATGGCAGGGGGAGCACCTCTGCAGACTGCCTCTCTTTACCAGCTAACTGTGTGACAAGGCAGGGGGAGCACCTCTGCAGACTGCCTCTCGTTACCAGCTAACTGTGTGACATGGCAGGGGGAGCACCTCTGCAGACTGCCTCTCATTACCAGCTAACTGTGTGACAAGGCAGGCAAGAGAACCGCTGCTTGTGGGGGCTGATGGATGCACACGAGCTATCTGAGTTGACTCTTTAGAAAAAGAAACATGCAAATGTGGTACAAGATATTAATTGTGAAATGGTTTTTTTTTGCCTTACTGTTTATTAATGTGTATTTGTAACAATTGGGGGATGTTCATATCTTGGATCTATTATAATCTTTTCAGGTCTAAGGGGCTGTCACTTGGGGAGCTGACCTGAGCTACAGGAACGGGATCTCACCAGTCTAAGACAACAGGCCATCTCCCTTATGTTTACCATGGTGGCTGCCTCAGAACTCAGCAGGCGCTTCAACCTGGGCCAATAGTTGAGCTACAAAGGGCTAGGAGCATCTGGAAAAGCAGCATCTCCCTCTCCTGACAGCGTCCCTGGAACTGATCTTTATTTGCCCCAAACATTGCTATGTGGGCACGTGAGGTCACAGAACAGTGACATCATCGTGCTGCTACCAAATTGGCCTGGAAAGAAGGGGAGGAGCCGGAAAAGCACAGAGAGGTGGTGAGAGGCCTCACAGAGCCTGGCCTTGGGACTAGCTCAGCTGCCTGGGCTGACAAATCTGCTCTTTTGCATTCTGATTTCCATTTAGGCAACTGCTAACTCAGTGGTTCTCAGCCTTCCTAATGCTGTGACCCTTTAATAGAGTTCACCATGTTGTGGTGACCAACACCCATAAAATTATTTTTGTTGCTTATAATTGTGATTTTGCTGCTGTTATGGACTATAGTGTAAATATTTTGGAGAGAGAGGTTTGCTGAAGGGGTCCTGACCCACAGGTTGATAATTGCTGCTCTAGACGGGCATATCCTATGCACAGAATCAGTTTGTAAGAGAAAGCCCTTTGGCTGTCAGACGAAGCAGGCCCTAGGGGAAGTTGAGCAAGAAGTAGTTGGGGGTGCCACTGAGAGGACCTCAGACACCTGCCAGATGCAGAGCACCAGGCAGTCACTCTAGTGACAAATAGCACTATGTTTAAGCTGGGTCTGGTGGCTCACACCTGTCATCTCTCTACACTTGGGAGGCCGAGGCAGAACTGGCATGAGGTTCAAGCCAGGGCTGAGGAGACCCTGTCGCAAAACAAAGGCAAAGAAACTAGGTTTGATCAATTTTAACGTATGTCCTTGCTATTAATTTGTTTAGCTCATGTTAAACATTTAATCTATGAATACACTAAAGTAACTAATGAGTTCGTCTTCTCACTCTGTAAAGATGGGGTGCACTCCTCTTTTTCCTTCTGCTCCTGACCTCCCGTGGCAATCATACTTAGTTTACCTTTCTGGATTTTACACTAATCTCCACAAGGAGAGAGGACGGCATGGTCCGAGGCTGGCTCAGCCGCGTCCACCCACACACACCAGGAAAGCCCACATTCTTACCTCGGCATCTTCCAACTCAACATCCAAGAAGTCGAAGTCCTTGAAGACGCCAAACTGCTGCTCACTGCTGTTGTCTTCAACGGCAACTTCTTCTTCTTGGATTATGTCCTCTGTTGTGGAAATCAAGCTGGTCTGCTGGTCACCGACTTCCAGATCCTCATTCGAAGAAAATATAACCTGGTGCAGAGACAGAGAGAGAGAGAGAGAGAGAGAGAGATGGGAGGAGAGAGAGAGAGATGGGGGGAGAGGGAGATCAGTGCCCATCATCACCATCGCCGTCACCCTGCAGCTGAGGTACCATTCCCCCAGAACCTGTCGGCCTCACCAATCGATGCAGAATTTCAACTTAGTTTTCATGCCTAACCAGCTCAACACTTGGCCAGCATAGCTGGCAGCTTTGGCAACAGACAGGACCATCTCCTTTTCATTCTTAATACCAGGACTTACTTAGAAAAGGCTAGCACCAAGGCACAGTGACTCTGGCCCCCTTCACCTGCATGCTCCTGATTACTCACAGATGGATTCTTTGGGAGGCCAGACTCAGGGCCACAGAGGGAAAGCACGCTCATCAGCTTCTCTCTTGTTCTCCGCTAACAGGAAGGAAATTCCAGTGTTAGTAGGGGTAAACTAAGACAGTTCTCAGGGGTTTGTATGAGCGACCGCAAGATCCGTTCATTCCTCCCACATGGACGCTCTCTATGCACCTGTGATAACTGCGGCCTTTTCCAGCTGACGGGGACCAGGGCGTTGGATGTGGAGCCCGAGGAGGTGGAGGAGGTGCTCCTGGTGACGGCGATCACCTTTGCTTTCCCGTTCCTTCCCGCAGCGCTGTGCTGGCCTCCGTACTTGTTTCCAATGATGGGTGTCTACACAGAAACAAATGCAAGCGCTGACTCGATGCTTCCACACCAAAGAAACTTGCAACAGTTAAATGTTAACGTATCTACCATGATGTGTTCTGCAAATAACCAAGATAGCAGGCTGAACAAGCCCTGAGGAGCAAGCCAGTAAGCAGCATCCCTCCATGGCCGCTGCATCAGCTCCTGCCTCCATGTTCTGGCTCTGCCTTTCCTGGATGACGGACTGCAAGTTATAAGATGAGATAAACCCTCCCCCTACCCCAGGTTGATGTCAGTCATGGTACTTTAGGACAGCAATAGAAACCCTAACCAAGGCACCCCAAACTCTTGTATCTGCTCCCTTAGGGCTATTTATTTTTCAACACTCAGCTTAGATGTTGTCTCCTTCCCGAAACACGCCTTTAGGGGCACACTGTATCTTTCCAGTTCACTTCCATCTTACTTCCAGTCAGGCACCATTACAATGCTTGTCCCCTTGTTTCCTCAAGGCAACGCAAGCTTCCTCAGCGTCAGCCTTCGTTCATTTTACTTGTTTTGTTTTTCAAGATAGGGTTTCTCTGTGTAGCCTTGGCCTGTCTTGGACTCACTTTGTAGACCAGGCTGGCCTTGAACTAATTTAAAAGGGTCCACCTGTCTCTGCCTCTGGTATTACAGACATACGCCACTGAGGCCAGCTTTTGCCCCGTTGTTATAAGCAGTTTCACGGTGCCTATCCCAGAGCCAACTCAGGCTTGGGTGACTGAGTGAGCAGGTGAGAGCACCTAATAGCACTGCACTAGGGGGCATCTTACCTCAGAGATGTCAAAGTGGAAATCTAACGTCTTGCCAGGCAACTCCTTTGAGACGTTGTTGAAAATTTTAGCGAAGGATATTTCGGGAGAACCTACATCTACCCCATAGGCCTTGGGGATATCACTGGGTACCACAAGACTTGCAGAGCGCGATACCACCAGCTTCAGGATGTTGAGGGCTTCCTTCCAGTAAGGGCTCTGGATCCAGAAAGAACCAGTGAGAGGTAAAAAGAGTGTGTGCGGGACAACACAACGCCATGCAACACAACACAACACACACAAAAACCCAGCCTGTACTACAGAGTGTGAAAATGGCATTGCTGTACGATGCCTATAAATGGATTCATTTTTTCCCTTGAGAACTTTTAAGGAAAGGTCTGAGTTATAAAATGTAGAGAAATCTGAGTTGTTGTTGTTGGTGTTTGATGATCACACACAATAGACCTACTGGGGGCTGGAGAGATGGCTCAGTGGTTAAGAGCACTGTCTGCTCTTCCAAAGGCCCCGGGTTCAATTCCCAGCCACCACATGGCAGCTCACAACTGTCTGTAATCCTAATTCCAATGGCTCTGACACCCTCACGCTAAAATAAAAATTAAATAAATTATTAAAAAACAAAACAAAAGAAAACAAAAAAATAGACCTACTGATATTCCCTAATGGAGGACCTTGCTGTTCTCCAGGGAGCACTTGATAAATCATTGTAAGTCCTTGGAAAGGCCTATGAGGGAACCTGGCTGCAGTTAAGCAAGGAATCACATACATGTAAGCTTTTTGGCTTCAAATAGATGAGTGTGTGTGTGTGTGCGTGTGTGTGTGCGTGTGTGTGTGTGTGTGCTTTGCCTGCACATGTATCCACATCATGTGTGTGCAGTGCCCACAGAGGCCAGAAGAGGGTGTTAGATCCCCTGGAACTGGAGTTAAGAGATTGTTGTGAGTTGCCCTGTGGGGTCCTAAGTAGAAACAACAGGTGCTCGTAACCCCTGAGCGACCTCAGCCCCTGGGCTCGTTTCTTCACTACCAAACACGGGATACTCTCAGGCGTGGCTGACCTTCAGAGGAAGGTTTTCCTCACCGTGGTGCCTATTATTTTGTTTTTCTTAGTTTTATATATTCCCACAACATAATTTAGGAATGACTGACATGGCAGGTTTGTATGTGGAGAAGCATCAATGTCCAGCAAAGAATTTATAAAGCCTTTTTCAGTTCTTTCTTTCTTTCTTTCTTTCTTTCTTCCTTTCTTTCTTTCTTCCTTCCTTACAAAGAGTGAAATAAGTCCCAGCCCTGGTTTTCAGCGGTGGTAACTGCTGCTGTTTGCATACACACTTGCTGTAGCTGTTGCAGAAATGTGGCTTCCATTAACGAAAGCGCCACACCAGTGAGCTCATCCAAATGGTGCTTTGGTGTCACACCGAGAGCATTTTCTGTGTGGTAAGTAGTCCTGGAAACATCACTGGCCTGCCCTACCCTCTCATGAATTATTTCAGGTTACACAGTGCTGCGTATGAATTTTGTGGTCACTCACCTGAACATACTTGCCAATGATCTTTATGATCTCCAGGTTAAACTGCTTGGCCGGGGCTGCAGACAAGTCGACGTGACTCAGTAGACTGTAGATGATCTGTAGCAACGAGTGCTGCATACTCGACAGTCCTTTTTCTAACAGCTAAAGGCGACACCAAAATACAGGCTTTAACCAGGTCGAACACAAACATGGGTTACACTTAAAAAAACAAGTAGGTTTAATCTGTAGGTTTGTTCCCATGACCAGAAATTAGGAAACTGCTACAATAAAAGGCAACATATATTATTTTTCCTTCTGTTGCAAAGGATGACTGTTTCCCATTTCAATAACAGCCTTTGATAATAAATAGATATTATTTATTTTAGGCTAAAGGAAAAAGAACCAACGCCGGGCGTGGTGGCGCATGCCTTTAACCCCAGCACTCGGTTCACTACGAGTTTGAGGCCAGCGTGGTGGTCTACAAAGCAAGTCCCGGACAGCTAATGCTACACAGAGAGACTCTGTCTCGAAAAACGGAAAAAAAATAAAAAAAGAACCAACTATATTGCTATCACCAAAGAATGATGAACTACTATTCATAAAGCTATGTAGTAGCTAAGTGATCTTGCACAAGATTTTATTTATAAAACCGAATGAGCAACTACCACCTGGACCATCAATGGCCAGTTAATGCACCCTGACCATCAGAAGGAAACATGCGTTGTACTTAAAACAATTCCCTTCCTGGGGATCACTGTGCAGTCCAGGCTTGCCCCCAAACCTCAGGCCCCAGCTTCCTCATTGCTGTGATTACAGGCACGAGGGCAGGTACCAAGAATAAATTTTGAAGAAATAGAATTTGTACCTACTCTCTAGGATAAACGCCACCCAAAATACACTTCCACTTTCTATAAAGGAGAGGTCTACGCTCATTACTGTGCCATTATGCTTTATGTCAACTTGACACAGGCTAGAGTAATTGAGAAGAGAGAACCTCATTAGAGAAGCCTGCCTCCACAACAAAACTGGTCTGTAGGCAAGCCTGCGGGACTTTTTTTTTTTTTTTTTTTTTTTAAGAAATTGGTGTGAGAGGGCCCAACACGTTGTGGGTGGCAACACACTTGGGTAGATGGTTCTGGGGTGTATGAGAAAGGCAGTAAGCAGCATCTGTCCATGGCCTCTACACTAGTTCCTGCTCCAGGTTCCTACACTGTTTGAGCTCTTACCCTGACTTCCTCAATGATGGAACGTGATGTGGAATTGTAAGCTAAAATAACCCTTCCCTAAGCTGCTTTTGGTCATGGTGTTTCATCACAGCAATAGAAATCCTAACTAAGACAGTTGCTTCCGCCAGGCACAGTGGCGCACGCCTTTAATCCCAGACGCAGAGGCAGGCGGATTGCTGTGAGTTCGAGCCCAGCCTGGTCTACAAAGCGAGTCTAGGACAGCCAGGGCTACACAGAGAAACCCTGTCTCGAGGAAAGAAAACAAAACAAAAAGACAAAAAAAAAAAAAAAAAAAAAAAAAGACATTTACTTTCATGTCAACTAAGGCAATGGGTTAAGAAATTAAATCCTGGAAAAAGGAGAAAAACATGTGGACTGGAAAGAAATCATTTGTAGCTCTACACTCTCTCTACTCTCTGATGAGCTCGCCTCTCCACTCACTCTCCACTGGATGACTAGTTAGTACCACAGGGGCTGTCTCCATAAACAGCCACTTGACAATTTTACCGCTGAGCGAGCTGTTCAAAACCACCTCAATTCACCTCTGCCAGGTAAGTCACAAGACTGAAAGTCGCCTCTGAGAAAGAGTCGTGCAGGTACCGACACACCACGTTGATCCAGTTGGAACAGTCTCTGGAGTAGGTGTGTGTGCTGTACAAACTCATCATGTGAGCCAGGTTCACCAGCGTCGGGCACTTCTCCTCTGCACAGACCTGGAGAACACAGATGCTTATTCTGGCTGCCTACAACTTAAACCTGCTGTAGGCTGAATGCATTGGCTTAAACAAATAACCTGAGACCCATTTAAGTTTCAGTGCATTTCAGTTCAAAACCTAGAAAAATGACACAGAAAAGGAAAAAAACCAAACCAAAACCAAAACCAAAACAAAAAAACCAAAAACAATAAAAACCCCCAAAACCCGGAGAACTGCAATAGAGCAGCAGTTCTCAACCTGTGGATCCAGATTCCTTGGGCAACTTTCTATCTCCAAAACTATTTACATTATGATTCGTAATAGTAACAAATTTATAGTTGGGCTTAATACAACATGAGGGATTAAATGGTGGCAGCATTAGGAAGGTTGAGAACCACTGCAATAAAACAAAGGAAAGAGGAAGTGACGTGTCCAACACTTGTCTGGGTTTAAAACTGGATGGTGTTTTCAGTCTCCAATATTGTCTCTGCTAAGTGTCCGACTGTCTATGGTTCTATAATCCCTACCCATGAGTTTGTAACTGTTCTGTCAAATGCCAAAGTGCTCTAGTGCCCAAGAGCCTAAGCGGGCAGGCTGCACTTGAAATCCTCAGGCTGGTCCAGGGCCACTGTGCCAGGGCGTCTCATAGATGAGCTACTGCCAAAGGCTTCAGTCTGTGGGACATGGTCACAGACTTCACTGGAGCCATGGCATCCCCGCTGGTGGCAATCCGCCCACCAGCATCACTGTTCTCCAGGAGATTACAGAAGCGCTGTGTTCCTTGGCTAGTCCTTGTGGACGCCAACCTACAACATGTCTGTTTTCCAGAACCTGCTTGACATAGGGGTACGGAACGGGACCAGCAGACCTTTGGGGACCCTTATTGACTGAATTCACATTCTTAGCTCCTTTGTTCCTTCCTAAGTTGGGTTTCTTGGTGCAGCTGTCTCCTAGCCTCCTCTAGGAGACACTAGAACCATCTAGAACTGTTTCACGAGTCTAGTATTCATATATGTGTAAGAATATAAGTACATACATATTTATCAAAAAGCCTAGCCTTGGCAGTTTTTTCTTACTTGTTCTTCTTTTTTACTACTGATGTGTTGCCTACATTTTCACAACTGCCTGTAGCATTTAGTAAAGAGAATATTGCCTCTGAAATACACACACATATATATTTAACTGTTTAGTTAAAATAGTTTGATAATTCAGAGGACATCTGACAGACGTGGAGGGCCTCAGTCTGTCTCTTAGCTATTGCCCTCTTGAGCTGGAGGTATAAAGGCATGTACGGCTGCAGAAAATCTAATATAGTACCATGGAAATTATAAGTTCACTGAAAGCCACCGATCTCATCCAGTATCAGTAAACCAACAATGAGAAGGTGGGGGGGGGGCTTGGTTGATGTTTCTCATTTCTATTTCAATATATATAACCTAATGAATGATTTTAAAAGTCATATAATCTTACACTTTCACAATAATTAAATCTCCTTGCTTTATAAATTTTCTTGAGTAACAAAACATTCTTTGGGGGTTCCGTTTGCTTGTGGGCCTTCTTCTGCGGCCCAGGCCAGACTTGAACTTGCGGTTCTTCCTTCTCCGCATTCTGATCACTGGGGTTGCAGGTGCACACCATCATCTCTGGCTATCCTTAATTCTTACAAAAGGGTACTTTTCTTCTCAACAATAATTTTTAAAACATTTTTTTTTGAAAAGAGAGAGAATTCCTGTGCAGTATTATAAAAAAGAAAATGACCTAAGAATTAATTTTGACATTTCCAAGCACCAGGTTAAAATACAATCCAAAGATCAAAAAGGGAATGTTCTCTAGCAACTCTTTCTGCATGATTTCTGCCATAACGGAAGAGTGCTGCCTGGCCTGGAAACGCCAGGCTCTCCACGGGCATAAACACAGACCTAGCGGTATTTGCATAACGAGGAAGCACATAATGGTGGAAAATTACTCTCAACAGTTACAAGTGAGAGAATAAATTAAGGAAATCAATTTAGCGCGTATCCTGCAGGTTGCTAAAAGCACACACAGAGGGAGCCATCCTGTGCTGCTCTGCAGGAGAAAGTACACTTAAAAACAATTTAGCAATCGCAGAGGCCTGATTTGGATTCTTAGAAGCAAAACAATTATTTGGGGACTTCCTGTCTAGTGATGAGGTCAGGACACCAGCAGCTTTCTCCTCAGGGGCTATGACAGCTTTTAGGGCAGGCTAGGCTTCTCAGTGACTCTAGCACTTAGTAGGCTGGCTACTGCACACACTCTGACTACATCTCTTAAATGCTTCTATTTCCCTAGTTATGTTATCTGTTTCCTTAAAAATTCCATTTAAGCCAAATATTTCTTTCTAACCCCCTCAAATGGGTTTGGGGGGGGGGGCGGGCGGAGAGAGACCTTGTTTATATTTTACTGATGATGCATCATTAGAATATTAATAGGAAATCTACTTTTAATAAATTTTATATCATCCTAAACCCTTATCAGTGGAAGTACCACATATAAAGTTGGTTTATCTCAGGCAAATATTTCCCAAAATTATTATTTTAATTTAAATGATTAGTTTTCTGCTAAATACTGAATGTTGTATGTTGAACTTATTAAAAATCAAGATTAAAAATTTTTGGCTCATCTTTTTTTTTAAACTACCATGCATGCTCATCTTTCAATTTCATTACATTTATTTATTCATTGGATGCGTGTGCATGTTGATGGAAGTCAGAGGACATCTCGCAGGAGTTGGTTCTCTCTTTCTACCTATGTGGGATGTGGGAATTTTGTTTTTGTTTTTTTTTAAAGTTTTGAGACAGGTTCTTACTCTGTAGTCCAGGCTGGCTTAGAATTTACCATCTAACCCCAGCTGTCCTCAAACTCACGATGAAATTTCTTCCTCAGTCTTCAGAATACTGAGATTATAGATATGAGCCGCCATGTCTGGTTTACCATTTTTTAGAATCTAAGATATGCTTGCATTAACCATGACAAGCTAAGTGATCTACAATTGGTTAATTAAGAAACCTTTTGTATTTAATAAATTATAATAAATTTAGAAATTCAAGTAGGGAGGGACTCAAGGCTATATTTTATTAATTCTTTAAAAAAAATCTTTTCTTGTTGGTTTTTAGGGCACGGTCTCATTGCATCCCTTGGATGTCCTGCAGCTCCCCAGGAAGACCAAGCTGCCCTTTCACGTGTGGAGATCCTCTCTCCATAGGCTCGTGCTACCATGTGAAGTCTAAGTATTTTCTTGTCATCTTTACCTGGCCAGGCAACACAAAAACTCTGGTGTTCATTACAGCTAATGTGCTTGGCCGCTCTTCGCACTCACTACGGCCCTGCACTGGGCGGGGCTGCGGCTGACGACGGGAGGGTCTCCTTCACTGTGTACGTGTTTGCTCACCTCCTCCCTTCACCGTGCTGCCTGTTGGCTGAATCGTGGGTTCTAAGAAAACTGTTTATGTGAAAAGCTCTCCAAAAAAAAGGACAATTTATTCCTTCCTCTCTGTTAGAATTTCTGTCTTTTCCTCCAGGGCTCTCGTCTGTAGCTATGTTGTTGCTGCCTTACTCCTCCCTGTTCTCATCATTTACTGCGGTTGTGTATATTATTTTTAAATGTATCTAACTTTTATTTGTAATTGTAAGTTTTAAGTTGGAAAATTTCCCCCTCCAAGAGGCAATGACTGACAGGCATATATTTGTACATACGTAAATAGGAATCTAATCTTTAAAAAGCTGTCTGGACAAGGAATTATTTTTAAAAATGTTAAAATCATATTTTACGAAATTAAGAGACATACATTTTAAACACATTAACAGATGAAAGAAAAATAGCTATACTGCTGCTTTCAGAACTGTGTGGTAGGGAGGAAATGTAAGTGTGAGTCAAGAGAAAAGACAAAAGAAAGTGTTAAAAAGAAAAAAGTGGAAAGAATTTTAAGAAACTCAAACTATAGTTTGGGGACTTGTCACAGGTAGTTTTCCCCTCTAATAGTTCTATTTAATTCGTGTGAGTGTGTGCATGCTGTATATGTGTGTGGGGGTGGGGGGGGGGATGGGAATTGTGCTCAGGGAAGCTGCTGGGAGAGCAGCAAGGGCTCTTAATAGCCAAGTCAGCTCTCCAGATCTCTGTACATGCAATTTCTTCTGCTCAGAAAACTTTAATTCCTGGCCTGCTCACAGCCCCCCAACCAGGGATCTCACTGCGGTGCTTCGCGTTTGATATCTTCTATAGAGACACCTTCTGTCTGTCTGTCTGTCTGTCTATGCCCCTAGAGGCACTGTGAACACTGCCTAGAGCCTCACAGACCCTAGCTTTGGCTTCCATGCCTATATCCCCACTCTAAGGCCAACAAGGATGGGAGTGCTATCTACCTCCCTAGCATCCACCCCAGTGCCTGGATTAGAAGGAGAAACTGACAGAGTAGTGGAGAAGAAAAGTAGGAAAAGGAGCAGAAAAAGACTCAGACTCAGAGGAGGGTCACTCAAATTAAATATTTTTATTCACTGGCTTCAGTGCAACTCCTTGTGGGATAAGCAATAAACATTAGAGGCAAAATTCAAGAAGGAACAGTGAGAGGATTTGTAAGACAGAGTGATGCTCTAAGCCAGATCTTTCAGCAACATGCTTGCTTACCTTTGCTATTCGACTAGCTGTTTCTTTGCAAAACTGAGTTGGGCTGTCAAAATGCTGGATTAAGTGAGGCAGTAAGCAAAGGATGTTAAGAGGAAAACCTATCGGGTGAGAGAAAAAAAAAAGCAAACAAGAACCAACTTTATTATATAAGATTTGGAAAGCTACAGGCACATTTAAATGGTCTACAGAAACCATTTTCATTTCTATAGGATATCTGATCCTATAAATTCTTCTACCAAATGACTTACCTAACATGAAAAGTTATAATAATAATAATAATAATAATAATAATAATAATAATAGCAACAACGATAATATTAATAATAATTATTATCATTATTATTAGCAGAACTTGGCAATTTCAGAGCAAATGCTTGGTCTACTTCCAGCTACATTAAAATGCAATCATAGCCTGAGGGTGCAGCTCATTGGTTGTATTAGCAATGGCAAGAAACTAGGTCCCACCCCCAGCTCCGCCCACCACACTCGCTTAAAAGGAAACTATAACAACTCTGATACAGCTCACGTTAGCATCACCTGACAATTGGGACGGATCCACCAACGTGTGTTTGGAGACAGAAATGAGTTGACTGAGGAGCTGCACGGTCATCTCTTGAGTGGACACGGAGGTGAAGCCCTTGAGGAAGAGCTGCTGGAGGCCCGGGAAGTTACTCCATTTCAACTTGCTTTGCACGGTTTCAATCTTTTCTCGGCTCTCTGACTTATCCAAGGGCAGGTGGACCAGCAGTTTGTTGAGGAGCCTTAGGGCCAGGAGGTATTCGTATTCGTAATCAGATTCTAACAGAGACGCCGCGATCCAAAAGATGGTGGCCATCAGGTTGGTGGGCTCCGTGGCAGGCTGTGTGTCATACATTCCTTTCTCTCTCAGCGAGGAAAGGCTTCGAGTCCTCGCCAAGCTGCCGGGATGGTTTATCCGCCCATCCGTTATATCCAGTGTGTTACTCCGCCGCCGGTCGCCTCTGCGGTCGCCAACTAAACTTAACCTCAGAGAGTTGCTTCTTGTGTTACTGTTGTATCCCAAGTAATTGGTGCTGCTGCTGGGACTTGTGCTTAGATTAAGCTGTCCAGTGCTTTTTCTGTTAGCTGCATACTTGTTTCCCATTACAGGATCATGGTATGAGGTTCTACAGAGACAAGACAAAGGAAAAGAGAAAAAGAACAAAAGGAATGAAAGAAGACGAAGTCACTTGCTACATTAAATTTATTCTTAAAGTCTCAGAGGTTAAGAGCAGAGGCTGTTCTTCTAGAGGTCCTAAGCTCAATTCCCAGCAACCACATAATGGCTCACGAGAATCTATGATGAGATCTGGTGCCCTCTTCTGGTGTAAAGTCATACATGCAGGCAGAATACTGCATATATAATAAACCTTTAAAAAAATGTATTCTTAAACACTGAAAAAGTAAATTTTAAGATCTGACTTTATTTCAGTTTTGCCACCATATTAAAAACAAAAGGCACAACAGACCCTGTCCGCTGGGCCTCTATATTTTAAGGCCAGGAGAGGTGTTTTTTTTTTTTTACTTGTAGAGCAGTCACCAACTGAGCTCTGCATTCAGGTACCAGTGGCATCCAGAGCAGACTTTTTGCATCACGACCATCCAGCTTGACAACTCTCACGTCCCTCCCTCCTTTCAGTGGCACATTCACTCCATGAGACCCAAGCACAGAGACTTCCGGCTTCTTCTGCGTGCCCAACTGACTAAGATGAATTACTTTTGTACACATACCAAAAGTATGCAAAAAGATAGGGACAGTAAATGAAGCCTACGGAGGGAGGTGAGTACAGATTGATACCCTTTTAATTGCTGATATTAGAACTTAACAGGACAAGCGGAATCCAAAGGATGAGCATTAGCAGATGCTTAGAGAGGGGCTGTCTGAGGCTGCTCTGGAGAAAGTGGCAGGACAATAAAGAAAGGTGTCCTGAGGGATCGCCCAGGGAGTGACTACACCCTGGTGTGACAGCAATGGGGCTTGTCGGTGGAGCCTAAATAGACAGTCAGAAGGTCCCCAACCAACCAGGACACTGGAAGAGAACGCTGATGAGATCAGTTCCAGAACTTTCTGCAGTCCTCACTGAGGGCTGTTTTCACTTGGAGGCATTTTCCATGCTTAAAAAATTATTTTGTAAAAATGTTGGTGCATGTATGTGTAGATGCTTTTAAATGCCAGAAGAGGGTGCTAGATCTTTTGGAGCTGGAGTTAGGAGGTGGAGCTGGTTGTGGAAAACTGAACTCAATTTCTAACTGAGTTAATGCTGTGTCATCTCTTCAGCCCACATGTGACTTTCCCCTCCCCTTTACTTTCTTTTTCCTTTGGCCAGGGCTGCGCATCCCAGACGAGCCTTCAGTACACTATGTGGCCAGGGATGGCCCGACCCTTCTCTCTCCAACTTCGTAGTGTTCTAATTACAGCAGGAGCTATTACACTGTGTATGAGCCACTTGACCACGTTTGTTCAGTGGTAGGGACCAAACCCAGAGCTTCTCCAGGGCTACCAGCTGACCTACATTCCCAGGCCACTATCTGAACTCTTGGGGCGTTCGGGTGCCCCCAGGCTCAGGTGCCCACGGGTTCGGGAGTCCTGAGGCTCAGGCATCCATGGGTTCAGGTGCCCCCAGACTCAGGCACCCCCGGGCTCAGGTACCCATGGGTTCGGGCGCCTCCAGGCTCAGGCACCCGGGAGCTCAGGCGCCCCCAGGTTCTGGCACCCACTGGTTCTGGTGCCTCCAGGCTCAGGCATCCATGGGTTCAGGCGCCCTCAGGCTCAGGTACCCATGGGTTCGGGCGCCTCCAGGCTCAGGCACCCCGGAGCTCAGGCCACCCCGAAGCTCAGGCGCCCCCAGGTTCAGGCATCCATGGGTTCAAGCGCCCCCCAGGCTCAGGCACCCCTGGGCTCAGGCATCCCCTGCTCAGGCCCCCTTGGGCTCGGGTGGCCCCAGGCTCAGGCACCCATGGGTTCAGGCGCCCCCGTGCTCAGCCCTGCATTCAGGGTTGCCTGGTTCTACGTTCTTACTGAGAAAGGGCGGAAAGCAGGTCGTAGTGCTTCATGGTTTCAGCCAAGGTATCGATCGCAGATTCCAAGGTGAGAAGCAGTTCAATCACAAATCCCTGGGGACAGAGGACAGGTTTTAATTAATGACGTTCTGTTAAAAAAAAAAAAAAGCAATGGACTTCCTGGGGAGATTTAAAAATAGAACTAATCTCTCTCGTTCGAGTTACAAAATAATTAACCTCCTGAGCAACACGACCTCGCTGACTGGTGAGTGCTCATCAGATTAATGGCAGAGGTTGATTATAACAGCAGTGTCTGTAATTGCTACAAATTGCTCAGGCCAGAAGTCTCGCCGCCATTTTTGTTTCCTTCTTTATATGTACACCAAATCTACCATCAGGTCTTGAAAAAAATCACTTTAAAGTCTATCCTAAATCAGACTTTTTTCCACACCTCCTATTGCCTCTGTGAGTGGAGCCTACGGCTTCAGCCTGGCTTCCTTCAAGAGCCCCCTTGGACCTGACTGCTTGTCCCTCTCAAGCCCTGCAAGGACTCCACCTAGACAGCCCCGACAGCCCCGCCCCCGCCCTTCCCCGAGCCAATAATATCACATCTTTTCCTTTTCTCAAAAACCTTGGCAGTGGCTTTCCACTGATTCCATGCAGCTTTCTACAAGGTCTTCCACATTCTGGATTAGTTATGTCAGGCCCTGCCCTCTGCTCAATGGTTTCCCTGAAGTTCCTCAAAGAAAACCTCCTGCCCCTGCCACAGGGCCTTTGCACTTCTGACTCCTGTTTTCTACCCGAAATGTTCTCAACGCAGATCATCACATGACCTGGTTCATTTCAACATCTCCTTCAGGAACGCTACTTAGCTAATTGCGCGAGCACGCATGCATGCGTGTGTGCGTGTGTGCGTGTGTGTGCACGTCTCCCTTCTCCTTTGTGGCTCTTAAAATCAATACCTTATACTTTCATGGCATTAAGTAAGACCAGGTGAGCTGTTGTTGGTAGATCAACCCTTGTTTCTGCAATTCCCAGAATGCCAAAGCCTTGTCTTGTTTGTCATTTAAGATCTATTCTCTGGAATCAGTAAACCCACTGGACTGCACAAATTTGAGTTCTCCAGTGTGGTGTTTTACTTATCTTTAAAAATGAAACCCCCTGTTTCTCGCTCCAATGATATTTAATATCCTAACGCTACTGCCTTTTGGTGACTGTGGAGTAATCTCTAGGTACTACGTAGATGTATGTGTCCAAAAAGCTTTCTCTAGCATGCATAGTTCATGTGTCTAAATAGGTTCTTAAAGACTCAGCAGGAAATTCACTGTGCCACTTGCTAACCCACGTTAGTAATTAATTAGCCATCTGGCTGTAACTGGGGTCTGGCTGCTCAGATGACTCCATCCCCTCAAGGAGCAGGTGATAACTGCCAGGAGAAGGTAGCAGGAACCTTACCTGCGCATCCTCCCCTGGGTCCCCTACAGTTTCCACGAGCCTGGAGAGGACGTCAGAAAGCGTATTCGCAGACAGGGGCTGCTTCAGGGCCCTGAAGATCTGGAAGGATCTCCCAGCATAGTGTCGAGAGGAACACGAAAGTGCCGACTGTAGAGCGACCTCACTGAGATGGCGCTCCAGGTGGATTCCTTCTGAGAGGACATGGGAGACCATGGGTGCCTGTGCACAGCACGGGGAGTCACGGTCATCTTACCACCAGGGCCCTGCACACTACCTGGCCAGGCCGACCACACTGTCATTATGGACAGTGCTTGTACCTCGCTTGCATTAGACAAGCTTGCTTGCTTGCTTTGTCCTGATCTCCAGGGAAGGGAGCCTGGGGTCCAGGATCTCTCACCCTCAGCGATGCTGACAGTTGGAGACAGGTAGTTTCTGTATAGAGGGATGCCCTAGGCATCCAGTGGTACTTAACAACATCCTAGTTCCTTTGGCAACCCTTACTGTAGGGACATTGAGACCAAGCATGGCTCTAAACACTGCTGAAGGTCCGGAGGAACAGAACCATCCTTAGCAGGAAAGCACCATGTTAACGTGGAATTCTTTTATGAAGATTGTCAGAATGTGTTAAATGCTAAATTGTAGAAACCTTTACTAACGTAAAGGGATTGAAAATTTTCTAATTTTCTCTATATTTCTCTTTGATGCAGCAGTTCTCAACCTGTGGGTCACGACCACTTTGGAGGTTGCATGTCAGAAATCCTGCATATCAGGCATTTACATTATAGTTCACAGTAGTAACAATAGTACAATTATGAATTGCAACAAAAATAATTTTATAGTTGGAGGTCACCACACCATGAGGAAGTATATTAAAGGGTTGCAGCATTAGGAAGGTTGAGAAGCAGTGCTTTAATGTTATTTTTCATAACTCTTAAATTGTATTGTACAATTTTATGGCTAGTATCCACATGACTATTACGTCCTGGGTAGAAATCTTATCTTTAATTAGTAATTTTTCTTTACCGACGCACCTGTCATCAATCATGTATCAAAGAATAAAATCTTTCTAAAAATGTGTACATAGGATATTAATTATCAACCTATTAGCTGGGCATCACTGAAAATTCAGTCACACGGATACTGTTTCAAGATCAAATGTTGCTTAGCGTATTCATCAAAGACAATACCTGCATTTGACTGCTTGAAAACAGCAACCACGTGCTTCAGGAACGTGGTGAGCTGCTCGGCACTCCTGATGCTAGGGTTCTTGGCAGAAACATCCTCATGGTTCCAAAGGGGCCCTCGTTTCCTGACAAGAGATGACGGCGACCTTCGTTCGTGTGGAGCTGGCATCAACCACTTGTTTTTAACCTGTCTAGACTTCACACTCAGGAGGGGGCGGGGCTGTGATCACCGGTCCAGCCGACTCCTACCGCTTAAGCACGTGGCCAAGGAAAGGCCTCCAGCAAGTGGAGGACCACGGGACGGCAGAGGAGATGGCGGGACAAGATGACAGGCTACCTGACGAGAGGAGTGTGCTCGCATGGAAGGAAGGGATGGCTGCAATTTAGAATCTCTGTGTGTTTTCCTTTAGTGATGTTTTTCTTCTAAGTCCTAATTGCATTACATAATTTTATGACTCTGTCATCCCCAAAACTAACCTCCAAATCTCATTGGTACATGTCAGAGGGGGCATATACGCAGGCAAAACATACAGAAAATGGTTATTTATTATTTTACATGTATGTGTGTTTTGTATGCATGTATGTATGCGCACAACATGCATGTCTGTTGTTCTTTGAGATCAGAGGAGGATGTCAGATCTCTCAGGACTGGAGTTTGTGACAGAGGGCTGTGAGCCATCCTGTGAGTGCTGGGACTAAGCCCTTTGGTTTGGTTCTTATTATGGGCCATCACATCCTTTCTCCATCTATTTATCTTAGAGTCCTGAATAAGCAGACCATAAAAAAGGTACGTGGTTGATGAGTTATGCCTCCAGATAATAGTGTTGTCTTTGAGCATTTAGTAAACCATATATGATTTTCAAAAGCCTGTACCATACAAACTTGTGTGTTCCAAAGTATGGAATTTCAGAAAAACCCAAGCCTGGCTTCCACTATTTGACAGATGCGAGACTAGTTCAACACAAACGCTGCGATGGAGAGAGCTGCACGGTTACCTTGAGGTAATGAACTCCATGAGGGTTTTGACTTTCCCATCCTGCTCCACTGAGAGGCCCACCTCGCCGAGGAGCGTGGCATGCAGGTGAGAAATGGCAGCGCTGTTGTTTCCTAAGCTGATACTTGAGGAGGTAGAACTGGAGCTGAGCCCTGAGTCAGTCATGGGGGAGGGCTGGTAATCAGGTATAAAATCGTTAATGCCTGCTGGAAGAGGAAAGCAACCGTGAAGAGGACTGCACAACAGAGTCTCCAGAATAGGGCGGAACTGTGCTGGTTACTGCTACTCACACATGGCATGGGATACGTGAGGGCATGGGGCAGGCGAATGAACATCTCTCCTGAGCTGCACAGGCACAACTTTAGCAAATGCTTTGGAGGTAAACACTGTGTTCACAGTGTTAATCTTAGCTGCACTAAGTGGCCCTCTGCTGCCATCTGCTGAAGACCACTGATGTGGCAAAACCCTAGGCAGGTGGGGTGTTTTCTTCACCTTTATTAAGTCAAATTACATTTCTACAGTGCAAACTGATTTTTAATTACAATATAAAAAGTTCTATAATCTTGGCTTCATTTTTAAGAGTCTATTTTACTTTTTATCTAATATTTATAGTAAGCCAATCATTAAATAAACACTGCTAAAAGTTAAAACCTTACAAAATGGCAAATGGATACTTATAAATAAGCAACAAACTATAGGATTTTGAATGAACATGCTTTTTATACAAAACCAGGAAGGTTTACTTTATTTTTACTTAAAATTTTTTTTAAAATTACATCTTGTATTTAAGTTTGCGTATGTTGGGGGGTGCTAATGCACATCAAGGCAAGGGGTGTGAGTGTGTGTGTGTGTGTGTGTGTGTAGGCCAAAGGGCAATTTGTGGGCATTGTATTTTTTTTCTCTCCACCACATGGATCTTGGCCCTTGATCTGTCTTTTAACCACAGTTTAAAAAAATCTTATCAGCTCTGTGTCTGACATGCGATTAGATAAAAAGGCAAATGCACTTTAATTCCTAAAAACAATTGCATTATCAAGTGCTATGTTAGTTTGACTGGAATAAATAAGCTGGGATTGTGATCTTAAAACAACAACAGCAAAAAAGCCCACAGAACTTAACAGAGACCTTGAACACAATGAGCTAAGAGTCTCCAGAAAAGTCTCATTCATTTCCCGCCCCCCCCCCCATTCAAAATATGGAACATTTCAATGTAGCAAGGATAATCAAGGGGCTAAAGATTTTAAAATGTCAGCCAGCTTTTAGAAATGATGAGAAGGAATCTCACACAACATCTTTGTTAAAAAAAAAAAAAGAAACTTGTAGTCAATAAATTAAGCACTTTTTGTTTCTTCTTTAACTTAAATACTTTACCCAATCTAAAACATGTTTGCTAGAGAGCTGTAGACGTAAGAGACTCAACCATCTGCTTTAATGCATCCTTTGGTTGGTTAGGAATGCTTCAGATGGTACTTAAAAATGACACAGCTCTACATAGTAAGTCCAGGACAGCCAAGGCTACACAGAGAAACCCTGTCTCAAAAAACAAGCCCCTGTCTCAAAAAAGAAGCCCCCACCACCACCAAAAAAAAAAAAAAAAAAAAGTACAACTGCATTTTAAATGGTTGCAGATTTTCCAACTGTTTCCTGGTTGACTTTCCACTATCGCAAGGTTCCAACTTAAGGGCGTGTGTTTCTACTTTGGAACTCGTGGCTTCAAAGTCAGTACCTGTGAAAGTATAATCTGAGTGTGCAGTTTGTTTGACTGTCAACACCCTGGGCTCATTGAATTCCTTGTTCCTGAGAAGGACAGAAGCAACAGTCCGGATGTTACTGTTGGGTCCCATCACTATTAGTAAGTGCAGAAGCAGGCGTTTGCAATGTTCATACACCTCAGGGTGGCCGTGGTCAAACCCTGCAAAGGACAGGACAAAAACATCGTCAGCCAGGAGGACAGTAAGAGGAAACGGTCCCGCAGCGCCACTCAGATTCCTAGTGTGCAGATGCATAGCATGAGCACGCAGCCCTGACACCCTCCAGAGACCCCAAGTCAAACCTGGGTTACTAAAAACAGAATGGAAATACTAGCTCAGGAGTGGTTACAGTACTCAATAGAGATTAATGAATGACAAAGAAAAAAGTCTGCAAACGTTGGTCACAGACAGGGTATCCCCAGAGAGTGTGTTGGGTTCAGGCCAGGCGTCCAGAGCCCACAAACGCAAGTGTTCACTGTGTGTAAGAGATTTCATGGCATATTGATATTGTGTATGATACAGCTTGTTTTTAAATTGGCTCGAGTTCACTCCCACATTTATAAGGGCCTTCTGTTCCACCTGTATAAATGCCTAGCGAGAATCAGGGTGTTTGTTTGTTTGTTTTTTGAGACAGGGTCTCACCGTGTAGCTCTGGCTGGCCTGGAACGGAGCACAGAGATCTGCTTGCCTCTACCCCAGTTCTCAAGGTAACTTTTCAATTTGTTTCATGCCCAAAACTTCATGACCTCTTGGAAATTATGACCCTGTTATGTAGCACCAGATATCCATGCATTCTTTTAAGAAATCAGGCATTCTACTTTGCTTGGCACGCAAGACAAAATGTCTATTTGCTATGGGAACCAGGTAGGCCAAACGTGACATATACGTGCTCAGACCAGGAAAGTACCATCAGAAAGACCGCTACCTTGACTTCCTTCTGAAAGGCAATGTTCACTCTTCCGGGGACGGTGCTTAGCGGCACTCAGAATGGTCCAGTGTTTGACTTAGCGTTGTAGGCTCTCCTACAATATGGCCTCTAACAAAACTAGGCTGTCTGTACCCCTGGCAACACGACTATTTACCTGTACACCAAGAAGGTTGGGGAAACACCTAAATCAGCATGTGGTGGGTGTGCAAGCAGGCTGCGAGGGGCTCATGCTGTGAGGCCTAAAGTCCTTACGAGATTGTCTAAGGCAAAGAGGCACGCCAGCAAGACCTACGGGGGTGCCATGTGTGCCAAGTGTGTCCGTGACAGGATCAAGGGGCTTTCCTTATCGAGGAGCAGAAAATCGTTGTAAAAGTGTTGAAGGCACGAGCACAGAGTCAGAAAGCAAAAGAAATATGCAGCTTTTTTAAGTAACAAAAGTCAAGGCTTGGTCTAAAAAAAAAAAAAGGAAGGCAATGTTCAAAGCACAGAGACATTATAGGGGTGGAAGAGTGAGTCCACACCTGCTACCGTGGCCACACGCACACTCAGCTGTCATCACACTGGGCAGCCATCGGATACTCTGAACACTTAGAATGCAGATACAGACTCCAGTCAGCCTGAAAGGTTATAATCTCTGAGGTAAGCTAATGCTACTCTACCTTAGCCCCGCGGAAGAATGTATGCATGTGTGTTGAGCGTTCAAGAGCCATGGAGCAGGCATACGAACACGGGTAATACGGGCTGGAGGAGGAGGAGATGAGGAGTGACGTGACGTGGTTGCTCGGCACGTGCTCAGCCTTGGCAATAGGCATGCCTGTGTCAGGCTGAGAGTCGCTTGCCTCTGGGCAGAGACCATGTGAAAAGTCTCACGATGTTCCACTCCAACACAAGAAACAGTAGCATCTACTGCAGAGGTTCCCGTCTTTCCTAACTACCACCCTTTAATACAGGTCCTCATGTGGTAGTGACCCCAAACCAAAGCCACTTCATTCTGTAACTTTGCTATGAATCATAATGCAAGGATCTGATATGCAACCCCTGTGAAAAGGTTGTTTGCCGCCCCTCTGCTAACAAAGGGGTCGGGGAACCCCTTACCTAAGGGTTCTCTGAAGAAAGAACCAACTTAAGGTGGTCCTGGGAACGCAAAGTGGAGGGGGGAAGGGATCAGAACTTGTTACCTATAAAGATTGCATGGAGCAGAAGATGGAGGTAACCTCCCCATTCCACCTTCACACTGTGGTCGATGATGAGATCCGTGAGCAGGATGACGGCGATGTTACACCTGGGACGGCAAGAACACGCCTCAGCAGCTTACCAGGGCAGAGGGGGCCTGAGAAGATGCCTGCACAAACTCCTCCAAGACTCGAGTAGTCTACAGAAACACACTTTTCTAGAGGGGGGGAGGCGGGGGAGGGGAGTGCAGCAGATGAAAGGGTTACAGCCATGGCCTTAGCTCGAAACACTGGGTTCGGAGCAACCTGGAGTCAAGGACTGCACTTCCTTGTCCCGCCTCTTCAGACCTACCACATATGCCACTTGCCCCAGTAGGTGTTCGGTACCTGTTTGGTGCATGGATAAATTCTGAAAGGGTGTAGTAAATATGCTTTGCTGTGATGTTACTCACTAGAATTCAGGTTAATTGAATTACAAAAACAAAAACAAAAAACAGTGCTGACCACAAAGAAGTCACTTTTTTTTTTCAGATGTGGTAACTGGGTCATAGAAAGGTCAAGTAACTACACCAGACACCCAGAAGAGCAGCAGAAAAATCGGATTCAGTAAGGTGAGCTTTGTGCACCGAGAATACAGCTCTGAATCTTTTAGCATCTCAACAGACGGGTCTAATTTTGGTGTGGTATCTCAACGAGGATGACCACCGCTACCCTGTGCTGTCAGACAGTATCTTGGAAGCTGAGCGGGGTTCAGCTGCCACGTGGCGCGTATGAAATAGGAACGGCGCTCTAGTCCACCTGTGAAGAGGCAGTCCGGGAGATGACGTTTCAGGCACGTAATCCACCAGTGGCGACCAGCAGCCTCCAGCTGGTGGGAAGGGCAGTGGCTCTCCTTGGTTATGCTCCATCACTTTCAGGCGCCAATTAGAATAAAGTGGCATTGAGTCACCTATCAAGATAAAATGATCTCATTTTCGGCACCATCTGATGTCTGCCATAAGCAAGCTCTAGTAAGACACCCCACTATTCACAGCCTTGGAAAGGGATCCAAAGTGATTTCCTACTATCTTGATAAACATTTTCTAGGGAGACCTAGGTACAGATATTATAAGCTTAGGGGAGGCGAAAAAAAGGGGGGGGGGACAGAGCGATCGAAAGACCGGTTTATTGACCAAGGCCCCATTCTTTATATTTATTTTCTTTCTTTCTTTCTTTCTTTCTTTCTTTCTTTCTTTCTTTCTTTCTTTCTTTCTAAAGATCTATTTTATTGCGTATACAGTATTCTGCTTCAGACCAGAAGAGGGCACCAGATCTCATTACAGATGGTTGTGAGCCACCATGTGGTTGCTGGGAATTGAACACAGGACCTTTAGAAGGCCAGCCAGTGTTCTTAACCTCTGAGCCAACAACACTGACATGTCTATTTCTCCCCAGCTGAAGGACAAACCAGGACACCATATCATAAATAAAGCTGCCTTGCCACAAGGATCTTCCAGCAAGTTTAATCGGTTCTAAATTTCCTGAGATGGGGCTGACAGAAACCACCTCTGAAAGAAACATGCTCTACCACACTGGGCTGCGGGGTGCAGGACAAATGACACCCAGAATTCTGTGTGACGTGGATAAGTCACTTAACCTCTCCGGACCTCAGTTCCATGATGCACAAAAGGAGGAGACTAGAACAGGCCCTCCAGACCCCGAAGGGATTGATCATTTTGGAAGTCAAAAACGTTTCAGCAAAATGTGGTTCCATAAGATGAGTAAATTTGCTTAAGAAACAACAGCCAGACTGTGTCCCATGTCTGCTCTCTAACTAGTTCTTCCTTCCTTCCTTCCTTCCTTCCTTCCTTCCTTTCTTTCTTTTTGAGACAAGGTTTCTCTGTGTAGCCCTGGCTGCCCTGGAACTCTCCCTGAAGACCAGGCTGCCTTGGAAATCCGCCTGCCTCTGTCTCCCATGTGCCAGGATTAAAAGCATGGGCCAGCATGGCCCAGTTCTCTGACTCTTCTTGAGAACGGATTTTATATGCTTTCTGAAGGGAACCTGCACCTAAAACAAAAAAAAAAATCTCCCAACCTACTGTTGCTTAATCAATTCATTCCTTACATTCAAGACACTTCAGCTCCCATTAGAACTAGTGGCAGTTTTAAAGAGTTTTGAAACAATTCCTTGGCAAGGCAAACTCATTAACACGAACACGATTAACAATACAGGTTACCCAAATAGTTATTTAAGGAGCATTGAGAATTGGTTACTTTTTTCCTCTTCGTAAGACCCTCCGGAGCTGCTACTGTATCGAGACTCCAGTCTGTGATGTTGCCGGTTTAGATGACTGTTCAGTCCGCTGTAGATGTCCAGGTGTGCGTAGCTGTGGGAAGGACCAGGAGAGTCATGCGGGGATCATGGTCAAGTGGCATTTCTGGTTTACCGTTCACCTTGTCTTTATCTCGGTATGGGTGCGCATGTGTGCGGAAGTGCATGTGGAGGCTGGAGGTCCACCTTGGCTGTCCTCCTCACTGACTAAGGTCTTTCCTCTGTGGCTAGTCTTAAGAGATTCCTTTTCTTGCTCCCCTCCCTCCCCGAGTGCGGAGGTGACTGGTGGGCTGCCACACCTGCTTGGCTCTTGCGGGGGGGGGGGGGGGGGGGGGGGTTCCATAGAACTTTCTACTCTAACCCTCACGCTTGTGTGGCAAGTGGTTTATGTAACAAGCCACCTCTTCAGTCCCTTTCTGCCTTACTCCCTGTGTGTAAAAGAAGCACAGTTGATGCAGATTATTAGCAACAGCTCACTACGCACACACCAATTTCTACCTCAGAATTTAAAAACCGGAGCTCCCCATTATTCCTCTCTAAGCATCCCGCCATGTAGGGAATCTGGTGAGAGCTATACAGAGAGACAGGCAGAGAAAATTCCTCATTCAGAAAACTCTGGATATAGGGACTTGTCGCCTGGGCTGCTGGGCAGTCAGTGTGGAGATGCTGACGTACGGGCATGTGGAGATGCTCACGTACGGGAATGGATGCTTCGCTAGAAGCTTAGCGTGAAGTCATGCACCCGCCCCGCCCCGCTCCACCCCCCCCCCCCCCGGAAGAAATGACCACATGCTCTGAGACAAAAGTACTCACCTCTCTTCAAAGTTTTCCTTTAGGGCCTTACTGTCAGGGTTGCCGTCTGTGGGAGCTACCATGGTATTGCTACTGGAAGTAGTTCCTGTCACCAGAGAGGAAGCATGCCGGTTAGCTTAAGAGAACAATAAATGCCTCCATCAATAGGCCCCTGCCATGAAAGCAATGTGGTGACGCTTATGACCGCCATATTGTTTTTTTTTTAAATAATATTTTAAAGATGTGTTTATTCTTATTTTACCTGCATGTGTGTCTGTGTGAGGGTGTCAGCCCCTTTGGAACTGGAGTTACATACAGACAGTTATAACTGCCATGTGCGTGCTGGGAACCGAACTCACAACTCCTGGAAGAGCGGACAGTGCTCTCAACCACTGAGCCACCTCTGCAGCCCAGGGACCATCAGATTCTTGACTGGGAGAAAACCAGCGGTGATGGTGGGTGCAGAAGGGGTTGCTTGGCAGGTGAAAGCACTTGCTAAAAAGCCCAGTGACTGGAGTTTGACCCCAGAGATCCACATGGTGGAAGGAGAAAACCAATTCCTATAAGCTGTCCTCTGACCTCTACCTGAACACAGTGGCATGATTGTGCCCCCACGATGCAACAGGTGAAGAAATGCAATACAAAAAAGAAAACAAATGGGCAAGAAATAATTGTTATGAAGGCAGGCGGCGGCGGGAGAAATGAAGAGTCTTCCATGCGTTGCCGAAGCAGCACTAAAACAGAACCGTCTGATGTTGGGGGATGCTCTGATGTATTTTGATGCTAAGTACTGTTGGCTGTTTGTGTGAGCCAATCTTTTGCTTAATAAAAAGCCATCCCACCTGGGCAGGGAAAAGGAGCTAGGTGGGGGTCTAGGAGAGAGAGAGGAATTCTGGGAAGAAGAGAGACCACCATGAGGAGAAAAGAGAGAGACTTGAAGGGAAGAGAGGAAGACCGCCATGGGTTAGATGGAGGAGACGCACATGGCCGGCATGGATGGAGAATCCAGCCCAGATAAGGAACATTAGCAAGTGTTTGGGATTATGGATGGGAGGTAACTTGATAGAAGTCACTAGAAACAGATGGCATGGGATTGAGGCAGGGATCCCAAGCCTGCCACACTATGGGAGGTAGCTTAGAGGATGCTATCTGCCCTGCCCCAGGTTAACCAAGGCTACTTAAAAATATAACAAGTGTCTGTGTCTTAATTGATCTCTAACCAGGCCTACAGGTAATATGGATAATTTTAAAAACAATAGTCTGGAAATCTATTTTAAATGTAGCGGTTCTCTGAAGCATGACTCCACGACATTGGCAGCTGACAGCTGTCGTCTCCTGTGCTGACTCCCTGACTGGGGCACCCCAGGCAGAGCAGAGCAAGAGATACTTTCTGGATGACAAGGGGACAGAAGTGAGAATGCTCACACTAGGTTTTGGACCTGCACCTCCCGCTGTGCAGCCTTCACAGCCACTGGCCTCTTAGGCTCCTGGAGACTATGCATGAATACAGGTACCCCACAAATGCCCACATTCTTTCTCTCAGGAGATGATAACACAACTCTTTCTGGGAGGTCTGATCCATCCAAAAGAAAAGGCTTCATATACTAAGCCAGCAAGACTGTCACCCAACAAAGGGCACTGACAGTGTTCCTGTGCACTCACAGAGCTTAAGAACGCTGGACACTGCACTCCACCAAAAGGCAGACCTAGAAGCCAGGCCCTCAGGGGACGTCCTACTACAGGTCAGAACGCACAGCAACAGAAAGGAAGCGAGGCCTTCATTAGTTATCGGAGGCGGGAAAACAAAGTTCAACTGTGGAACATGACTAGCAGGACATTAAAAAAAATCTACATCCTGGGATTAAATGCTTGTTTACATGGGTGAAAAAGTTAGAAGAGACAGTTTCAGAGAAAGTAGGACCAAAAGGGGAAAACCAAAACAAAGACAAATAAAATTATAAAGATAGAAATTAAAAGATGCAGAGGTATCAACACGGTGCCAAGTGCATAATATATAGCGGGTGACAGAGTTTTACTGCATCTTCACCAACAAGTGAGTCACTATTTACAATACAATTCATAACAGTAGCAAAATTACATTTATAAAGTAGCAACAAAAATAATTTTATGGTTGGGGGGGAGGGTCACCACAACATGAGGAAGTGCATTAAAGGATCGCAGACGGTTGAGAACCACTGGCCTAGATACACTGGTGCGTAACCACCGGAAGTTGTTCTCGCAGAGTGCACCTGCTTCAGCGACTCCGTACTGCGTCATTCCCAGATCACAGCATCGGTCTGCACTTCATACATATATCTGACCACGTCTACCCACAGCCAGCAGGACTTCCATTCACCTGGTTGGCTACAGCGCATAATACAGATCCAAGCAATTACAGCACGGAATCACCCCAGTGGTTTCAGCGAGGAAGCCTTTTTGTGAATTAAGCAAGGTGACTCTCTTCATTAAAAACAAAATCACTGTTTAGGAACTTATACCCTATTCCCCAAAAAAGTACAAAGATGCTATTTCTTCTTCCTGTAATAGTAGGCATCCTTAGATTGTTAAAAGTTCTTTAGTGATGAAAGATTTACCGAGTCTCACATCAATCACCATATATGCCTGCTACTTGACTCTTTCACTGGTAATGAGATGTAAAGGCCCAGGCTCCTGTAGAGAAGGACACATGGCCAGAGCAGTGTCGCGTCCCACAGCAGCAGCGGGTGGCGCTCACCTGAGGTGACGGAAGGGACTTTGCAGCTGGAAGTGATGCGGTAGTAAGGCGGGTTATCCATGTGTGCGACGGCCGAGCTGACGGGGTCCGTGAGCTGCAGCTCACTCACCAGCTCCTCCAGCAGCTGCATCGTTTTGTCTCTGCCCAGGTAAACGATGACTTTCTTCACCTGCACGAGAGAAAGTGTTCCGGAGGGGAAAAAAAATGAAGAATTTTTGTGATCTCAGCTTTGTCTAGAGAGGTGGACATTTTAAAGGTGTTTGGTTTTGTGGGTGTGCGCGCACACGGTTGGTTGTGCACTATAAACACTGGTGCTAGTAACTGAGCCTGGTCCTCTGCAAGAGCATCAAGGACTCTTAGCTGCTGAGCCATCTCTCTAGTCCCCATTGAGACAGGTTTTATTTCACTTTTTAAAAAATAAAGTTTAACACTTTGTGGAAGGTGAAGAGGCAAAAAGAAGACAGGAAAGGTCGGCGGTGGGGTGGGGTGGGGGGAGAGGAGCTTTTCTGTAAAAACTTCTTTGCTAACGGAAAAAGCTTTGGTCTGCCGTCAGGGTAGGAGTGCTCTCCGTCCGCTACTCATCAGCCTTCGTGGCAAGCATCTGTCTTTCATCCCCCCACTGCCCCGCAGCCTAATTTTGGAGATGTCTTTAACAACAACGGAGTACTCAGAAGTGAATCCACTTCCTGGGCGGCAGCATCCATCCATCCATCCATCCCTTCACCCACCCATGCCACCCCACAGTCTGTTTAGAAAAGGTCTGCAAGAACGTCCATGGCAACCCCCTGAGGAACTGGCCTTCTGGGGGGCACACTTTGGGAAGATGCACACACGCACAGACCTGGACTTTCACCTTAGCCCTCTTCGTTCCTACTGTTTTGTTAACGTGGATGGATTTTTTTTTCCCATACAGATTTTACTTTTCATTTAACATGTATGGATGGGTTTGTTGCTTGCTTGCATGCCTGCCTGTGCGGCTTGGTGCTGTGGGGGCAAGATGAGGCATTACAGTCCCTGGACGTGGAGTTACAGACAGTTGTGAACCACCATGTGGGTGTTGGGAAATGAACCCAGGTTCTCTGGGAGAGCAAACAGTGCTCTTAACCACTGAGCCATCTCTCTAGTCTCAGTGTAGATAGATGTAAGTCGTCGCTCACCCCCATAGCAAGAAAGAACATCACATGTCTCTTCCTTTTCCATCTATTCCCCAAACTTTCCTTCCATCCAGAAGGCACAGGCACTGACCTTTCTTATTAAAATGACAGCTGCAGCCTAGGGAAACCTCAACACCGCTACCACCTTAAGTGTTAGCCTTTATCTGGGGTTTCTCAGTTAATCAGGCTCAGCACTTACTATGCTGCTGATCATCCTAGGTGCAATTTCAGAGAATAAAACCTGTATTATCCTTCACTTGGAAGGCCAGTGCTTGTGAGAGTACCTGGCCTGGCATAGCGTGCAGTGGCAGCCACACACTCTTCCTGGCTGTCCTCACTGCACTCTCAATTGCAGGGTGATCAATCCATACCCTGCTAGATATTCAGTCAATGTGTATATTTTTAAAAAAGATAAGTGCCAGGCATGGTGGCACACGCCTTTAATCCCAGCACTTGGGAGGCAGAGGAAGGCGGATTGCTGTGATTTTGAGACCAGCCTGGTCTACAAAGTGAGTCCAGGACAGCCAAGACTACACACACAGAGAAATCCTGTCTTGAGAAACCAAAAAAAAAAAAAAAAAAAAAAAGATAAATGGACTTGAATACATACGTAAGGCAAGAGGCTTGGTTCACTATTCACCCCGCAAATACTGATCAAAAAGTGCAAAATAATTTTCAGGTTCTTTGGCCAGCCATCTGCAAGGGTGGTCCACACATTCTCCACTTCGGACCAGGCAAGCTCATCGCCGTACTGGAAACAGAGCACACAGGAGACACTTCAGAAATGCCTGTTTTGTAAAAGCCAGACTCACTACTCCACGATGCACTGGGAAATAGCTTCTATAGAAAGGTTCATCTTTTCCAAATACTAAAGGAATGATTATTTCTTTTTTTGGAATGATTATTTCTTCCAGGGGATTTAAGCATCAGTGTTACCAGTCAGGTCTGGCTTGACTTGAAGGAAAAATGGAGTTTATACCGTATTCTCTGCCTGTCCCACGGCCATCTCAGCATCAGTTTCTAACCACAGCTCCTCCTCCTGACCCCCAAACTGTACAGCCATGACAAGGACAAACCCCTATACCTTTGCTGTCATGTACATGAGATTGTTCAACACCATGGCGGTGGCCTGCTGGGATCCCCAGCCTTCTCCCCGTAACCAGCGCCTGCTTGTCACCATGAGCTCCCTGTCTTTCAGGGAGTCCTCCTCATCTTCATCCTGCCGCCTCGCCGAAGGCAGGGGTTTGAAATCAACCAGCTCGATGTTGTTCATCCAGGGCAGCAGATAATGCAGCATGGCCTGCCGCCCCGCGGGGTGAGCCGTCTGGATCCGCTGGCTGATCTCTGGTGCAAGGCATATCAAAGGGGAGACCCAACGTCATCCCATGTGCTTCTTGGCCACCGGGAAGACACATATCAACCCCTCCTCAATGATAAATGCCACCTCTCACGTGATGAATGCCATCTCTCAAATAATAATACGATGTCTCCTCACTGACATAGTATAAAACAAAACAAACAAACAAAAACAGCTAACACAAAGCATCTACTTATATTCTGATGCAGTTTCTCTCTATGTAGCCCAGGTTGGCCTTAAACTCCACTACCTAGAACTAGGATTGCAGCCGCGTGCCACCACAACTGGCTGTGCTTATTTTTTTTTTTTATGCAAAATGCTGTTGGCAAGATTATAAGATGGTAAATACTTATATGGAAATCAAGTATGGTGGCTCCTCAAAAAGTTAGAGATCCGCTCTACCAACCAAGCAATCTAACTACTGAGTATATACTTGAAACAGCCCAAAGCCATATTTGCACATCCGCATTCGTGACAACATAGAAGCAACTGAATTGACGGACAGATGAAAGAACCGGGTCAACAAACCGTGATGCCCAGACACTGGACTACTACACAGCCTGAAGAGAGAAGGGAAACCCATTCCCTGATACAAGGAGGAATCCACAAGACACTATGCTGAGCGAAATAACCCAGCCGCATACATAAAATACTAGACGATTCCACTTATTTATCCATAGTAGTCAAACTCATAAAAGGCAAGGCAGAATGGTGGGTATGAGGGAACGAAGGGCAGGAAAATGGGGGAGGGGGGATGCTTTTTAAGGGCTAGGCTCAATTCTGCAAGATCAGTGAGCTCTAGAGGCCGGTTTTACATTTAACAGCTCTGAACTACACCTTTGAAACCAGCAAGACGACAGAATAAAGCCTCAAGACAAAGACACATACTTGGCGTAGAGTATTTGTGTAGTTTATATACAAACTGCATAGGCTCAGCATGAAAAACAAAATGACACTTCAAAAGAAACTGAAGGGTGACATCCTAACAGTGCGTGGGGACTGGGGCCACATCAAGGCTTGACCTCCCCGAGGGAGATGGAGCCATCCCAGGGTGAAGTGTGGGGATAGTGACATGAATGGAAGGCAAGCCTCCACTAAAGGTGACAGAAAAGAAATAATCCTTGGAGGCAGGAGGAAAGCCAGGAAATAGTTAGCGCCTGGAAGCCAAGGCAGAACAGAACTGAAAGCAGCAGAGGACAGCTAACACCCACAGCTCTGAGCAGCCAGGGGGCTGAAGAGTAGAAGGAACAGATCGGTTAGCAGCCAGAAGCGTCCAGTGAGATTCAGACAGGAACCTGACACTAACAGAGTTCAAGGCCTCCAGAGAAGAGGGCTGGATGTGACTGGGGATGGTATGTGTGACCAGGGACTCAAGGAATACACTGTGGAGAGGAGCCAATCTGGCTGTGACAAAGGAGCCAGGAGCCAACAACACTTAAGGTTCACTATGTTAAAAAACAAGACGAAACAAAAAGCCTAAATTGTACGTGATGCTCTTTTTCTTTCCTCTAAAAAGCAAGACCACAGCATCAGAAGACTTAAATAGCAAGAGAGGGGAGTTTAAGTTCTTCCTAGACAAAGTTCCGATTCAACCTCACATTTTTAATGCTTCGAACCTTCTAAAAATAATCTTTGAGAGCCAGAAGGAAGCTGAATCAGTAAAATGCCTGCCATGCAAACATCAGGATCTGAGTGTGGGTCCTAAACACAGGGAAGGAGTTGGCGAAGTAGCCCCATCTTAGTCCTGAAGCTATCACAGTTATATCCTGAAGCATTCAAGCACACATTTATACACACACACACACACACACACATGCACGCGCACACACACACACATGCACGCGCGCGCGCGCGCGCGCGCACACACACACACACACACACACACACACACAACTGATTGCAAAAGAAACGAGGCATTTCACTGGGCAACCTGAGAATATGGCAAGAGTGAGCTCTGGATACGCCCTGGCTAGTTCCTCAGACAACTGGTAATAAGACACGGAATACAGATGCGGCAGCGGGGACAGCTGGCTGAGGACTCCATCCGTTCTCTGAACCTCCAGCTTGTGAGCATAGCGAAACATCTTCGGTTCCAGTATCTACAGGAAAGCAATTCCATCCACTTCAGTTAGTGCTTTTTTCTAGGTCCTTTAAAGTTCAGGTATAATTAACAAAACAAGACAAGAAACTCTCCTATACGATATTCCAGCTTAGAATCTGTATAGCCATTATATTGCTGTATTAATCTCTAGTGCTTGAAATGTCTGCAGAAGATTTGCATTCCACGCATCCAGCACCAGCGATGCAGGCTCACAGTACAGTCTGGAGCAGCTTACTGTGCAATGACTTGACAAAAGATTAATCACTTTTCTAGCTAAAAATATAACTGCACAAAAAAGTGTAAATAGGAAAAGGCCTTGACACTGCTAATCACTAGGCAGACTATGAACCATGACTGTCCCTGACTTACACTATGTGGAGCACTAGAGTGAAATTGGTATAATTCCTTAGTTGGTCTTGTATGTGTATATATATCTACTCCAATCCCACTTGAGGGTCTTCTTAAAAGTCAATGCATCTTGCCTTACTATCAGTCAGTTAAATATTGGATAGTAATGGTAACCTAAGGAAGGTAGTAAGGGTATCATAAAGGGTTAATAGCTTTTACCTGGTTTTCAAAACAAACAAACAAACAAACAAAAACCCTAACCCACTGTATTCTCCTTTTCCACATGTGTCAAACAGAAAAATGTCGCTCCTGTATATCAGTCCTAATCAGTAAATCCTTGTAAGTACAAAATTACAGTCCTCTACAGAGCACTTCGGAGTGCTCCTATTACTTAAAGATTTAAATAGCTATACTGTCTTTGGCTTGCACTTCTATTGGCAATCGGAACTTGGTGCCATACTTTCTATCGATGTTACTATGTATTATTGGTAGAAAGAGCTCTGTCAAACCCTGAATAAAGACAGATTTTAATGCCTGTTTGAACACAAACCTGTAAGAGTTGCATAGCGACTTCGTAGATACTTCTAGAAGAGTCAGCTGCTTTAAACAGTATTAGGTTTAGGAGCATCACGGTGTCACACTGGTAGTCCCTGAGGATAAATGTCCCACGTTAGGAAGGCAATGCTTGGCAACAGACACAGCAGACAAATGGCAAGGTTCTGCATGGCTTCTGAGGCCACAAGTGACTTCCTCTTTTTTGGCTTTTCAAGACAGTGTTTCTCTGTATAATCTTGGCTGTCCTAGAATTGACTCTGTAGACCAGGCTGGCCTTGCACTCACAGAGAGAGAGAGAGATCTGCCTGCCTCTGCCTCTCCAGTGCTGGGATTAAAGGCTTACGCCACCACACCCAGCTGGGATTTCCCTTTTTTAAGACAAGAGATTCGAGGTTGGGGGGGGGGGGTGAGGGGGGGAGGAGATCATTATCCTTTATTGGCTTAATTTCATCAGCATTCAAGGAAAGAAGAGACAGGGTTCTTAATACTTCTGAAGGCCTTCCTTGAAAGCAGACACACAAACCACTGTAAGTGCACTGAGCAGCAGCGTGCGGACTGAAATACCTGTTCTGGAACACGTTGGCAATGGCTCTGAAGCAGCCGGCTGCCACCCTCCGGGAGCCGGTGTAGCATCGGTCCACGGCCCAGTACATCAGGCTGCTCTGATCCGGGTTCAACTCCAGCAGCAACGTGACTGCCTCACAGCCCAACTGGTGAACCTGGGGGGAGGGGAGTCAGAACACAGGGTGCCTGCTGCAGATACAGCACATTGCGTGCTGACACAAAATTCAGCCTCCTTTTCTTCAGCCAATGCCCAGTTTACTCACTGGGGGTGGGGCTGGGAATCACATGTGTATCTGTCTCTCTCTCTTTTTTTTCCCTGCAAGCCTTTTTGAGACTCTTCCAATAGAGCACCAAGGCAGCTGATATCAGCGTGCAATGGTTACGAGCTTTCAGAAAAACGAATGGTGCCATTCTCTGAGATTCTTATCAAGTCTTCTTATTACTTGCAATAACTCAGTGTCAGGGAAGGGTAAGCCATTTCATACCGTGAAGCTGGTGCGCCTACTGTGGAACAGCACAGCCATGGGGGGCAGGGAGGAGGGATGGCAGGGAGGAGGGAGGGCAAGGAAGAATGGCTGACTCAAAGCAGGGATCAGAAACACAGCAAAGGGCATGGTTCTCCATGCCGTGCAATGCCCCGATATTCTAGCTATTTACATTGAATCATATTAAGGCATACACACAGCACCATATTAATCCTGTCCTATGTAAGGGAAATTAACATTGTGACATGAAGAATCAAAATTCCAACGTTCTTTGACGATATAGCCTAAGCCTATCTAATTTTATGACATACGCTTATATGGGGTAGGGTCTCTCACTTGTGCCCAGAGTTCACCAATGTTAGTCCAGCTGGTCAGCCTGCTGTGGCAATCCCAGCTGCTTTCTGAACACTGGAATTACGATAGGCTGCCATATCAGCTTGGCATTTACACGGAGGCTGGGGATCTGAACTAGGGTCCTTACACTTGCCTGGCAAGTGCTACAGTCACTGAGCCATCTCCACTGGCCTTATGGTTTTTTTTTTTTTTGGTACATATAATTCGATCCTTATTTTGAGGAAGACTTATTTCAGAGGTCCACAAATTAACTGATTTATTATGAAACATCAAAGGAACTGTTTAACATTACCTTTTTATCCAGAGAGTCCAAAATGTTATCCAGCCATTTGTACAAATAGCCATCTGATGACAGTCCCACATTATCTGCAACAGGGCCACAACACAGTACAGCAGACATAGCCTTCAAATGATAATATCAGAATTACATTTAAAACATTTAAGAGGTTACATGTCACTGCTTAATGCGAAGAGGCAAGGTATTTTCACCCATGTGTACCTAGGCACGGTATCTTCCACAAAGATATGATGTGAAATATAAAAATATATAACATCATATAGCTATAGATGTAAACTATTATGTGTATGAATATATATATAATAGTGATTTTTTCATGGTTCTGGGGATAAAAACTAGGGCTTATATACGCCAGGCAAGCATTCTGCCAGTAAGTGGTACCTCTATCCTAGCAGTAACTTTTACATTTTTTTTTTTCCGAGACAGGGTTTCTCTGTGTATTCTTAGCTGTCCTGGACTCGCTTTGTAGACCGGGCTGGCCTCGAACTCACAGTGATCCGCCTGCTTCTGCCTCCTGAGTGCTGGGAAGCAATAACTTAAAAGTGAGGCAGTTCAGCATCATACCAAATTAACTATGCACTTTAAAGACAAGAAGACCATAAGAAAGAACACTTAACTGTGAACAATACGTATCCCTTAGTGGGGAACCCTTGATCCCTCAGGAAAACAATGATGAGATCCTACAGATTTCTGACTTCTTTTGCACTGTACTCTGGGTACCTGAACAAAGCTGCCAATGTGGCAGACAAATCCACACCCTAAACACTCTCAGGGGCTCTGAAGAAGTCCTTTTCTGCTCATGATATCACATAAGGAGAGACAGAAAAACAAACAAACAAACAAAAAAAACAAAAACTGAACTTTTCTCTTAACATAGTAAAAGGAAGTCAGGGATCTAAGGAAATACCTTTAGTGCACAGTATTGATGTCTATTGATTTGCATGTTCCTATCACTGTATCTGTCCAAGGGCGTAAACATGATGCTAAAGGGGCCTGCCCAGTGACTGAACAGCATAAACAGACTGTGACGAAGGCTCTGTTGAGGAAAAATGCTTCTTCTCTGGTGCACTGTGAATATAAACACAGGTAGACGGAGTTACTTCTAGGCCATTTTATTCATGTCAACTTGTCAGTTAGAAAGCCGACGGCTGTAAGATAGAAAGAGGAAGTTTCGTTTGACTACATCTAAGGCCTCCAGGCACGATGCTGCCAGGGACTGAGGAGGGAGCTCAAGTCAGGACCAGCCTCTTCCTGGCTGGCTGGCGACTCCACGAGGACGTTACCCCGGGCTTGATTTATTGTTAAACGAGGGCTTTTGACTAGAAGCCACACATCATACACCTTGGCGGGAGAGCAAAGAGGAGCAGATCCCACTCCAAGTCATCGGTGAACACTGTTGCCTCTGTGCTCTGCTAACGGCTCAGGGGAATGTCCCATCCTCCAAGCCCTAGCCTGCTGCCTTAGTGAGGAGAACAGTGGCTGTGATGAGACACCGTGACCTAAAGCCATCTCGGGGAGGAAAGGACTTGTTTTACTCACAGTTCCACATTAACAGCTTACCATGGCTTCCTCGGCTTGCTTTCCTGGAGAACCCAGGACCACCAGCTCAGGGACGGCTCCACCCACCGTGAGCTGTGCCGCCCCACCCCCCACTACCGTCAACCACTAATTAAGAAAATGCTCTTCAGCCAGACCTGATGGAGGCATTTTCTCAATTGAGGTTCCCTCTTCTCAGATCGCTGTAGCCTGTGTCAAGTTGACCTAGAACTAGCCAGCACACCTTCCCTAGATATTAGCTGCGTCAAGGCATGGTATGGAATTTGGGGCAGGTGTGGTGGCACACGCCTGTATGCCCAGCATAGGGGAGGCAGAGTCAGGCAGATCCCTGTGAGTTCACGGCCAGCCTGGTCTACAGACTGAATTCCAGGACAGGCAAGGATGTCTTTAGAAGGGACACTGAGGAACTTAGAAACCCTGTTATGAAAGAAAATCACAAAAGAAAAAGAAAAACAATATCTCAATAAATCAAGATGGAAGCTCTGGGAAATGTGCATCATAACAAAATTAAACCTATCTTTACACTAGCCACTTTCCACGCCGAAAATATAAAGGAGAAAAAAAATGTTTGATCCTCAAGTCATTTTCCTTTCAAAGGACAAAAACAAAGCAAGAACTCCTGTGCTTAAAATTAACGAATCTAATTATGTACTTAAAAGATCCTGTTAGCCAGGCGTGGTGGCGCACACCTTTAATCTCAGCACTCGGGAGGCAGAGGCAGGCGGATTGCTGTGAGTTCAAGGCCAGCCTGGTCTACCAAGTGAGTCCAGGACAGCCAAGGCTACACAGGGAAACCCTGTCTTGAAAAACCAAAAACCAAAAACCAAAAACCAAAAAAAAAAAAAAAAAACCAAACCCCCCCCCCCAAAAAGATCTTGTTAAAAATACAATCCATGTATTTAAAAGCCCAAGGTTAGTATATATTACTTAAAATAACAAAATAATCATATTTGGAGAGGAAAAAATTTAGGACTTGTTAAAGCACAGTTGTCAATCTTCACAGCATGTTTCTCAGTGCCTGTTTGAAAACAGGCACACCTCTGTTAAATAACCCCGTCAGCAGCGCTGTCCACTGGCTTTGATTTGCCCGTCGCCTGCACTCTTCCTTCTATCTGCAGGCGTGCCTTGTTCATTTTATTCTTAGTCATCGATGTGAGTGCTACGCTCCTGGCTGCATCTGCACAAACCTGTCCAAAGCGCTCATTCCAGTAGGTACCTCCTGAACTTTGGATGAGTGTCTTCACGGTTGCTGAAAATCCCTACTGCTTGGTTGCTTCTTGATTCCTAGTTACTGACACTAACTCTGAGGTTTTTTTTAAAAAAAAAAAATCTTTTGCCACTGACATTGTGCTGACAGTTTCCCAGGATGCTCACAAGTCAGAGCTTTTGTGGGGCTGGAGAGATGGCTCAGTGGTTAAGAGCACGGGTTGCTCTTCCGGAGGACCAGGCATTCAATTCCCAGCATCCAAATGGCAGCTCAAAACTGTCTGTAACTCCAGGACCTGACATGCTCACACAGACATATGTACAGGCAGAACACCAATGCAATAAAATAAAATTTTAAAAAAGTATAAAAAAATACTACATTTATTTATTTGTGTGTATGTGTGCGCAAGCACACACATGCGCGTGTATATGTACACGTGTATGTCCATGACTTAGAGCTGGTGTGGTGGTCAGAGGCAACTTGCAGACCAACGTGAGTCCCAGAGATCTGACTCAGGTTATCGGTCTGGACAGGAAATGCCTTTCCCTACCAGCTCCTTCCTTCAGATGCAAAGCCTCGAAGGGACGGGAAGAGGAGGACGGTCTCCTAATGTCCCAGAGAGCGCGGAGAAACCGCGAGCCTACCTGGAACGTTCTGAATGATATTCGCCACTAAGGCACTGAAATGGCATCGGATGTCCTTCAGGGTGTCCGAGTCCTTCTCATTCTCCGCTTCCAGAAGTTGTCGGGTCAAGTCTACATACTCCAACAGCGTGTTGTTGAGGAAGTGTGTCTCGTTCTCAAGGCCGCCGCTTGCACTGAGAAGAAAACATAGGGGAGATGTTGACTCTTGGTTCCAGCTAAAAGGAGCACAGATGTCACTAGCCACAACCAGAACGGCACACGGTGAACGTGGTGTGTTGGTGGCAGAACGACATTTGGAAGATATGAAAATGAAAGAACTATTATTTTGGTTCACTTACATATAAAAAAGGTAAGCGGTGCTTCTTCATCAAGGAACCGCAACTGCAATTTCACACCTAACTTTTTGTTTGTTTGTTCGTTTGTTTGTTTTGAGACAGGGTTTCTCTATATTATCTTGGCTGTCCTGAACTCTGTAGACCAGGCTGGCTTCGAACTCACAGTGACCATGTCTGCCTCTGCCTTTGGCGTGTTAGGATTAAAGGTGCCTGGTTTCATACCTAACTTTTACAACAACTAAAAATTACTGCCTCTCGGCATATCTAGCTTGTGGTAAGGAGGTGGGCGGCCTGCTGGGGGCAGTAGCGGGTGAGGGATGTGCCAGGTCCAGCTGGTCTCCAGTCTCCGATGCTCTCCAGGGCACACCTTTAGCAGTCGCTTATCCCTAGCCTTCTGAGATGACAGGTGCTATTAAGTATATACTTAAGAGAGAATTCAAGGGCACAGGGCTGGACCTCAGACTGCTTCAGACTCCCTGCTCTGGGGTGCCGTGGGGTACTTAGAGTCAGGGTGTAATCAGAGGCTAGACTCCTGTCTTGTCCCGTCAGCTCTTAGCTATATACCTAGGACTACGACAGTATGTTTCAATGAAAAACGTCCCACATGAGCCACTCTGCCTAAAATGACCCTACAAACAATAAGTGCTTGCTCTGTAAGTCAAAGGGCATTGCATTTCTGTTTAGCAAGGTCAATTCTTATTGTATTGGGAAAGCACTTTTACATAATACTTTTAAATTAAAAATAATTTTTTTGCTCATTATATCTTAAAAAATACTGATTACACAAAAACAGTAGTAAGATGTTTGAAAGGCCATATTTTAAAAAATTCATTTATAGGGGGCTGGGGAGAAATGCTCAGGTTAAGAGCACTGGCTGCTTTTCCAGAGGTCCTGAGTTCAATTCCCGGCATCCACGGGATGGCTCACAGACACCTATAATGAGATCTGGTGTCCTCCTCTGGTGTGCCAGCAAATGTGTAGGCAGAACACTGTACATAGCAAATAAATAAATCTTTTTCAAAAAATTCCATTTATAACAATAAACATGTTCTGAATGAACTGATTATTCAGATTCTGACTTCTGTGAAAGCGTATGTATTCTTTGCCCTCAAATCGTGACAAATTAGTAGGCTGCCACTTACACTAGCAAAGAATGTTAATTTACTTAAATATCCACTGAGTGGCTACTGTACACACTAGGCACTGTGTGTACAAGCTCCCTGCCTTCCTGGTGTTCAAAATGTCCCCAGCCTTACCCATGTGGGATGGAGGACATGATCCACAGCAGACAACCTTTTATTAATTTTTCTCTTAGAAAAAAAAAAAAAAGAACCAACCAAAATAGCTCTTTTCTAAAACAATTACTGCTCAGTAGTGGGGATGTTTCCTAAAGTTCATTTTCTTTTTTCTTTCTTTCTTCTTCTTTTTTTTTTTTTTGTTGTTTCTTTTTTTTTGTTTTATTTATTTATTTATGTTTAATTAATTTATTCAGATTATAACTCAACTGTTATACCATCACTTGTATCCTCCCGTTCCTCCCTCCCTCCCGTTTTCACCCTATTCCCCTCCCCTCCCCTAGGTCTATGACCGAGGGGGACCTCCTCCCCTACTATATGGTCATAGGCTAATTATGTGCCATCAGGTTCAATACACCTATATTTGGTAGTTATCCAAAACAGAACGATTCGTAGAGCCTCTACTCTCTACCACCACGTTCAAAGGGGCCACAAAAGGCCCGTATCACACACACTCTTGTTTGTCATCAAATACACAAATCTCTTTTTATTTTGAATAACTTCGACTGGACGGCCTTTAATGTTTTCTTTTGCTTTCCAGTCAACATGAAGGAAAAGCGAATCTATGGCTTTAAAATTCTCTTCCACTAAACCTCTGTTTTAAGAGTCTGTGACAAGCTTCTGATGCTAGCTCTGAAAGGTGTTAGGCACACAAAGCTCACAGCCAGGACAAATGCCAACATACACTGTTACTACGCTTGTTAAATTATCGATGTGTGTTCCTTCCATCCAGACTTCCTTCCGGTTACCACCTGTGCACAAGGTCAGACCCATTACTTTTTGCCTTCAAAGGTCAGGTGACCTCCTAAGGAAATTGCTCACTTTTGTCTTTTGTTTTTGATTTTTTGAGACAAAGTTTCTCTGTGTAGCCTTGGCTGTCCTGGATTTACTTTGTAGACCAGGCTAGCCTCGAATTCACAGTGATCTGCCTTCCCCTGCCTTCCTGAGGCCGGGATTACAGGCGTGTGCCACCATGCCCAGTTGGAAACTGCTCACTTTGAACTCAGGGCTAATGGTATTTTCCTCAAGGCTCTTTGTCCTACTGTCACAATCAACCCCAAGATTTGTGGTTTGTGACTGGAGGAAGCAGCCGTGAGTTACACCAGGAAAGTTTATGATGTCCCTAGCAGGATCAACAACAGCTCATCAGAAGAAATTTGCATACCTTGTTAATAATTAGCCTTTGAACATGGGGCATATTTTTTCAAGCCCAAAGATATTTACGTTCAAAATGAGGTAAGATATTGTAAATCTGATAAGAAAAGGCCACCACTAATGCCTTTTCCTAGAAATGAAGGCTCCGACCAAATATCAAAGGCATGGGCACATTAGATCTAATTTTTGACCAACCTAGTCTAGATTTTCTTTCTATCATCATCATCATCATCCTCCTCATCATCACCATCACCATCATCATCGTTAATTATTATTAGCAGTAGTAGTGGTATTTTGGTCACTCTGTAGCTCAGCCTAGCCTCAACCTAAAGGCAATCTGCCTCTGCTTCTGGTGGCCCGTAATTTCTGGCTGTTGGTTAATAATGCTAGATGTCTCTTTAATTGGTAAATACTATTCACAGATGTTGACATTTGTATGAGACAAATAGTTTTGTTACAATGGTGCTTTTCTGTTTCCACGTATTTCAAGGAGAAAACACATTCTCTAATCACCCCCAAGTTTGGAAAGTCAGAATTCAACACCGACCTGTGACTAATGACACCTGCATCTGCCAGCAGCTCAAATATCCGTACCAGTTGGACTCGTAGAATGTCTCGACGCCTGCGCCGTTTCATATTCTGTCCCAAACATACAAAGACGTGTTAAAGAAAACACTGGAGAAACTCATAGGAAGCTGCCCATGTGATCTGGGAAGTTAGCAGTGTGAACGCAAGGGAGAGGAGCGGGCTCATCACGGTTACACAGCTGGTACAGCGTGGTTGCACGGGGTGTGCCGGCTGTGGTCTCCAAGGGACAGGCCTGTGGATGGTGGGATATTAACAAGCCAAACAAAACCACGAGACATTTTATAAGTGGATCCCTCCTATGTGTGGCAGAAATAGAATCCTACAGTCACCCTTTGGTGGTTTGTCAGCCTGCTGATTGAGAGGAGCTAATCAGTGAAGTCTTATCACTGAGTTATGAGGAGCCCTGAAGACTCAGAGAACTAGGCCCAGAAAATGATCCCATCGGGTTAGAGGCCTAAAGTTTTGCTCACGCCTGCCTCACACTTAATGAGGTTTTGCAACAGAAAGTAGAAACAAAAGCAAAGGGAAGCACGGCCCACTGTGGGAGCAGACAAGGAAAGCAATGGTCAGTTAAGAAAGAGCCAAACAGAACACACCAATCTTATACTTCTTAATAGCAAGCAATGTTTACCACATAAATGTTTACTGATGGGAAACTCAAAGCAGCTTACCTCTGGCCTTCTTTCAAGTGCTTCTTTAATTATGGGATGTAACTCCTCTATTAGTTCCCTGGAAGAAAAATAGTATATATTATTGGCACCGATAGCTAAGGAGGTAGAATCTGCAAATACAAACGGAAACAGCAGAGGCTGACAAGTGTTAACACTAAACCTACTGTTTTAAACAGTTAATGTTTATTTTGATTATAAAGCATTTAATTGAACACTTGGAATCTGCAGAACATGGCATAAGCCTCTCCATTAATAGAGGAAAATACCATCCATATTATCATTTCACCGTTTTGTGAACTGCGTATGTTTTATGGAGTTGAAACATGGTTATGTATAAAATGTTCTCTCTTCCTCATTTTACCTTAGCACACTACTCATGTGTGTTAGGGTAACACGCTACCAGACGGCAGCTGGCCTGGTCTTCCTAGAGACAGTCAGAAACAAAGACAACTGATCAACACATGCGGTTGTTTACTGAACCAGGATTTAGAAGAGCAGAAGGTTACACAGAACCTAGTTTATAGTTTGATTTAAACTGAAAATGTGCTCACTACATAGGATTGAGAAAAAAAAATTACAAGCCCAAGTAAACAAAATCCACACATGGTTTAACATTTATATAAAAAGTGCCGGTGTTAGGAGAACAATTCTGTGGAGAAAATAAAGTTTTAACTTTCTCAATACAGATGAAAAGGAGATGGCTCAAATTCACTGACTCGCCGCCAGGATGGCTGATGCAGAGACGCCAGGGCCGGTGGGAAGCTGTTCCGTTCCACTGCCCTCTCTGTGGGAGCACACGCTGTTCTAGCGCACAGAGAGTAAGAAGAGTTACCGAAAGGCTCCTGGGTTGGTCCTGCCGAGGCCGAGAACGAGGGACTCCGTGACTTCCATGCTCTCAGAGCGCATCATTGGGACTATGTGCTTAAACAGGGATGAGGCGGATGGGAGGCCAATAAGCTGTGGGAGAAAAATCAAATAGCCACTTACAACTAGGTAGGCCGCCAAATCACTTCACATTTCAGTGATCTCTGGGGAAAACAATGACCAGGTGGCGTGTCTGGGGCAAAACACAGGCTGAGTAAACTGGTTTTCAGTGCACATGACGAAGAGAAGCCAGCTGACCCGCCCGAGGGCGTACTGCAGGCTCATTCCCAGAACCTGTGTGTGGGTCTCTGCTTCTCAGATTTACCACCACACAGCAGCCCATGGATCCATCAGATAATTTCTATGTTATGATCCCTAAACACAAGAGAAACAAAATTCTGACACCCCGAGTCTTAGGTTTCCGTAAATCGTGGCCATGGTGTCTTGTTTCCTACCATAGAATCTATTTAAAAGTTCTTCTCAAGTTTTCATTACGTTACTGTGAGACTTCAGCAAATTCTGTAACTGCATTTCTCAAAGATGATTTCTAGAACAAGACGTGGCAGGTCGCTCCTGTGATGTCAGGCCTGGGGCAGCTAGAACAGGATGGCTGGAAGTCTGAGACCAGCTCAGGTCACACGGTAAGTAAGTTCTAAGCCAGCCTGGGTTATATGTGAGGCACATATGTGTCAAAAATAGTAAGTGAATGAATGCATGACTCCTGTTGACAATGGGAAGTGTAAGGCCTCAGGGAGCAGAATAAAGCAAACATGTGTTATTCCCTTTAAAGTATTCAGTATGCTGTTTCTATGAATGTGGTCCCGTTTGCCCAGGGAACAACTCAATTCTTGATTCTAACTAGAAATCCACAAACATAACAATAGAACAATAAGACAGAATTTCTTAGATTTTTTTTTCTTTTCTCCCTTTTCAGTAGAAACAAGCAATATATTCTTCAACCACTGTATCTTGTTTTCCATGAGGGGAAATTTAAAACATCGCTTTTGTGGAACCACTGGGGTTCCACAGAGGGTGAGAAAGGCCTACCTTGGAATCCATGCTGCAGCCACTGTCAGGGGTGGACGCCAGCGTCTCAGGGGGAGAGCATCTCACGGAGCCTGCGGATGCTGAAGGGGAGGTGGAGGTGGCTGCACTGCAGCAGAGAATCAGGTAGCTTCTCCACAGGCCAATGTACGAGTCACTGCTTGTGGTGGTATTTACTTTCTTAGCATTGATGGGGCTACTAGAAAAAGAAAAAAAAAAGATAGAAATCATACATGTTTTAAGTAATATTTTTACTGGAAAATTTCACAATTTTTTCAAAATATTTTGTTCATATTCTTCATATTCATCCATCATTGGCACCTTGTTCCAAGTATGTCTTCCTTCCTCCCTCCCCCGCTGGCCCCCCACCCTCCCCACCTCCACCTGTTATTAGAAGCCCCACATTAGTGCTACTCACACCTGTGGCTCAGACTATACACTGGGGAATGTGTCGCCAACTGGCGGCCATGCCCTAATATGAGTGCCTATCTCTCCTCGGCAACACATTTTGAAAGTTTTTATTTAACTAATGCCAAACTGTCTACCAATTTAAAGAGCGATGGTTAGCATAAAGTTTTTATCATAAGTACTCAGTCTTTGTGAAGGACCAAAGGGAGAGAGTTCTAGACGCCCATTGTGTGAGACAGAATAGATAAGACAGATTTCTGTAAATCCACATCTTTCACACCTCTCCCCAGGCCGCCATAAGATAGCATGACTTACAGACTTTCCAGTGTATGTCACTTTGCGTACATAACAAAAGCTGATTATCCATTTTAAAGTATGTCCTATAGAGCCAGCGTGGTTGCACACTCCTTTAATTCCAGCAGAGGCAGAGGCAGAGGCAGGTGGATCGCTGTGAGTTCGAGGCCAGCCTGGTCTACAAAGCGAGTCTAGGACAGCCAAGGCTACACAGCGAAACCCTGTTTCAAGAAACCAAAAAATAAAAAATAAATAAAATAAAATATGTCCTATAAAAGGACTTACTTTATATCAACCTGGGGGGACAACAGCTGCAGCCTGGTGTATGCAAACATCCACGCGTAGCTCACAGCTGTAGAGCAGTGTTTAGGAAGATTTTCTTGCTTTAGAAAACTGGAGAGACTTATAATCCATGGGTCTTGGCCTTGGGTCACATGTGCAAATATCCAAATGTGTGAGGGACTGATCACATCAAACTGGTGGCTGATGGGAGAGGAGTTCCAGTCGGCTAATGTTTGCAGATCTACTGAGCTAGGGCAATACAGCAACGTCGTCTAGAAAGAGAGCAATAATTACCAGGCACTTGAGTAACTTTCAAAGTTTGTCATAGGAGGTGCTTTACGCCAGAAGTGGACTACCAGTGTTTTCTGGAATAGAAGATACAGAGTGTGGTGGGGGTAGGTTTGAGGGAGTAGTGAAAAGCCTGACATTCCCATGTGGGTTAATCCTCAGGAGACACAGGTTGTAGCTTTCCCTATTTCCAAAAGGCTGTGTGGACCAAGAAGGATAAGAGCCATTGCTTAAGCGATTCCTGTGTGAATACTCAACTTTTGTGGCTCCATGGAATTCTTTAGAAATAAAACAAAAACATTATAGCTTTCATCCCAATGACACGGAACAGCCTGTAATGTGAACTGTCTCCAGAGGTGCCCATCACTAGAAATGTGTTCCTTAACATTCAGATTCTTAAATAAATTAATATCTACCTTTTTCAAAAAAAAAATTAAAAAAAAGAATCTACCTTTTTCATTGTATTCATTAAGTACCATTTAAGGCATTATTAAGTCACTTACTACTCTACTTACTTACTATTACTCTACACAATTCTTTTAAGAATATATATTTTAAATCATGTCTTAGGCTTATAAAATGCTATTATTATCTGCCTGAGGTTGTGTATTACAATGAGTTATGAGAACCAGGTGCTGAGCAGAAAGTAAGTAAGTCTTTCATCTATGTAATCTAAAATAGGAGAATTAAAAACTCAAGTAGCAAATGTCATATTTGTTCCTATATCAACCTTGGAATAGTGACCTGACTCCCTTCCCCACTCTACCCACACTGCATAAAACTAAAAGCAGTTTGTACAAGTTAGGCTGGATATGGTCCTAGGTCCGGTCTCAAGCATAGCAAAAAGAGGAGAGGAAAAGGGGGAAGAGAGGGAGGGAGAAAAACAGATAAAGAAATTTATGCCATCAGTTTTCTTTGTAATGTGTTTGCTGATAAAGATGTTTCTCTACATTTTAACATACTATCTACTTAGTTTCATAAAGCAAAATATTCACTGAAAAAGCAGAATATGTGTTTTCCCCTTTGAGCTCACGAGTGTTTCTCCCCAGGATTGTGGACCACGAAGCTGCAGACCATAGTCCAGTAACATCACATTTAAGGGAACTGTCTTAGGCAGAGACTAAAATTTTACCCAAATCAACTTATTTTTAATGGCCGCAAGAACTAGTCACAGCATTAGTACACATTGTGACTTTAAAACCCTTTATATGCTTGAGAAATTCTCTCTAATGCACTGTTTGCTAAGGAGATGCATTTAGCATCTACACACACACACACACACACACACACACACACACACACGTGCATTCCCCTGCATTAAGTCTTCAGATGGAGAGGAAGTTGCTCTGCTTACCTGATCCGCCCCTGTGAGATGTATGAAGCTTTCAAGAATGGATGGGCTCAGCCTGTCCATCACGTCTATGGCTAACTCGTCATCACCCTACAAAGAGGAGACCGTGTGTTTGAACAAATAAGGAATGCTTAAGGGAAGTACACGGTAGGAAGCAAAGCTGAGTTCAAATAGAGTCCAGACTCTTTTCTTGTTGGGTGGGTCGAGGGCGTAGGATGGCTTTGCATCAGGCCCGCTCCAGCAGGCAGCCGTAAAGTAAGCTAGACTCGCACAGTGTGTGGCTTGACAGGACAAGCTTAAATACTTTCATGAGATTTCCATATGACACGCCTAAATCTTACCTTAGGTACCTCCAAAAGTGCAAATAAAGCCCGTATTTCTCTAAGGACACTGACAGCTAGTCTTCGTGTGGCGGGCCGACTGCTACAGAGGATGACCAGTGCAAAGCCTTCGACCACGTGGAACACAGAGGGATATGGGTTCCTTTCCAAAGGAGGTGGGTGAGGACCTCCATTAACGATGCCATGCTTGAAAAACAAATGCAAGTTAAAAACAAACACAAATTTTTAAAAAATGTATGAATTTTAAAAAGAAACAATAACCAGTATGGCAAATTGCAAGCCTTATAGTAACAGGGCTGCCTTAGCTCAAGTGATTTAAACAGCATTTACTTTATTAAAACATAATAGTGTGGACTGGGGCTACTGCCATAGGCCTGCCACCAGTTTCAGGCCAGCACAGGATACAGAGGGAGTTCAAGGCCAGCTTGAGCAATTTAGTGAGACCGGGTCTCAAAATAAAAAGTAAGAGTAGGTCTTCAGTGGTAGAGCCCTTCAGGAGAAGTGAGGCTTAGAGTTCAACAGATTCACAATTGGCACAAAAGAAAAAGAGTAATAGTAGGCAGAGAACAAAATGCCCCGATGGCAGTTTAAATAGGATGTGCTTTAACTTGTCAAGCTGACTGCCCCGTGACCTTGCAAGTGTCACCTAATCACTCTCAGTGCAATGTGTACACATGGGAAATAAGAGCTTGGACTGCGTCTTTCACATGCGAGTGCAGGCTGGGTACACAGCATCACCTGGGGGCTCGTGAGCTGTATGCTCATTAAAGACCCTGGCTTGCCCAGGATGGTCCAGCTCTAAGCGTCCAGGCTACAAAATCAACAGTGTGCACCGTCTATAGTGAAAGAGCACAGACCTGTGCACATAAGAAACAATCAATCCAAATGACAGATCACTAGAGATTTCACATATAAGGTTTGAAATGCTGGAAACGCCTTCATGTAAGAATTAATTCTACAGTTCCTATGTTAGATAAAACAACCTGTTACCAACCAAGAAGCCTAAAGTTTGGACACAGATGCTTGTTCCCCAGTATGTGAGTGAGGAGTAGGTCCAGCACAAGGGATTATTATCGACAGAAGGTCATCACAACAAGCAATAGCTGTAGAGCTAGAGACAGCCAATCTACGTTAACCTCACCGTCACCGGTGACAGCCAGAGAGAGCGCAGGAGTGCGAGGTACCTGAGAATCCTGGGTCTTGTTATACGTCTGAGCAGCCTGTTTCCACTGGTTTATTAACTGTACCAACATCTTTACAGCGTTATCCAGAAGGGTGGGGTGGACATCAGTCACTTCACGAACAATAAAATACACAAATCCTGAAAGGACATCCTCCCGCCAATCCGGAAAATGGAGCATCAGTGCTTGCAGAGTGTTGAACGCCAGCGCCCGCAGCTCCTCGTCCATGTGGATGGTGAGCCTACCAACAACGGCATTCCATTAGCCAGCCTCGGAAGGAGATGCTGCTGCCTAGCACTTCACCCTAAGATGGCTGATTTGTCCCTCCAAATACTCTGCGAGAACATAAAGACAGGCGCCCATGCTCAAGCTGTCATGTCAGGGGCGCCCTGTCTGTGTTGGTCTACAGTTTACAGCCCATGTGAATCTATTCACAATCGTTGGTTTTTTTTTTTTTTTAGTCTTAAATTTAATTGATAGGCTATTGTGTAGGAATACAGATGACAACAGGAATCCATTTCAAACTTCTTCAGGCCTTAAAATACTTTATAGTGCTCTCCTACAATCAACAAAAATATGTCCAACCCACACAGGATCTTACTCAGGTACTGGAGAGGACACGACTAATCTTATCCACTTCTTACAGGTTGTGATGAATACACATAGCTCGCTACAGAGGTAATAATCAAGATGAAATCGATGGGGGATAACTCTCAAGGGTGATTTAGGAAGGAGATTTAGGAGTGAAATAATAAAAGATCTACATTTTGGAAATAAAATGGGTCAATAGCCCATCAGGCCCAAAGAGCTTAGGGTTCAATAATGCAGATATATTAATTACATTTTAAAAAGTTAAATTACTTTTTAAAGAATTCAGCATAATGATCATAATTTTAGTCAGAAGATTTTTAACAAAGAAAGAAAAAGAAAAGTGGTTGTAGTGACAACTTTAGAATTTTGGTTTCTTTAAAAAACAGACTGTTTTTGTTTTAATCCCAGAAGTGAGGATATGGGGCTGCTTTGCAGCAGCTGACTGTGATTTGCCTTGTGCTCTAACAAAGATGTGATTTTGCCAGCTGCAGATAGTTTCTCTGATTGTATGACATTTGGAATTCTGGGAACTTTTCAGAGGGTCTGTAAGTGTTAGGGCTCCGAGAGACGGGGTTGTTGTTGTTGGGATGTTACTCACAAGTAATCATGTGCCAAGAAGAAATGAAGGAGGAGGAGCAGGAGCAGGAGGAGGAGGACCAGGAGCAGGAGGAGGACCAGGAGCAGGAGGAGGAGGAGCAGGAGCAGGAGGAGGAGGACCAGGAGCAGGAGGAGGAGGAGCAGGAGCAGGAGGAGGAGGACCAGGAGCAGGAGGAGGAGGAAGAGCAGAAGGAGGAGCAAGAGGAGGAACAGGAGGAGGAGGAAGAGGAGGAAGAAGAGCAGAAGGAGGAGCAGGAGGAGGAGCAGGAGGAGGAGGAGCAGGAGAAGCAGGAGCAGCAGGAGGAGGAAGAGCAGAAGGAGAAGCAGGACGAGGAGCAGGAGGAGCAGGAGGAGGAGTGGGAGGAGGAGCCAGAGGAGGAAGCGCAGGAGCAGGAGGAGCAGGAAGAAAAGAAATAATTAGATATGCTGGTGACAAAAATGAAACTTGACCCAAGGAATTGGATGCCCCAATCAGCAGGAAATAGTCTAACAATAACATCGCCCCCCTTTCCAACCCCTGACTTTATTCAGGGAGTCTTTCCTTTCCTCTCTGTCCTTTATTCTCTCTTATCTAGTGTTAGGGGGATGAAAAGGTGGAAGAAAGTATGTAGAGAAAAGTGGAAGGAAGAGGAACCCACAAAGTAGCAAAGGCTGGCTACAAATGATAGATTAAAAAAAAAAATGGCTGCAGTTCCAAAGCTGTGAGACACACCAGCACATTAAAAACAACATACCAAAACAAAACAAAACAAAAAAAACACCGTGATCTGGAGTTGAAGATTATTTTAGTGGCCGGCAATAAAGCCAAAAACATTAAAGTTAGAAGTGACCCAAAGGAAGTAGTTTAAAAGCACACTATATGTGTGTGCATCATGGAATGATGGAGCTAGCCACGGTGAGAGAGGGGGAGGTTATGTCATTAAGAAGGGAGATATCACAGGCTTCTGAACTCACATGTGGTCTTCACTAAGCCAGCCATCAACTGACAGAGAAGCTAGAGACACTGCAGCTCATGGGTTTTAGTCACGCAGCAGCAGCAGCAGCAGCAGCAGCAGCAGCAGCAGCAGCAGCAGCAGCACACCACAAAACCCACATGGTGGGGCTGCATCTCCACAGCCCAGTGTGCTGTCTCCAGGGGTGACACAGTGGCAGTGCTATCCACACTTGTTATCTCCACGGCTTTAAATCCATGACTGTCTAAGTATCTCACACCCAATCAGCGTGACTCAGGATACACATGCCTGAGTTAATGAGTGCTCGTGCACAGGCGGTAACAATGGGACCTGGCTACTTAGAGTCAGGGGAGGGTCGTTCCCGAGACACTTCACAGAGATCTATACATTTACAACATGCCCTTCTCTGGTGTTTGCTTTCTGGCTTCCCTTATTCTTGAGTAAAGAAGAGCTAGACATTATAATCCAAAGACCATAGTCTAGAATCTTCCTGGCCGTGGAGGTAAATCAATGAAAAAATGACAACACCAGGGAAAGAGTAAAATGAATAGCAGTTAAGCTGCCATTCGCTGCTTAGAGGCTGGCTCCTTCCTTGCCCAGACCCTCTCAGGGGCAGCTTTGCTCTGGGGGAGGTGAGAGGGGAGACACGGGAGAATCATCTTGTGGAATCACCTTCCACAGATATGGAGGTCAAGTGCAGCAGAGGTGGGACAGATGTGGTAGTACCCGCTCACTGCTCTCCTAAGGAAGAATGCTGCAGTTGACACCTCAGGTTCCTAATTGGGAACCACCTTTCCAATTCGGCACTCTGTTTATATTTTACTTTGGAGGTGGGAACTCACTATGTAACATAGTCTAGTCTGGGAGGTTATGTGGCAGCACATGACATGTACCTAACTCTGCAATATAATTTATGGCAAGAATTAAGAGAGAGGAGCGGAGAGCTGGTTCGGAGGGTAGAGGAGCCTGCTGTGTAAGCCTGGAGACCTGAGCTCAATCCTGAGAGCCCACACACAGGTGGACATAGAAGGCCAACTCCAATCCCAAAGTTACCCTCTAAGTTGTATACCCATGCTGATGCATGTGCAGCCCCATCGTACGCATGCGCAAACAATACTAAGAATTTTTAAAATTTTAATTAAAAATTAAGAGAGATGTTTGGCATAAACATCAATGTCCGGGTACTCAAGAGACTAAGTCAGGAGGATTTCCAAGTTCAGGCCCGCCTGGCATACAGAGGGAAATCAAGGTCAACTAGGGACAGCATAGTGTGACCTATTTCAAAATAAAGCCTATGCAAAGCAGAAACAAAAGGGTTGGGATACAGCTACAGAGTACTTGCCTAACATGGGCAAGACTTTAGGTTCCATTTGGTGCCACGAAACAAGGACGAGTCCCAGTGGGAAGAGAGAGACGTTTTGGAAAGGTGCAGTTTCAGGTCAGCCCTCCTGACTCCTTAGATCCCTCAGAGCAAACAGACATCACTGTATCCACCGCCCCAGCACCTGAGGGAGGTGCAAGCCTGTCTGTGAAATGCCAGGTGTTCTCGCCTAGGGCCGGAGCAGGTTTATGTAGCAATCTAGACACTATTTACACAATATGGTGGTTGCCCAGCAACCAGCAAACATCTTTCAATACAGCTGAACACTCACGGTTGGTAAGAGTCACTTTGTTTAGTTTTCCGCTAGGGTGTGGCTGACCAACTGTGATTCTGGGCTGATTCCAGGCAGATGCCCAGTCATGTTTGCTCCTGCAAAATGGTCTGGCTGCTTCTGTGGTGCCACAGAGGGAACGCAGACATGAAACAGACTGTGGCAGTGGCTCTCAACCTTCCTAACGCTGCGACCCTTTGACACAGTTCCTCATGTTGTGGTGACCCCCGGCCAAACATTTATTTTCATTGCTACTTCATAACTGTGACTTTGCTAGTTATGAATTGTAATGCAAAAAACAATCTATGTTTCTTGATGGTCTTAGGAGACCCCTGTGAAAGGGCTATTTGACACCAAAGAGGTGTCTCGACCCACAGGTTGAGAACCGCTAGACTATGGCATGATCTGCAGAATGAAATGTTTACTGTCTGGTCCTTCATAGAGAAAGCGGGCTGACCCCTAAGTACATGGTCACTGATGGCGCCCGTACAGCAGAGCCTTGACAGGCTGCCATCTTGACTTGGAATTAGGCAGGGAGACATCATTTAAGTGTGGTCATTTAAGTGGCTGTTTGCTCGCTTTATAGAACTTTGCTTGTACCTAATGGAGCAGGAAGAGAAGTTAAACACATGACGGTAGCAGGCTCTCCTATAGCAGAAGAAGACAAGTGAGTCTTGTCACTCCTGAAGATGCTGATGGGGTGACCACAGAAGAGAGCCTCAGTGAGCGCCAAGGAGGCCCCATGCAAGGGCTGTTAGTCATGTACATCCAGGGCACTGCTACCCGACAGGGGATTGGAAAACAGGGCTTCGCGGGAGGTGTAGAAGTCAAAAGTTTGAGTGGGGGAATGATAAAAGATGAGAATCAAGAAAGTAAATCAGACGCTCAAGACGTTGTCTGTTGCTGCCTTTGTGGCGGCCACAGCAAGACAGGAACGCCACTCACCTCGCTAACAACTCGATGAGGTCGGTTCTGCTCATACCATCCGGAATCAGCCTTGGAATCGCAGCAATGCAAGTTCTAAACAAGTCGATTTTGGGTTTTCTTTCCCCCCTGAAAAATGTATCACACACACACACACACACACACACACACACACACACACAAAACAGAGTAAGAAGCATATCACATGGGCTAGAAAAACCCATTTTGCAAAAAGTTACAGAAAGTGGGGGTGTGGTCTCAGGGCTAACGGGTCCAGTAAAGAAAGGGGCACCTGCAAATCCATAGGGACCCAGCAGCTAGCTACCGTCAATAAGTGAAAGAGTGGAGACCACTCAGGGAAACGGCAAGCTAATAATTAACCTCATTAATTAGGAAGCATTCACAGCAAGTTTATAATTTTAGATACTTAAAGTTTTATTCACTTTACTATTTAAGAAGAACTTAGCTATCTTGGCTGTTCACACGCATGACTGAATACTAGTTACTACCAGATAGCTGTGTAGTGGTTAACATGGCCTGTTAACTTTGCAGCATGCCTTGAGGGACTCCCTATACTGGATTAATTGCGGGCAAAAGGCATCTCGTGAATGTAGGAGGCACTGCTGCGTGACCTGCGGGCCCGAACTACACGGAGTGTACACGTTTGCTGCTCTCTGCTTCTGGATTGTATAAACACAGTGTGACTGGTGTCCCAAGCTCCTGCTGCTGCGACTTCCCCACCAGGCTGCGCCATTCTCTACAGCCATCAACTTAAACACACTTTTCCTTCCTCACGTCGTTTTGATCGGGTACTTTGTCACAGCAACCAGATAAGAAACTAATATAAGTAGTGATGAGAATATTAAATAACCGGAATGATTAGTTTTATAATCACATGCTCTCATGAAGCAGTATTCATATTGTTTGTTCTTGCCCTCTTGTGACGCACTGATGTATCATGTTTAGGTTTTATGTACTTAGAATGCACTGATGTTTTAAAGTCCCAGTCTCTCCTGAATAACAGATAGTTAATACAATTTAATTTTACTATATATGTGTCTATGATGAAGGACGATGTTAAAAACCAAATCCATGGCTGCTCTACCACTGCGCGACCACTTCCTCTACCATAGATTCTTAAAGTTATTCACTAATTTTACTTTAAGTGCCCAACCACTTAATATATTGGTTTCCATTTTAATCTGCATTGGACGAAAAACTTCTTACTTAATGTCATCCTCGTTTTTTTCTACTTACCCAAATAATCCTGGTGCAGAAAAGAATCAAGATGTGCTAGATGTTTGGTACAGCCTTTTTTTAGAGATATTTACACAGTAGTCACTTTGTGTGGCTTTAAAATGGGTGGACTAGAGGGACCACAAGCCAGATAAATGACACAAGCCCCCTTGGCCATAGTTTAAGCTGCAGCCGCTGTGTGTTAACAATCATGGCACACATATTGCTGCTGACTCTCTGGTCCACAAGACCCTGATTAAATAACAGATGCCCAGCCTGACGGGTGACCAGGCACATACTGCCTTTCAAAGCTATAGCTGACTGCTCAATGTGCACCTGTCACTCGCCTCAAGCACAGCCAAGTATGGGACTACTGTAGCGTCTGCTTGTCCCCAGAATGTGACATTTACTGAAATGCACAACGAAGAGGTGCTGGGGCCAACAATAAAAGTGGAGGGGAAAACAAACAAACAAACAAAAACCGTAGCAAATCTTACGATTTCACGTTGTCATGGCATCTTCTCTAAATGTGAGTTCAACTAGATTCATGCCAGAAATCCCTACTGTTGTCTACCTCTACACACTCCCTGTGACCACCAGCTACTGCTGTGATTAACCCAGGTGCTGCCGCTGCCCCTGTGGGACCAGCTAGATAGACCTTGACTGGCTCCCGGACCCCGATGCTCAAGTGCAGCATGCAGACATGCCACAGGGATGGTCTCTCAGCCACAGAGTGATGCTCCTTTGAAACATGCTGGTTAAGGTTCCATGTGGGAAACGTGTTTAGGCAACACTGGATCCAACAGCCACCAGCCTTGGGTGCTTTTCTTGGTGTGAGGTCTCTAACCTCTGTGTGACCTCTAGGAGTTCTGCGTCGTCTCTGGAGCCTCTAATTAATAAGTTATTGTCACATGTGTCTCCCTTCATTATCTAAAGACCATGGGAAGGGAAATTCAAATTGAAATGTAAAAGGAGCGGCAGGAGAGCAAGCGGACCAGGGGCTAGACACCTCTGTCACTTGAGGCTCTCACAGGACCATGGCAGGAACTAGATGTAAAGTTGTTGACATTAATGCAATGGCGGTTGTGGTGAAAAGGAGGAAATGCCTCAAACGTCTCAGGGGAAGTCAAACACACAAAACGGTCACATCTGAAAACTCTCTGGACAGTACATTATACCAGTGCACAATGACCATATATTAAATAAGTTCAGAGAGCAAGACATCCAATGGGATAGTCCAAGACCTTCAGTGAGGACATCTAAAACTACATTTATATCTAAAAACCTCCTTACAGATAATATTGATACTTGTCAGCAAACAGGAGGCATGGCTATCATAAAACATACTACCCTATGGGGGAAAAAAAGTGCTGGATGAAAAATACCAATCGTGTGTGTGTGTGTGTGTGTGTGTGTGTGTGTGTGTGTGTGTGTGCGTATTTGCATGTGTGTGGGGGGGAGAGCGGGGATGAGGTGGTTCCTAAGAGAGCTGCCCACTTGTTACTCTCCTTTGCATTCTCTACTTCCTAGAACAGTGACACAAGAGCTCGGAATCACAGGACCCCTGGCCATTTGTTTTCACAGCAGCACTTTATATGTAGGATTATTTGTCAGGCTTAGTAAGTCAGCCAATCATACTATATCTACCAGCATTTAGTGGGGATTACTCAGGTGAGAAATGAAAATAGCCTTCACTATTGCATTTTCTAACTATCTATACTAGTTTGGCATCACATGAAGCAACAAAACTGAGCTTGTGGAAGGAATCTGCATTAAAAACTACAGCAAACGGCCACACATAAGAAGTCCAGGAGAAAAAACTGTATGGAAGCAGGTGACCTCTATGTGCTCTTCTGTGAGAGCTGGAACAGCGGGACAGAGGACGCGTTCACTACGTACGTGATCATGTCTTCAGGCTCTTTGTTGGACATCTGCACACTGGTCATACACATTGGTCTCCCAACCTCTTTGTCCAAATGTCGGAGGATGCTATCTAGCGCTTTTCTTACTTGAGGATAGTAAACAGACATTCCTAAGAGGGAAAGCACACCATTACCACGATGCCCGCAGCTGCTTTCTAGAACACCCACCTATCACTCTCTCCACGAAGAAAGCCTGCTGCTGTCACATTAGAAGGTGTTCCAGCTGTGACGTGCTCTTGGGGACACTGCATGCAAATTATGTAGAGAACCTCAAACTCAGATTTGAAGGGCAGAACATACTCGACAGCATCCCACGAGAAAACACATTTAGCAAGAAGACCCTTGACAGGGATAGTAGAAACATTACCAAAACCTAATCACCAGATGACTGCAGTACCGGGGCATCCACACTTGGCAATGATGGACGTCAGGTCTGACTATGGACTTGCACAGGACAGTATTACAGTAGCAATGTATTCATTGCAGTCAACACTAACCTATCACTTTTGCCTCTTCGTCTGTCAAGGTTTTGTTGAGAAAAATCTTCTTCACACGAAGAGTGTTTCCTGAGGGAAGAATGACTCCCGTGGTGGGCATGGGAGGGTCGCCATCTTTCTGCTGCAGGCTGTCAGCGATGACAAGGAAGACTCTGAGGCCAATGTTCATCCTCTTCAGGGAAAACAGACCCAAGAGGAAGAAATCAGCGCCATGCACTGTACGTGCTAAGCAGGTTGGGAGAGAGAAGGACAGAAGGGAGCTAATCGTTCTGCCCAACACTATGAAACAGCCCAGGCAGCAGAGACTGATGTGGTTTCAAATCCCCTGATGAGACCCATTGCCCTTTGAGGTCAACTGTCTCTTCTCTGTACTTTTTCAACCTCCATGACTTTTTAGGTCTCTCTCTGCCTGACAACTTAAGGTGTCCACAAGCTAGAAGTGCATTCTCCCGACCTGACCAGTTCTCTATGCTTCCGTGTTCCGTAAATGTGCTGCTGTTCTCCACCTGCATCCTACAGTCTCAGCCTGCGTGTCACTCGGTGGCCTGTACCAGAGATTAACACGGCAGGCACAGGCATGCCAATGGGTAGCAATGCAGCACACTGACACAAGAAGATGGTAAAATGGTTATTCATGCTCACTGTGTAAGTAAGACAAAGCTTTAAAGTGTTACTCATTTCTAGATCTGACAAAGTGCTGATGCGTTCCCTTAATTCACATATCAGAGGGTCAGAGCCACAGTCACAGAATCACAGAAGCCCTGAAGGAAACAGAGAGTCCCACCATGTGACTGGAGTACTCTGGGTCTTTTCTTCATGGGATCACTGATCATACCTAAAGGGTTCACTGGATTTTAGTAAGTGGGCTAGTGGATTCTCTTATCTAGTTTTCATTAAAATGGTTTTCAAAGCTTAAAAGTGACTCCATTGCTGCTGTCCCAAACAGATGACAAGGATCACATAAAACCCTAGGAGGGAGTGGAGAGTGGGGTCTGACTTTCACACGTACTCTGGTGCCTCATATTTGACCAAGTCCCCTCAATGGGGAGACCTGGTGGCACTCAGAGGAAGGATAGCAGGTTACTAAGAGACTTGATACCCTATGAGCATATACAGAGGGAGGAGGTCCCCCTCAGTCACAGTCATAGGGGAGGGGAGTAAGGGGAAAATGGGAGGGAGAGAAGAATGGGAGGATACAAGGGATGGGATAACCATTGAGATGTAATATGAATAAATTAATAAAATTAAAAAATAAATCTATTTTTTAAAAAAAGGAAATTAGTAGGAAAAAAAAAACCCCGGAGGACCAACACGTCTACTCCCAGCATGAAAGCTTCAATATTACTGCAATGTAATTTAAAAAATTTTTACCTCTGGATTAATGGTGAAAGTTTTAGTAGATTTTCCAACACTGAGAAGATCAAATATTATTTCTTTCATTGCAAAATCCAAACGTTCCTGAGGAAAGAAATTAATTAATTAATAAATCATTGTACCTTGCTAGAATATAAAGTAAGTTATCTGAGAAATATATATATTGGAAATAATATAAAATTTTGCCCTTAGAAAGTCTATAAATCAAAATGAATAAGATAAACATATATGAATAATGAAACAGAGCTTAAAATACATCATCTAATACCAATGGTTTAAGTTCCAAATAAGTAGGGTAAATTTGAAATATCTGTCCACCACAAACGCTAAGTGTGTAGAGGGCAGTTAGGACCAGAGAAGCAGCACTCCAGCAAAGGGATCTCAGGGGAATAAAAGGGTAACGAAGATGCAGTAACACCTGAGGTACAGGACTGGAGGACCACTGCAGTGAGGGAACTCACCAGAGGTCATGGGCACAGTTCTAGAAAGCAGAAAAGGTGAGCGGTGCAACTTAACAGCATTGCTTTATGAACACAAGATGGATACTACCAGCCACTTCATTTATCTTTTTCATCATTATACTTAGTTGATTATCATTTCTTCTAGGATCCAATAATAGATGTTCATCCACTTTAGTTAAATGTTCCTTTTTTTCCCCTCATTGTAAAAAAAAAATGAATAAATCAAATATGGATCAATTAAATGGTGTGCCTTCAGTTCAAAAGGAACACAACAAAATGTCCTGGAGTCAGCATTTCCCTGAGTTGAGCAGGAATGTCTACTTATTGCACAGGACTGATGTTCCAAAGGGGGATGTGACTGAGACCTTGGACCAGCTCACTCAAAAATCCATTTAATACTCTTCTAATGAATGTTACTCCGCTAGGCTAGAGAGTTAGTTACATTTCCTGGGAACCCTTGAAGGGAAGTAAGTCTTACAAAGAAGTAGACACAGGAGAAAGGGTGTGGACATGAGAGGAGGAGATTGCCACCTCTGAAACAAGGGAGTAAGTTTCCATTTGGGCTGTGGGGCCACAGCAGAAGCAGGATGACGTTCAAGCATCCTTAGAGAGGAGGGCTCCTATCACAGAACTCTTGGATTCTGGTCAGGGCAGCAGCTTCCCCAACAGCCTGATAATCTCCCTGCCTCAGATTAGAATTGATTTCTTCCCCCCTGGAAGTGGTGAGCTCTCTCTGTTCCTTTTTTTTTTTTTTTTTTGTAAGATTTATTTATTTATTATATATACAATGCTCTGCCTGCATTAGGCCTGCAGGCCAGAAGAGGGCACCAGATCTCATCGTAGATGGTTGTGAGCCATCATGTGGTTGCTGGGAATTGAACTCAGAACCTCTAGAAGAGCGGACAGTGCCTTTAACCACCGAGCCATCTCTCCAGCCCTCTGTTCCTTAAAAGATCCCTTTTATTAGCTATAGCAGATTCTAGTGTGAGTGCTCACGAACCTAGGCTGTGAACTGCGGAGATGGCTCAGCGCTTGCTGTCCGAGTCTGAGGACTTGAGTTCAGATTCCTAGAGCCCACATAAAGACCCACTATCTAGTCTACATATTCAAATAATCCTAGCACTGGGAGACAGACAGACAGACTGGAGAGCCAGTTTAGCCAATCAGTTAGCTTCAGGTTCAGTAAGAGGCCCCACCTCCAAAAATAAGGTAAAGAGCCAGTGCCTTGGCTGAAGATGCTGGAGACCTGGATTGAGCGCCCCCATCAGATTAGTCTGTGGGCAAGCCTGTGGTGCACTCTCTTAATTGATGTAGGAGGTCCCAACTCACTGTCAGTGGCGCCACCTCTGAGCGTTATAAGAAAGGAGGCTGAGCAAGCCAGCAAGCAACCGTGGCTTCTGCAACAGCTTCTCCCCCACCCTGCCCCCCAGGTTGCTCCCTTGAGCTCCTACCCTGACTTTCTTTGATAACAGACTGGGACCTGAGAATTTTAAGTTGACATAAACCTTTTCTTCCGGACGGTGATTTTCGTCAGTAGTGTTTTAGGACAGCAATACAAATCGTAACTAAGAAAAGTGTTTGTTCCCATCACAGTATCAAAACACACACACACACACACCTTAAAATTTCAAAACTAAAAGTGGAGAGCAATACAGGACATCTCTGGTTTTCATGCACTCATGAGGGTACACACATGTACACACACAGACACACACACACAGACACACCAAGATTACAGAGGCACTTTTTTTTTTAGGACTATCATATAGTTTTGCCACCTTCCCTCAATTAAATGTGTGTCCACCCATGTGGTTCCTTCCATTCTTTGTCACACTCAAAAACAAACAAACAAACAAAAACAATCATTAGCATCCTGTATTTTTGAAAACTTTCTAAGCATACTTATTTTTCACTCTTGAATAGTATTAATATTTTTAAAACATGGCTCTAAATGTGTAAGAAAATTTTTAAAAATTATTAAAATAGTTTTCCCTGGCAGCCTGTACAAGAGGGCCAATGAGGCGAAGCACCCACCTGAGCAATGAACTGGATGATCTTCACGAATATATTGAGAGGGGTGTCACGGGGGACCACACTGCGGGAGCCTTTGGGGAAGAGGGCTGACACTATGCTCATCAGGCGACTGTAGGCAGAAAAGATGACTTAATGACCAGGAGATCGTAACGATGCAGCCACACTCACGAAGAGTTCCTGCTGCCCCTTATTTCAGGGGAATTCAGATTCCTCGCCACAATGCTTGGGTAAATTCCACTAGTTATGACTAGTATGAGCTTTTACTTATTTCTTTTAGAAGTGAGGATAGAGCTCGGAGCCCTAGACGTGTGAGGCATGCGCTTTGTCTCTGAGCCATATCCCACCTGCCAAGGTTTTATATTTTAGGTGCACTTTAAGAGAACACTCACCTTTGAGTTACAGTATTGCTCTCACATTTTATTCTAATTACATAAACCCACAACAGTCTATACAAAGACTCCAGTGCAACTCGAGACATTTTAGGATCTTTATTCTGTTTAAAAACAAAAGAGAATAAGAATAAATTTATTAAAGAATACTGGTAAACATTTAAGACCAAACATACTCTCTGACGACAACTAAAAGCCCCCACCTTCCCTGTTTGGTTCCATCTAAGAAGCTTGAATAAGTCAGTCTGTGTTTAGTTGTGCTAAGTATAGATGGCTCAAAAGGGACCATCAATAAAGCGGCTGAACTCATCACTGTGCTCCAAAATACGATCAAATATTAGGATCTCATCAACATTTCTGAGAACTTCAAAATGATAATGCCTATCATCAAACTACTTGATAAGTGGTTCACAACTCAATACTGACACAACTAATAAGCTTTCCTCCTTTAATTCATTCGGAGTCTATAGGCAGATCAAGTCTCAAATACCATTAGTCACATGACTCTGTGAAATAACACCAAATATTAGTGAGCACATTTGTTTTTGGTGAGAGAAGATATAGACCTGAGACTTGGAAGCCTGTTCATGAAATCAGAAACCCTGGGATTATACCTAAGCCCTAGATGTCCTTTCATCACTTCCTGTGTTCTGTGGTGTCCTCATCTCTAACTGGAGAGAAGACAGTCAGGAATACCACAGCCTACGATGTGCTGGGAACAGTGCCTGTCGTGCACTGAGTGTCCACTCAGCGTCAAGTATAGTATTGCTAATTTCTATGTAGAATCAGAACCTTCTGGTTTATAATGAGAAAACTCTTTCATTTCAGCCAGTTTTATCAGTGAATTTTCTCTTTACTTTAGCTATTGTTATGACCACAGTCATGCAATGAGACACTGCAAGTTTTGAAAATGTGGCAGGAAACAAATAAATCTGCAGATTGACTGTTAAAAACCCACATTTTTAAGTATTCATTCTAGAAGATTTCTATATTGTTAAGCAATTATATGTGGGAACTAACAAAGACTTCTTTAAGACAGCACTACATAGGCCTGCCCACCCGGCCTCAAACTAGCAATGTAGACCAGGCTAGCCTCAAACTCACAGAGATCTACTTGCCTGTCTCCCAAGTACTGGGACTAAAGGTATATGACACCATATCCAGCAAGAATTCTTAAAAATACTTTGTTTACTTCCGTAGTTCTATTTTGTTTTAAAGTTTAGAATAACAAACTTCTACTACAAATAATTAAAATCAACAATAACAATAAAAAGATGGAGAGTGTTCGGTAATAGACTTATCCACTAGTGACCAAATGAGGTTTTGCATATGTCTATATATGGTCCCTTGCTCCATGGTAGGGACCATGGTGATCTCAAACACCACACATTCCTCCTGGGGTAGCCTTCTGTTTGCTACTAAAGTAGCAAAAGTTTCAAGTAATTCATGAATGTTACTAACCAGATTTTTACAATAATGTCATCAATAAAACATAACTTTCCTTTCTCCCATTTAAACCCCAAATCAGATATGACACTAAGAGGTCAACAAGAAATTAAGAAGATAGGGAAAGAGAGAGAGAGCACAGAGGACATTTTCAGCCTTAAAAACCCTCTGAAGGACCCCATGATGGTGGCTGCATAGCGCCAGACATTTGTGGAACCCACAGAAAGTAAAGTGTATCCATGATGAACAGAGCAGAGAAAAGGAAGGAGAGAGGAGGAAGATAGAAAGGAACTAATTAATTATTTTTGCTGAATATGTTAGAATAAAAAATATCCTGAACTGATCTAGGCTTTAAAGAAAAAGGTGTAATTCTCTAGGTAAAAAATCCTTACAAATCAGAATGTTACATAAAAGTCTAAGAACTTTAGTAGTCTACAAAGGTTTGACACATCAGTCAAACATGACCCCTATAGCAACCACTTTAATGTGTGTATTCCTTTTTCTCTAGAGTGAACTTAAAAGACTGCTTTGTTAGAAAACCCAAACCAATAAGATAAAAGTTTATTTTTTAAAAGATTTATTTCTTTATTATTTATACAATATTCTGCCCGCAGGCCAGAAAAGGGCACCGGATCTCATGATAGATGGCTGTGAGCCACCATGTGGTTGCTGAGAATTGAACTCAGGACCTTTAGAAGAATAGCCAGCGCTCTTAATCTCTGAGCCATCTCTCCAGCCCAGAATAAAAGCTTAAAAACCCATTCACCAGAACCATATCTAAAACCCAAGCTATTACTGGGATAGGTATCTTTTAACATCTTCATTTAGAACAACTGAATAATGTTAAATTAAACACAGTAGTAAAGCCTGTAAGCTCCAGCAGCAGCTGGGCTCCATCATCACCCCCCACCTCTACACCACATCTTCCTGGTGCTGCGGTAACAGCTGACCTTCTGAAGGGGGCACCCTCTGTGGGCTACTCTTCCACACACAGTAAAAGCAGGTTGGGGGTAAATACTTCAGACATGCAATGCAACAATGGGCAAAAGAAAAAGAAAACAAGAAAAACCAAAAAACAAACAAACAAACAAAAAACCCACAAATGCTGCTCTTAAAGGAAATAAAGCAATACTTTACTTGGTGACGTCAACACCACTCACCTGCAGGGTTTCTATTTGTTTTCTGATACTGTTGTTAGATGGCATCTAAATAAAGCAACGTGAGACAGCAAACGTAAACATGAGATGCAGCACATGCATGTTAGATGAAAGTAAGCACGAAACACGACAGCTCCTCACCAAGGTCTCTATTTAGAAGAAATTTGACATTTCCAAGGCAGTGGCCAGAAATGCTAAGAAAACAAAACAAGAACAAAAACAAAATCCAATCCCAAAGTTTGGGTATCCTGGAGCAAGCCTCTGACACTCAAGCTGGGAGAAAGCTAAAATGTCTCATTAGCTGCTTTCCCTCCCAACATTAAATTCAAATGAAAGAAATTACATATAAAGTCCTGGGGGGAAATCGCTGGGTTATTTTTTCTATAGTTCCTACGCTATTCCTCTGTCTCCTAGTAATTCTTCAGAAACTTTAAAATAGGTACTCATAAACTGATTGAACCTAAATTGACTAAAAATAAAGCAATGGAAATTTACATATTCTTGTTAAGAGGACAATTTTAAGTTTGACTGTCCAGTGGAAATGAAGCGCCATTCTTTCACACATGATAAGCACATAGCAAGGAAGTCCACTTATTGTGATTACCAAATCAACAACTTGGCATGTTTATATATCTCTGTGCGAGATAGAACTATTTGCTTAAGAATGCATGAGGGTGTGTGTGAGTGTGTGCATATGTGTGCACGCGCGCATGCGCGAGCGTGTGAGCATGTGTGCGTTTTCTTAAGGCTGACTTCTGGAGTTTTCCTCCATCACTTTCCACATCACCCAGTTGACAGGCAGAGTCTCACAATTGAACTGAAGCTGCCGTTTTAGTCTAGGTGGCCAATTTGTCCTGGTGACCCATCCCCTGTCTCCACCTTCTAAGTACTGGATTATAGGAAAGCTGCAAGGCCTACCCAACATCCATATGGGTTCTGGGAATGCTAAGTCTGTTCCTCATGCTGCAACCCTTTACCTGAGTCATCTCCTCAGCCTGGCACGGTTAATTGTTTGTTTGTTTTTTTTAAGGCTATACAATAGCTGTGTCTAGAAAATTCACTATACTTAATCTTACGACTCTGGGCCATAATGTCCAGAAGCTTCCTTAAAACACTCAGCATTCCTTTCAGCACATTCCAGGACAATATGAAGATCGGAAGGGGCAAGCACTATTGAAAGCTGGGTGACTGTGGATGCAGAGCCATGTCTGTCACTGCTGGAGATGTACACACAGGTCATTTATCCCTGTTCTGCCTCAGCTACAGTGAAAATGACAAGATATTATCCATATGGCATCCAGTAACTATTAAAAAACAAAACAAAACAAAACAAAACAAAACAAAAAAAACAAATCCTAGGAAGGAGTGGTGTCGATCAAATGAAAACATTTTAGGTGGATTTTTGTTTTTAAGTCAGGAGATTAACTTGAATCAGGCAACTTTCGTTTAATGTCCCAACAAATAGGAGAAATAAAAAAAACAACTTGTTATGACACATAACTGGCATAGCATTTCTTAGAATGTTTAAAACTCCTTTCATAGAACTGAGCACAACAGCCACATTCTCAGACGCTGAACAAGCAGGAGCCAAGTCACACGATTTCTGCTGAATAGAGCCTTAATGTTAGCTAAGGGTTAATGGCCAAGGTGACTAATCCAGATTCAGGCTAAGCTAAGTGGCTCTTATGTCCTGTAGCCTGGCAGATCGATACAGCCATTCACTTACATGGACAATATGCCAGAAATATTAAACAGGAGGTAAGGGGTCGAAGAAAACAGCATTTTAAATGGAAGCCTCAAGACAAAAAAAAAAAAAAAGAGGTGGGGTGGGGTGGGGTTGGTTTAAGGCACTGTGAACGCATTGTAAGTATGTTAGGTGGGAATAAAGATAGAAAGAAACTTCAACAAAGCAACAGAAACGTATGGACTGCGTGGGACAGAGCGCTCTCCCAGGAACACTAAATGCACATCTTAGAAACCTTCCTGGAGAAATCGGCATACTCCCATCAGTGCCTATGACCGTGTGAATTCTCAAACCAAGGACAGAAACGGTAACCATGTGAATAGCTGGCACTGTCTCTTCCCTGTCTGTGAGATATAAAGAGTTTAACCAACTCGATCTAGTCTTGGAGATTTTCATAACAAAAGAGGTTATCTCAATTCTTGTGTAGGAAGGAATCAAATAAATGAGTGCACGTGTAATAAGAAGAACAGGCAAAAATGTTTTTTTGAAGACTTACATCCTTCATATACCTTACTACGAAGTCAGAGCAGTTTTGAAGACAATATATAAAATCATGAAAAAGATGCTGAAATTGATATCCAGGGGACTATTCTCGAAGTCCGTGGAGTCCCTGGAGTCCTGATATTCACAATACTCAGTGGGTCACATGGCCTGAGACCTTCACTTAACCTCTCTGTGCCTCGGTTTTACTCTCGTCAAAGCATCAGGCCTTCAGTCTCCAGTGCAGCTCAGACAAGGAACGGGAAGGGAAATTACAAGTCAACTACACTTCTCCCACTTGGGAACAAATATCTGAACGAACTCCCCGACCCCTGGATTGACGAGACATGCAGATGAAGCATACTCACGCCACTGGGGTTACACATTGACTGTGTCCCCAGCCAAAGAGGAAATGAGGACTAGGATGGCAGAGCATTCTGGGAAGAAAACAGTCCCTCAACAGGCTGCACTGAAGACAGTAAGGACAAGTGGGGATGTGTCAGATGGTATTAGTGACAAGTACCCCTCCACTCAAGTCACAGTTCCAAGAGCTTGCATGCTGAGGATGTGGTACCCTATGTTCAGAGATTGCATGCTGAGGATGTGGTACCCTGTGTGTGTTCAGAGCTTGCATGCTGAAGATGTGGTACCCTGTGTTCAGATCCGGCTGGGTACACTCACTGCCGAGGGTTTAGCGACAGTTTACGATCAAAGCTTTTGCATATTAATCAGCCTTGAGTCAACATTACTGATCTTTCTTAGAACAAAAGAGAAAATAAGTATGTGGAGGGTTTTACGAGATTAATAGTTCATTCATAATTCTTGATAATTGTATTTCTAAGTAAATATCACTACTAACACCTAAGATGATATGACCCTTGAAAATACACAATTCTGCATTAAAACAAACCAAAATGTTCAAGCAAAGGTTTATTAATCTCTATACACAGTTCCCTACAGAAGTACAGTCCACAAAAGACTGCCAATTGTATTATTCAAATGCACCAAGAGAAACCAACGTTTTGCCATTTGCTGTTCAGTGGACACAGAGATGAACTCATCATCATCAGTATCAACAGGTCAGAGATGTAACAGTGTCTTACCTTTAAATGTGACAAACAGTTTTGTAGGAAAATATGCCAGTTATTTAAAAAAAACTGTTTCTGACTGACACATAAAAGACAGGTAATTAATGGGTACAAAGCCTGTGAGAGACAGGGAAAAGAGAATTATTTTTCATGGAAAGGTGCAAGACTCATGAGTGACAGTTTCATTCATGCTCTTAAAGAAAAATGAATAAATAAAATGAAAAACTTCCTATACAGCCTCCCTCTTTTCAATAGGAAACATCATTTCATAGACTAGCGACAACTGAGAACAAGGCACATCCCACGAGACCAATTCCTTAGCTGGCATCTCCCAAGTTAGGGCAAGTTCTTCCCTTTCCCTGGACCCATCTCATCCCCTCCCCACTGCAGAGCTCTGGGACAGACCAAGGGACAGGCTGGCATTTGAGCTCCAGCTGATTATGGCCAAGCACATGACTACTGCGGCTTATTTTCCAAACATGTAAAGCGAGAGGCGAGAATCCTACTCAGACCTGAGGCCAAAGAACACGAAGCATTTAGGGCAATGTCTGGCGCAAGTAAGATTCACCACGGTCACTATTTGGCCAACTCTCCACACTTTCCCTAACTGCATAAAAATAACGTGAAGTGGATGGGCTTACTGGAGAAAAAAAGTGATGTCAGCATCAGACCAGAAGTGATGAAATTACACAGGGAATGGGTCTTAGAACACGATGCTTTCCAATACAATTTTACGGTATAAAATAAAAACTTATGGTTTAATATAAAACTATAGTCAATAGATACCGTAAAATAAAATTTAAGGCACCTGTCAAGACAGGTAAACACAGAACAGGAAGTCTGAAGAACCCATTAAATACAGAGGCAGTAAAACAAGATTGGCCATCTCTGTAAGACAGTGTTCCAGCTACACCTCAGCCTGCAGGTGCTTTGTAATTACTCAATAAACTATCCCTCCCTCCCTCCCTCCCTCCCTCCCCCATCTCCTTCCTTTCTCTCCCTCCCTCTCCTTCCTTTCTCTCCCTCCCAGCCTCTCCCCTCTCCCTCCTCACCCCTCCCCTTTGTTAATAGGGTTTCTCTATTGAGCCATGGCTGTCCTGGACCTTGCTATATAGACCAGGCTGGCCTCAAATTCACAGAGATCCTTCTGCTTCTACCTCCCAAGTACTGGGATTAAAGGCATGAGTCACTGTGCCTGGCAACTTTCTTTTTTTCCTTAATAATAAAAAGTAGAAAACCTGAAATGGAACAGGGAAAACTACATGTGCAAAGTCTGCCCTGTCCTGGGTATTTAAGATTTCACATTTTGCACTTCTCTTTGATCGCTACAGGAGGCATAAGTCAACTACGAAAACTCCCAACAAAGTGAACCAAGGTTTGAAATACTTCTCAATACCAGTGAATGCTTCTTCCTGGAACTTAGTTCAAACGTAGTCTGATACAGCATCTCCACAAAATTTTTCAAACAGGGGACATTGACTTCATTTTTAACAGCCTAGGGAAAGAGTTAAGACAAACGGAGATAAACGGTGACTGCCGGTAAACTATAAACGCATTACGAGACCTTTTGGCAAGGTCTGAAATAAGTTAATGATTCATGGAGATTTACATAGAAGGCCTACGTACCACATGTTGTAAAGCAAACCTGAAGTAGACATGAGGTGAGCACACAGAGCGGGTGTGGAAGGGCGGGCCACCTGTGCCCTGCGGGTGCTGAGCGGCCTTTCAGATGAACTCTATAAGGAAGTTAGCTCTAAGCTGAACCCAGCTCATTTATTGAACAAGCCTCCCTGCCCTGGTTCCTACAGCTTCGTCCCTGGGAGACTGGACAAGCCACAGCATCTTCCCATGCCTCTCTCCCGAGCGCTTGCTCAGTTGTCGCCATCTCTCTCAAGATGGTACTTATGTAACCACTCTCTATTTAGAAGTTCAACTCCTCTGCCCTTAGCCAATCCCCCTTTCTGTGCACCCGCGTAAGTTCTTCACGGTGCCTGCCGTAGCACGACATCCTACATATGCTGCATCCAAGTTTATTCTCTGTTTGCATCCCAGAAATAAGCTCGAGAGTCACACAGAGTATTTCCTGGCTTGCTGGTGTCTATTTTCTATGCACAGATGAATTCCTGATAAGTGGAAAACACTGTATAAGGAAGGGATAAAGACAGGCCAGCCAGCCAAAGAGGGGACGAAGGTCACTAGAGATGTAATATGTTTCAGGAACAAGACATCGCTTTTACAGAGGTTGAGGCATGTCCCCACAAAATTCCTATGGAGAGGCTCTACCCCCCATACACAAGAGTGAATGGACTTGAGGAAAAACTCACTATAGATGACAGATGACAATAATGGCTGACTTTAAAAAAAAATAGCCTTATCTGCCTATTAATAAAGTGAGTCTAGTTTATGGGACTAACCTTAAGGCTGAAAGATGAGCAGGTTGACTGTGGTCATTTGCAAACCTTTAATTTACAGGTTTTGTTTGTACCCATTAAAAAAAACTTCCTAATTTAGCATTAAGCTAATAGCAAAAGCAGTTTCTGAAGCCGTGCCAACCACTGTCATTAATATTCAATTTAACTTCTTTTTAATAAACAATCTTAGCCAGGAAGTGGTGGTGCACACCTTTAATCCCAGCACTCGAGAGGCAGAGGCACTTGGGTCTGTATGAATTTGAGTCCAGCCTGGTATACAAAGTGAGTTCCAGGACAACCACGGCTACACACAGAAACCCTGTCTTGAAAAACCGATAGATAGATAGATAGATAGATAGATAGATAGATAGATAGATAGATAGAAGATAGATAGATAGATAGATGAACAATCAATTTCTGGCTACGCCACGTCTCCTAAGCATGTTCCAGAAGCAATAGCAATGCATAAGCACATCAGGCAACTCATAAAAATACACAGACCACCAGACAACGCACAGAAGCAAGCACTTTCACTTCTCAACATAAAAATAAATATCTTCACTAAAATGTTAAGTAGAGTAAAATCTGAATAAAATGCAATCAACTTTCATCGTTTACCCCATCATCGATGATAGCTGGAAAATAATCAGAACCTATGAAATGATCTGCAAAACAATCTACATCAGTCAACATAACAAACCGTCCTCCGAGGAGCGGGTGCACAGGGGCTAAGAGAGCCCAGCACCGGCTCACTGCCTTGGGAGAGGTTTTAGGGAAGAAAAGGTAGTACGTTCTTATATGCTGCAGGCTATGAAGACATACTTACAGCGGCTACAGGGATGAGAATCTCCACAAATAAACCAGCGAGCGCATGTTTTATATCCTTATCTTTTACTTCTAAGAAATACTGAGCGCATTCCTTGAAAGGGAAAAAAAGGGATGTTTAGATTGATGAGAGGTTGAAGAATTCATAATATCACATTTTCACGGACACTTGCTTATTTTATCACAAAGCTAAGGGCAAGGTGGCCTGAATTTAAAAAGAACAGGCAGTGCTGGGCTGACTAGCTGTCACCTGCATGAACTGAAAGGAGGCCTCGAAGTCTTCCACGGGGTACATCTTCACTCGGAAGAACTTCATCCCCATTACCAGGCTGATGACGCTCTGGACCACGTGCGGGCTCTGCTCCTTCTGTCGCAGCTCTTTCAACTCAGTCACGAACTTCTTCCTTACAGCCTGAAACCTTTAATATACGTAGAAACATCATGGACTTGAATCAAAACCGCTAACTTCCCACACGATCGAAATCAGAGGATGTACATCCTGGTCTTAGGTGTCTCCTTTCTCCGCCCTCATCAGAAGGACCAGAAAAACACACTCAGTAAAATGTGACACTATGCTGATGCACTCTAGGTTTATTTTAAAGTTGGGAGCTCATAGAGGATATTTTCTTATGCTGTTGCTATTTATTAATAACAATAAAATAACACCAAATAACATCCTCAAAAAACATCATATAAATAAATCTCCAAATTTTAAAGCCCCTTTTAAAGTTTCTTATGACAGTTACATAGGGAACAGATCAGGGACAACAAATTAATTCAAAGAGACAAACCAATCAATTGTAGGGTATTGATGATAACTGAAAATCAGTATCCTGAGTACAGAGGCATAGAAGAAAGGTGCTGATCTCCCAACGTAAATAGGATCAGGAGGTTTGCACTATGTGAGCCCAATGCTGAGTCCAAACCACCAATCTGTGTGACTAGAGCTTCTTTGCTTATATTTAAAGCAGATATCTAAAGCCAAGCACTCTGGTACATGAATAGAACCAGAGGCTATGACAGGATTGCCAAGAGGCCAACCTAGGCTATCTATGCAGCAAGTTGTGGGTCAACCTAGGCTACAACCTAGGCTAAGACCCTGTCTTAGAAACAAAACAAAACAAAAACTACCAACCAAAATTCCACAAAGACAATCAAAGATTGATCTTAAATCACTGCAACCACAGAATGGCTCTGGACAAGATTAGAAGGCATCCTAGCCTCCGTCAGTCTCTTCTCAAACTTCTTGGTGGAAATGCCCTCTGGGAGTGACTCTCTTGTGGTGTGAGCCCCATCACAGCTCTCCATGCTCCTGGGTGTGACTGTCTTATGGCGTGAGCCCCATCACAGCTCTCCATGCTCCTGGGTGTGACTCTCTTGTGGTGTGAGCCCTATCACAGCGCTCCATGCTCCCGGGTGTGACTCTCTTGTGGTGTGAGCCCCATCACAGCTCTCCATGCTCCTGGGTGTGACTCTCTTGTGGTGTGAGCCCCATCACAGCTCTCCATGCTCCTGGGTGTGACTGTCTTATGGTGTGAGCCCCATCACAGCTCTCCATGCTCTTGGGTGTGACTCTCTTGTGGTGTGAGCCCCATCACAGCTCTCCATGCTCCTGGGTGTGACTCTCTTGTGGTGTGAGCCCCATTACCGCTCTCCATGCTCCTGGGTGTGACTGTCTTATGGTGTGAGCCCCATCACAGCTCTCCATGCTCTTGGGTGTGACTCTCTTGTGGTGTGAGCCCCGTCACAGCTCTCCATGCTCCCGGGTGTGACTGTCGTATGAAGTGAGCCCCATCACGCTCTCCATGCTCCCGGGTGTGACCCTCTTGTGGTGTGAGCCCCGTCACAGCTCTCCATGCTCCCGGGTGTGACTGTCTTGTGGTGTGAGCCCCGTCACAGCTCTCCATGCTCCCGGGTGTGACTGTCTTGTGGTGTGAGCCCCGTCACGCTCTCCATGCTTCTCATGTGCAGGAGTGGAAATGCTGCAGTGCTGTCTTATGGCACTGTGTTTCTTTCTCTCACAGGCTAAACGAGGAAGGCTGGCCCCAGCGAGTTAGACTCCTTATCCCCGCCGCAGAGTCAGCTTGGCCAAGTAACTCAGTACACTCCCAGGTTACTCTAGTTTGCCACTCTATTACTTAGAATTTCTGACTGATGTTTCTAAGACTGAGACACGTTTTTATTTTTAAGAACCCCGTGAATTGCAATGTAAAGAAAAACCTATCACTGCGTATACCTAGGATTTTGTGTCCCATCACCTGAGTTGAGGAACCATTGTGGGCTAAGTGGAATTCAACATTAAGGTTTTGTTTTGGGGCACGCGGTTGACCACTTAAAATACTCAAGCTATGTTCTAAGTCTGATGACATGAACTACACAAAGGTCTCTAGCATATTAAAAAAAGATTAAAATGTCCTAAATAATGTACATTACTGAATGTTAAAATGCAAACTGCTGAACACTGATGACAATTAAGCTTTGTCTTCCTAAGAATTTAAAATGGCTGTTATGTCGTGATTCAGGACCAAAGATTCTTCAAAAGCCACCCAGGTAAATGCAAACTGACACTATTCTCCTAACACACTCCCCAGTCGGAACAAAGGCAAACCCAAACACGCCCAGTTTTTGGAGCAACCGGAGACCCACGTTCTAGCCAACAGGAGACGGTTCAGTAGAGCCCGGTGAGCCTTCTAAAGAGCAACAGCTTGCACATGAGTATTCTGGCATCTTTTATCCTTCCTTATTTGGTGCCTTTTCTAGCTACTGCAAACTATTTCATATTAAAACACGATGATTAGAATTCACTTCAGTGCAGGCTAAGAAAGAAAAAGCACTCAACCGGAAAGCAATAAAATCAATTACCTCTGCCCAGAGTGCTAAATGAAAAGTTAAGACAAAATAAAACATTTCGCATGGAATTCTTACGAAACTGGAGCTGAAGCAATTCTTGAACTCTTCTGAACAATGTCTGACTCTGTGTGTGTGTGTGTGTGTGTGTGTGTGTGTGTGTGTGTGTGTGTGTGTGTACACTAGAAACAAGTGAATGCAAGCTACATAGTTCAAGGGTGGGCAATGCTCGGGTAGGCCTCATGACAATTTGAGGACAAAAAGGGCAGGTGTGAAAGAAGCAGTGTCTGGAGAACAAAGCACTCTCGAGCGCACATGGCGGTTTCTGAAGCTTACTTTGACTGGGCGAGAACGCCGATGACCTCTGCGTATAAATCCGCAATGACGTGCACGTTGCCAGTGTTGGTTCCCGAGTATCTAGAACAACAGAGTGAGCACGGGGGGTTTCAGTACATGTTTCCTCCTGACACACTCGCCAGGTGCGGCAGCTCACACTTGTGATCCTAGGACCCGGGAAGCTGAGGCAGGAGGATGAACGTGGCGTGAGGCTAACATGAGCAACACAGTGAATCCCAGGCCAGCCTGGGCTATAGAGTGAAAGCCAGAAAGAAGGAAAAAAAAAATCAGAAAATTCATTATCAGCATTTTACAGCAGCTTTGCTGACCACTTACAAGATAAAAACCACACAGGTTTTCTTCATTTACATTAACTTGCCATGAAATGTATAACCTCTGGCTCTTACGAATCCAATCCACAGTGCTATGAATTATTTTTACAAAAGTGTTCCTATATTCGGGAAAGACTGAAAACAATCGGGAGATAATTGCTTTGAACGCATTACAAGATTCAAACTTGAGAGCCAGGACATGACAATGCGCGCCTGTCCTTCCAGCACTGGGGAGGCCAAGGCAAAATGGTCAAGAGTTCAAGGCCAGCCTAATCTACACAGCAACCTTACGACAGCCCAAAACGGGAGTGGTGAGGAGAGCGTTCATATTTTTACTTAAACAACCTGAGTCTGGACTGCAGAAAAAGCAACCGCCTGAGGTCAGCTACACTTACCCTTCCTTGTGCTTAAAGTGCTTAAAAGCCAGGGTTAGGACCTCATGAACTAAGGGGTCGGGCACAGGGTGAACAGGAATCTAGAATTTAAAGAAAAGACATCATGTCAGGAAGACGTAAGTAACTTAGCAGATTCAGTCTCATCATTTTGATATTACCAAACATTTATTCCTAAGGCAATAAATGTCTTATAAGTAATTCAAGGAAAATGCACAAGCTACTATTTTACACCTGATGGTAGAACATCAAGTCTGAGAACAATAGCAAGTCAGAGATAATGTTAGAGGCTTCCTAAGCATTGCTGGTGGGGCATAGGGTCTTTCCACACTGCCAAGTGAGGGCATCACAGCAGAGCACTCCCATGCAGCACTGTGAGGTGCAGACTGTTCTGAGCTCAAGGCGGATGAGAAGTGGCTGTCCATAGCCAGGGCATGAGTTTCACAGCCTGGAGGATTTCACCCGATCTAGGGGTGAAGGCACATCACTACTGGAGACAGGATGTCAGCCCAGAGATGGGGCTGTGTACATAGGTCCTGCCGAGCAGCTGTTGGCTGACACAAATGTCCTCCCAGGCATTTCCCCAGACATCCGAAAGCCTTCTCTCCTAAGCTACCAGGTCGGCATACAAGCTCTTGTCTAACACTTCTTTGCTGCTTCATTTCTTTCCTATAAAGGCCTTCATATGCCGATCAAGCAAACCCTTTTGCCTTTCAGTCTGTCCTTTGTCAATTTAATTTGTAGGTTAAAACTACAACAGAATAAAATACTTCCTCTGCTTTGGAAAAAGATTTATTTGTATTTTCTTTTTAGTTGGGCGTATGTATGAGGGTATGTGCATGGGAGTGTCTAGGCCCATGGAAGCTGCCAGCGTTGGGTCCCTGGAGCTGGAGTTACAGGCAGCTGTGAGCTGCTGCCCAACATTAGTGCTGGGAATCTCCAAAAGCAGTAAGAGCTCTTCACCACTGAGCTATCTTTGCAGCCCACGTTCCCACTTTTCCATAGTAACAATTACAAGCCTAAAAGCAAACATAGTGATGGTTACAATGGCCGATCTTAGTGCTAATTATAAATTCAAAATTAAGTACTAGATGACAATAAACTGTATTATTACTATCTTAAAAGAAAATTCAAAATCAAGAAAAACACCATTATAGAAACAAATATAAAACATTTTTTAAAATTAAGACACTATGATAAAAATTAGCAGGATAGTGAGGAAGGAGGCCAGCAAAGGACTGAACTTGAAATCCATGTAATTAGGTTTAAATTATAGTTGGCCAACTCAGCAGTGGGCTCACATGTAAACAAACATTTAAAACCAACAAACACAGACAGCCACAACGACACCAATGCTCACTGTACACCCTAGGCAAAACCACGACCTATTCAATCCCAAGGACCCGAGGTCCAACGCGAAGAGAAACAAAACCACAGGAGCTCCAGGTTTTCATAAAATCTTTGCCAGTTGCTATATACCAGAATCCTATCACTAAGATGAATCTGGGTGGTGACATCCACATAGCTGCACAGATGTCCCGCTTTCCTTTTCCTGTATATTCTAGGACGTCTCAGAACCACCAGGCCACTGGCAGCCATGGCAGAACTCTATACGGTTGGCTAGAAGGTGTTGAGGCAGCGGCTGGAATCTCACTCCCTACCCGCGCTTTCTGTGAGGGAACGCACACACTCTACAGACTCTTGCAAATAGTTCCTGCTGTCCCCACGAAGAGGATAGTTGTTATGACGACAGGAGAGCAGAGCACTAAGTGACACACTTTTCAGATGAACTTGCTATGTAAACTTGAGTTTCCGCTCCCTCTACAGCGCATGTGCAGTTTAAAGAACCATACTCTCCAGCAAACTTTGGGGCATTGCAAATGGAGATTTGCCCTTGTCTGCTCACCCGCTCCACCTTTCTCTAAAGGAGGCAAGGCCAAACCCACCTTCTGGGAACTCAGTGCAGATGGATGACTATGGGATGGAAACGCCGAGGCCAAGTCAGGGGAAGAACGGTAAGAGGCCAAGCCTCATGAAGGCAGGTGGCATGGCTCTTTTGTTCCCCCAGGACCAGTTTTCCTCTCTTGGATTAACAGCTTACTAGCAGAGCCCCAAAGGGAACAATGAAATTGTTGGAATCACTGCTCTGAGCCCCGTTATCTGAAGCCAGCAGACACAGGCCACAAGATGATGCAAACCTAAGTATCAACCAAGATGTGCTTGAATGACAGGCCCAACTCCCAGAATTCAGTTAACTGCTCACAATGTTCAGCACGCAGGCCAGGCCCAGATATCCGAGACTGTAAAATAATGTAACCCCACATTTTTGATGACTTGGTTTGGGGAGAAAGGGGTACCCCAGTGATGTGTGATATGAAAAGCAAGGTGCCTTATTTAAATCTATGCCTTCTCCCAAATACTCTGTATTTGCTCTATAGTCCTAAACTCTACCAATGTCCAGTGGGACAGCACTGGGCCACTCAGAGGTGCCTCTCGCCCTACCCTAGACAGACCACCATGATCAGCATTTTAAACACGCCTGCTGTCTCCCATGGTTACATCATCTACTCCACTTACAATAGGTTTACAAGGTAAGTATCTGCCCTTTATATAAGGGAGATGAACTTCCGGGGTTGGTGTTTCTCTAGGATATTCTAAGTCCCCAGTTTCTAAAATAATAAAAAAAAAGTATTTAAACAATGAAATAAACGGTAACAGAATGCCTGGTCCGCTCATACTGGATAAAGACCACACTAAAATGTACAAAAGACTTTCAGAGCTCAAAATGGTCACAGCACACATTACTCCTTATTTCGAGAGTGAAAACAACTTGAACTGAATGGCAAAGAACAAACAAACAAACAAAAACAGAGCAGAAATCTATCAGCTCAGGGACTCTACTTTTGTAGGGTAACAGTCTCATCTTCTCCTTGAACATTCTAGAAGTGTGGCTGCAGGGGCCGCCATATGATACCCACAGTTTATCCCAGTGGCCACCTTGAGAAATTTTATCTTCTTATTGCATCCTGTCACAAGATCACCTGGTGAGTCACGGAGGCTTCCCTCCTGAACAATGGCCAGGTTCACTTTCCCCACAGTGACATAAGGAGCAGAACACAGCAGGAGAGCAACACAGCCCGCTTTCCACAGCACAAGAAGCCACTCGGGGCTACCCACAGGCATCTCACATGCAGCCATGCATCTGAAAATGTCCAGCATCCGCCCACCAGTGAAAACCCCTCCATAGCAGGGTTGCTGACCTGGTTTCGCTGTCTCAATGAACACCTAACTCATCCTAAGACCCAAAGTACCCTGGAGCTCCTAAATGCCAGTGTGTGTGGGTGACACACGATTCTGCCGGGCATCCCGAAGCCCCCGTAACAGCACTGAAACCTACAGTCGGCCTTTGCCATACCTTGCTCTTCTGAATGAGCACATGGTTGTGAAGGTTGAGGTGTCTCTACTTTATTGTTTAATTATTATTATTGTGTGGTGTGTATGCTTGGTGTGTGTGTGTCAGGGGAGTACACTCGCCCGTGCATGAGTGCGGGACCTTAGGCCGATGTGAGATAGTCTCCCCAATCACTTCTCCAACACACTTGTTGAGACGGGTCCCTCAATAAACTAGATTGCCAGGCCGATGAGCTCCGAGGATTCAGCCATCTTACACCCGTGGGCACGGGGGTTACACACAGTTTTTAGACGGATGCTGGGGTCTGAACTCAGGTCCTCATGGTCCCACAGCAGGCACGCTACCCACTGAACCACCTACCTAGCCCCTCTTTTCACTTTAAAAATATATATATATGTATTTTTAAATCTTGAGTTAGTTTTATTCTCTCATGCTGAATAACTGCTATTTGATTTTATTTTTAATTTATGATTAAAACTTTAATTTGAAGAGACTGGCTGTTTTCCCCTAATTTCATAGAGCTTTTTTTTTTTAATCATTAAAAGGCAAATTTGCAAATTTAAAAACAAAAGAACTATGGCATAGTTGCCACTGCATCACTACATCTGAGGGCTTTTCTTCACTTGTAACATCAGACAGTGGAAAGCACCTCTGAAATCGGTTCTCACCTGGCAGCTGAAGGATGCTCTGCCCATGCGCCCATGCGTTTACAGAGGACAAACGGCTCGTGGAAAACAACTTAGCCTCAGTTTCCCCGGCAAGCAAGACAGACAGCTGGGATATGAGTATGTGCCTTGGCCACCTCCCAGCAGTGACAGCGATCAGCAGGCTCAATGACTACAGAATCCTTCATGCATGAGGAGGAGTTCAAAACACGGGTGGTAGGGAGCATGTGACTGCTGCCTGGGGACAGATGATTTGCAGAAGGTCGGGGCTAAGTCCTGCCAGCAGCTGCCCCTCTTCACCACTGAGCCCAGTGCATGGATACCCTCGGGCTCCACGGACATCTGCCTGCTGCAGCACAGCCCAACTGCAGCCCAACGTGGGTCTGCTGTGCATGACAGAAGCAAAGGTCCTAGTGCGTTCAACACACGGTACGTCAACTGCCCGGAGATCTATAAAGCTCTACGCCACTTTGACACAAGAAAATTGGACTAGTCACGATATTCTAGAAACCTCTACTGACTTTTATTTTGTTTTCTATACGTTTAGGGAAACTACTGTAAGAAACAGAAACAGCGCTGTGCTTTTGTGAAGAAGGATTCCGACAAAGAGTTTTAGAAGAAGGGTACCTGCGCCCTCAGGGGCTCACGGTCCTCTGGCTGAGCACATCTGAACTCTGGTATGAGGAGATAGTAAAGGATGAGGGAAGGGCACCGCAGGGAGGGACAATGTGGCAACAGAAACTGGGTCATTATCAGCCGCAGCACATTGTTGTCTCCCACCTGAGTCCCTGCAAGCGATGAGTCAGCAAGGCCTTGTAGGGGGTGGGGTGGGGGTGGGGGCATCTTGAAAAATGAGCCAACTAGAAAAACTTCTACAAGGCCTGTGTTTCCTGGTGCTGACGCTGTCCTGGTTTAGGAGAGCTGTGTGAATTGCAGAGGCCGAGCGAGGAGACGGCAGGCTGTGGGCTGCGGGCTGAGGGCAGGGGAGGGCACCCCTACACGCAGGTTACTTGCTGTGAGTGACGCGTGACCCCTGAGCTCAGGGTTGTTCCAAAGGTGCACCATAGAACATAGAAACAGTGCACACGTGTCACAGGGCCATCGAGGTCAGCACGGAGGTGAGCCACGGGGTACAGTCTAGTTCACCAGTGGCCAGGGCCCTTTCTTCCCTCAGTTCTCCTGCCCTACTTACTTTGGGCTTTAACATCTTGGCATCCTGGCTGCACTCAGAGATCAGAGGAACCAAATCTGGCCTGTTAGCACAAGTCACAGAGGAAATCTGATTCCCGGATGTACTAAAAATCCACCACCACCAAAAGCTTTACAAAATGTATATGCTAAGGTGACTTTGACTTTTGTTTAACTCATTTATCTCTTCTTACATATTTGTTATGTTTTTTATTTGCAAATAACTGCCTGTTCACATACATTGTAAAACAAACACAATGTACACATGATCCTATAATCCAAGTAGATGCTATGTTAACTAAATCAAAGTAGGCAGCAAATTACTTTTAGATTTGACATTTGCTATTCCTTTACGTGTCATCCTAGGGAACCAAAATGAAACCCCTATCAAAACACATCATAAGGAAAATTTATTTTCTTTTTTAAACTCTTAAATTTTCTCCCTAACCAGTCTATGGCTAGAAATATAAGGATGCTCCTTTAGCAATACATAATGTCTTAAAGACTACAAACTTAAAAACAAAAGAAGACAACCTTCAAGTCCATACAAGTACTTGTATGCACACCTTTATTAATTTTCAATAAATGACATGTCTGACATTTTTTATATCTTTACTTGCACCTCTTGGAAACTAAGGGGTGGGAATAAAGGAGCAAATGACAGGCAGTATTCACAGCTAAAAGTCCCAGCTTAACATGAATTCCACTCACTTCATTCTTGCTAACATGATTCTGCATCATTTGAAGGTAGGAAAAACAGGGACAGACAGGGACAGCGCAGGGAAGCCCAAGGCAGCAGAAAGACCTGTGATTACGTTCAATGATCTAGTTACTGCGGGCGGGGGCTAGACTCTGAGATAACAGCCTCAATGCAGAGCCAGAAACAGGAAGGCACAGGACACGGGGTGGGGGGTGGGGAGAACTCAGGCACTAACCTGCTTTAGAACTTCAACCAAAACTAAACAAAAGATGAAGTCCACAGCTAAGTCCCGTCGTTCTAGAAGGTAATCTCTCTCTCGGTGCTGCTCATCTCTGAAACAAGAACCAAAAATGAGGATTGCGTTGAGACTCCAAGTTCCAACATGGCTACTGGATAGTGGCTGTTTTGTGCTGTTTACTGTGTTCCTCCTTAGCACACGTACCTGTGAGCGTGAGTGAGTGAGTGTGTGAGCGTGTGCGTGTGTGTGTGTGTGCGCGTGTGAGTGTGTGCATGCGTGTGCGTGTGTGAGTGTGTGCGTGTGTGCGTGTGTGCGTGTGTGTGTGTGTGTGCGTGTGTGTGTGTGTGTGTGTGTGATGGGGACTTTGTTTCAGTATCCCACTGCATGCAAGGCATGTTCTATTAGACACTGGCCATTCATACATGCTTTTTACTGTTCTACCAACTAGAAATAAGCCTCATCTCACAAGGAAGGGAAACACTGCAATTTCCACCCAGAAAATCTAGCATAGCTTCATAGTTCATTGGTGTCTTTTTATTTATATTTTTTGTTATGAACTAAACTAAAGCACAAACTTTTCCAGATAAGAACGCAATGTGGGTAACTTCCTCATGCATCTAAGGTAGAACTTTACACATGACGAAACAAAGCACAGTCCTAAGGCACAAGTAATCACTTGAATGCAGATGTTCTACGTAACCTAAATCCCTTCCAGAACTCGGAAGGGGCAGAGCAGCTCGTCCTGCATTGCTGTACTTCCACTTAAGAACACGCCAGCTGGGCCTTCCCTTGAGTCGGGACCACTGAGTTATCTCCGACTGTCCTTGCAAGCCCCACACTGAATTCTGGGATGGCTCTCCTGAGATTTCTTTCTGTCTAGCTATCCTGGTGACGGACACCCTAAACCTACAACTGACAAAGATTATTAAAGTGTAAGCATGGACTCTCCCTCATTCTCGCCCCCGCCCATGGGCATAAACTCAGTCTGCCGTGTTCCTAGCCAAATGACACAATCTCGGCTTGACAGCACCATCAGTCTCTCCACTGCGGGTGTCTCACACCCAGGTAAGACAGAGTTAAACAGGCCACTTACCCCTTAGACTTCGTGCTAGACCTAGGCCTGTACTCGTAAGATTCATCGTCAGTTCCATTCTGGCGCCGGTACCAGTCAAACAAGGTTCGGAGTAAGGAGGGGAGACAGTGCTCGGCCACTGAGCTCATGGAGCTGATCAGCTGAAAGGCAAGAAGAGCCAATATAATTACAGAAGACACCGGCGGCGGTGACGGCGACAACCTCCCAACTCCACGAGTCACCTCATGGAAATGCACAGAGCCAGCGACTTAAATGAGATAATGTGTGTCTTAGAGCTAAAAGATGGACCAAGGCTTTAAGCTATGCAATGAAATAAAAATCAGCCTAAGACTTAGTAATGATTAAACTTTATCCCAAACCATCCAGTTTAGCGTAGTAGCTTTATTTCTTAGCCATCTCAAGCTATTACCAGGATATACTGCACCTCTGCAGGCAGGATGCAACAGGATCAAGTGACCACAGACCACAACCTCTGATTCCAGGAGCCACAATAAACCTTTCTTCCATCGAGTTAATTACCTTGCGTACTTTGTCACAGCAACAGAAAACGACTATCGCCAAACATGAGATAAACCTTGAGATATCACCTTTCTGGAATAAACCCAACGTTCCTAGGTTGTGTCTCATCAGGGACTCCAAGAAAAAGTCCTCTCTGCCAGGGTATTTTTACACCTGATTCAACCCACTGCTTCTAAAATTAGCATTTTAAAACAGTGTACGGTCGATGCTCCGTGGAATTCTGTCGCCTTATCTAAAACATGCAGCCTGTGGAATAGTCAGGGGCTTGCTCATCTCTGCGAGCACAGAAAGTATCTTTTAATGAAGATAAATTGATGTCTCTAGAAATCAAATTAATCCCCTGGTGTTTCATGATCTTTATAAACTTCAAAATAAACTTTATCCAGAAAACGGTAAGAACATGGCATGGCTTATTGAATTCCATGGGCTCTTTTTCACTATTTAGGTCCTGTTGGCTTCTTTGCGTTCCCTGACTTCCTAGCCTCCATTCATTATATATTACTGTAATTGGGCATGCTTTGTAATACTGGAAATTACTGTCAAAATAAGATCTTGATTCTATTGTTCAATGTGTTTTAAAAATTACATTTTGCTAAAATGAGTAGTGTGCCTCAAACAAAACTTCATTTAGAATCTAAGAAAGAAGAAGGAAACACTGCTCTGCTGGGCGCGTTAAACAGCTCATACCACACGCTGCATCTCTCAGCGAGCCAACCGTCTAGCACGTATTTTCAGGTTTTGATTTCTTTTCTTTTCAAGACAGGGTTCTCTGTGGAGCCTTGGCTGTCCTGGATTTGATCTGTAGACCAACCAGGCCGGCTTGGAACTCACAGCAATCCACCTGCCTCTGCCTTCCCGAGTGCTGGGATCAAAGACGCGAGCCACCATGCCCTGCTTTATTTGTAGTTTTTAGTGACCATTTACATTTTTTTTTTAAATGTCAGAAAATTTCCTGAAAATGGTGTTGAGTCAAGAGTTCAAACCCTGATTACACACTCACTGACGGAGCCAGATGCTAATGGTCTCCTTACTCCTGCAGTGGCGTAAACCTTGAAAAAGACTGAGTAACCAGGCGTTACCTTCCAGTCTGTGGTTTCATTGTAGACCAGTGTCTATTCACTCAGTGCGTGCAGAGCGCTGGTTCTTAGAGAGCAGGTTGTAAACGCTGGTGCTCTATGGTAGAACCCTTTCTTGGTGATGAAGATTTTAAAAACTACAGTCGGATCCAGCAGCACAGGCTCCTGGTGAGGCTCAGCCAGTAGTTCCAAGCCATCGGCTTTATCTGCTCAGCTAATCTAACGTAAGCATTCACTGCCTTTTCCTAGACACAGTATTTCGGAAGGCAGCCGTGCTCACCAGTATAACACCAATGCACCAATAGAGACAGTATTGTGAATGAACAGGCCTGTGAATGCTAGTTACACCAGAATGTTATTTTAAATAATCAACATGTTAAAAAATGATAATGATACAAGGGTGTGTGAGCCAACATTTAATTTCAACAGAGGGAAAAAATTTTTAAAATGAACAGACTTTAGATAATGGAATTCCATATACAGGTTTCCAAGAACCACAACAGGTGAAAATATGTTAAAGGTTAAAAGGTAATGTTAAATTGTTATGGTTAAAAGATATGATAACATAATGTAAGAATTCTAGATTCCAGGGCTAGGAGTGGTGGGGCTCATCTCTTATCCCAGCATTTGGAAAGCGGGGACAGGTGCATCTCAGAGAGCATAAGGCCAGTCTGACCTACACAGTGAGACCCCGCCTCAAACACATGGATAAATAAACTGTAGAAACACACTGGTACATAGGGTGTGGTTCCTGGGAAAACGTGCAGAGGCATGTTAAAGACGTGAAGTCTTAATGTGCTAAGTGAACTAAAGCCACGCTGGCTCCGCATCCCGCTGCACAGAGTCCCCCACACAGGAATAAACAGGAGCACTGCACAAGATGGAGGACTTTCTCGAACGTGGGCGTGCACCAACTGGATTATTAGGACAGACGTAGTTCTTCAAAGAAAGACTCTTCCCCCCAAATGACGATACCTGGTCAAACTGCAGATCTTCGCCCCTCTGAAGAGACCTGGATAGCAGCTTCTCCTGTTAATAATAATAAATACATACAGCTTAGAGAGAAGCCATTAGAGGACCACTGTGTGGCCAGCAGCACCTTTTACTTCTGTGCCATGTCTTAACAGGTTGCTTTAAAGAAAGGGAAGCCTCCACCTCAGCTTCACCACAAACTACTCCCAAGCGAGGGACATCACGGTCACTCTCTAAAGAAAGTGGCTCTGTTGACGATGATTCTCAGGTTAAGAAATTAAAGTTCAACAAAGGACCTGTTTGAGTTCAAGTTCAAATGTTCACCATTACGTTTTCATTAGTTTGTTCGTTTATTCAACCAGTGCGGGCTAGGTTGGGGGTCCAGTGCAATGGAAGAATAACTAAGTGGGAGAGCCTGGATGCCAGTACGAGAAAGAGAGAGACAGACACAGAGAGAAGGCCGTCTAAGGAGGCAAGAAGGAAGAGAAAAGATCACTTAGCAGGTCGGGCAGCCTGTATTCCACCACTGGGAAGGCTGGAGCAGGAGGGGGCTTGGGGTCAATTTGGACTACATAGTAAGCTGCAGGCCAGTGAGGTTACGGAGCACAAAGGGAGGCCCTGTCTCAGAGGCGTGGGGTGGGGAACACAAGCGTTTATGAATAGCATCCTCATCTAGTGAAGTGGCCTGGCCGGGTCTGTGAGGCCGTGTAGCTAGATCTGGGAGCCGGCTGGAGGGCTTGAGATCTCTGAGCTTTGCTTTTCTCATTTGAAAATAAAAACAAAAGCTATATATATAATATATATATATATATATATTATATATATATATATGCGTGTGTGTGTATGTGTGTATAATGAATAAACATAATATTAAGTGCTGTTTTCAGAAGTCAGCTAGTTTAAGGTGGGGTGGGGATCTATCCAGTTCTTTCTATGCACTGAAATTGTTCAGAGGAGAAACAACAGTGGGCAGGCTGCCTGGGCCACTGCACTAGAAAAATGAGTTCATTCCGCGCCCCCACCTCAAACATTACTTAGATGTACAGTCCCTGCTCAAGGCAGTTCTCAGTGTACAATCCCTGTTCAAGGAGGACTGAGGGAGGAATAGGCATTTTGTACATGACCTCTTTTTTTAAAAACAGATTTATTTTATTTTTAATTGTGTGTATGCACAAGTGAGTGCAGGTGCCTGCCCACAGAGGCCAGAGGTGTGGGATCCCCCAGAGGTGTGGGAATCACAGATGACTTAACCTCCTGTAACCCTCCCACCAGGCGTGTCTCTGGTCTCCGTGAACACCTGCACTCACACGTACATGCCTCCACACAGACACGTGTCAATGAAATGAAAGTAATAAAATAATTCTTAAAGACGTGTAGGATTTGTTACATTGTCTGTATTTGACAATTGCACACATTACTGAACACATTAATAAACTCATTCACCAATAACGCATCGATGTCATACTGGAGAAATTAAAGAGCTCCGTGTTGGTGACACCTGACCACCGGAGGGCTCACACTGAATTCTCCACTTTCCTCTCCCTGGGTCTTCCATCTTCCGCCTGTTGTACGCGTCTGAATCTGTGCCTGGCTGGAGGCTGCCTTGTGACTCTGTTTGTCCCTGTGTGCCTGTGTTCTGTTGGAGCGGGGTGTGACTGTGACCGTTCCTAACAAAGGCCTTCCCTCTGTATTTATTGAACACAGCAGAAAGCATCACGTGAGGGAGGGATGAGGGACACGTTACAGAAGTCTGAGTCTTACAAGGCACCAGTTCCAACTCACCCCAGTTGACAGGAATAACAAACAGGGCCACAAACATCCTTGTTTATCATGCAATGGCTGTATGTTGAGTTAAATATTTCTGGTGGATATTCATTTATAAGGCTATTTTTTTTTTGGGGTTTTTTTTTTCGCCTAGTTGCTGTTTCCAGCAAATTATTATCAGAACACACACGTATTGCTTTGGGTCAGGGGCACAGAAGAGTACAAAATGTAAGATTATAGCTTAGGGTGTAATTTAAGATTAAGATTAGGGTGTAAAAGCTGCTTACATGGAAACTCCAAGGCAGGTTAAACAAACAGGCTGAGTATACAGCAGGATGGCAGTCTTAAGTCTTAAGTGACTCCAGAGCGTATTATTAACGCTGGCTGTGAGGTCCAGCAAAGGTTCCAGGCTCTTAGAATGTAAGCGACAGCTTCAGAATACTGCACGGCCACCATGAGAAGCCAGATTTAAAAAAGGGTAAGTAAACGGAAACGAATGATGCCCACAGTTTAAGAACAAAAACAAGGGGACTAAGGGGAAAATGGGAGGGAGGGAGGAATGGGATGGGATAACAATTTAGATGTAATATGAATAAATTAATAAAATATATTTTAAAAAAGAATAAAAACAAAAAACCTCCAATCAATTGGAAGAATTTAATAAATGGAGATACATGTGATTGCCAAGCCAAAAAAAAAAGGGGGGGGTGGGGGTGGGGTGGGAGTGGAGGGGATCCCTTAATGTGGAGTGTACTTGATCTGAATTACTTAGCTAGGACTTTTCTACCTGAGAAACAATTTCCTCGATTCCAGTCATGTTTGTTTTATGTATTTAGACTTATGTCTTCAGTGTATAAGAAGCTAATATCATCCATCAAAAGGCGTTACACTGAGGCTGGGGATACAGCTCCCTGGGGTGCCCAGCAACCCCAAAAGAAAACAAAATGCGCCACCGTGTCTGTGAACACCTTCTGCCCCAGGATCCCATAGTTGATGGGAGGGAATCATTTTCTTCTGTGGTGTAGACTCTGATAAAGTGTCCACACTCCTGTAAGCAACTCCAATGAAACTCACTGGGTTGTTTTAAAAAAAATTAAAAACAAAAATTGAAAGTAAAGGGGAGGCTAGTTTGGAAGAAGACGGCTGCAGAGAGGGGAATGAATAGGCAATGGGGAGTGTGACCAAGATACATGTGTACATGTGTGAACATGTAGAGGAAAACGAATGGGCAATGGGAAGTGTGACCAAGATACATGTGTACATGTATGAACATGTAGAGGAGAATGAATGGGCAATGGGGAGTGTGACCAAGATACATGTGTACATGTATGAACAAATAGAGGAGAACGAATGGGCAATGGGAAGTGTGACCAAGATACATGTGTACATGTATGAACATGTAGAGGAGAATGAATGGGCAATGGGGAGTGTGACCAAAATACATGTGTACATGTGTGAACATGTAGAGGAGAACGAATGGGCAATGAGGAGTGTGACCAAGATACATATGTACATCTATGAACATGTAGAGGAATTTTAACTCAGAACATGGCTGCTCTGGCAAGAGATCACATCCAAAGACCTTCTGGGTCAGTGTGATCCAGCTGGAATCTAAACAACACCTACAATTCATGAGACAGAGGCAAGCAGATCCGAGTTCAAGGCCAGCCTGGTATAGAGCAAATTTCAGGTAAAGAAAAGCTTAGGTCCAGGCATGGTGGTGCACACCTTTAATCCCAAATGAAGGTAAAATTAGTTTGTAGAAGAAAGCACCCATGTTTGAAAGTGATGTCTAACTGAGTGACAGAAAAAAGTGATGAATCGGAGAAAGATTTGACAGAACAGGATATGCCCAACTCTCATGAGAAGGGGGTGGGGAGGCAGTTTTACTAGGAGAGCAAACTCAGGTGAAGCAAACTCAGGTGAGCCAGAGTGAGAAAGAGCCAGGAGGTTAAAGCATATTGCTGAAGTTAGAGGCCAAGCAGAGCAATTCAGCGGCCAAATTGAATCAGTCAGCTGGGAAGGGCGTTTGAGGCAGAACAGCTGAGTTGAACCAGCCAGCCCAGAGCTCAGAAGGAACAAGTAAGGGTGAGCTTAGTAAGCAGCAAGTCTCAGAGGCTGAAAACATCCTAGGCCTAGGTTAGATTGTACAGAGGCTAGAAGCTTCCAGGACTAGGCCTAGGCTAGCAGGCAGAGGCATGGGAGTGGGGGGGTGGGGGGGGGTGGAGCGGAGAGACAGACGGACGGAGTTGGAGGAAGCACATTAACTAAAGAATTGTACCAGTATATAAGTACAAACTGAGGCAATTATTGAGAACACTATGAAGACTTAATAATATCTAATTGTGATGTTACTGTGAGTGCTAACTTGACCTGATTTAAAAAAAAAAAAAATGCCAGCGCAGCTGAGACAAAGCATCATTTCTGGGTATGCTGGTGAGGGACATTTCAGTCAATGGGCTGAGGAGGGAGGGGCTACCCATCCAATCTGCTGAGGGTAGACTGAACCTAGGAAACACAAATGTGTGAAGATTCTCCAGTAGCCCTCCAGTTTCCTAATATTCTCTCTCTCTCTCTCTCTCTCTCTCTCTCTCTCTGTGTGTGTGTGTGTGTGTCTAATTCTTATCAAAATAAAACAAGTCTATTCACCACAGTTGTAAAATATCATCCTTTTACATGTGGCAGATAGGATAGGAGGCCCCTGAGAGCACCGATCTCTAAGTCTATTCACGAAGACCTGTGCTAAGGTTTCTTTCATGTAGTAGGCACAGCAAGAGAGAGATGGAAGACAGGAGGATCAGGAGTTCAAGGTCACGCTCAGCTACATAATAGATTCAAGACCAGTCAGTCCGGGCTCCATGAAATACTGTCTTAAGAAAAAACAAAATTCATACTTTCCCCTTTTTTCTGCTTTTTCATGATTTTTGAAGATTATTTCTTTTTATTCTATGTGTATGAATGTTCTGACCTCATGTTTGTGCACTGCACATGCGCCTAAGTCAGAAGAGGGTATCGGATCCCTTGGAACTGTAGTTGCAGATGGCTGGGGCCACCATGTAGGTGCTGGGAGCTGAAGTGCCCTTAACCACGGAGTCTTCTCCCAGCTTCTCTCATTTTCCTTAATATAAAAATTAATAATGATTCTAAGACTCATAACCCTTTATAGTCTAGCTTGTTTCTTAACCATTAAGACAATACCAGAAATAACCTTCATAGGAATTCAAGCCAAAGCTAGAAAGAGAAAGAAAGAGAAGGTAAAAGTGTCACTGGGTGACAATGATTCCAGGTGTATGTGCCTGTTTGGCATCACTCGTCACCCATCCAACCTTCTTCATGCAGCTGACACAGAGAGAACAGCAGGAATCTCCGGGGAGATGGACAAGGACAGGGGGTGAAACGGGACTGACACCTCAGACAGAATAGACTGAGGAGAGAACATCATTTGAGCAAAGCTACAGAGAAGCCTGCTGGGCAGGAAGTGAAGGAAAGGTAGCCTGTTGGTGTTCTGAGACTTCTGAAAGGCTCAGAACTTGGCACACCGGGTATTGTGAAGGGACAGACGGATACAGCGAAGACAAAACTAAAGAGGGCTGGCTGAAGTTTAGTGCTGGCCAACCAAGCACAGCACCCCGGATTCGGTTCCAAACCCATGTAAGCCAGGCAATGCATACTTGAATCCTTTCGCTTTAAAAGTAGAGGCAGGAGGACCAGAAGACCAAGGTCACTGCTGTCTACATATGGAGTTCAAAGCCAGCTTTGATCGTGGATGCTTGAGACCTTGTCTCAGTGGGGGCTGGGGTGAGGGCCAGTTGAGCAGTTAGTTGTTTTGAGGAAGTCTGGAAGAACTTTCAACCCTTCTTCCAATCCGTCTATCCACCTACTTAGGGAAGTAGTGACGTTTTCACTCTAGGCAGAGCACCTGCCGTCCTTAGCAAAGGGAAAAATGGAGGAGTCCCAACTGAAGGTTTTGACCTCACATATGTCTGTGCACCATGCATGCCTGGTGCCCATGTAAGTCAGAAGAGGGCATCAGGTCCTTCCGGAATACAACTGAAGATGCGGTCTCGTCCCAAAGACGGGAGTTAAGTACAGCAAACCCCCCACCGTGCTAGCTGTGGGGGGTTGAATAGGAATGAAGCCATAGGCTCATATATCTGAAGGCTTAGTCACAGGGCTGGGACAGGAGGTGTGGCAGTGTTGGAGGAAGTGTGTCACTGAGGGTGGGCTTTAAGGGTTCAAAAGCCCCACCACTACCGCCCCACTTCCTCCTTCTACCTGAAGATTACGCTGTAGTTTTCAGCTGCTCTAGCACCGTGCCTGCCACGTCTGTGCCATGTCCCTCTCCGTGAGAGAGAATGGATGAAGGCTCTGGAACTTTCAGCAAGCTCCCAAGTAACGCCTTCCTTTATAGGAGCTGCTGTGGGCTTCGCATGTCAGCCACAGAACAGCGACTAAGACACTACCCAAAACCCAGATGGTCCCATCCAGGAGTCTGCAGGTCTTCTTAAGAGACCCAGAATGGTCTCCTGAGAAAGAGCTGACGTGGCCCAGGCCAGGGATTACACGGGAAGATTGTGGCCCATGTGATCTGTGCCTACAGTAAGCAGTTTACAGCCCCGTTCTTAAAAAGAGCATGCTAAAAGTAAACATGCCGGGCTGGCTGAGGTGGCTTGGCAGCTAAGAGCACCGGCTGCTTTAGCAGAGGACCCAGGTGCAGCTCGCAGAGCATGCATGGTGGCTTACACCCATCCATAACTCCAGTTCAAGGATCTGACACCCTCTTATGGCACTCACAGTACACATGCATACATGCAGGCAAACTACACATGCACAGAAAAATTGAATAAAAAATTGAACAATTTTTAAAAACTATTTTGGAAAACATGGCAGCAGAAGGTAGAAACCAACCTAAAGACACAGCGCAACAAACCAAACATAAAACGCATGTATGTTTAATATTCACAACCAACAATGTAAATTGAAGTACTTTTGAAATGCAGGGCCTAAAACAAAACACACAAAGTCTGAATCAGCAGATGACTAGGCAGCATCCCTTTTTCCATCTTCTTTCTGGTCACTGGCAATGGACCCAATTAATGGGTAAGCTTGGAAAGGCCTGGGTCGTTAGCTAAGATCGATCCATCCTCCCCTTAGCAGAAATCACTGGGCTGCCTGGCATGTGGGCAGCCATGCCAATCACTGCCTGCTCTTACTGAACCTTCCTCCTAAAGTGAAAATGAAATTAGAGGCAGAAAAATCGAGCTCAGCTAGCCTTCAGCAGCCTCTGTAACTGTCCTTCACTTTCGCTCCTGTCACAGGGATGAAGAGGCTGCTTCTACCATTTCACTGCCAGGTTGGGTTCTTGCTGCACCTCGCAGCCCTACCATCGGGAGACTGACTGTGAGCCAGGCCAGCGTCGTCCACGTGAGCTGCCCTGAGAGCTGCCCCTTAGGAACCCAGGGTGTGGGCGGCTGCTTACTACCTCAAAAGGTAGAGAGAGTAAGCTTCCAGACAGATGAAATTGCAAAGAGAGCACACGAAGCTATCCCCTAACTCTGTCACGGGATCAGAGTCCATGTGCCTTCGTTACCTTGATGCTATGGATTTCCAATCTATCTAGACCCGGATAGAACTAAAAGCTGGGCTGACTGCGTTCTGACCTAGGTAAGGAGGAACTGCTTTGTCATCAGGGAGTGCCATGGAGAACATCTCTATAAGCTACGGTGACAACCAGGGGGTATTCGTGGTGTGTCGGGGAGTAAGCAAGGATGCCTCTTCTTTCAAAGCGTGCTAAGGGGAAAGCAACATACATGTTGCAATGGAATATTTTTTTAAAGATGTGTTTTTATCTTATACGTACAAGTGTTTTGCCTGCATGTATGTCTGTACATCCCACATGTGTACGTAGTACTGGCAGAGGCCAGGAAAGAGTGTCTAGTTGTGAGCCATCATATGGGTGCAGGGAACCAAACCAGGTCATCTGGAAGTGCAGCCGGTGCCCCTAACTGTTGAGCCATCACTCCTGCCCTCATAACGGACTGTCAACTTTTATCTCTCCACGACTCCGCCCACGTTCTCCTAGGCCCCGCCCAGTCTGGAGCCCCGCCCACACACCTCTGGGCCACGCCCATGCTCTCCAGGACTCCTCCCACTCTCTCCAGAACGACTCTCAGACGCTCTGCCTTGAACAGTGAGTGGCACAGCATCTTCTGAGACACAGCTGTGCCTCTTAGGGCTAAACTCAAGGTAGAATGAAAACGTGTGTGAAACTGCAGGCACCAGAGAAGACACAGAACCAGCCAGGATACAACAACATAGCCATGTACGTGTGTATTTATTCGTGCATATTCATATGCACGTGTGTACTGGTGTATTAATACATATTGACCCAGAGTAGTTACAAATTACTATATAGACAACATGTTATAGTAAAACATTTATCTTGGTGTAGGGCCACTGTGTTAGAGGGAGCAGAGGGGCAAGTTCAGAAAGGGTACAACGTACAAAAGGCTGCATACCTGACCAGAACCTGGACTTACAGATCCTCAGTGACGGCCCCAGAGCAGGATGGTGATGACACGTGTGTTGCAGAAAGCGAAGTGAGCACATGGAAAGCAACGCCATGGTGACCCGCTGTGCGAGGCTGCGCGCTCCGGCACTGAGTCTGACCTCAGACAAGACCTCAGTGACGACACTGGTTTTACCGACTAAGTGGAGGTGTGAAGTGAATTTAGAGACTTGGTCCTATTGCTAATCCTCTCGTACATCCCTTCACTCTCAGGACCTGAAGAATTTCAAAATTAAGCTTCTTCCAAGAGTATGGACTATTTGAGACTCCACAGGACCACGATGTGTGAAACTGTTGTCAAGAGCTTTATAAAACAGGTAATGTTTTTAAGTATGTGGTGCAAGAAGAAAACTGCAGCTGTGGGTAGATGGGCCCTGGGTATTCGATACACTAGATTTCTCTTTGAAATGTCTCATAAAAAAAATTGTTTTCTTTTTCTTAACTATGTGCTGTTGAAGATGGCGCCTATGGCTATTCATTGTATCATTAAAAGAGCACTGAAAAGAAAAATTAACATTTTGTAGATTCAGCATATTTATAATTAAAACTTATGGTTTTTAATTATGGCAGTAAAGTCTTATAATCCTTATGTCTCAAAACAGAACTCTAAACGAGGAGTAGTGGTGCATGCCTTTAATCTTAGCACTTGGGAGGCAAAAGCAGGTGGATCTCTGAGTTTGAGGCCAGCCTGGTCTACATAGTGAGTTCCAGGATAGCCAAAGTTACATAATGAGACCCTGCCTCGAAAAAAACAAAAAAAAGGAAACAACTTATATGACGCACATGTTTAAAAAAATATGTACGTGTATGCTGGTATAAGAAAAGCATTAATCTGATATGTAAAAGGTAATTCTGGAAATGATCTGAGTTGAGCAGAGTGGTGTGCAATGCACATCTGGCTGGCTCTGGAACCCCAGAACACATTATCTCACTGATACTTTGTGGGGTACTTTCCCCTACTTAATGACCTTAGCAATCAGGCTCATATCTAAGAAAACTCAGAGCATGTGTGATGGCGCTTCCTTCCATGTCCCTAGGGCATCAGCTTCCCCTGTCCTGGGCAAGCACAGTAGACTGAGCACGCGCACAGGTCTTGAAGCCAGCATTATGCCTCACTCCACAAGTCACAGGCTTTTGGCCTCAGATGAGCAATGATTCCTCCAGCTGGCGGCGACCACCTACCCCTGGTCCAGCTGGGCAGAGTGAAAGAGTAGCCGCAGCTACAGCCTCCATCTCCATCACCATTGGTCCCAAGCCCCTGCGGCATCCCTGCGGCATCCTTGCGGCATCCCTGCGGCATCCCTGAGGCATCCCTGCGGTATCCCTGCAGCATGACGCATGTTCCCTCCCTTCCAACCCAAAGGGCAACCTAAAGTACATCCGCATCTCCAGTGCTACCTGAACAAGCCAGTACCAAGAAGCCAAGACTGTTCTCTTAAAGACCACGCTGCCTCACGCACAAACCCAACAGCCCTGTTTTGTATAACTCAGACTGTCTGCTTATTTGGGGATGATGTTTCTATTCAAGGGTTCTTTGAGATAAGAAATAGATGATGCCCATTTTAAAAAATAAAACTCATCACTCTTGTTGGTTTGTTTGTTTGCTTGTTTGAGACAAGGTTTCTCTGCGTAGCCCTGACTGTCCTGGAAATCACTCTGTAGACCAGGCTGGCATCGAGCTCAAGAGATCCACCTGTCCTCTGCCTTCTGGGTGCTGCGATGAAAGACATGTGCCACCACTGACCGGCAACGATGCCCACTTTTACACTCATTACCATCTCTTAGGAGATCTCCAAAAGAATTCCCGGCCACCAACCAAGCAATTCCGCACGGTTTAATATACTGAAGTGAAAATGATCTTATTCACCCGAGCGCCTCAGGCGGCTCCTGTGTCCTTTCCTCTGCCATCTCCTAACACCCCAAATAACGGCACCTCTGAACTGTGAGTCCGGGACCGCGCCTATCTAAGACATGCCAAGCGCTATAGATTCTTCTTCTACTTCTTAGGCCCTGGTTCATCCCAGCCTGAACTATATACAGTTCTCTCCTCACGCATCTAGCCGCCAGGCTGTTTATCTTGATGCTGATTTATAACTTGGCAGAATCTAACCTAAACACTTATTTTGGCTCGTCCGCCTCATCACAGGCTCCAGTCACGTTTCCTAAGCATTTCTCATGTATTATCAGTGTAAAAAATATGTGGGTCTGCTATGGTAGCCTTTATCTACAATCCTGGCACTTTGAAAGGGGAGTAGATCAGATGTTCAGGATCATCTCTGATTATATAGCAAATTCAAAGCCAACCTGATTACATGAGACCTTGACTCAAAATTAATTAACCAAAACAATACAATATTCACTAGTTTAAGTTGGCTACAGCCTTTACGACAACATGCAGAACAGTTGGGGTTCTCTTCTGTTTCCTGTTGTGATTTATGTGGCCACATGGTTTCCACCTGGGCAGTCATTTTCCTTAGCAATCTCCAAGAACTTATCAAAGTGGATTCTGAAGCCACCGCTGCTGCCCGGATCAGCACTTTACAACAATCCTAGCCCTTAATGTGCTCAAGTATATTATTTCCTTTGGAAAAAAAAATCGTATTATACCAGCTAATGCAAAAGTTAAAAAAAAAAAAAGATTTATAGATGGCTCTACTCACCAAGGGTTCAGCCATTACAACTTCAATTTTCTTTTCAGCTTGAACAGCAAATTCTGCAAAGAGGCTCTTGATGACATATTCACCAGGCTTGACATCGGGGTCAATCGTGATGTTTGACATGATGATGCTCTTTCTTCCCAAAGTGGGATGGAGGTTGGAAGCAGCACAGAACTTATTCACTTTGCTGGCTGGGGCTGAAGCTAGGAGTCAGAGAAACAAAAGAGCCTTGCATTAATACCCAGCTCTATGGACCTGGACTTACTCCATCCACCGCGGTGAGAACGTATCCTAACCTCTCCCGGGCCGCCCAGTCTCAGGTACCATCCTCCACGGCTCTCATCCATGCTTGCCATCCAGTGCCTACCTAACACTTTCATTTCATCTGTTTCAGCCTAGATGGATTCCCGTGCACCTAGAACAGTGCCTGGCACACTTCAGGTGCACAACAAATATTTATTGGATTACTAGACTCTGGTCAGAGTGTCCAGCGTGGCGACTCTCAACCTGTGTGTCATGACCCCTTTGGCAAACATCAGTCTCCAGAAAGATTTACATTATGATTAACAACAATAGCGAAATCACAGTTATGAAGTAGCAATGAAAGTAATTTTATGGCTGGGGTCATCACAACCTGAGGAACTGTATTAAAGGGTCACAGCGTTAGGAAGATTGAGAACCACTGGTCCAGAGAAACGAAGGAACTAAAAGAGATGAATATACAAGACAGGGGTGGGACTAGGGGCCAAAAGATGCTACCTTGGAAAGCTTACACAGGAAGCCTTCATCAGAGAAGCCACACCTAGCTGCAGGCCTAAAGGATGAAAAGGGGAGTACATTGGGGACAGAGCACACAAGACTGAGCACGCACGAACAACAAGGCCAAAGGCAGGCACAGGACTGGAGCGGGCTATGAGAGGAGGTCGCCATTCGGAACACAGCGGGCCCTTCAGGACCCTGTGAAGATGTTTAGTGCCGAGTATTAAGGTGGAGAGGGATGGAATCTGACTTCACCTTATAAATCTCTCTGGCTTCTCTAGAGGCTGAGTCTGAGGAACCCAAATACAGCCCCAGGGATGCCACTAGAGAAATCCAGTGAGATGGCTGGAGCTTTGGCTACAAGGATGCTGAAAGAAAAGGCTCTGAGCCTTGTCCAATTTTTGTGGTACTGAGGTAAGAGACAGGAATCAACAGTAACTCGCAGTATGTTTTGTGAGCGCACTCAGAGGACCCTGGGACCATCTTCTCAGATGAGGATGAGCTTGTTGTCTGCCAAGAGGTGTAAGTCCCATCAGGCTGGGCGGAAAGACTGCAAGACTACCTCACTGCCACCTCTAACGCATCCGGTGGCGCCCGCCTTCCCAGCCTGAGGCTTAATATAGACTGTATTCTAACTTCAGCTTGCATGACTTCTCCTGGCCTAGCGTACCGCAGACTTTTGGAATCTAAAAGCCTGTGCTTCCTGTCAACCTGCTCTTCAGCTCCTGCCTTCTCTGCCTAAGGGAAGGTCACTTACTAACTCCATCCCTGAAAAGAGATGGGCAGAATACAGTTACTCAAACACTGAATAACTGTGCATCAGGATAGGACAGCAAAATTTGTTTTTAAAAATGTATTGGTTCGAAACCTACACTGCATTTTTAGGTCAAAGAGAAACCTACTCTAAGCTAGGCATGCTAGCAACTCCAGTGCTCAAAAGGCTCAGGTACTTAGGGTCATGAGTTCGAGACCAGCAGGGGTGGGAAAGCTGTTGCTATGGTATGCAGCCCAGGCTACAGGGCTGGGGGTAGGGAGGGAGCACTTCTCATAACTTAAAAAAATCCGCTCTATAAAATGCAACATGCAAAAATACAGAAATTTGCAACAATAATTTAAAGATTCCTGCAAACTGTTAACATTGAATTTTAAAACAAGTACCTCTTATTAGCATCGGGTTAAAGTACATTTTTGTATTCTGATATTAAAACTGTATCATAAAAACAACCCAAGACAAAAAAAAAAAATTCACAGTCCTTGGAACACAGCACACATTATTTCAAACAATGGCCTGCTTGTGTATGATGTGTCGGGATCCAACATTATTAGGGAGAGAATCTATTAACAAGTGTCCCTGTGGAAACCTCGCAGCTCCTACATTTTTAAAAATTGCTTTGGGCCCCTTAAGAGCCAAAGACGTGCGTCAGCTCAAGTGACTCGCCTCGCTGCTTTGGAAATAAAAGTATTTACATTATGATTCATAACAGCAACAAAATCACAGTGAGGAAGCAGCAATATTTTCTGATTGTGTGTGTGTTTGGGGAGGGGGTGTCACTACATCGTGAGGAACCGCACTGAAGGGTCCCAGCGTCAGGAAGGTTGAGGGCGATTGCTCTCTAAGGGTTTGTGGTTGTGCAGTAAAAGACACTGGTCAAGGAGCTTAAAGGTTCCAGGAAAAACTTTACTTCTAACCCTGAAAACCCAAAATGTCAGCACTGCCAAGTGTTTATAATTAAATAAGCTAAGACAACATTTTAATTTATCTTTTAGTGTGCTTGTTGTATTTATTACTGCAAAAAAGGGAAGGAAGAAAGTAGCTTCCTCTTGAAATTTCAGGCCATTAAACATCCAATAACTGAGGATTAGAAGAAAACTTGTATTTTAGCCCAATTAACTGAATGCTGCACAAGCAGCTGAAGTGATATGATTCAAAAATTCCAAATGGCATGAAAGCATGTACAAAATACAATGTCCAATTAAAAACAACAAGAACATATACACAAAAGCAAATTAAAACTCAGAGAAAAATACCCATAGCGTATTAATCAGAGACTTAGTCGCTTTCAAAGCCATCCACAAAACACAAATAAATAGGAAACAGGACAGACGATGAGAAAGTATAGAGGATAAACAAATAAAGAGCCCAGTTAAGCACAAACTAAGACTCACTTTTACTGATTTTCTAATAAGAACTGAACAACAATTTTTTTTTTTTGTCTGTCAAAGTGCTGGGAGGGCCAGGCTGAGCAAGCGATCAAGCTGAGCTCCTAGCGGCCTCTCAGTCCTGCCTCCGACACCTGCCCTGCTTGACTTCCTACCCTGACTTCTCCCAGGTGTGGACCGTCCATGGACTGTGGCAGTGTCAGTCAAATAAACCGTTTAACCTACCCCCTCAGTGTTTTATCACATCAACGGATACCCTAGCCAGGACACTCAGTGACATTGGACTGCTTGAATTAAAATTTTTATAAAGTTAAATAGGAGAATCTTTTTTTCTTTCTTTTTTGTATTTAAAACTTTAATTATGTATGTCTGTGTGAGTGTGTATGCACATGAGTGCAGTCAGTGCTCATGGAGCCCTTAAGGGGGTGTTGGATCCCCTGGAACTGGAGGTGCAGGTCGTTGTGAGCCACCCAAGGTAGGTGCTGGGAATTGAACTCACATTCTCTGGAAGATCAGGATGAACTCAACCACTGAGTCCTCTCTCCAGCCCTAACAGCACTATTTCTCTACATGCAATTATAGAATTCTTCGCACGAGGGAATAAAAGCATAAATGCCGGAATGTAAGTCTTAAGAACGTGGTCCAGGCATCGGATCTCAAACAGAAAAATACAATGTCACGTTAATGCTCTTGGACTATAACTAATGCTCTTGGATCACGAGTAGCGAGACTTGAATATTTTGTATTTCAGCACTTCTATTCTTTCTCTTAACTCCAAATAAAAAATAAATACTAGTACTTTTTTTTATACAGTTCACTATCTATAGCTCTGTGCTGGTGTAGTATATACAATAAAACAGCTGTCATGTGAATACAACACCTGCCCTTGATACATTCAAATTCAGTCACAGGGAAAGGACAAGTAGGAAGAGCCATACCCCTTGACTGGGCATGTCTCTGGGCTCACTGGAACAATGGGATTTAGGGTTGTTTGCATGCCTGGCTGACAGGAAAAGGACTTGTTGCTCAGGCATGAGGACCAGACTTCAGTCCCCAGCACCCAGGTCACAACCAGGCATGGCAGCATGTAACTGCAATGGCAGTGTTGAGGGAGGGGGATACAGGTGGATCCCTGGGGGGGGGGGATACAGGTGGATCCCTGGGGGGGGGGAGATACAGGTGGATCCCTGGGGGGAGGGGGTACAGGTGGATCCCTGGGGGAAGGGGGAGATACAGGTGGATCCCTGGGGGGGGGGGATACAGGTGGATCCCTGGGGGGGGGGAGATACAGGTGGATCCCTGGGGGGAGGGGGTACAGGTGGATCCCTGGGGGAAGGGGGAGATACAGGTGGATCCCTGGGGGGAGGGGGTACAGGTGGATCCCTGGGGGAAGGGGGAGATACAGGTGGATCCCTGGGGGGGGGGGATACAGGTGGATCCCTGGGGGGGGGGGAGATACAGGTGGATCCCTGGGGGGAGGGGGTACAGGTGGATCCCTGGGGGAAGGGGGAGATACAGGTGGATCCCTGGGGGGAGGGGGTACAGGTGAATCCCTGGGGGGAGGGGGATACAGGTGGATCCCTGGGGGGAGGGAGATACAGGTGGATCCCTGCAGCTCACTACCCTCCAGCTCCTGGTTCAGTGATTCTTTCTCAAAAATAAGTAGGCAGTTAATTTAGGATTACACACATATTTATACATTCATGCATATATGTCCCCCCCTCTCTCCTCTCCCCTCCCCTATAGATGCAGCCTTATAAGCCTCAGATATATCCACTACACATATTTATATAGGTGTATGGGGTAGGGAATAGCACCAGATTTACTTACTGTTATACTAACAATAATTTTGATGACACCTAAGAAAGAAAGGGCATACGAAGGCAAATGGCCTTAAAACAATTATTAAAAACCAAAGAGAGAGGAGAGACTTCACAACTCCAAAGCAAAATTAGTTTAAAAAGCAAACCTAGGCCAAAGAGTTATTCCATGGACACCAATAAACTGATTCCAAAGTTTGTACAAGAGAAATAGCCCAGAAATAGCCAGCACAATACGGAAGGAGAAGAAAGCCTGGGGGCTGACACTGCCTGACTTCAGGACTTATTATAAATCTACGGTAATCAAGGCATCGTGTTATTGGCAAAGGAATAGACAAAGAGATCAATGGGACAGAAGAGCCAGGCCAGAAATAGACCACAGAAGTACAGCCACCTGACCTTTGACAAGGGAGCAAAGGGGGTGCAGTGAAGAAAGGCTTTTCAACAAATGCAGCTGGAACAACTAGACACCCACATGTTTAAGAAAAAAAATTCAACAGAACTTTTACCTTCCATAAAAACTCACTGAAAATGGAACACACAGGCCTAAACACAAAATGCAAAAACTATATACACAGGAAGCTAGGAGAAAAATCTAGCTGATCTAGATTTTGGGTAAGGCTTGTTCTATGATTTGGGGGGAAAAAAAAACAATGATTACCATTAGCAGTGCAAAAATCAATGACGAGAATGAAAAGACTATCCCCAAGGAATAATAATTTAAAAACCGAAAATTATGCAAAACACATAAACCACAACAGAAAGACAAACAGCTGAACTTAAAAGCAGGCGCTTCTCAGAGAAGAAACAGATGGCCCGTGAAAAGGTGCTCATCCCGGTAAGTGCTCAGGAAACTGCCAACAACGAAGTTTTATTAAGTTTTACTGCAAGGCCACTGAATGGCAGGGCTCCCCAGAGGACCGCTGGTGAAGGCAAAAGTGAGACAAGCAGAAATGGAACTGTCATTCATTGCGAGTACAAGATGGGACAACCGCTTTGGGAAGAAGATTTGGTAGTTTCTTCCTAAAGTGATATCCATCAACACTGATCACGGTGCTCACCTGCAGGAACTGAACTGCACGTCCACACCACAACCCCCACACAGTTTACAGCAAAACAGACACAGTCAGCTGTTCGTCAGTGGGAGGGTGGAAACACCCACACAAGGGTACGCTTGGCACTGACATGACACTAGCCACTGAGCTACCAAGTAAAGAATATATATTTTTAATTATTATAGTGTTTATTTATGGGCGGGGGGTGGGGGTGGGGTGGGGTGGCTTTCACGTGCCATTGCACCCATCTGGAGGTCAGAGGACAACCTACAAGAGTCTTCAAAGTGTATCATGGGCAAGACCAACAGCTCACCCACCAGCAGATTCTTGGGGAAACTAAATGAACATACCCTCCTATCTGAGAAGTAAATTGGTTCCAAATCTCTCTCTCTCTCTCTCTCTCTCTCTCTCTCTCTCTCTCTCTCTCTCTCTCTCTCTCTCTCTCTCTCCCTCCCTCCCTCCCTCTCTCTCTCTCTCTCCCTCTCTCCCCTTTCTCTCTCCAGAGTTTCTCTGTGTAGCCCTGCTGCCTCTGCCTCCTGAGTGCTGGGATTAAAGGCATGTGCCACCACCATCTGGCTAGCTAGTTCCAAATCACTGTCACTTGTCACATGGGAAGAGAAACTCTGGAGCCGGAGATCCTGCCCCAGTTACTTAGAACTTGCCATTAGTATTAAACTTATTTCCTCCTGAACCACACGATTGCCCGGCATCCTCGCCTCTAAGCTCCCCATGGACACCGTTTACCACATCAGACTTTTTGGTTGGATCTTTCAACTTATTTACAATGAAAAGGGCTAAAAAGAGAAGAGGCTCACTTTGATGGATAAACAGCTACCTGTACTTTGCCGTAACTCTGCCTTTGCTCATTTATTTATTCCATGTTAGTCTACCATCCGCCTGAAAGTTTCTTTGGCTACTAATACGGACTTTCTCTCCCGAGATTCACCCAGTTCTTCTGGGTCCGTTTACTGAGAATTTTGCTCTGGCTTTACCACCATAGACCAAATCCAGTCTTGAATGTGCATTCGAACCTTTTCTCCTGCTTACTAACAATGCGCCTCTGTGTCAACTCCATGCGCGTAGATGCCGTAGCTTTGGGATAGCGTGTTAGCGTCTTATGGCGTACACACTCCTACATGCCACTGCCCCTCACGCTGCCGTGATTATACGCATCTCCACACACTGACTTGTCAAAAACTGGCATCTTTACAACATAAAAAGTTCATGTAGCCAGCATGGTGGTGCACAGCTTTAATCCCAACATTAAGAGACTGAGACTGAGACAGGCAGACAGAGAGACCAAGGCAGAAAGGCAGATCCATCTCTGTGCTATGTCTACATCGTGAGTTCCAGGCTAGTCGGGGCTTTAAAAAAGAAATTAGAGTCTATGTTCAGAAGCTCACATACTCCCCACTAAGAACACATATCTCTATCTTATTCTTTTTTTTTGTTTTTGTTTTTTGAGACAGGGTTTCTCTGTGTAGTCTTGGCTGTCCTGGACTCACTTTGTAGACCAGGCTGGCCTCGAACTCACAGCAATCGGCCAGCCTCTGCCTCCCGAGTGCTGGGATTAAAGGCGTGCGCCACCACGCCCGGCTATCTTATTCATTCTAATCCCTCAACCTTCTACCGCTATTGTGTGCGAATGAAATCATTTTCCCGCACTAGTTAGTTCAATGTTTTTCTTCCCATTCTATTGTAACGGATAGCAAGATTAAAACTTTTGCCTCTTCTATGAACAGCTGTTTCGAAAATGTTTATTAATCCCAATCTAAATTGTTCCCGCTAAAAAGAGGTTCTAAACATAGAAGTCCTGAGACATCTCTGGCATGTGTTCAATGTGTTTCACTTAAGGACTACCACAGAAATATTCTATATTCCAAAGCTCAAGGAAAAGGACCCATCCTATATAATCCATTATTTACTCTGCTGGAGAATCCCAGTTATGATGCTCTTGAGTCCTTATGGAACCTTGAGAAGCTTGGCTCAGACACCATTCTAAAATCCCAGAGATAATGTGGTATTTACCAAATATGCTGGATGTTGGCTGGGGGTGGGGGAGGGGATCATGAGGCCCCACAACTAGCTGAGAGCTATTGGCAGGTGATGGCTACAGGAGCAGGGAGAGTCCATTTTCTTCAGGGATGTGGCTCTTGGTGGACTGCCACACTCCAGTGGCTGGCACCACACCCATGCACGTGAGAACAGCACTAAACAGACTCAATGAGTATTAACAAGAGAAAAAAAAATACATGAACTTGGAAAGGGTCTGGGATAAAGGCTGAAGCAGGAGGAGGATTGCAAGCTCACTGCCTGCACCACACAGTGAGACCTGATCTCAAGTAAAGTAAAAGGCAACAGGGAAGGCTTTGGGAAAGTTACAGCTTGGCCAGAAAAGCAGTGCACGCCATGGACCAGTTAAACAGGGTGTAGTTGCTAGCCTCAGTAAACACACAGAGAAGCCATGGAGTTTGCACTGGGACCCAGGGAAGGCTGCCTCAGGAGTAGCTACCAAACTAGCAAGGCCACTGCCACCTCAAGCTGAGAAATGCCAGCAATACAGATTTGCTTCAGAGACTTTCCTGGGCGGAGTGCTTTTTGGAACAGAGCTGGTAGGGTGGGGGGCTGTGGGTGTGCCCTCCATGGACGTGCAGTAAAATGTTCCAAGGATGCTATGGCTGTGGATCGGGCAGGCCCAGGTACAGCTGGTACTGACAGGAAAACTGGGCACCATCCTCACGATGCTGGGTGTGCACCCACGAGGAATGCAGGAGTCACAGAGTTCCCGTGGCAACTCACACCAAGATCCAAAAGGTCTTTCTGAGAGGTCACACAGGGAGCACTACGTCCCTTCAGCCAGCTCATGGCAGGGCCAACTGTGAAATCTTGATAGCCCAAGGAGTCACAGATGTTGGTGTGGAACAATACCTACTACAGGAAGCTGCAGAGAACCCACAAAACCTGTCCAAGGGGTAAGCCACAGGCAGTGAGTGAGGCCAGAGGGACAAAGCTGTCCAAACCCTTGGGAACCACTCCCCACGGTGGCCCCAGGCCCTCCACAGGAAGTTTTGGGACTTATTGCTTGCTCTGCTGTTCTAGTCTTGCCTGGGCCAGCATCTCCTAACCATTTTCCTACTTCTGGCTTCTGAAATAGCTCACTCTGTGCCTGCCCAAGCCTGTAACTTAAAAGTACATGCTTCTGATTTTTTTCTTTTTCTTTTTCTTTTCTTTCTTTCTTTCTTTTTTTTTTTCCCCCAGAGGCTTATAGTTGATTTTGCCTTCAATCACAGAGGAGATCTCAAATTCAAACTTTTGGGCAATGCTGCGGGAACATCGGAACACGGCAGGGGCTCCTCCAGATAGACTGGACTAATTTTACACTGTGACATAGATATAAACCTTTGGGGCTGCGATCAGAATGCTACAGCTTACATGATAAATGTGTTATGGGCTGGGGGAGTACTACTGAAGAAGGAGGGCACAGTGGCTTCACTAGCAGCAGCATCCAGGGAACTCGGGGACCCTGGGCCACTCCCTTTTCCTCTTTTGGTTTCTGCTTTACTGTGTGACCCTAACAGAGGCCTGGAGACAGTGGGCTCATCCAACCACGGTCTAGGAACCTTAACAAACCCGTTCTCTTTATAAGCATTTGTTTCAGGCGTTTTGTTACTATAATGAAAAGCTGACTTTTTTTTTTTTTGAGGCATAAAACAGATCTCTATAAAAACAGAAACAAAACAAAGATGCTGATTGTTGCATCATCATCCAACACTATTCTGGAAGCTATCAGTAATATAAGTAAGTGCAACACTATGAGAAAGCTGGCCAGGCAGTGGTGCGCGCCTTTATCCCAGCACACGTGAAGCAGAGGCAGAGGCAGGAGGATGCTTGTGAGCTTGAGGCCAGCCTGGTCTACAGAGTAAGCTCAGGATAGCCAGGGCTACACAGAGAAACCTTATCTTGAAAAACAAAAACAAAAACAAAAACAAAACAAGAACAAAAAAAACAAAAGAGGAAAGAAGAAAAAGGAAAAGAAAATTGAATAATTTTTATATATATTAAAAAACACACAAAACTTTCTATACTATAATTATCAAGAAACACGAATGTCTTTAAAGAAAAAAATCTTTCATTCACAAACAGAAAATATGTGGAGAAAAAGTTAGAAAAGCCCTGAGAATTTTACCTTTTAACTCTGCACAGCTGTGCCTAGAATTCATTCCACACACATGCACTCTCAGCCAACGGTCAGAGAAGACCCTCAGAGAGCAAACAGTGGCTGTGGCAAAGACTCAACACTAGTCAGAGTGCTGTGCGCCTCAGCCATAAACAGGACGTGCTACCCAGGCTCGGGCGTGGCATGGCCATTGCACTCACGGGCTCACAGCGGTTATGGCTCCCTGCGCAAGATAGGGCCAGTCAGGGTGCAGGAGGGTGTGGAGAATAGTTCAGAAGCCCCGCTCCTTAGTGAGGCGCTATCGGCAGTTGTTGGCTGCTGTGTGTGCACCATGGTTAAGCTCATACTGTTGCACGTTACTGGCAGCACTAGTTGAACTCGTGGGTTGTATTTTTCAAAAATAAAGAGGACATGAAATTGGGAGGAGGCCATGTTGGAAGGGAAGCTTAGGGGAACTGAGAGGCAGTGGGGTTCATAGGATCAAAATACATTATATACATGAATGGAATTCTCAGTAAGTGAAGAATCATAGAGCTCTTTTTAAAACTCATAAGACTTACACACGGAAATGACAAGGATTTCTTAAAGGATATAAAAGATATAAAAGAACAGAACACAAGGAAAGGCATTTTAGATAAGATGGTTTAACAGAAGAGCCACAAAAGTAACACATTAGCATAATTTCAATTAAATTTCTATGTGACTGCTGTCTAGGTGATAGTGGAGGAAAGCCTATTAGTGTCTAGCTAGAGGAATAAACTTCCAAGACATGTCATAAAGGTTATGTTTTAAAAAATGCAATGGGTAGGCAGGCATGACAGCACATACCTTCAACCCCAGTATTTGGGAGGCAGAGGCAAGAGGATAGATCTCTCTGAGTTCAAGACCAGCCAGGTCTATGTAGTGAGTTCCAGGACAACCAGAACTATGTAGAAAGACCTTGTCTGAAAAAACAAAAAATAAATATTTTCTAAATCTGGGAATACTATAATTATAATAAAAATACAGCAATAATCAAAACAGACTGGCGAAATACTACAGACCCTATATTTAAAAACTAAGGCACAGATAGACATGAAGTTTAAAATTAATTTTTCAAAGACTTACAGACAATTAAGGGCTTTCCTGTATAATCCAGGCAAGAAAGGACTACTAGCCAAGATAGAAAAAAATCCAAATTATTTATTGTAGAAAATTGTATCTGAACCAACAGGATGGCTCAATAGGTAAAGGCACATCCTCTCAGGCCTGAGCCTTGGGACCCACATGACAGAAGAAGAGAAGCAACTCCCAGCAGCTGTTGTCTGACTGCAAGATCCGCTCCGTGACATGTACATCACCCACACACACCAATGAATAAATAAAATATAAGGGAAACAATTTGAAAATTGCATCTAACCACATAAACCATTTAAAATACTTAAGGTAAGCAACACCACAAACAAGAAAGGACAAGTTTGGAAAAGTACTTACGCATGATAGAAAATATAAATTACTCAGTGATCTGTATGAAAGTAACGAGAAAAAGGCAACACTACGGAGAAAAACAGGCAGCAGACTCACATGGAAACAAACCTGAAAACCTAACAAACATGGTAAAAAACAAACAAACAAACAAACAAACAAACTTAGGACCACCCAGAGAATGCACCCTAGTAATGGGATTTAGATAGATAGATAGATAGATAGATAGATAGATAGATAGAAAGAATATTTAAATATATATGTGACTATATTTATCAGATGGGCAGATGGTAAACGGAGTAATCGTAGCCACTGTGGGGAAGACGCAAGGCATTATAATAATACCTCACATGCTGCTGACTGAAGCAGAATGCCATGCCAGCGCCGCCTTGCAACGGAAGTGAGGGCTCGGAACAAGGCACAAGCCCGCTGGCCCTGTGGCAGCCCACACATCTCTCTCTGTGCAGCCTTTAGGTGAGCGTTCACTCTATGTCAGCTTACTCAAGGTCAGCAGGGGACCTGGGGCCAGCTGTAGCATTACCATCCACTTGGCACGTTCCTCATAGTAAATCAGGAAATTGCCAGACCTCTAAAAAGAATCTATCTCTGACACTATTTATTATCTTTCCACCCTCTGACAGGCATTTCAGATCTGCACTCGGCGCTCTGGCAAAGCTAAGTCTCCTGGACTTGATGCTCAGGGCTGCTGGCCATCCTGCCAGTGTCTTAAATCAGAAACAGACTTACCGGAGTTGGGGTCCTGGCATCCTAAGTATCTGGACGTTCCTAAAAGTGAATTTAAGGAGGACTGCTGCTGCCTTACACTAATCTAAAGAAGAGCAATGGCTCTATACAATGATTTTATTTAAAATTAGTTTCAATCACTGTGTTTCTAAAGCTCTCTAAGTACAGAAACCTATCATATGATATCACAAATGACCCCCCCACCGGGTAGTTTGGGGTTACCTAAATAAGCATATGTCATGGGGCAGAGCCCAAGCATGAAAAACAAAGGGCCAGTAAGACACAAGACAAATATGGTTCCCCTATTTCATATTAGAAATCTTGATGAATTGATTTTTTTTACAGTTTTAACCACATTAGCCATTCATTCATTGTCTAGAGCTTGAACCATCGATCTTAGTGCCACGCCCCTCTGCCTGTCATTATCTGTGATCTCAAGGGGCAGGATTTCAACTATATACTCAAAAGTCATTATTAATTTTTCTTTACGACTTATGCATATTCTATATTTGGTCTACATATCAACTCCTATCTCTACCTAAATTGTCTGTTACTCCTTTTTTTACCTGGTGTGTGTGTGTGTGTGTGTGTGTGTGTGTGTGTGTGTACGTGTACGTGTATACATACTCACATGTGGGAGTGCACATATGTGTGGGGGTATGTGCTGGGATTCCAGGCAACACCTCCCTGGCTTTTCCTGTGGGCTTGCATGGCAAGTGCTTGTCATCAGTGAGCCCCGTGCCAGGCCCTGGCTACCGTTTAAGTTTAGAAGATAGAAATAACAGCCTCCACACTTGCCGAATTCTTCCCTCGGGAGGTGAAGGGGCAGACCACTATCCTTTCCGACCACAGGAGGCTCTGGGCAGCAGCCCCAGCAGCGGCTGGGTAGGTCACACAATAACCTTATCTTTGAGCATACCCAAGACCACGATACTGGAATCATTCTCTCTCTCGGTCTCCCTATATTAAAAACGACTCATTCATATCCTGTTCCAAAGTTTTATGAGAAACATCTTGAATGAAAAGCTACTCGTTCACTGTATGCAGTGTGGTCTACATTTGCTAATGCACTGTCAGCAGAGCAGTCATCTCCTTACTCTTTATGGAAGCCTTTGCTAATTAGCAGTGCTAATAATGGAACTAAAATACAGCTTATAAAGCAATTTATATGTTTTCCTACTATGAACTCTGATCACATGTACAATTCACTGTCTTCCAAAGGAAAGATCTAGCTGTTTAGGATAAGGGTTCTAAGGTCTGGAGAAATCACTTAGCGATTAAGAGCACCGGCTGCCCTTCCAGAGGACCTGGGTTCGATTCCCAGCACCCACAAGGCATCCATTACCTAAAACATAGATTTCTCTGAAGGGATGACAGGGCATTTGGGCAATAAGCAGGGAGGGGATGATAATTTTCCACTGCAACCAACAGACACTCTTTACAGAGAAGTCACTGACAAGACGGCTATGAACAAGCGAGCTACCCTACAGGGGTGGCTGCACAGAACCCTCGCTAGCGATGTCCACCGCCTCCCACGTCTAAGCTAAGACTTAGTGCTCCTATGGCTTCAATATTTATGTCATCTGTGACTAAATGTACCTCCCATGTAATAACATCTTTGTCAGATAAACACTTTGCCCTTTGTTGGTTCAACCATCTCACCAGAGATGCCCCTAACTAAAATATGAATTAAAGGAAGTTAGCTAAAGCATGCCGGGTGTGGGGGATTGGAGGGCAGGGGGAGAGGGGGAGGGGGGGTCTTAATGTTCTTTGGGTTATCCGAGCTTTAAAGAAAGAAAAGGAAAATCAGAAACATGTCAACTGATAGATGGATATGCAAAATAGATTCACTAGTCATACAATGGAATTTAAACAGCCATAAAAAGTAGTAAAGCGCCAATACGTGAACACTATGTGACATCATTACACAAAATGTCCAGAGTGGCCACAGTGCAGAAAGCAGATTAATGAACACAGAGTTTCTTTGATGGGAGTGATGAAAATATTCCGCCATTAGACAGTGGTGACGGCTGCAGAACCTTAAGAACATAGGAAGCAATGGCAGACCGGATACCGTGAGAGGAAGTTTATACCTTGAGTGCTATCCCGACAGAGCTGTTTCTAGGATCAGGATAGTAGATTCTCATGATTGAATGGGGGCTCATAAATACACGCGTGTATAACATGAGAGCATGCATGTGCACGCACACGTGCACAGGCCATATATGAAACCAGGCCCAGAAGTGCTGCAACAGATGCAAAGTTTTACTTCAACCAAAGGGCATTATGATTTTAACAAACTTAGATAAGAAAGCATAATGGGGGGTGGGGGTGGGGGATGGGGGTGGGGGTGGAGGACTCCATCTGTGATGCAGGAAAAGCATTTCTGAGTCCTGAAAACTATCTGAGACGTACGCCACTGTGCAAGTCCAAGCAGTCGATGAGAATCTAGTCCCGTAACACACCTAATTCATGTTCTCGTTGATAAGACCGTTAAACGGGGTCAGTTTATCTATTCTATTGTCTGCGGCAGAAGCCGAATCCTTTGAAATAGGAGCTGCCATGTAAAGTTATGTAAGCAGAGGTAATTCCAAAAATATTTTCACAAGAGGTACTGTCTACGCATTTACCATCTTCATCAACACCACAGAAAAGGATGGAATAGGCGGAAGCTTCTTGGCCTTATCAATGGGGGGCCTTCCGCCAATCTCTTAAAGGATACAGCTTCGCTGTGCAGCTGGCTTCACACAATGTTCCTGACTCCATTTCTTTTTTTAAAAAAAAGGAGTGATGCCTGATAGTGTTGGCTCAGAGACAAAGCCCTGAATTTAGGCCACATGGATGTCACTTCATTGTTACTGAAAGACAAAAGGCTCAGCTCTCATCAAACTTCAGCGGGAACGTGCCACCAGCTAAGCAGTCCCTATGAGGGCCTCCACACTTAGAACCCAAGGCAGCATATGGCCCAACAAGAGCCACGCCAGCCTGTCATGTAAAGAAGAGCCTTACTGCCAGTGATAGGCACACTGTGAGTAAGGCTCGGTGAGTCGGAGAAACTCTTCAATTTTCTTTCTTTTTCTTTCATTCTTGAGGAAGGTGAGGGGCGACATTTGAAATATAAATTTCATGGGATTTTTTTTCATTTCTTTTTTGTTTTTGTTTTTTATAAAAGATATTTAACAAACCAAGTTGTTCACTGTTCTTCCCAAGAAATTCAATAAATGGAATGTAATGAATTACTACTTTTAAAAACTCACTATGGGGGGAGGGAGCTGGTGAGATGGCTCAGAGGTTAAGAGCACTGATTGCTCTTCCAGAGGTCCTGAGTTCAATTCCCAGCAACCACATTGTAGCTCACAACCATCTATAATGTGATCTGATGCCCTCTTCTGGCCTGCAATGTACATGCAGGCAGAGCACTGTATATGTAACAATAAATAAATAAAGCTTTAAAAATCACTATGGAATGATTTTATACAAATTTGCTTTTTGACTTGTTTCCCCGAGGGGCAATGTTCGCATATAGTATTTTTTTTAACTTTCAAGCTGTTTCTATTTATTATTTTTCTTATCATTTTATTTTTTTGAGAACTTCCTACTTGAGCACTTCATCTCCCTCACGTCTATCCCCAAGTTCTTCTATGTCCCCTGTCCCAAATTTATTACCTTTTTAATTGTGTGTGTGTGTGTGTGTGTGTGTGTGTGTGTGTGTGAGCATGTACACACACATCTTACTAGGTCTATTTTGGGTTGCTCATATGTGCATGTGTCCAGAGCATGTGATATTAATAATCAGATAACAGGAGACAGGGCATATATATAGCTTCCTACCTTTTGTGCTATTGCTAATTCCTTCCCACAGAAATGACTGCATTTTACCTGCTCTGTAAGGTGCCTAGACATTTCCAAGAGCTCAACAAAGCATGAAGCGAACAAAGAACGAAAGACAAACTGATCCATACCTTGAGCAGGGAGCAGAGAGGAGCAGGAGGGAGCCAAGGGCCGATGATGCTCAAAGGGAAGCACACGACAGATGCAGCATTGACTGACCGGCTGACTGCAAGGATGGGTGACGGAGATTAAGTGTTCCATGCAAAGCAGACAGGATGGGGTGCCCCGTGAAGCAGACAGGGGTGGCCATGCAGGCCAAGGGAAACAAAACCACAAAGGCACAGCATGGTCACAGAGCAGGGCAAGAATGGCAAAGGGAGAGATGGATGAAATGAGCAGAGGCCAAGTGAGGGGACGTTTAGTTCTATAGGGGACAGAACAGAGGCCAACTGAGGGGACATTTAATTCTATAGGGGACAGAACAGAGGCCAAGTGAGGGGACATTTAATTCTATAGGGGACAGAACAGAGGCCAAGTGAGGGGCATTTAATTCTATAGGGGACAGAACAGACGCCAAGCGAGGGAACATTTAATTCTATAGGGGACAGAAAGACTGGAGTATGGAAGAGGACACTAAGGGAAGGGAATTTAAAAAGAACCGTTAGCAGCAAACGGAATCTGCAGATAGTACAGGCTGTGATGGAGATAATCCAGGTGGCCATCAATGCACCCCAGCCCCACCCTCATCCCCAGAGTGGGTGCTGAGTTTAAGGCTGTGGCCATGCCAACACACTCAGGAGACAATAAGAAAACTCAGAAGGTGAAGTGACAAATCCTGACCCTGACTGGAGGAGTGGAGCGAAACGGCTTACTAACCCACCCTTGGCTCACAGACAAAGTCCTGAATGCCAACACTGTCTCTGGGCCTAGGGACTGTTCTGGTACTCCGAGCCAAGCACAGAAAAGCCCCCTCCCTCCACGTCTCCCCTATCCCTATGTTAACGCCACCTCTGTTCTCCCAGATCCGCTGCCATCAGCTGGTAGTCACAGGGCACGTGTAGTACCCTTCAACTAAGCCTCGCTGTAACTTTCCTGTTAGGCTTTCTCTCTCCCCGCAGACACTGGCAGAGAGCAACCACCCATCTCTCGTGCCCTTCTGTATCCCACAGCACACACGCAATCGATGTCAGCTGATTCAGAAGTATTGGTGCAATGGAAACATCCCTAGAAAGAGACAGCCAGCTACTAGCCTCTCCCAGCTCCCAGCATCTTCTCCTTTTCTCTGCACTGGCACTCGTTGACGCTACATAAACTAAAACCGCCTCCCATTTCTCAGGCCTAAAACAGACCTGGTTGGGGCCTTACTAAACATTGACCCTAGCGATTTATTTGATTTATTTTCAATATTAACATATTGCTTTGTAACTCTGAGAACATCTTCAAGAGATACGTACTACGAACGCCCAAGGGCTATGGGTTACCCACAAACTCCATCACTCTCCTACCAGCGCGGCCAAAACCCGAGGCTCTGGCAAGCATCTGCTCTGGGTTCACTTTCAGAGTCAGGGAATATGATTAAGTGAGACTTGGCTGTGGCTGGCTACACGGTCCAGGCACGTGAGGAAATGTTTAAATGATCACAAATAAGTGCACTGGGGTTGTCTATGACAAGCTGCTGTGGCATAATAGACTGTTTCCCCATATGAGCATGTTAGTTATGGCCTCATTCTAGTCTTGCTACAGATAAAGACATGACGAGGACGGGGCGGGGCCAGGAAGAGTACTAACTCTGGTCTAACTTACCCCTGCAAAAGTATATTTCGCACAGCTAGCTTTTAACTACTGAAAGTATTTAACCATCACAAGTCCCCCAATATTTTAACTGTGTTTACTCACTTTAGAAACTTTCCTGAAGCTAACAGTTTCCTGGCATCTGGCAAGGCAATACCTACGCATGAAAAAACTACTTAGAAATCAGAAATCAGTGAGAAGCAGGCACGGAGGCAGTGCAGTGGGCACACACAGACCCCTTCAGATTGTCGTCAGGGAGTTTTGCATATCATTTGCTTGTGAAACAGAACCCCCCCCCCATTAGGTAAGTATTTTCATACAGAGCTGAGCAGGAAAGACTTTCTGAATTTAATCGCTCATGTTTGATTCATTGAGCTGCTTGGGCACCAGTGGCAGTTGGGAGCCAGACCAACCGGATTCTCTGCCCCCAGCTCTTCGATGCCACATGACCTTGGAGGAGTCACGATTTTTCTATGCTTCAATTTTCTTTGCATAAAACAACCCCTACAACAGGACTGGAGCTCGCTTAATTCATTAGCTTGATCTCCTGAATTGATGGTGATGATTATTTTGGCAGGGAAGTAAAGAGTCTGGGATGATAAATCTTATCAAAGTGTGCTGAAGATTTTTTTTTCCGGAGCAAAAGTAACCATCGAAACATACGAGATGAATCAATGTTTCTGCCAAAGCCTTGCTTGGGGGAGGGACTCGGGAGAGAGAATCACAGCTCAACTGCACTTGCTGTCCTGACTTAAGTGAATTGGAAATACATCATGCTGAATGTTATTTCTCATAAAAATCAAGGGCACATGACAATCACCCACGACAACTTCAGATACAGCAGAGGAAAGTTACTGATGTCCCATGAAACTGCCTGATGCCTGAGAGAGCCGGTGTTGCTATACACACACACACACACACACACACACACACACACACACACACACACACACTGTACTAACAAGCACCGTGGAATGGTACTCGAATCCCAAACCCTGCAGGAACCTCAGCTGACTTGTCGGCGGCCCTATTCTTGATCGACTGTGAGGAAAATTGCTGGACTAACACAACAGCAAACCTGAGGCTGGGAAATTTAAGTCAAAGAAAAACCTAACTACCTGAATTACAAGCGCCTCACACGTGCGCCTCAATACTTTTGGCCTGCCTGGTGGCTGTTGGCGAGCACACCGTCCGGGGTACTTTCAAGGCTCTGGTTTGATCTGGATGGGTCTGGAGAGAAGGCATGCAGGACAGCAAGACTACCCCCAGCTCAGCATCTCCCTCCCCCCCCCCCCAAGGCAGGCATCTATACTCACAGCTGCTGCTCCAGGATTTTAACAAGGACTTTATGCTAATTTCAAAAAACACAGAATCCTGTAGACTCAACATTGTGTCTTGGCTGGCTGCAGGAGCAGCGGCAGGGGAGGCAGAGCAGCGGCCGCTGTGGCCGCAGAAGAAGAAGCAGCAAAGAGTCTGTGGCTCTGGCTCACAGCCGCTGTCCCCTTGCCTCTTGCCGTCCACAGAGTCCTGGCCCACAGTGCCTTGGCTTCATTACCATGCAGTCTCGTGGTGACGCACAACCATAGTGGAACCCAGCTGAATTAAAGCTTACAAGTTTATTACGGGTGCCCTGAAGGACACCCTCACCTTTCTTAATGCAGACCTGCATGTGGCCAACAAGACCTGCCCTGTTTGCCAGTGTGAGGAGATTTCGGCTCATCTGTGCTGCCAGTAAACGGACACTGTCTGCTGCTCTCTGTCCTTTGATGCCAACTTTCCTCACAGGCAAAGGGCCTTAAAACACAGTTTTTAAAAAAAATGAATTAGGACCTGGCATAAGATCTTTAAATGTCTTCCTTAAATAGCTGGTGTCCTCCTCAAAGCGGGAGGGGGGGAAGAGGGGGATAAAACTGGTAGCGGCAGCTCCCTAGGGGACTGCTGTACGTTCTCTCCACTCTGATGCACTCCCTGCTCAGCTGTGGTTTGCCCAGCATGCTTAGGATGAGGCAGAGTCCACAGGCCCACTTAGCCCACTGGAGAGAATGCTGCTGCCTAATGGAATGAGAGATGATGTCATGAACACTGGCTGAACCTCTGCTGGCCTCTGAAACTGCTCAGCTCAGGACAAAGTTGCTTTCTGATGCATGCAACTTAGTCTAAAGAGAGAACCGTCAGGTGTGGGGGTTGTTTTCTATTCTTAATACAGCACATCTAATTCCCCTGAAATATAGCCTGACAGTCAAAGCATCAGTGAAAACAGCCAGAATCCCCACTGATCAATAAGCACATCCGGGCAACTGCATTCTATGGAAGAGGTCTTAAGATGAAAACACACGCTGTCAAAGGCTTCACTGCTCTTCAGAAACGACGGAGACATTGAGCAACCAAAATAAAGAACATTTTATGCCAACATCAAAAGAAAAACACTGTCACGCCAGTTGGTTTACTGCATGCATCTTTGGAGGTCAATAGGCAAGTGTTCAGAGGTGTCCCTCCTCATACGTAGAGGTGCATGTGTAGTGAGCCATCCGCGTTACTGCACTCTTTAAGTACCACAGAGAATAAGTGCAATTATCAGAGTCATGGCTGCGTAAGTTCACGCACAAATTGCTAGGCACCATATTAGAGGCTAAGATAGCATCTTTCCATGCACGAACACCATCCACTAAGAGGGTAATCACATTCATTAGGACGCACTCAGTGGTAACAGTACAGAGGGCGGATGTCTGAAGCGGTGGGAGTTTCCTGCTTCATTTCTTTTTGTTTTTAGAACATTCAAGAAAATCGGAAACATGTCTCAGCCATTTCAAGTCCTAAGTAGACCTGACAAGACAAGTCAAACTAAGGGTGCAAAGGCTGACCAACATGGAACCCTAACTATACACACCAGGCCAACACTGAACCCTAATTTCATGCTGAAATGCCAAGGGTGACCAATACCAAACCTCAAATCTAGATCACTGTCATTTGCTTCCATTTTTTATTAAAAAAAAAAAAAAGAAAAAAAATTCAAGGTCAACTAAGAGCAAGAAGAACCAAGGCCTCCGGGTATTAAATGAACAAACGTCATCCCATAGTCCCAAAACTCAACCTTCCACCACATCCCCTTTGTGTACATTAACAATGAGTAGCCATGCTGTTAAGACTGCATGTTTTACAAAAATCAGTTTACGGTTTGCTTTTAATTACAGTATTCCTCAGAGTAACTTTGTTACACAATCCCCTCTTCAACAGACATGCTAACAGGTTTTGTGGGAAAAGGTGACCTAAACCCAAACAGAGGACATCATTAAACACCGAGGCTGAGCACGGAAACACACCAGCTGGCATGCTCTGCCTTGTTCTCGCTGCCCCTGTTGGGCTGAACTCACCCAAGACTTAAAAGGAACTTGTTCTTGTTTAACTACACATCCCATAAAAGTGAGGCTCCCTCCCAGTAAGCCTTTACAACTACACCCGTGTCATAAAGACAGGTGGTCAGGTGACTGTGGGGAGAAGGAGGCAAATGACAGGTGATTTTCTCATGACTCTAAAAATAGATTCGTTTTTTCCTTTTTACATTTGTCCATACAGCCATGTGGGGGTGGCGCAAGCCTTTAATCCCTGCACTCGGGAGGCAGAAGCAGGTGGATCTCTGAGTTCAAGGCCAGCCTGGTCTACAAAGTGAGTTCCAAGACACCCAGGACTATTCAGTGAAACTTGGTCTTTAAAAATAATAATAAGGGCTGGGCGTGGTGGCTCACACCTTTAATCCCAGCACTCGGGAGGCAGAGGCAGGCGGATCACTGTGAGTTCGAGGCCAGCCTGGTCTACAAAGTGAGTCCAGGACAGTCAAGGCTACACAGAGAAACCCTGTCTCGAAGTCCCCCCCCAAAAAATTAATAAAATTATCTATATAGATATAAAAAGTAAGCCAGAATGTAGACATTTCTAAACAGTACAGGAACACAGGGATGTAGGGGTGGGGAAGGGTACATGCACAGAAAGAAGCGAGCTAGCATGCATGGACACATTCCACTTATATCAGGAGCAGTGCAGGTAAAAATGGCATTTTTCATTCATATCTAGACTAATCTAACATATGGGCAGAGCCTGGTTCTATACAAACCTTAGCCTAAAGTACAAAGAACACAACAAACAGTGTTATCCTTCTTCATCTTCTAATGCCTTTATTACCCCAAACCACCAAACTGTTAGCTGAGTGGACACACGGACACACACACACACACATACACACACACAACAACAACAACAACAACAACAACAACAACAACAACACGTTCACACCCAGAAATCCTTTTAGAAGGCCAGAGAAGCGCTGGGCATGGTGGTGCTCACCATTAATCCCAGCACTCGGGAGGCAGAGACAGGCAGATCGCTTTGAGTTCAAGGCCAGCCTGGTCTACAAAGTGAGTCTAGGACAGCCAAGGCTACACAGAGAAACTCTGTCTCGAAGAACCAAAAAGCAAACAAACAAACAAAAACAAATAAACAAAAAAAAGAAGGCCAGAGAAGAGTCCCACTGTACTCCGATATCTTTCTTAATCCTCTTTTAAAATTACACAAATAGTGATGTTGCCGTTGTTCTTCACGTGAGTACTTTCTTGTTAAACTGCTAATTAATGGCATCAGCCAAGACTTAGCCTAAAAACTATTGGGAGGTTTTCAGATTACCAGAGATGCCAGTTTTTCATTTGAGTCTTTATAAATTCAGAACACTCTGACTTATATACATGCATGTATATGTTCATGTCTCTGCCATAAAGACAGCTACAGAAATTTTTTTCCAGATGGTGTAGCCTTGGTCAAGCAGACAAGTCTAATTGAGGACATTTATTTAGCTAGCCTCCTTATACTTTGGACTACAAGGATTCAGGCTTTGGAAATGATGTTTCAGAAGGTAAGAGACTCATAGTTTAAAGACAGGCTATACTCATTTGTCTTTAAGACCCTATTGCTGAAGCACTTTGGTCATAACATATGAAGAAGCCAAGTTGGTGCTGATCAATGAGCTCCCTTGCTGGCTAGCTTTCATAGCGGTGGAAGGGGCAGCTGGCAGGACAAAAAGGTCATCCACAGTCTCACCCAGCCTGAATCCTGCGAACTATAATCACGACTGGTCTAACAAGATATGCCAACGGGTGCAATAGTGGCACAAATGTACAGGGGCAGCCAACTACTTTCTGATTGGATTAAAGGCCAACTCTACCAAAGGAAATAGGCCTGGTACTGCAAATCTGGCCAAGAACCCATAGTTGCGGAATTCACAAGCCCCAGAGAAAAATCTGCGATTCTCTGCTAAGTAGACACAGCATCAAACTGCCCTCTAAATTCATATCTTTATATCCATACAATGAGTATAGATCTCAAAAAGAGTGTCAGTGGAGTTCCCAGCCACAAACTGGGCATCTGCATCACGCCCTCCCCCGGGGCTCGGGGACCACTGTGGAAGATGAGGTGGGGGGGAGTTCAAGAGCGGGATGTCAAGAAGGGTGAGAACAAAGCTGTGTGTGCACATGACGGGAGCACCTCACTCGTGGACTCACAGGAGCAGTGAGTCCTACAGTAGAAGTCCTACTTAAGGACAAGGCAGTCGACAATTGAGCAGTGACCAGGGAGGGGCGCACAAGCCCCCCTCCTCCCACCCCTCCACCCCTGGCAACGGAGGAGCTATTGATGATGACTTCTGGGAAAGAAAGGGTCCGTTTCCTTTAAGGGTGTGGTCCCTGGTGGGCCGACCACACACACCAGTGAGTGTGTGGGCAGCACAAACCAAATTCAGTGGAATGTCAATAAAACAAACAGAAAGGGCACGCATAGTTGGGAGGTGGTGTGGAGGACGATGTGGGAGGCGTGGGGGGAGGAGTGCGAAATGACTAAAACACCTTGTATGAAGTTCTCAAAGAATTCTTTAAAACATGACGTGTTTAAAAAGGAGAATCCCATTTTTAAAACCATCACCTTCGGTTGGTGTCCACCCGCTGCAAGCAAGAAGCTGTAGTAGCAAACACCGGGCACAGATGATGCACACGGTAGAGTTCTCCTGTCCTCTGGGTGTTAAACAGTAGGCTTCCCCTGCCGCAAGGTAGACTCCACTAACGGGTGCCCTTTCCAAAGGCCCTGCGGTAGCTCTCAGCAGAAGGTAGGCCTCCATGCAACAGAACACCAGTAAAGCCCTCAGGGAAGCTTACAGAACAAATGTGTACCGGGGAGCGAGCTGAACAAAACGTTCCCTGATACCCTGTGAAGTTTGACTTAAAAATATCACACTCTCCGCTGGAATGCCATGTTCCAAGAGAATTCCTCAATTACTAAGCTCATTTTAGGAAAGGAACACAAGTGATATGGATCGGTCCTCATAGTAAGAGCTTCGTTGACATCTCAAAAACTCTGAACACTGGTGTCCAAAATTAGCACACACAGCAAAGAGTGAAAAGAATTGTGAGCTCTTCTGCCGAAAATGTCACACATCCTTCCGCGCCTGCAGCCTTCCTCTGCTCCCACAGACTCCTGCCTCTGCAGAGAGCTTAGAAAAGAGGTTGAAAGGCTTTAGAAGAATGCTGCTCTCGGGTCTGTTACATAATTACCAGACATGAAGTGCAACAGGAAAAAAAAATGCTGCAAAAATAACCTCCTGTTTTGCTTTGAGCCCTCATTAAATAACAAAACGTTAATGGTCTCCACCGTGTGCTCACTCCTAACCTGCACCCCTTTTCATTCTTTTGTCTATGTCCCAACTTTCCTACAATGGATGGTTTGAGGTCTTAAAGCATCACTACATAACAGAAGCAAAGGCTCCTTGGATACATGATTAGGTTTTGGAGCTGGCACAGGAACTACATAAGAAAAACCTAGAACATCCTGGAGTATCAGGAAAGAAAGGAAGAGCTGAAAAACAAAACAGCAAGGTTCAGCGAAGGGCAGAGGGGCCAACTTAAGGAGCTGTCCAGAGCCAAAGCTTCAAACAGAATTTTGGAATATAACCCAAAGCATAAAGTAATTGTGTATAAACCCGAGTTAACTGCTATCGGCTGACTGGCCCCACCCAACCTCGTGTTAAAACTTAATCCCTGTTGTAATGTATTAAGAGGGTAGACACTTAAAGGACTATGGTATTTGAAGGTAGGATCTTTGGGAGATAAGGAAGGCCATGTGGGTGGGTTCCTAATGCTACAAAACTGCATTGTCTGGTGGGGAGAGGGGCTTGAAATAAGACTCTGAACTCACGATGCCCTGCACCCCCTGGGATTCTGCAAGGTGTCTCCACCAGCAAGAAGGATCACACCACAGGCAGCCTCTGGTCTTGAACTTCCTATCCTTCAGAGTCAACAAAAAAACCCTTCATTTCTGTTTAATTATAGCAACACAAAATGACTAAGGCACTGATATAAATAAATGACTGAACAAATAAACAAAAGGAAGAGGAAAATCTTCCACTGTGCAGACAGGAGGAGGCTTGACTGCTCCTCTCTGGGTGGACGCCTGGCAAGCCTGGCCTCTGAATGAGAACCTCCTCGGATCTCAGAGTGCCCCACTACTCCTGAACTGCTGTAAGTGGCTCACTGTGCCCAAATCATTCATGTAATACGGTAGGGTTTGGGAATAGTGCCAAGCATGGGATGCCTGCATGATCAGCCTAGATAAGCCTTGGCCTAATGAGCTTCCTGGGCCAGCATCATTTCACCTGTGGTGTTCCAGCTCACTTACTGTGAGACAGAAAATGAGCAGGAAAAGATGACTTTATTAGGGAGCAATCTGAAAGATAGTCCCTCAGCCAGAAGATGAAGAATTTTTTGAGCTTGCTTTTTTTTTTCTTTCTGTTTACTGTTTTGCTTTTCGAGACAGAGTTTGTCTGTGTAGCTGTAGACCAGGCTGGCCTCAAACTCACAGAGATCTGTCTGCCTCTGCCTCTGCCTCTGCCTCTGCCTCTGCCTCTGCCTCTGCCTCCAAAGTGCTGGGATTAAAGGCCTGCCAAACCTATGATCAAAGCTTTTGTTGTTGTTGTTGTTTGTTTTGGTTTAGTTTTTTTTTTTTTTTTTTTTTGGTTTTTGGACGACAGGGTTTCCCTATGCGGACTGGGCTGTCCTGGAACTCACTCTGTAGACCAGGCTGGTCTTGATCTCAGGGATCTGCCTGCCTCTGATTCCCAAGTGCTGGGATTAAAGTGTGCACCACCACTGCCCGGCTGCGAGCAAAGCTTTTATTAGTGATGCCTAACGCTAATGGTCCCAGCTCTTCCAAGAACATGCTGAGAAAGGCACTGTACCCACACCCTTCCTCTCCAACCCAAAAGCCCAGCTTAATCATGAAAAAGAAGAAAAATCACACAAATCAAAAGTAACAGGTGACCTGCAAAACACCCAACTAATATTGCTGACACCGTTAAAGGGGATACAGTTTGGTGGCAGAGTCTGGAGCTCAACTCCAGCAACAGAGGAAAAAAATATGGACTCTAAAGAGATCAAGAAGACACTGAATAAGATGAGGGGGAAAATAACAGCTAGGTGGACTTTGGGGGAGTAATACTGCATTGATACTGGTTCACTAGTTGTGAATAACTGACCGTAATGATGTAAAAAGAAACTGCAGTTTTACTATAAACCTGAAAGTATTCTAAACTAAAGTTATATGCAGGCACAGCCCTTACATAATGCACACAAGGTTTACAGGGACTCATTCTGCCTCAGGCCTCAGGGGAAGATGGGGACTGACCCATTCCTCTACCACACGCGACTCTTACACCGTGCACAGTCTCTGATTACCTCAATTGAGGGTAACTAAAGCCATTAAGAGACGCAAAACAAACAGGAAGGAAGGCAAGAATTGTCTCAACTCTCTGCTTGGAGTTTCAGGGCTTCAGTGCAGAGACTGGATTCCTTGAAAACCTACGAACCGCAGACGCCTCCACTGACCAGCCAGGCCAGTTCTCTAACTACTGCAGGAGGGCTCTGTCCAGCAACTGGCTAAAGGCCACTCTAAACCTTTCTGAAAGTTGTTTCAAAGGCTTCAAAACAGTGCTCAGAAACAAGCACCAAATGACCAAGCTGAGCTGCGAACACTAACCATCCAGAACAGGAGCTGCTCTTTCAAAGAATGTAATAAAATCAAGTGTGCAACAATGTCCCATCCACACATCCAACATCTAATTAAAGACTATTAGATGTGCCAAGCGGTGGTAAAACAGCAGGAGCACACCTGCAATCCCAGCATTCGGGGAGGCAGAGGCAGGTGGATCTCCGTGAGTTCAAGGCCAGCCTGGTCTACAAAGTGAGTCCAGGATAGCCAAGACTACACAAAGAAAACCTGTCTCAAAAACCCAAAAGTGGGAAAGTGACCTATTTAGTAAAGTAAATCTGGAGATTAGTAAAGTAGATCTGGAAATAACAGAGATGGACTCTATTGTTTCTTTAAAAGACCAGGTTCAATGATATCAATGATATAGAAAAAGAAAATGAAAAGAATGAAGGGGGGGGGAAAGATGCTAAAAGGGTTCGAATAGCGCTTTGAGAGACAAAAGAATTCTACCTAGTGGTCTCTTAGCCACAGAAAAGATGTTTCTCTGGCTGTGAAGAGACACCATGGCCACCACCACTCATAATAGAAAGCATTTAATTAAGGCTGGCTTACAGTCCAGAGGTTAGTCCATTATCATCTTGGTGGCAAGCATGGCAGCACACAGGCAGACATCGTGCTGAAGAAGGAACCAAGAGTTCTACACTGGATCAGCAGGCAGCAGGAGGAGAGGATGACACTGGCCTGGCTCGAGCTTCTGAAATCCCAATGCTCACCCCAGTGACATATTTGCTCCAACAAGGCCACACCTCCTAATAGTGCCTATGAGCCTGTGGGGGCATTGTCATTCAAACCACCACAGTCCTATATATACCATATTTCTCCCTATAATACCTATAATAGCCTCTAATTTTTAATACAAGATTCAGAACAGAACAAATAATCATATAAAAAAAATTATACGAACGTGGTCTCTTTTCCTTGCTTGCTTTTTAAAAATCTTCTAGACACCCTCCTTGGGACGATGTGCAGTAACACCCACATGGTGAGAGGAAGTGAGGTAAAAGACACAAACTCTGCAACACAGCACGTCGGTTATCCCAACACTAGTACTGGTAGCAGGGTGGTCCACTTGGTAACAAGCTGGCTTCTGACTGAGCACCAACAACTGGGCAACATATATAGATACACAGGATGGACGCATGTGCCAAACAGGGTGAAGCAGGGAAGACGGAGGTTTCACAATGCGACTTAGAATGCTGTGCTAACTTATAAATTGTTTGTTTTTATAATTTTCCATTTAATATTTTCAGGCCACAAGAAACTGCAGAAAATGAAATCAAGGATAAAGAAGAATAGGTGAGTCTAAAATAATAAATCTCCTGGGCTAGATCTCTAGACGATTACAGACCTTACAGGTGTGGGGGGGAGGGGGATCAGTAAATTTGAATAAATGGGGGCACAAACTCTCCAAAGCAGTGGTTCTCAACCTGTGGGTCACGACCCCTTTAGGGGGATCACATTGTTGGATATCCTGCATATCAGATATTTACATTATGATTCATAACAGTTGCCACATTGTTATGAAACAGCAGTGAAATAATTTTATGGTTGGGGGTTACCACAACACGAGGAACTGTATTAAAAGGCCATAGCATTAGGAAAGGTGAGAAGCTCTGTGCCAGAGGGAAACACAGACACAGAACACAGCCTAATGACAGCAGGACTGACAAAGCCTCGACAACTGACGGAAAAGCACCAATGGCTCTAACTTCAGTAGAACCGGCATCTCTGCGGGGCTGAGCAGAAAATATCTCCAGAAGACACAATGATCAAATTGCTTTCTATAATTGGTAAGGTAAATCCACAGATCCAAGGTTCTCAAGCGCGCGCGCGCGCGCGCGCACGCACACACACACACGATCCAAATGAAACTGCTAAACCCAATGGTGAAGGGGTTTTGTTTTGTTTTGCTTTGTTTTGTATTTAAGTAAAAAATGGGTAATTGCCTAAAATTAACAAGGGAGCCTCATCTAGGACTGTAAGGCCAAGACAGAATGGCTTTACTGAAAAAAACTCAAGAGAAGAGAGAGACAGACAGACAGACAGACAGACAGAGACAGACAGACAGAGAGACAGAGAGACAGAGAGACAGAGAAACAGAGAAAGACAGACACCGCTGATCTGGAACTCTATAGAACAGAAAATATCGTATATCTTGGGAGGTGGGGGAAGGAAGCAAAGTAAAATCTTTTACAATACAGACCAAATGTGAAACAATTTATCACTGACAAATCTGTACTTGAAAAGGGGACCAAAAAGTACTGAAGAGTTCTTCAGGTAGAAAAATGATCAGGAGGCTGAAAGCTTGCATGCACACAGTCAGGTGAAGGGTCCCAGAAGCGGTGCACAGGTGCACGAAGAGGAAATGTTCCTGCAAAGTTAACTCATAAGCTGAGCATGAAGCTAAGCAGAAGAGTGCTTGCCAGTCATGCTTTGCAAAGCCCTGGGTCTAATCCCTAGCACACACCATCGATTAATTAAAGCAAAAACAATTAGCTAATGCAAAGCGATTCACAATGTATCCCTGGGTAGAAATAAGACATTTTAACTTTACTCCAGGGCTGGAAAAATGGCTCAGAAGGTAAAAGCATCTGCTGCTGTACCAGAAGACCTGAATTTGATCCCCAGCATCCACATCAGGTGGTACCCAATCATCTGTAACTCCAGCCCCAGAGGATCTAACAGGCCCGGCCTTCCCTAGGCACCCGCACTCATATGCACATACCTACATATAGACACACATACCTGCATATAATTTTTAAAAATAAAACTGAGAAAAGATACTACTCCATCAGCCCAACACAGGGAGAAGAAACATGAAGGTGAGACTTCAGTTCTTCCATCATGTGTAAAACGTCACCTGTCATTGAAAAGTCAAATCTGTGACACGTGGAGATGTGTTTTGTAGACTCCCATGCTACTCCTTTTAAAAGGGAGGAGAAAACAAGCTCTATGTTTATATTTATACTTATACATATATGTTAAACAATATGTTTAAGTATAAGAAGATATGAAATCTAAAAGACAACAAAAAAGGGGGGATAACATGACAAAAAACTAAGCAGACTTTTTTTTTTTTTTTTTTTTTTTTTTTGGTTTTTCAAGACAGGGCCTTGGCTGTCCTGGACTCATTTTGTAGACCAGACTGGCTTCAAACTCACAGCGATCCACCTGTCTCTGCCTCCCAAGTGCTGGGATTAAAGGCGTGCGCCACAACCGCTCGGCAACAGATCTATTTGTATTGTATGTTTTGTTGAACACATTGTTACATAATATATTTTAATCATGTTTCTTTCTCCCCAATTTATCCCAGATCACCTCCACCTCCCTACATACCCAACTGTATGTTCTTCTTCTCTCTCTAAAAATCAAACAGAAGAAGAAGAAGAAGAGGAGGAGGAGGAGGAGGAGGAGGAGGAGGAAGATCAAAACAAACAAGTAAAAGGATAATAAGGAAAAAAAATGTTCAAACAAAGCAAAGTAAGAGACAAAAGATCTATAGAAATAATACTGAATTTGCTTTGTGTTGGTCAACTATTTCTGGGTATAGGGCCTGCCCTGAAATATGGTTAATATACCCAGTGAAACTCCACTAGAGAAACTGATTTTTACCTTTACCAATAAGTACCAGTTACAGATCTCTTACAAGACAGTTTAACCCTAACTATGTCAATAATTACATTAAATGTAAATGCTCTAAACACTGCACAGGATAATAACAATATAAAACAGAACTGTGTGCCCTAGACAAAGATAGACTTCATTTGTATATACAAAGTGGGAGTTCTCACATACAAACAAGCCCTTATGAAATTATAAATTGTACTTAAGTAAGAGGCAACGGAGGGGCAGTGGTGGAAAATCCAGAGGCCCCAAAAGGGAGGGAGAAGAGGGAACATTGTCAAATCTAAAAACCTGTCAACGAAACATCTTGACCCAAAGTATGAGCCTTTGTGTTTATCCAAAACAAACAAACAAAACAATCCCAGATAGAGTGGGAGGCAGAGCTGGAGCAGCTTTGGTGGACACTCCTACCCATTCACTCTTCCACTGGCCTGAGGAGAGTCCCAGGGAAACTGACAAATGCACAGACTGAAGACTGAGGTAAATAACAAAATGCTGGAGCAAGGTCATCAGAGGAACCAGGTCCAAGGGACACTTTGGTTATTCTCAGAGACAGTTTGGAAAGGAAGTTGATTTAAACTGCTGAAGTGAGGGACAATGACTGTTTTTTTTTTAAGATACTGATAAGAATGAAAGGGGGGGGGGAAGCCATAAAAATGGCCATAAGGACACAGACGCCACTTTCCACTACTTGATATCTCCTGATGAGCTTGACCAAAAAAGGTAAGGGCAGATATTCAGAAACGATCCTC